>NC_092103.1:1969993-2585774 GCF_045679555.1 Salvelinus alpinus
ACTTAAACCTTGCACAAAGTAAATCACCTCACACTGGAAATCTACAATGGATTCACCAAAGTCTACTGAGAATGCGTAAATGTGCAAACTGTAAATGAAAGCAAACTCTGATTTTTCAAGAGTCAGATGAGAATTCTACCAAGAACAGAGTTCTCTGTTAGCCTGGCAATCTAACAGAGATTTCTTTCCCAGGGGTTTGGATACTTGTCGAAATTACATGTTCAAACCTTCCTGCATTGGCCGGGAATCGAACCCGGGCCTCCCGCGTGGCAGGCGAGAATTCTACCACTGAACAACCAATGCCTTGCAAAGCAGTGATAACCCCAAAGGCTGGAAATCGTATCATAAAGCTTAAATTCCAAGCATATGTTCTGCTTTGTGGGCTCAGTGACATTGTACACCCTAACAAAACAGTCCTTCCTCCCCGTCGGGGAATTGAACCCCGGTCTCCCGCGTGACAGGCGGGGATACTCACCACTATACTAACGAGGAGCACATGGGTTGGCCATTTGAAAATAAGTGGAGCATTGGTACTAACCCTAAATGTGGAGTGTTGGGCGTTAACCCTTCTATCAAAAACATCTGTAGAGACTGAATGGTTAGAGCTAGAAACTAGTATGACCCGTCTTTGGAAAGCTGAGACTCGCACGAACACGTACATGTAATCGATTCTGCTCTATACCGCTCACAAGCCAGGCAATAGTGGTTAGAAGGTGAGGCGCTTGTGGGAAATCCCAGGACATTGTTGTCACAAATGCCAAACTCAAGACAGTTGTCACTGACTAGTTGGATATTCGTTTCCCATTTAACAACTTAAACCTTGCACAAAGTAAATCACCTCACACTGGAAATCTACAATGGATTCACCAAAGTCTACTGAGAATGCGTAAATGTGCAAACTGTAAATGAAAGCAAACTCTGATTTTTCAAGAGTCAGATGAGAATTCTACCAAGAACAGAGTTCTCTGTTAGCCTGGCAATCTAACAGAGATTTCTTTCCCAGGGGTTTGGATACTTGTCGAAATTACATGTTCAAAACTTCCTGCATTGGCCGGGAATCGAACCCGGGCCTCCCGCGTGGCAGGCGAGAATTCTACCACTGAACAACCAATGCCTTGCAAAGCAGTGATAACCCCAAAGGCTGGAAATCGTATCATAAAGCTTAAATTCCAAGCATATGTTCTGCTTTGTGGGCTCAGTGACATTGTACACCCTAACAAAACAGTCCTTCCTCCCCGTCGGGGAATTGAACCCCGGTCTCCCGCGTGACAGGCGGGGATACTCACCACTATACTAACGAGGAGCACATGGGTTGGCCATTTGAAAATAAGTGGAGCATTGGTACTAACCCTAAATGTGGAGTGTTGGGCGTTAACCCTTCTATCAAAAACATCTGTAGAGACTGAATGGTTAGAGCTAGAAACCTGTATGACCCGTCTTTGGAAAGCTGAGACTCGCACGAACACGTACATGTAATCGATTCTGCTCTATACCGCTCACAAGCCAGGCAATAGTGGTTAGAAGGTGAGGCGCTTGTGGGAAATCCCAGGACATTGTTGTCACAAATGCCAAACTCAAGACAGTTGTCACTGACTAGTTGGATATTCGTTTCCCATTTAACAACTTAAACCTTGCACAAAGTAAATCACCTCACACTGGAAATCTACAATGGATTCACCAAAGTCTACTGAGAATGCGTAAATGTGCAAACTGTAAATGAAAGCAAACTCTGATTTTTCAAGAGTCAGATGAGAATTCTACCAAGAACAGAGTTCTCTGTTAGCCTGGCAATCTAACAGAGATTTCTTTCCCAGGGGTTTGGATACTTGTCGAAATTACATGTTCAAAACTTCCTGCATTGGCCGGGAATCGAACCCGGGCCTCCCGCGTGGCAGGCGAGAATTCTACCACTGAACAACCAATGCCTTGCAAAGCAGTGATAACCCCAAAGGCTGGAAATCGTATCATAAAGCTTAAATTCCAAGCATATGTTCTGCTTTGTGGGCTCAGTGACATTGTACACCCTAACAAAACAGTCCTTCCTCCCCGTCGGGGAATTGAACCCCGGTCTCCCGCGTGACAGGCGGGGATACTCACCACTATACTAACGAGGAGCACATGGGTTGGCCATTTGAAAATAAGTGGAGCATTGGTACTAACCCTAAATGTGGAGTGTTGGGCCTTAACCCTTCTATCATAAACATCTGTAGAGACTGAATGGTTAGAGCTAGAAACTAGTATGACCCGTCTTTGGAAAGCTGAGACTCGCACGAACACGTACATGTAATCGATTCTGCTCTATACCGCTCACAAGCCAGGCAATAGTGGTTAGAAGGTGAGGCGCTTGTGGGAAATCCCAGGACATTGTTGTCACAAATGCCAAACTCAAGACAGTTGTCACTGACTAGTTGGATATTCGTTTCCCATTTAACAACTTAAACCTTGCACAAAGTAAATCACCTCACACTGGAAATCTACAATGGATTCACCAAAGTCTACTGAGAATGCGTAAATGTGCAAACTGTAAATGAAAGCAAACTCTGATTTTTCAAGAGTCAGATGAGAATTCTACCAAGAACAGAGTTCTCTGTTAGCCTGGCAATCTAACAGAGATTTCTTTCCCAGGGGTTTGGATACTTGTCGAAATTACATGTTCAAAACTTCCTGCATTGGCCGGGAATCGAACCCGGGCCTCCCGCGTGGCAGGCGAGAATTCTACCACTGAACAACCAATGCCTTGCAAAGCAGTGATAACCCCAAAGGCTGGAAATCGTATCATAAAGCTTAAATTCCAAGCATATGTTCTGCTTTGTGGGCTCAGTGACATTGTACACCCTAACAAAACAGTCCTTCCTCCCCGTCGGGGAATTGAACCCCGGTCTCCCGCGTGACAGGCGGGGATACTCACCACTATACTAACGAGGAGCACATGGGTTGGCCATTTGAAAATAAGTGGAGCATTGGTACTAACCCTAAATGTGGAGTGTTGGGCGTTAACCCTTCTATCAAAAACATCTGTAGAGACTGAATGGTTAGAGCTAGAAACCTGTATGACCCGTCTTTGGAAAGCTGAGACTCGCACGAACACGTACATGTAATCGATTCTGCTCTATACCGCTCACAAGCCAGGCAATAGTGGTTAGAAGGTGAGGCGCTTGTGGGAAATCCCAGGACATTGTTGTCACAAATGCCAAACTCAAGACAGTTGTCACTGACTAGTTGGATATTCGTTTCCCATTTAACAACTTAAACCTTGCACAAAGTAAATCACCTCACACTGGAAATCTACAATGGATTCACCAAAGTCTACTGAGAATGCGTAAATGTGCAAACTGTAAATGAAAGCAAACTCTGATTTTTCAAGAGTCAGATGAGAATTCTACCAAGAACAGAGTTCTCTGTTAGCCTGGCAATCTAACAGAGATTTCTTTCCCAGGGGTTTGGATACTTGTCGAAATTACATGTTCAAAACTTCCTGCATTGGCCGGGAATCGAACCCGGGCCTCCCGCGTGGCAGGCGAGAATTCTACCACTGAACAACCAATGCCTTGCAAAGCAGTGATAACCCCAAAGGCTGGAAATCGTATCATAAAGCTTAAATTCCAAGCATATGTTCTGCTTTGTGGGCTCAGTGACATTGTACACCCTAACAAAACAGTCCTTCCTCCCCGTCGGGGAATTGAACCCCGGTCTCCCGCGTGACAGGCGGGGATACTCACCACTATACTAACGAGGAGCACATGGGTTGGCCATTTGAAAATAAGTGGAGCATTGGTACTAACCCTAAATGTGGAGTGTTGGGCGTTAACCCTTCTATCAAAAACATCTGTAGAGACTGAATGGTTAGAGCTAGAAACTAGTATGACCCGTCTTTGGAAAGCTGAGACTCGCACGAACACGTACATGTAATCGATTCTGCTCTATACCGCTCACAAGCCAGGCAATAGTGGTTAGAAGGTGAGGCGCTTGTGGGAAATCCCAGGACATTGTTGTCACAAATGCCAAACTCAAGACAGTTGTCACTGACTAGTTGGATATTCGTTTCCCATTTAACAACTTAAACCTTGCACAAAGTAAATCACCTCACATTGGAAATCTACAATGGATTCACCAAAGTCTACTGAGAATGCGTAAATGTGCAAACTGTAAATGAAAGCAAACTCTGATTTTTCAAGAGTCAGATGAGAATTCTACCAAGAACAGAGTTCTCTGTTAGCCTGGCAATCTAACAGAGATTTCTTTCCCAGGGGTTTGGATACTTGTCGAAATTACATGTTCAAAACTTCCTGCATTGGCCGGGAATCGAACCCGGGCCTCCCGCGTGGCAGGCGAGAATTCTACCACTGAACAACCAATGCCTTGCAAAGCAGTGATAACCCCAAAGGCTGGAAATCGTATCATAAAGCTTAAATTCCAAGCATATGTTCTGCTTTGTGGGCTCAGTGACATTGTACACCCTAACAAAACAGTCCTTCCTCCCCGTCGGGGAATTGAACCCCGGTCTCCCGCGTGACAGGCGGGGATACTCACCACTATACTAACGAGGAGCACATGGGTTGGCCATTTGAAAATAAGTGGAGCATTGGTACTAACCCTAAATGTGGAGTGTTGGGCGTTAACCCTTCTATCAAAAACATCTGTAGAGACTGAATGGTTAGAGCTAGAAACTAGTATGACCCGTCTTTGGAAAGCTGAGACTCGCACGAACACGTACATGTAATCGATTCTGCTCTATACCGCTCACAAGCCAGGCAATAGTGGTTAGAAGGTGAGGCGCTTGTGGGAAATCCCAGGACATTGTTGTCACAAATGCCAAACTCAAGACAGTTGTCACTGACTAGTTGGATATTCGTTTCCCATTTAACAACTTAAACCTTTCACAAAGTAAATCACCTCACATTGGAAATCTACAATGGATTCACCAAAGTCTAATGAGAATGCGTAAATGTGCAAACTGTAAATGAAAGCAAACTCTGATTTTTCAAGAGTCAGATGAGAATTCTACCAAGAACAGAGTTCTCTGTTAGCCTGGCAATCTAACAGAGATTTCTTTCCCAGGGGTTTGGATACTTGTCGAAATTACATGTTCAAAACTTCCTGCATTGGCCGGGAATCGAACCCGGGCCTCCCGCGTGGCAGGCGAGAATTCTACCACTGAACAACCAATGCCTTGCAAAGCAGTGATAACCCCAAAGGCTGGAAATCGTATCATAAAGCTTAAATTCCAAGCATATGTTCTGCTTTGTGGGCTCAGTGACATTGTACACCCTAACAAAACAGTCCTTCCTCCCCGTCGGGGAATTGAACCCCGGTCTCCCGCGTGACAGGCGGGGATACTCACCACTATACTAACGAGGAGCACATGGGTTGGCCATTTGAAAATAAGTGGAGCATTGGTACTAACCCTAAATGTGGAGTGTTGGGCGTTAACCCTTCTATCAAAAACATCTGTAGAGACTGAATGGTTAGAGCTAGAAACTAGTATGACCCGTCTTTGGAAAGCTGAGACTCGCACGAACACGTACATGTAATCGATTCTGCTCTATACCGCTCACAAGCCAGGCAATAGTGGTTAGAAGGTGAGGCGCTTGTGGGAAATCCCAGGACATTGTTGTCACAAATGCCAAACTCAAGACAGTTGTCACTGACTAGTTGGATATTCGTTTCCCATTTAACAACTTAAACCTTGCACAAAGTAAATCACCTCACACTGGAAATCTACAATGGATTCACCAAAGTCTACTGAGAATGCGTAAATGTGCAAACTGTAAATGAAAGCAAACTCTGATTTTTCAAGAGTCAGATGAGAATTCTACCAAGAACAGAGTTCTCTGTTAGCCTGGCAATCTAACAGAGATTTCTTTCCCAGGGGTTTGGATACTTGTCGAAATTACATGTTCAAAACTTCCTGCATTGGCCGGGAATCGAACCCGGGCCTCCCTCGTGGCAGGCGAGAATTCTACCACTGAACAACCAATGCCTTGCAAAGCAGTGATAACCCCAAAGGCTGGAAATCGTATCATAAAGCTTAAATTCCAAGCATATGTTCTGCTTTGTGGGCTCAGTGACATTGTACACCCTAACAAAACAGTCCTTCCTCCCCGTCGGGGAATTGAACCCCGGTCTCCCGCGTGACAGGCGGGGATACTCACCACTATACTAACGAGGAGCACATGGGTTGGCCATTTGAAAATAAGTGGAGCATTGGTACTAACCCTAAATGTGGAGTGTTGGGCGTTAACCCTTCTATCAAAAACATCTGTAGAGACTGAATGGTTAGAGCTAGAAACTAGTATGACCCGTCTTTGGAAAGCTGAGACTCGCACGAACACGTACATGTAATCGATTCTGCTCTATACCGCTCACAAGCCAGGCAATAGTGGTTAGAAGGTGAGGCGCTTGTGGGAAATCCCAGGACATTGTTGTCACAAATGCCAAACTCAAGACAGTTGTCACTGACTAGTTGGATATTCGTTTCCCATTTAACAACTTAAACCTTTCACAAAGTAAATCACCTCACATTGGAAATCTACAATGGATTCACCAAAGTCTACTGAGAATGCGTAAATGTGTAAACTGTAAATGAAAGCAAACTCTGATTTTTCAAGAGTCAGATGAGAATTCTACCAAGAACAGAGTTCTCTGTTAGCCTGGCAATCTAACAGAGATTTCTTTCCCAGGGGTTTGGATACTTGTCGAAATTACATGTTCAAAACTTCCTGCATTGGCCGGGAATCGAACCCGGGCCTCCCGCGTGGCAGGCGAGAATTCTACCACTGAACAACCAATGCCTTGCAAAGCAGTGATAACCCCAAAGGCTGGAAATCGTATCATAAAGCTTAAATTCCAAGCATATGTTCTGCTTTGTGGGCTCAGTGACATTGTACACCCTAACAAAACAGTCCTTCCTCCCCGTCGGGGAATTGAACCCCGGTCTCCCGCGTGACAGGCGGGGATACTCACCACTATACTAACGAGGAGCACATGGGTTGGCCATTTGAAAATAAGTGGAGCATTGGTACTAACCCTAAATGTGGAGTGTTGGGCGTTAACCCTTCTATCAAAAACATCTGTAGAGACTGAATGGTTAGAGCTAGAAACTAGTATGACCCGTCTTTGGAAAGCTGAGACTCGCACGAACACGTACATGTAATCGATTTTGCTCTATACCGCTCACAAGCCAGGCAATAGTGGTTAGAAGGTGAGGCGCTTGTGGGAAATCCCAGGACATTGTTGTCACAAATGCCAAACTCAAGACAGTTGTCACTGACTAGTTGGATATTCGTTTCCCATTTAACAACTTAAACCTTTCACAAAGTAAATCACCTCACATTGGAAATCTACAATGGATTCACCAAAGTCTACTGAGAATGCGTAAATGTGCAAACTGTAAATGAAAGCAAACTCTGATTTTTCAAGAGTCAGATGAGAATTCTACCAAGAACAGAGTTCTCTGTTAGCCTGGCAATCTAACAGAGATTTCTTTCCCAGGGGTTTGGATACTTGTCGAAATTACATGTTCAAAACTTCCTGCATTGGCCGGGAATCGAACCCGGGCCTCCCGCGTGGCAGGCGAGAATTCTACCACTGAACAACCAATGCCTTGCAAAGCAGTGATAACCCCAAAGGCTGGAAATCGTATCATAAAGCTTAAATTCCAAGCATATGTTCTGCTTTGTGGGCTCAGTGACATTGTACACCCTAACAAAACAGTCCTTCCTCCCCGTCGGGGAATTGAACCCCGGTCTCCCGCGTGACAGGCGGGGATACTCACCACTATACTAACGAGGAGCACATGGGTTGGCCATTTGAAAATAAGTGGAGCATTGGTACTAACCCTAAATGTGGAGTGTTGGGCGTTAACCCTTCTATCAAAAACATCTGTAGAGACTGAATGGTTAGAGCTAGAAACTAGTATGACCCGTCTTTGGAAAGCTGAGACTCGCACGAACACGTACATGTAATCGATTCTGCTCTATACCGCTCACAAGCCAGGCAATAGTGGTTAGAAGGTGAGGCGCTTGTGGGAAATCCCAGGACATTGTTGTCACAAATGCCAAACTCAAGACAGTTGTCACTGACTAGTTGGATATTCGTTTCCCATTTAACAACTTAAACCTTGCACAAAGTAAATCACCTCACACTGGAAATCTACAATGGATTCACCAAAGTCTACTGAGAATGCGTAAATGTGCAAACTGTAAATGAAAGCAAACTCTGATTTTTCAAGAGTCAGATGAGAATTCTACCAAGAACAGAGTTCTCTGTTAGCCTGGCAATCTAACAGAGATTTCTTTCCCAGGGGTTTGGATACTTGTCGAAATTACATGTTCAAAACTTCCTGCATTGGCCGGGAATCGAACCCGGGCCTCCCGCGTGGCAGGCGAGAATTCTACCACTGAACAACCAATGCCTTGCAAAGCAGTGATAACCCCAAAGGCTGGAAATCGTATCATAAAGCTTAAATTCCAAGCATATGTTCTGCTTTGTGGGCTCAGTGACATTGTACACCCTAACAAAACAGTCCTTCCTCCCCGTCGGGGAATTGAACCCCGGTCTCCCGCGTGACAGGCGGGGATACTCACCACTATACTAACGAGGAGCACATGGGTTGGCCATTTGAAAATAAGTGGAGCATTGGTACTAACCCTAAATGTGGAGTGTTGGGCGTTAACCCTTCTATCAAAAACATCTGTAGAGACTGAATGGTTAGAGCTAGAAACTAGTATGACCCGTCTTTGGAAAGCTGAGACTCGCACGAACACGTACATGTAATCGATTCTGCTCTATACCGCTCACAAGCCAGGCAATAGTGGTTAGAAGGTGAGGCGCTTGTGGGAAATCCCAGGACATTGTTGTCACAAATGCCAAACTCAAGACAGTTGTCACTGACTAGTTGGATATTCGTTTCCCATTTAACAACTTAAACCTTGCACAAAGTAAATCACCTCACACTGGAAATCTACAATGGATTCACCAAAGTCTACTGAGAATGCGTAAATGTGCAAACTGTAAATGAAAGCAAACTCTGATTTTTCAAGAGTCAGATGAGAATTCTACCAAGAACAGAGTTCTCTGTTAGCCTGGCAATCTAACAGAGATTTCTTTCCCAGGGGTTTGGATACTTGTCGAAATTACATGTTCAAAACTTCCTGCATTGGCCGGGAATCGAACCCGGGCCTCCCGCGTGGCAGGCGAGAATTCTACCACTGAACAACCAATGCCTTGCAAAGCAGTGATAACCCCAAAGGCTGGAAATCGTATCATAAAGCTTAAATTCCAAGCATATGTTCTGCTTTGTGGGCTCAGTGACATTGTACACCCTAACAAAACAGTCCTTCCTCCCCGTCGGGGAATTGAACCCCGGTCTCCCGCGTGACAGGCGGGGATACTCACCACTATACTAACGAGGAGCACATGGGTTGGCCATTTGAAAATAAGTGGAGCATTGGTACTAACCCTAAATGTGGAGTGTTGGGCGTTAACCCTTCTATCAAAAACATCTGTAGAGACTGAATGGTTAGAGCTAGAAACTAGTATGACCCGTCTTTGGAAAGCTGAGACTCGCACGAACACGTACATGTAATCGATTCTGCTCTATACCGCTCACAAGCCAGGCAATAGTGGTTAGAAGGTGAGGCGCTTGTGGGAAATCCCAGGACATTGTTGTCACAAATGCCAAACTCAAGACAGTTGTCACTGACTAGTTGGATATTCGTTTCCCATTTAACAACTTAAACCTTGCACAAAGTAAATCACCTCACACTGGAAATCTACAATGGATTCACCAAAGTCTACTGAGAATGCGTAAATGTGCAAACTGTAAATGAAAGCAAACTCTGATTTTTCAAGAGTCAGATGAGAATTCTACCAAGAACAGAGTTCTCTGTTAGCCTGGCAATCTAACAGAGATTTCTTTCCCAGGGGTTTGGATACTTGTCGAAATTACATGTTCAAAACTTCCTGCATTGGCCGGGAATCGAACCCGGGCCTCCCGCGTGGCAGGCGAGAATTCTACCACTGAACAACCAATGCCTTGCAAAGCAGTGATAACCCCAAAGGCTGGAAATCGTATCATAAAGCTTAAATTCCAAGCATATGTTCTGCTTTGTGGGCTCAGTGACATTGTACACCCTAACAAAACAGTCCTTCCTCCCCGTCGGGGAATTGAACCCCGGTCTCCCGCGTGACAGGCGGGGATACTCACCACTATACTAACGAGGAGCACATGGGTTGGCCATTTGAAAATAAGTGGAGCATTGGTACTAACCCTAAATGTGGAGTGTTGGGCGTTAACCCTTCTATCAAAAACATCTGTAGAGACTGAATGGTTAGAGCTAGAAACTAGTATGACCCGTCTTTGGAAAGCTGAGACTCGCACGAACACGTACATGTAATCGATTCTGCTCTATACCGCTCACAAGCCAGGCAATAGTGGTTAGAAGGTGAGGCGCTTGTGGGAAATCCCAGGACATTGTTGTCACAAATGCCAAACTCAAGACAGTTGTCACTGACTAGTTGGATATTCGTTTCCCATTTAACAACTTAAACCTTGCACAAAGTAAATCACCTCACATTGGAAATCTACAATGGATTCACCAAAGTCTACTGAGAATGCGTAAATGTGCAAACTGTAAATGAAAGCAAACTCTGATTTTTCAAGAGTCAGATGAGAATTCTACCAAGAACAGAGTTCTCTGTTAGCCTGGCAATCTAACAGAGATTTCTTTCCCAGGGGTTTGGATACTTGTCGAAATTACATGTTCAAAACTTCCTGCATTGGCCGGGAATCGAACCCTGGCCTCCCGCGTAGCAGGCGAGAATTCTACCACTGAACAACCAATGCCTTGCAAAGCAGTGATAACCCCAAAGGCTGGAAATCGTATCATAAAGCTTAAATTCCAAGCATATGTTCTGCTTTGTGGGCTCAGTGACATTGTACACCCTAACAAAACAGTCCTTCCTCCCCGTCGGGGAATTGAACCCCGGTCTCCCGCGTGACAGGCGGGGATACTCACCACTATACTAACGAGGAGCACATGGGTTGGCCATTTGAAAATAAGTGGAGCATTGGTACTAACCCTAAATGTGGAGTGTTGGGCGTTAACCCTTCTATCAAAAACATCTGTAGAGACTGAATGGTTAGAGCTAGAAACTAGTATGACCCGTCTTTGGAAAGCTGAGACTCGCACGAACACGTACATGTAATCGATTCTGCTCTATACCGCTCACAAGCCAGGCAATAGTGGTTAGAAGGTGAGGCGCTTGTGGGAAATCCCAGGACATTGTTGTCACAAATGCCAAACTCAAGACAGTTGTCACTGACTAGTTGGATATTCGTTTCCCATTTAACAACTTAAACCTTGCACAAAGTAAATCACCTCACACTGGAAATCTACAATGGATTCACCAAAGTCTACTGAGAATGCGTAAATGTGCAAACTGTAAATGAAAGCAAACTCTGATTTTTCAAGAGTCAGATGAGAATTCTACCAAGAACAGAGTTCTCTGTTAGCCTGGCAATCTAACAGAGATTTCTTTCCCAGGGGTTTGGATACTTGTCGAAATTACATGTTCAAAACTTCCTGCATTGGCCGGGAATCGAACCCGGGCCTCCCGCGTGGCAGGCGAGAATTCTACCACTGAACAACCAATGCCTTGCAAAGCAGTGATAACCCCAAAGGCTGGAAATCGTATCATAAAGCTTAAATTCCAAGCATATGTTCTGCTTTGTGGGCTCAGTGACATTGTACACCCTAACAAAACAGTCCTTCCTCCCCGTCGGGGAATTGAACCCCGGTCTCCCGCGTGACAGGCGGGGATACTCACCACTATACTAACGAGGAGCACATGGGTTGGCCATTTGAAAATAAGTGGAGCATTGGTACTAACCCTAAATGTGGAGTGTTGGGCGTTAACCCTTCTATCAAAAACATCTGTAGAGACTGAATGGTTAGAGCTAGAAACTAGTATGACCCGTCTTTGGAAAGCTGAGACTCGCACGAACACGTACATGTAATCGATTCTGCTCTATACCGCTCACAAGCCAGGCAATAGTGGTTAGAAGGTGAGGCGCTTGTGGGAAATCCCAGGACATTGTTGTCACAAATGCCAAACTCAAGACAGTTGTCACTGACTAGTTGGATATTCGTTTCCCATTTAACAACTTAAACCTTGCACAAAGTAAATCACCTCACATTGGAAATCTACAATGGATTCACCAAAGTCTACTGAGAATGCGTAAATGTGCAAACTGTAAATGAAAGCAAACTCTGATTTTTCAAGAGTCAGATGAGAATTCTACCAAGAACAGAGTTCTCTGTTAGCCTGGCAATCTAACAGAGATTTCTTTCCCAGGGGTTTGGATACTTGTCGAAATTACATGTTCAAAACTTCCTGCATTGGCCGGGAATCGAACCCGGGCCTCCCGCGTGGCAGGCGAGAATTCTACCACTGAACAACCAATGCCTTGCAAAGCAGTGATAACCCCAAAGGCTGGAAATCGTATCATAAAGCTTAAATTCCAAGCATATGTTCTGCTTTGTGGGCTCAGTGACATTGTACACCCTAACAAAACAGTCCTTCCTCCCCGTCGGGGAATTGAACCCCGGTCTCCCGCGTGACAGGCGGGGATACTCACCACTATACTAACGAGGAGCACATGGGTTGGCCATTTGAAAATAAGTGGAGCATTGGTACTAACCCTAAATGTGGAGTGTTGGGCGTTAACCCTTCTATCAAAAACATCTGTAGAGACTGAATGGTTAGAGCTAGAAACTAGTATGACCCGTCTTTGGAAAGCTGAGACTCGCACGAACACGTACATGTAATCGATTCTGCTCTATACCGCTCACAAGCCAGGCAATAGTGGTTAGAAGGTGAGGCGCTTGTGGGAAATCCCAGGACATTGTTGTCACAAATGCCAAACTCAAGACAGTTGTCACTGACTAGTTGGATATTCGTTTCCCATTTAACAACTTAAACCTTGCACAAAGTAAATCACCTCACACTGGAAATCTACAATGGATTCACCAAAGTCTACTGAGAATGCGTAAATGTGCAAACTGTAAATGAAAGCAAACTCTGATTTTTCAAGAGTCAGATGAGAATTCTACCAAGAACAGAGTTCTCTGTTAGCCTGGCAATCTAACAGAGATTTCTTTCCCAGGGGTTTGGATACTTGTCGAAATTACATGTTCAAACCTTCCTGCATTGGCCGGGAATCGAACCCGGGCCTCCCGCGTGGCAGGCGAGAATTCTACCACTGAACAACCAATGCCTTGCAAAGCAGTGATAACCCCAAAGGCTGGAAATCGTATCATAAAGCTTAAATTCCAAGCATATGTTCTGCTTTGTGGGCTCAGTGACATTGTACACCCTAACAAAACAGTCCTTCCTCCCCGTCGGGGAATTGAACCCCGGTCTCCCGCGTGACAGGCGGGGATACTCACCACTATACTAACGAGGAGCACATGGGTTGGCCATTTGAAAATAAGTGGAGCATTGGTACTAACCCTAAATGTGGAGTGTTGGGCGTTAACCCTTCTATCAAAAACATCTGTAGAGACTGAATGGTTAGAGCTAGAAACTAGTATGACCCGTCTTTGGAAAGCTGAGACTCGCACGAACACGTACATGTAATCGATTCTGCTCTATACCGCTCACAAGCCAGGCAATAGTGGTTAGAGGGTGAGGCGCTTGTGGGAAATCCCAGGACATTGTTGTCACAAATGCCAAACTCAAGACAGTTGTCACTGACTAGTTGGATATTCGTTTCCCATTTAACAACTTAAACCTTGCACAAAGTAAATCACCTCACATTGGAAATCTACAATGGATTCACCAAAGTCTACTGAGAATGCGTAAATGTGCAAACTGTAAATGAAAGCAAACTCTGATTTTTCAAGAGTCAGATGAGAATTCTACCAAGAACAGAGTTCTCTGTTAGCCTGGCAATCTAACAGAGATTTCTTTCCCAGGGGTTTGGATACTTGTCGAAATTACATGTTCAAAACTTCCTGCATTGGCCGGGAATCGAACCCGGGCCTCCCGCGTGGCAGGCGAGAATTCTACCACTGAACAACCAATGCCTTGCAAAGCAGTGATAACCCCAAAGGCTGGAAATCGTATCATAAAGCTTAAATTCCAAGCATATGTTCTGCTTTGTGGGCTCAGTGACATTGTACACCCTAACAAAACAGTCCTTCCTCCCCGTCGGGGAATTGAACCCCGGTCTCCCGCGTGACAGGCGGGGATACTCACCACTATACTAACGAGGAGCACATGGGTTGGCCATTTGAAAATAAGTGGAGCATTGGTACTAACCCTAAATGTGGAGTGTTGGGCGTTAACCCTTCTATCAAAAACATCTGTAGAGACTGAATGGTTAGAGCTAGAAACTAGTATGACCCGTCTTTGGAAAGCTGAGACTCGCACGAACACGTACATGTAATCGATTCTGCTCTATACCGCTCACAAGCCAGGCAATAGTGGTTAGAAGGTGAGGCGCTTGTGGGAAATCCCAGGACATTGTTGTCACAAATGCCAAACTCAAGACAGTTGTCACTGACTAGTTGGATATTCGTTTCCCATTTAACAACTTAAACCTTGCACAAAGTAAATCACCTCACACTGGAAATCTACAATGGATTCACCAAAGTCTACTGAGAATGCGTAAATGTGCAAACTGTAAATGAAAGCAAACTCTGATTTTTCAAGAGTCAGATGAGAATTCTACCAAGAACAGAGTTCTCTGTTAGCCTGGCAATCTAACAGAGATTTCTTTCCCAGGGGTTTGGATACTTGTCGAAATTACATGTTCAAAACTTCCTGCATTGGCCGGGAATCGAACCCGGGCCTCCCGCGTGGCAGGCGAGAATTCTACCACTGAACAACCAATGCCTTGCAAAGCAGTGATAACCCCAAAGGCTGGAAATCGTATCATAAAGCTTAAATTCCAAGCATATGTTCTGCTTTGTGGGCTCAGTGACATTGTACACCCTAACAAAACAGTCCTTCCTCCCCGTCGGGGAATTGAACCCCGGTCTCCCGCGTGACAGGCGGGGATACTCACCACTATACTAACGAGGAGCACATGGGTTGGCCATTTGAAAATAAGTGGAGCATTGGTACTAACCCTAAATGTGGAGTGTTGGGCGTTAACCCTTCTATCAAAAACATCTGTAGAGACTGAATGGTTAGAGCTAGAAACTAGTATGACCCGTCTTTGGAAAGCTGAGACTCGCACGAACACGTACATGTAATCGATTCTGCTCTATACCGCTCACAAGCCAGGCAATAGTGGTTAGAGGGTGAGGCGCTTGTGGGAAATCCCAGGACATTGTTGTCACAAATGCCAAACTCAAGACAGTTGTCACTGACTAGTTGGATATTCGTTTCCCATTTAACAACTTAAACCTTGCACAAAGTAAATCACCTCACACTGGAAATCTACAATGGATTCACCAAAGTCTACTGAGAATGCGTAAATGTGCAAACTGTAAATGAAAGCAAACTCTGATTTTTCAAGAGTCAGATGAGAATTCTACCAAGAACAGAGTTCTCTGTTAGCCTGGCAATCTAACAGAGATTTCTTTCCCAGGGGTTTGGATACTTGTCGAAATTACATGTTCAAAACTTCCTGCATTGGCCGGGAATCGAACCCGGGCCTCCCGCGTGGCAGGCGAGAATTCTAACACTGAACAACCAATGCCTTGCAAAGCAGTGATAACCCCAAAGGCTGGAAATCGTATCATAAAGCTTAAATTCCAAGCATATGTTCTGCTTTGTGGGCTCAGTGACATTGTACACCCTAACAAAACAGTCCTTCCTCCCCGTCGGGGAATTGAACCCCAGTCTCCCGCGTGACAGGCGGGGATACTCACCACTATACTAACGAGGAGCACATGGGTTGGCCATTTGAAAATAAGTGGAGCATTGGTACTAACCCTAAATGTGGAGTGTTGGGCGTTAACCCTTCTATCAAAAACATCTGTAGAGACTGAATGGTTAGAGCTAGAAACTAGTATGACCCGTCTTTGGAAAGCTGAGACTCGCACGAACACGTACATGTAATCGATTCTGCTCTATACCGCTCACAAGCCAGGCAATAGTGGTTAGAAGGTGAGGCGCTTGTGGGAAATCCCAGGACATTGTTGTCACAAATGCCAAACTCAAGACAGTTGTCACTGACTAGTTGGATATTCGTTTCCCATTTAACAACTTAAACCTTTCACAAAGTAAATCACCTCACACTGGAAATCTACAATGGATTCACCAAAGTCTACTGAGAATGCGTAAATGTGCAAACTGTAAATGAAAGCAAACTCTGATTTTTCAAGAGTCAGATGAGAATTCTACCGAGAACAGAGTTCTCTGTTAGCCTGGCAATCTAACAGAGATTTCTTTCCCAGGGGTTTGGATACTTGTCGAAATTACATGTTCAAAACTTCCTGCATTGGCCGGGAATCGAACCCGGGCCTCCCGCGTGGCAGGCGAGAATTCTACCACTGAACAACCAATGCCTTGCAAAGCAGTGATAACCCCAAAGGCTGGAAATCGTATCATAAAGCTTAAATTCCAAGCATATGTTCTGCTTTGTGGGCTCAGTGACATTGTACACCCTAACAAAACAGTCCTTCCTCCCCGTCGGGGAATTGAACCCCGGTCTCCCGCGTGACAGGCGGGGATACTCACCACTATACTAACGAGGAGCACATGGGTTGGCCATTTGAAAATAAGTGGAGCATTGGTACTAACCCTAAATGTGGAGTGTTGGGCGTTAACCCTTCTATCAAAAACATCTGTAGAGACTGAATGGTTAGAGCTAGAAACTAGTATGACCCGTCTTTGGAAAGCTGAGACTCGCACGAACACGTACATGTAATCGATTCTGCTCTATACCGCTCACAAGCCAGGCAATAGTGGTTAGAAGGTGAGGCGCTTGTGGGAAATCCCAGGACATTGTTGTCACAAATGCCAAACTCAAGACAGTTGTCACTGACTAGTTGGATATTCGTTTCCCATTTAACAACTTAAACCTTTCACAAAGTAAATCACCTCACATTGGAAATCTACAATGGATTCACCAAAGTCTACTGAGAATGCGTAAATGTGCAAACTGTAAATGAAAGCAAACTCTGATTTTTCAAGAGTCAGATGAGAATTCTACCAAGAACAGAGTTCTCTGTTAGCCTGGCAATCTAACAGAGATTTCTTTCCCAGGGGTTTGGATACTTGTCGAAATTACATGTTCAAAACTTCCTGCATTGGCCGGGAATCGAACCCGGGCCTCCCGCGTGGCAGGCGAGAATTCTACCACTGAACAACCAATGCCTTGCAAAGCAGTGATAACCCCAAAGGCTGGAAATCGTATCATAAAGCTTAAATTCCAAGCATATGTTCTGCTTTGTGGGCTCAGTGACATTGTACACCCTAACAAAACAGTCCTTCCTCCCCGTCGGGGAATTGAACCCCGGTCTCCCGCGTGACAGGCGGGGATACTCACCACTATACTAACGAGGAGCACATGGGTTGGCCATTTGAAAATAAGTGGAGCATTGGTACTAACCCTAAATGTGGAGTGTTGGGCGTTAACCCTTCTATCAAAAACATCTGTAGAGACTGAATGGTTAGAGCTAGAAACTAGTATGACCCGTCTTTGGAAAGCTGAGACTCGCACGAACACGTACATGTAATCGATTCTGCTCTATACCGCTCACAAGCCAGGCAATAGTGGTTAGAAGGTGAGGCGCTTGTGGGAAATCCCAGGACATTGTTGTCACAAATGCCAAACTCAAGACAGTTGTCACTGACTAGTTGGATATTCGTTTCCCATTTAACAACTTAAACCTTGCACAAAGTAAATCACCTCACACTGGAAATCTACAATGGATTCACCAAAGTCTACTGAGAATGCGTAAATGTGCAAACTGTAAATGAAAGCAAACTCTGATTTTTCAAGAGTCAGATGAGAATTCTACCAAGAACAGAGTTCTCTGTTAGCCTGGCAATCTAACAGAGATTTCTTTCCCAGGGGTTTGGATACTTGTCGAAATTACATGTTCAAAACTTCCTGCATTGGCCGGGAATCGAACCCGGGCCTCCCGCGTGGCAGGCGAGAATTCTACCACTGAACAACCAATGCCTTGCAAAGCAGTGATAACCCCAAAGGCTGGAAATCGTATCATAAAGCTTAAATTCCAAGCATATGTTCTGCTTTGTGGGCTCAGTGACATTGTACACCCTAACAAAACAGTCCTTCCTCCCCGTCGGGGAATTGAACCCCGGTCTCCCGCGTGACAGGCGGGGATACTCACCACTATACTAACGAGGAGCACATGGGTTGGCCATTTGAAAATAAGTGGAGCATTGGTACTAACCCTAAATGTGGAGTGTTGGGCGTTAACCCTTCTATCAAAAACATCTGTAGAGACTGAATGGTTAGAGCTAGAAACTAGTATGACCCGTCTTTGGAAAGCTGAGACTCGCACGAACACGTACATGTAATCGATTCTGCTCTATACCGCTCACAAGCCAGGCAATAGTGGTTAGAAGGTGAGGCGCTTGTGGGAAATCCCAGGACATTGTTGTCACAAATGCCAAACTCAAGACAGTTGTCACTGACTAGTTGGATATTCGTTTCCCATTTAACAACTTAAACCTTTCACAAAGTAAATCACCTCACATTGGAAATCTACAATGGATTCACCAAAGTCTACTGAGAATGCGTAAATGTGCAAACTGTAAATGAAAGCAAACTCTGATTTTTCAAGAGTCAGATGAGAATTCTACCAAGAACAGAGTTCTCTGTTAGCCTGGCAATCTAACAGAGATTTCTTTCCCAGGGGTTTGGATACTTGTCGAAATTACATGTTCAAAACTTCCTGCATTGGCCGGGAATCGAACCCGGGCCTCCCGCGTGGCAGGCGAGAATTCTACCACTGAACAACCAATGCCTTGCAAAGCAGTGATAACCCCAAAGGCTGGAAATCGTATCATAAAGCTTAAATTCCAAGCATATGTTCTGCTTTGTGGGCTCAGTGACATTGTACACCCTAACAAAACAGTCCTTCCTCCCCGTCGGGGAATTGAACCCCGGTCTCCCACGTGACAGGCGGGGATACTCACCACTATACTAACGAGGAGCACATGGGTTGGCCATTTGAAAATAAGTGGAGCATTGGTACTAACCCTAAATGTGGAGTGTTGGGCGTTAACCCTTCTATCAAAAACATCTGTAGAGACTGAATGGTTAGAGCTAGAAACTAGTATGACCCGTCTTTGGAAAGCTGAGACTCGCACGAACACGTACATGTAATCGATTCTGCTCTATACCGCTCACAAGCCAGGCAATAGTGGTTAGAAGGTGAGGCGCTTGTGGGAAATCCCAGGACATTGTTGTCACAAATGCCAAACTCAAGACAGTTGTCACTGACTAGTTGGATATTCGTTTCCCATTTAACAACTTAAACCTTTCACAAAGTAAATCACCTCACACTGGAAATCTACAATGGATTCACCAAAGTCTACTGAGAATGCGTAAATGTGCAAACTGTAAATGAAAGCAAACTCTGATTTTTCAAGAGTCAGATGAGAATTCTACCAAGAACAGAGTTCTCTGTTAGCCTGGCAATCTAACAGAGATTTCTTTCCCAGGGGTTTGGATACTTGTCGAAATTACATGTTCAAAACTTCCTGCATTGGCCGGGAATCGAACCCGGGCCTCCCGCGTGGCAGGCGAGAATTCTACCACTGAACAACCAATGCCTTGCAAAGCAGTGATAACCCCAAAGGCTGGAAATCGTATCATAAAGCTTAAATTCCAAGCATATGTTCTGCTTTGTGGGCTCAGTGACATTGTACACCCTAACAAAACAGTCCTTCCTCCCCGTCGGGGAATTGAACCCCGGTCTCCCGCGTGACAGGCGGGGATACTCACCACTATACTAACGAGGAGCACATGGGTTGGCCATTTGAAAATAAGTGGAGCATTGGTACTAACCCTAAATGTGGAGTGTTGGGCGTTAACCCTTCTATCAAAAACATCTGTAGAGACTGAATGGTTAGAGCTAGAAACTAGTATGACCCGTCTTTGGAAAGCTGAGACTCGCACGAACACGTACATGTAATCGATTCTGCTCTATACCGCTCACAAGCCAGGCAATAGTGGTTAGAAGGTGAGGCGCTTGTGGGAAATCCCAGGACATTGTTGTCACAAATGCCAAACTCAAGACAGTTGTCACTGACTAGTTGGATATTCGTTTCCCATTTAACAACTTAAACCTTGCACAAAGTAAATCACCTCACACTGGAAATCTACAATGGATTCACCAAAGTCTACTGAGAATGCGTAAATGTGCAAACTGTAAATGAAAGCAAACTCTGATTTTTCAAGAGTCAGATGAGAATTCTACCAAGAACAGAGTTCTCTGTTAGCCTGGCAATCTAACAGAGATTTCTTTCCCAGGGGTTTGGATACTTGTCGAAATTACATGTTCAAAACTTCCTGCATTGGCCGGGAATCGAACCCGGGCCTCCCGCGTGGCAGGCGAGAATTCTACCACTGAACAACCAATGCCTTGCAAAGCAGTGATAACCCCAAAGGCTGGAAATCGTATCATAAAGCTTAAATTCCAAGCATATGTTCTGCTTTGTGGGCTCAGTGACATTGTACACCCTAACAAAACAGTCCTTCCTCCCCGTCGGGGAATTGAACCCCGGTCTCCCGCGTGACAGGCGGGGATACTCACCACTATACTAACGAGGAGCACATGGGTTGGCCATTTGAAAATAAGTGGAGCATTGGTACTAACCCTAAATGTGGAGTGTTGGGCGTTAACCCTTCTATCAAAAACATCTGTAGAGACTGAATGGTTAGAGCTAGAAACTAGTATGACCCGTCTTTGGAAAGCTGAGACTCGCACGAACACGTACATGTAATCGATTCTGCTCTATACCGCTCACAAGCCAGGCAATAGTGGTTAGAAGGTGAGGCGCTTGTGGGAAATCCCAGGACATTGTTGTCACAAATGCCAAACTCAAGACAGTTGTCACTGACTAGTTGGATATTCGTTTCCCATTTAACAACTTAAACCTTTCACAAAGTAAATCACCTCACATTGGAAATCTACAATGGATTCACCAAAGTCTACTGAGAATGCGTAAATGTGCAAACTGTAAATGAAAGCAAACTCTGATTTTTCAAGAGTCAGATGAGAATTCTACCAAGAACAGAGTTCTCTGTTAGCCTGGCAATCTAACAGAGATTTCTTTCCCAGGGGTTTGGATACTTGTCGAAATTACATGTTCAAAACTTCCTGCATTGGCCGGGAATCGAACCCGGGCCTCCCGCGTGGCAGGCGAGAATTCTACCACTGAACAACCAATGCCTTGCAAAGCAGTGATAACCCCAAAGGCTGGAAATCGTATCATAAAGCTTAAATTCCAAGCATATGTTCTGCTTTGTGGGCTCAGTGACATTGTACACCCTAACAAAACAGTCCTTCCTCCCCGTCGGGGAATTGAACCCCGGTCTCCCGCGTGACAGGCGGGGATACTCACCACTATACTAACGAGGAGCACATGGGTTGGCCATTTGAAAATAAGTGGAGCATTGGTACTAACCCTAAATGTGGAGTGTTGGGCGTTAACCCTTCTATCAAAAACATCTGTAGAGACTGAATGGTTAGAGCTAGAAACTAGTATGACCCGTCTTTGGAAAGCTGAGACTCGCACGAACACGTACATGTAATCGATTCTGCTCTATACCGCTCACAAGCCAGGCAATAGTGGTTAGAAGGTGAGGCGCTTGTGGGAAATCCCAGGACATTGTTGTCACAAATGCCAAACTCAAGACAGTTGTCACTGACTAGTTGGATATTCGTTTCCCATTTAACAACTTAAACCTTTCACAAAGTAAATCACCTCACATTGGAAATCTACAATGGATTCACCAAAGTCTACTGAGAATGCGTAAATGTGCAAACTGTAAATGAAAGCAAACTCTGATTTTTCAAGAGTCAGATGAGAATTCTACCAAGAACAGAGTTCTCTGTTAGCCTGGCAATCTAACAGAGATTTCTTTCCCAGGGGTTTGGATACTTGTCGAAATTACATGTTCAAAACTTCCTGCATTGGCCGGGAATCGAACCCGGGCCTCCCGCGTGGCAGGCGAGAATTCTACCACTGAACAACCAATGCCTTGCAAAGCAGTGATAACCCCAAAGGCTGGAAATCGTATCATAAAGCTTAAATTCCAAGCATATGTTCTGCTTTGTGGGCTCAGTGACATTGTACACCCTAACAAAACAGTCCTTCCTCCCCGTCGGGGAATTGAACCCCGGTCTCCCGCGTGACAGGCGGGGATACTCACCACTATACTAACGAGGAGCACATGGGTTGGCCATTTGAAAATAAGTGGAGCATTGGTACTAACCCTAAATGTGGAGTGTTGGGCGTTAACCCTTCTATCAAAAACATCTGTAGAGACTGAATGGTTAGAGCTAGAAACTAGTATGACCCGTCTTTGGAAAGCTGAGACTCGCACGAACACGTACATGTAATCGATTCTGCTCTATACCGCTCACAAGCCAGGCAATAGTGGTTAGAAGGTGAGGCGCTTGTGGGAAATCCCAGGACATTGTTGTCACAAATGCCAAACTCAAGACAGTTGTCACTGACTAGTTGGATATTCGTTTCCCATTTAACAACTTAAACCTTGCACAAAGTAAATCACCTCACACTGGAAATCTACAATGGATTCACCAAAGTCTACTGAGAATGCGTAAATGTGCAAACTGTAAATGAAAGCAAACTCTGATTTTTCAAGAGTCAGATGAGAATTCTACCAAGAACAGAGTTCTCTGTTAGCCTGGCAATCTAACAGAGATTTCTTTCCCAGGGGTTTGGATACTTGTCGAAATTACATGTTCAAAACTTCCTGCATTGGCCGGGAATCGAACCCGGGCCTCCCGCGTGGCAGGCGAGAATTCTACCACTGAACAACCAATGCCTTGCAAAGCAGTGATAACCCCAAAGGCTGGAAGTCGTATCATAAAGCTTAAATTCCAAGCATATGTTCTGCTTTGTGGGCTCAGTGACATTGTACACCCTAACAGAACAGTCCTTCCTCCCCGTCGGGGAATTGAACCCCGGTCTCCCGCGTGACAGGCGGGGATACTCACCACTATACTAACGAGGAGCACATGGGTTGGCCATTTGAAAATAAGTGGAGCATTGGTACTAACCCTAAATGTGGAGTGTTGGGCGTTAACCCTTCTATCAAAAACATCTGTAGAGACTGAATGGTTAGAGCTAGAAACTAGTATGACCCGTCTTTGGAAAGCTGAGACTCGCACGAACACGTACATGTAATCGATTCTGCTCTATACCGCTCACAAGCCAGGCAATAGTGGTTAGAAGGTGAGGCGCTTGTGGGAAATCCCAGGACATTGTTGTCACAAATGCCAAACTCAAGACAGTTGTCACTGACTAGTTGGATATTCGTTTCCCATTTAACAACTTAAACCTTGCACAAAGTAAATCACCTCACACTGGAAATCTACAATGGATTCACCAAAGTCTACTGAGAATGCGTAAATGTGCAAACTGTAAATGAAAGCAAACTCTGATTTTTCAAGAGTCAGATGAGAATTCTACCAAGAACAGAGTTCTCTGTTAGCCTGGCAATCTAACAGAGATTTCTTTCCCAGGGGTTTGGATACTTGTCGAAATTACATGTTCAAAACTTCCTGCATTGGCCGGGAATCGAACCCGGGCCTCCCGCGTGGCAGGCGAGAATTCTACCACTGAACAACCAATGCCTTGCAAAGCAGTGATAACCCCAAAGGCTGGAAATCGTATCATAAAGCTTAAATTCCAAGCATATGTTCTGCTTTGTGGGCTCAGTGACATTGTACACCCTAACAAAACAGTCCTTCCTCCCCGTCGGGGAATTGAACCCCGGTCTCCCGCGTGACAGGCGGGGATACTCACCACTATACTAACGAGGAGCACATGGGTTGACCATTTGAAAATAAGTGGAGCATTGGTACTAACCCTAAATGTGGAGTGTTGGGCGTTAACCCTTCTATCAAAAACATCTGTAGAGACTGAATGGTTAGAGCTAGAAACTAGTATGACCCGTCTTTGGAAAGCTGAGACTCGCACGAACACGTACATGTAATCGATTCTGCTCTATACCGCTCACAAGCCAGGCAATAGTGGTTAGAAGGTGAGGCGCTTGTGGGAAATCCCAGGACATTGTTGTCACAAATGCCAAACTCAAGACAGTTGTCACTGACTAGTTGGATATTCGTTTCCCATTTAACAACTTAAACCTTGCACAAAGTAAATCACCTCACACTGGAAATCTACAATGGATTCACCAAAGTCTACTGAGAATGCGTAAATGTGCAAACTGTAAATGAAAGCAAACTCTGATTTTTCAAGAGTCAGATGAGAATTCTACCAAGAACAGAGTTCTCTGTTAGCCTGGCAATCTAACAGAGATTTATTTCCCAGGGGTTTGGATACTTGTCGAAATTACATGTTCAAAACTTCCTGCATTGGCCGGGAATCGAACCCGGGCCTCCCGCGTGGCAGGCGAGAATTCTACCACTGAACAACCAATGCCTTGCAAAGCAGTGATAACCCCAAAGGCTGGAAATCGTATCATAAAGCTTAAATTCCAAGCATATGTTCTGCTTTGTGGGCTCAGTGACATTGTACACCCTAACAAAACAGTCCTTCCTCCCCGTCGGGGAATTGAACCCCGGTCTCCCGCGTGACAGGCGGGGATACTCACCACTATACTAACGAGGAGCACATGGGTTGGCCATTTGAAAATAAGTGGAGCATTGGTACTAACCCTAAATGTGGAGTGTTGGGCGTTAACCCTTCTATCAAAAACATCTGTAGAGACTGAATGGTTAGAGCTAGAAACTAGTATGACCCGTCTTTGGAAAGCTGAGACTCGCACGAACACGTACATGTAATCGATTCTGCTCTATACCGCTCACAAGCCAGGCAATAGTGGTTAGAAGGTGAGGCGCTTGTGGGAAATCCCAGGACATTGTTGTCACAAATGCCAAACTCAAGACAGTTGTCACTGACTAGTTGGATATTCGTTTCCCATTTAACAACTTAAACCTTTCACAAAGTAAATCACCTCACATTGGAAATCTACAATGGATTCACCAAAGTCTACTGAGAATGCGTAAATGTGCAAACTGTAAATGAAAGCAAACTCTGATTTTTCAAGAGTCAGATGAGAATTCTACCAAGAACAGAGTTCTCTGTTAGCCTGGCAATCTAACAGAGATTTCTTTCCCAGGGGTTTGGATACTTGTCGAAATTACATGTTCAAAACTTCCTGCATTGGCCGGGAATCGAACCCGGGCCTCCCGCGTGGCAGGCGAGAATTCTACCACTGAACAACCAATGCCTTGCAAAGCAGTGATAACCCCAAAGGCTGGAAATCGTATCATAAAGCTTAAATTCCAAGCATATGTTCTGCTTTGTGGGCTCAGTGACATTGTACACCCTAACAAAACAGTCCTTCCTCCCCGTCGGGGAATTGAACCCCGGTCTCCCGCGTGACAGGCGGGGATACTCACCACTATACTAACGAGGAGCACATGGGTTGGCCATTTGAAAATAAGTGGAGCATTGGTACTAACCCTAAATGTGGAGTGTTGGGCGTTAACCCTTCTATCAAAAACATCTGTAGAGACTGAATGGTTAGAGCTAGAAACTAGTATGACCCGTCTTTGGAAAGCTGAGACTCGCACGAACACGTACATGTAATCGATTCTGCTCTATACCGCTCACAAGCCAGGCAATAGTGGTTAGAAGGTGAGGCGCTTGTGGGAAATCCCAGGACATTGTTGTCACAAATGCCAAACTCAAGACAGTTGTCACTGACTAGTTGGATATTCGTTTCCCATTTAACAACTTAAACCTTTCACAAAGTAAATCACCTCACACTGGAAATCTACAATGGATTCACCAAAGTCTACTGAGAATGCGTAAATGTGCAAACTGTAAATGAAAGCAAACTCTGATTTTTCAAGAGTCAGATGAGAATTCTACCAAGAACAGAGTTCTCTGTTAGCCTGGCAATCTAACAGAGATTTCTTTCCCAGGGGTTTGGATACTTGTCGAAATTACATGTTCAAATCTTCCTGCATTGGCCGGGAATCGAACCCGGGCCTCCCGCGTGGCAGGCGAGAATTCTACCACTGAACAACCAATGCCTTGCAAAGCAGTGATAACCCCAAAGGCTGGAAATCGTATCATAAAGCTTAAATTCCAAGCATATGTTCTGCTTTGTGGGCTCAGTGACATTGTACACCCTAACAAAACAGTCCTTCCTCCCCGTCGGGGAATTGAACCCCGGTCTCCCGCGTGACAGGCGGGGATACTCACCACTATACTAACGAGGAGCACATGGGTTGGCCATTTGAAAATAAGTGGAGCATTGGTACTAACCCTAAATGTGGAGTGTTGGGCGTTAACCCTTCTATCAAAAACATCTGTAGAGACTGAATGGTTAGAGCTAGAAACTAGTATGACCCGTCTTTGGAAAGCTGAGACTCGCACGAACACGTACATGTAATCGATTCTGCTCTATACCGCTCACAAGCCAGGCAATAGTGGTTAGAAGGTGAGGCGCTTGTGGGAAATCCCAGGACATTGTTGTCACAAATGCCAAACTCAAGACAGTTGTCACTGACTAGTTGGATATTCGTTTCCCATTTAACAACTTAAACCTTGCACAAAGTAAATCACCTCACACTGGAAATCTACAATGGATTCACCAAAGTCTACTGAGAATGCGTAAATGTGCAAACTGTAAATGAAAGCAAACTCTGATTTTTCAAGAGTCAGATGAGAATTCTACCAAGAACAGAGTTCTCTGTTAGCCTGGCAATCTAACAGAGATTTCTTTCCCAGGGGTTTGGATACTTGTCGAAATTACATGTTCAAAACTTCCTGCATTGGCCGGGAATCGAACCCGGGCCTCCCGCGTGGCAGGCGAGAATTCTACCACTGAACAACCAATGCCTTGCAAAGCAGTGATAACCCCAAAGGCTGGAAATCGTATCATAAAGCTTAAATTCCAAGCATATGTTCTGCTTTGTGGGCTCAGTGACATTGTACACCCTAACAAAACAGTCCTTCCTCCCCGTCGGGGAATTGAACCCCGGTCTCCCGCGTGACAGGCGGGGATACTCACCACTATACTAACGAGGAGCACATGGGTTGGCCATTTGAAAATAAGTGGAGCATTGGTACTAACCCTAAATGTGGAGTGTTGGGCGTTAACCCTTCTATCAAAAACATCTGTAGAGACTGAATGGTTAGAGCTAGAAACTAGTATGACCCGTCTTTGGAAAGCTGAGACTCGCACGAACACGTACATGTAATCGATTCTGCTCTATACCGCTCACAAGCCAGGCAATAGTGGTTAGAAGGTGAGGCGCTTGTGGGAAATCCCAGGACATTGTTGTCACAAATGCCAAACTCAAGACAGTTGTCACTGACTAGTTGGATATTCGTTTCCCATTTAACAACTTAAACCTTGCACAAAGTAAATCACCTCACACTGGAAATCTACAATGGATTCACCAAAGTCTACTGAGAATGCGTAAATGTGCAAACTGTAAATGAAAGCAAACTCTGATTTTTCAAGAGTCAGATGAGAATTCTAACAAGAACAGAGTTCTCTGTTAGCCTGGCAATCTAACAGAGATTTATTTCCCAGGGGTTTGGATACTTGTCGAAATTACATGTTCAAACCTTCCTGCATTGGCCGGGAATCGAACCCGGGCCTCCCGCGTGGCAGGCGAGAATTCTACCACTGAACAACCAATGCCTTGCAAAGCAGTGATAACCCCAAAGGCTGGAAATCGTATCATAAAGCTTAAATTCCAAGCATATGTTCTGCTTTGTGGGCTCAGTGACATTGTACACCCTAACAAAACAGTCCTTCCTCCCCGTCGGGGAATTGAACCCCGGTCTCCCGCGTGACAGGCGGGGATACTCACCACTATACTAACGAGGAGCACATGGGTTGGCCATTTGAAAATAAGTGGAGCATTGGTACTAACCCTAAATGTGGAGTGTTGGGCGTTAACCCTTCTATCATAAACATCTGTAGAGACTGAATGGTTAGAGCTAGAAACTAGTATGACCCGTCTTTGGAAAGCTGAGACTCGCACGAACACGTACATGTAATCGATTCTGCTCTATACCGCTCACAAGCCAGGCAATAGTGGTTAGAAGGTGAGGCGCTTGTGGGAAATCCCAGGACATTGTTGTCACAAATGCCAAACTCAAGACAGTTGTCACTGACTAGTTGGATATTCGTTTCCCATTTAACAACTTAAACCTTTCACAAAGTAAATCACCTCACACTGGAAATCTACAATGGATTCACCAAAGTCTACTGAGAATGCGTAAATGTGCAAACTGTAAATGAAAGCAAACTCTGATTTTTCAAGAGTCAGATGAGAATTCTACCAAGAACAGAGTTCTCTGTTAGCCTGGCAATCTAACAGAGATTTCTTTCCCAGGGGTTTGGATACTTGTCGAAATTACATGTTCAAAACTTCCTGCATTGGCCGGGAATCGAACCCGGGCCTCCCGCGTGGCAGGCGAGAATTCTACCACTGAACAACCAATGCCTTGCAAAGCAGTGATAACCCCAAAGGCTGGAAATCGTATCATAAAGCTTAAATTCCAAGCATATGTTCTGCTTTGTGGGCTCAGTGACATTGTACACCCTAACAAAACAGTCCTTCCTCCCCGTCGGGGAATTGAACCCCGGTCTCCCGCGTGACAGGCGGGGATACTCACCACTATACTAACGAGGAGCACATGGGTTGGCCATTTGAAAATAAGTGGAGCATTGGTACTAACCCTAAATGTGGAGTGTTGGGCGTTAACCCTTCTATCAAAAACATCTGTAGAGACTGAATGGTTAGAGCTAGAAACTAGTATGACCCGTCTTTGGAAAGCTGAGACTCGCACGAACACGTACATGTAATCGATTCTGCTCTATACCGCTCACAAGCCAGGCAATAGTGGTTAGAAGGTGAGGCGCTTGTGGGAAATCCCAGGACATTGTTGTCACAAATGCCAAACTCAAGACAGTTGTCACTGACTAGTTGGATATTCGTTTCCCATTTAACAACTTAAACCTTGCACAAAGTAAATCACCTCACACTGGAAATCTACAATGGATTCACCAAAGTCTACTGAGAATGCGTAAATGTGCAAACTGTAAATGAAAGCAAACTCTGATTTTTCAAGAGTCAGATGAGAATTCTACCAAGAACAGAGTTCTCTGTTAGCCTGGCAATCTAACAGAGATTTCTTTCCCAGGGGTTTGGATACTTGTCGAAATTACATGTTCAAAACTTCCTGCATTGGCCGGGAATCGAACCCCGGCCTCCCGCGTGGCAGGTGAGAATTCTACCACTGAACAACCAATGCCTTGCAAAGCAGTGATAACCCCAAAGGCTGGAAATCGTATCATAAAGCTTAAATTCCAAGCATATGTTCTGCTTTGTGGGCTCAGTGACATTGTACACCCTAACAAAACAGTCCTTCCTCCCCGTCGGGGAATTGAACCCCGGTCTCCCGCGTGACAGGCGGGGATACTCACCACTATACTAACGAGGAGCACATGGGTTGGCCATTTGAAAATAAGTGGAGCATTGGTACTAACCCTAAATGTGGAGTGTTGGGCGTTAACCCTTCTATCAAAAACATCTGTAGAGACTGAATGGTTAGAGCTAGAAACCTGTATGACCCGTCTTTGGAAAGCTGAGACTCGCACGAACACGTACATGTAATCGATTCTGCTCTATACCGCTCACAAGCCAGGCAATAGTGGTTAGAAGGTGAGGCGCTTGTGGGAAATCCCAGGACATTGTTGTCACAAATGCCAAACTCAAGACAGTTGTCACTGACTAGTTGGATATTCGTTTCCCATTTAACAACTTAAACCTTGCACAAAGTAAATCACCTCACACTGGAAATCTACAATGGATTCACCAAAGTCTACTGAGAATGCGTAAATGTGCAAACTGTAAATGAAAGCAAACTCTGATTTTTCAAGAGTCAGATGAGAATTCTACCAAGAACAGAGTTCTCTGTTAGCCTGGCATTCTAACAGAGATTTCTTTCCCAGGGGTTTGGATACTTGTCGAAATTACATGTTCAAAACTTCCTGCATTGGCCGGGAATCGAACCCGGGCCTCCCGCGTGGCAGGCGAGAATTCTACCACTGAACAACCAATGCCTTGCAAAGCAGTGATAACCCCAAAGGCTGGAAATCGTATCATAAAGCTTAAATTCCAAGCATATGTTCTGCTTTGTGGGCTCAGTGACATTGTACACCCTAACAAAACAGTCCTTCCTCCCCGTCGGGGAATTGAACCCCGGTCTCCCGCGTGACAGGCGGGGATACTCACCACTATACTAACGAGGAGCACATGGGTTGGCCATTTGAAAATAAGTGGAGCATTGGTACTAACCCTAAATGTGGAGTGTTGGGCGTTAACCCTTCTATCAAAAACATCTGTAGAGACTGAATGGTTAGAGCTAGAAACTAGTATGACCCGTCTTTGGAAAGCTGAGACTCGCACGAACACGTACATGTAATCGATTCTGCTCTATACCGCTCACAAGCCAGGCAATAGTGGTTAGAAGGTGAGGCGCTTGTGGGAAATCCCAGGACATTGTTGTCACAAATGCCAAACTCAAGACAGTTGTCACTGACTAGTTGGATATTCGTTTCCCATTTAACAACTTAAACCTTTCACAAAGTAAATCACCTCACATTGGAAATCTACAATGGATTCACCAAAGTCTACTGAGAATGCGTAAATGTGCAAACTGTAAATGAAAGCAAACTCTGATTTTTCAAGAGTCAGATGAGAATTCTACCAAGAACAGAGTTCTCTGTTAGCCTGGCAATCTAACAGAGATTTCTTTCCCAGGGGTTTGGATACTTGTCGAAATTACATGTTCAAAACTTCCTGCATTGGCCGGGAATCGAACCCGGGCCTCCCGCGTGGCAGGCGAGAATTCTACCACTGAACAACCAATGCCTTGCAAAGCAGTGATAACCCCAAAGGCTGGAAATCGTATCATAAAGCTTAAATTCCAAGCATATGTTCTGCTTTGTGGGCTCAGTGACATTGTACACCCTAACAAAACAGTCCTTCCTCCCCGTCGGGGAATTGAACCCCGGTCTCCCGCGTGACAGGCGGGGATACTCACCACTATACTAACGAGGAGCACATGGGTTGGCCATTTGAAAATAAGTGGAGCATTGGTACTAACCCTAAATGTGGAGTGTTGGGCGTTAACCCTTCTATCAAAAACATCTGTAGAGACTGAATGGTTAGAGCTAGAAACCTGTATGACCCGTCTTTGGAAAGCTGAGACTCGCACGAACACGTACATGTAATCGATTCTGCTCTATACCGCTCACAAGCCAGGCAATAGTGGTTAGAAGGTGAGGCGCTTGTGGGAAATCCCAGGACATTGTTGTCACAAATGCCAAACTCAAGACAGTTGTCACTGACTAGTTGGATATTCGTTTCCCATTTAACAACTTAAACCTTGCACAAAGTAAATCACCTCACACTGGAAATCTACAATGGATTCACCAAAGTCTACTGAGAATGCGTAAATGTGCAAACTGTAAATGAAAGCAAACTCTGATTTTTCAAGAGTCAGATGAGAATTCTACCAAGAACAGAGTTCTCTGTTAGCCTGGCAATCTAACAGAGATTTCTTTCCCAGGGGTTTGGATACTTGTCGAAATTACATGTTCAAAACTTCCTGCATTGGCCGGGAATCGAACCCGGGCCTCCCGCGTGGCAGGCGAGAATTCTACCACTGAACAACCAATGCCTTGCAAAGCAGTGATAACCCCAAAGGCTGGAAATCGTATCATAAAGCTTAAATTCCAAGCATATGTTCTGCTTTGTGGGCTCAGTGACATTGTACACCCTAACAAAACAGTCCTTCCTCCCCGTCGGGGAATTGAACCCCGGTCTCCCGCGTGACAGGCGGGGATACTCACCACTATACTAACGAGGAGCACATGGGTTGGCCATTTGAAAATAAGTGGAGCATTGGTACTAACCCTAAATGTGGAGTGTTGGGCGTTAACCCTTCTATCAAAAACATCTGTAGAGACTGAATGGTTAGAGCTAGAAACCTGTATGACCCGTCTTTGGAAAGCTGAGACTCGCACGAACACGTACATGTAATCGATTCTGCTCTATACCGCTCACAAGCCAGGCAATAGTGGTTAGAAGGTGAGGCGCTTGTGGGAAATCCCAGGACATTGTTGTCACAAATGCCAAACTCAAGACAGTTGTCACTGACTAGTTGGATATTCGTTTCCCATTTAACAACTTAAACCTTGCACAAAGTAAATCACCTCACACTGGAAATCTACAATGGATTCACCAAAGTCTACTGAGAATGCGTAAATGTGCAAACTGTAAATGAAAGCAAACTCTGATTTTTCAAGAGTCAGATGAGAATTCTACCAAGAACAGAGTTCTCTGTTAGCCTGGCAATCTAACAGAGATTTCTTTCCCAGGGGTTTGGATACTTGTCGAAATTACATGTTCAAAACTTCCTGCATTGGCCGGGAATCGAACCCGGGCCTCCCGCGTGGCAGGCGAGAATTCTACCACTGAACAACCAATGCCTTGCAAAGCAGTGATAACCCCAAAGGCTGGAAATCGTATCATAAAGCTTAAATTCCAAGCATATGTTCTGCTTTGTGGGCTCAGTGACATTGTACACCCTAACAAAACAGTCCTTCCTCCCCGTCGGGGAATTGAACCCCGGTCTCCCGCGTGACAGGCGGGGATACTCACCACTATACTAACGAGGAGCACATGGGTTGGCCATTTGAAAATAAGTGGAGCATTGGTACTAACCCTAAATGTGGAGTGTTGGGCGTTAACCCTTCTATCAAAAACATCTGTAGAGGCTGAATGGTTAGAGCTAGAAACTAGTATGACCCGTCTTTGGAAAGCTGAGACTCGCACGAACACGTACATGTAATCGATTCTGCTCTATACCGCTCACAAGCCAGGCAATAGTGGTTAGAAGGTGAGGCGCTTGTGGGAAATCCCAGGACATTGTTGTCACAAATGCCAAACTCAAGACAGTTGTCACTGACTAGTTGGATATTCGTTTCCCATTTAACAACTTAAACCTTGCACAAAGTAAATCACCTCACACTGGAAATCTACAATGGATTCACCAAAGTCTACTGAGAATGCGTAAATGTGCAAACTGTAAATGAAAGCAAACTCTGATTTTTCAAGAGTCAGATGAGAATTCTAACAAGAACAGAGTTCTCTGTTAGCCTGGCAATCTAACAGAGATTTCTTTCCCAGGGGTTTGGATACTTGTCGAAATTACATGTTCAAAACTTCCTGCATTGGCCGGGAATCGAACCCGGGCCTCCCGCGTGGCAGGCGAGAATTCTACCACTGAACAACCAATGCCTTGCAAAGCAGTGATAACCCCAAAGGCTGGAAATCGTATCATAAAGCTTAAATTCCAAGCATATGTTCTGCTTTGTGGGCTCAGTGACATTGTACACCCTAACAAAACAGTCCTTCCTCCCCGTCGGGGAATTGAACCCCGGTCTCCCGCGTGACAGGCGGGGATACTCACCACTATACTAACGAGGAGCACATGGGTTGGCCATTTGAAAATAAGTGGAGCATTGGTACTAACCCTAAATGTGGAGTGTTGGGCGTTAACCCTTCTATCAAAAACATCTGTAGAGACTGAATGGTTAGAGCTAGAAACCTGTATGACCCGTCTTTGGAAAGCTGAGACTCGCACGAACACGTACATGTAATCGATTCTGCTCTATACCGCTCACAAGCCAGGCAATAGTGGTTAGAAGGTGAGGCGCTTGTGGGAAATCCCAGGACATTGTTGTCACAAATGCCAAACTCAAGACAGTTGTCACTGACTAGTTGGATATTCGTTTCCCATTTAACAACTTAAACCTTGCACAAAGTAAATCACCTCACACTGGAAATCTACAATGGATTCACCAAAGTCTACTGAGAATGCGTAAATGTGCAAACTGTAAATGAAAGCAAACTCTGATTTTTCAAGAGTCAGATGAGAATTCTACCAAGAACAGAGTTCTCTGTTAGCCTGGCAATCTAACAGAGATTTCTTTCCCAGGGGTTTGGATACTTGTCGAAATTACATGTTCAAAACTTCCTGCATTGGCCGGGAATCGAACCCGGGCCTCCCGCGTGGCAGGCGAGAATTCTACCACTGAACAACCAATGCCTTGCAAAGCAGTGATAACCCCAAAGGCTGGAAATCGTATCATAAAGCTTAAATTCCAAGCATATGTTCTGCTTTGTGGGCTCAGTGACATTGTACACCCTAACAAAACAGTCCTTCCTCCCCGTCGGGGAATTGAACCCCGGTCTCCCGCGTGACAGGCGGGGATACTCACCACTATACTAACGAGGAGCACATGGGTTGGCCATTTGAAAATAAGTGGAGCATTGGTACTAACCCTAAATGTGGAGTGTTGGGCGTTAACCCTTCTATCAAAAACATCTGTAGAGACTGAATGGTTAGAGCTAGAAACCTGTATGACCCGTCTTTGGAAAGCTGAGACTCGCACGAACACGTACATGTAATCGATTCTGCTCTATACCGCTCACAAGCCAGGCAATAGTGGTTAGAAGGTGAGGCGCTTGTGGGAAATCCCAGGACATTGTTGTCACAAATGCCAAACTCAAGACAGTTGTCACTGACTAGTTGGATATTCGTTTCCCATTTAACAACTTAAACCTTGCACAAAGTAAATCACCTCACACTGGAAATCTACAATGGATTCACCAAAGTCTACTGAGAATGCGTAAATGTGCAAACTGTAAATGAAAGCAAACTCTGATTTTTCAAGAGTCAGATGAGAATTCTACCAAGAACAGAGTTCTCTGTTAGCCTGGCAATCTAACAGAGATTTCTTTCCCAGGGGTTTGGATACTTGTCGAAATTACATGTTCAAAACTTCCTGCATTGGCCGGGAATCGAACCCGGGCCTCCCGCGTGGCAGGCGAGAATTCTACCACTGAACAACCAATGCCTTGCAAAGCAGTGATAACCCCAAAGGCTGGAAATCGTATCATAAAGCTTAAATTCCAAGCATATGTTCTGCTTTGTGGGCTCAGTGACATTGTACACCCTAACAAAACAGTCCTTCCTCCCCGTCGGGGAATTGAACCCCGGTCTCCCGCGTGACAGGCGGGGATACTCACCACTATACTAACGAGGAGCACATGGGTTGGCCATTTGAAAATAAGTGGAGCATTGGTACTAACCCTAAATGTGGAGTGTTGGGCGTTAACCCTTCTATCAAAAACATCTGTAGAGACTGAATGGTTAGAGCTAGAAACTAGTATGACCCGTCTTTGGAAAGCTGAGACTCGCACGAACACGTACATGTAATCGATTCTGCTCTATACCGCTCACAAGCCAGGCAATAGTGGTTAGAAGGTGAGGCGCTTGTGGGAAATCCCAGGACATTGTTGTCACAAATGCCAAACTCAAGACAGTTGTCACTGACTAGTTGGATATTCGTTTCCCATTTAACAACTTAAACCTTGCACAAAGTAAATCACCTCACACTGGAAATCTACAATGGATTCACCAAAGTCTACTGAGAATGCGTAAATGTGCAAACTGTAAATGAAAGCAAACTCTGATTTTTCAAGAGTCAGATGAGAATTCTACCAAGAACAGAGTTCTCTGTTAGCCTGGCAATCTAACAGAGATTTCTTTCCCAGGGGTTTGGATACTTGTCGAAATTACATGTTCAAAACTTCCTGCATTGGCCGGGAATCGAACCCGGGCCTCCCGCGTGGCAGGCGAGAATTCTACCACTGAACAACCAATGCCTTGCAAAGCAGTGATAACCCCAAAGGCTGGAAATCGTATCATAAAGCTTAAATTCCAAGCATATGTTCTGCTTTGTGGGCTCAGTGACATTGTACACCCTAACAAAACAGTCCTTCCTCCCCGTCGGGGAATTGAACCCCGGTCTCCCGCGTGACAGGCGGGGATACTCACCACTATACTAACGAGGAGCACATGGGTTGGCCATTTGAAAATAAGTGGAGCATTGGTACTAACCCTAAATGTGGAGTGTTGGGCGTTAACCCTTCTATCAAAAACATCTGTAGAGACTGAATGGTTAGAGCTAGAAACTAGTATGACCCGTCTTTGGAAAGCTGAGACTCGCACGAACACGTACATGTAATCGATTCTGCTCTATACCGCTCACAAGCCAGGCAATAGTGGTTAGAAGGTGAGGCGCTTGTGGGAAATCCCAGGACATTGTTGTCACAAATGCCAAACTCAAGACAGTTGTCACTGACTAGTTGGATATTCGTTTCCCATTTAACAACTTAAACCTTTCACAAAGTAAATCACCTCACACTGGAAATCTACAATGGATTCACCAAAGTCTACTGAGAATGCGTAAATGTGCAAACTGTAAATGAAAGCAAACTCTGATTTTTCAAGAGTCAGATGAGAATTCTACCAAGAACAGAGTTCTCTGTTAGCCTGGCAATCTAACAGAGATTTCTTTCCCAGGGGTTTGGATACTTGTCGAAATTACATGTTCAAAACTTCCTGCATTGGCCGGGAATCGAACCCGGGCCTCCCGCGTGGCAGGCGAGAATTCTACCACTGAACAACCAATGCCTTGCAAAGCAGTGATAACCCCAAAGGCTGGAAATCGTATCATAAAGCTTAAATTCCAAGCATATGTTCTGCTTTGTGGGCTCAGTGACATTGTACACCCTAACAAAACAGTCCTTCCTCCCCGTCGGGGAATTGAACCCCGGTCTCCCGCGTGACAGGCGGGGATACTCACCACTATACTAACGAGGAGCACATGGGTTGGCCATTTGAAAATAAGTGGAGCATTGGTACTAACCCTAAATGTGGAGTGTTGGGCGTTAACCCTTCTATCAAAAACATCTGTAGAGACTGAATGGTTAGAGCTAGAAACTAGTATGACCCGTCTTTGGAAAGCTGAGACTCGCACGAACACGTACATGTAATCGATTCTGCTCTATACCGCTCACAAGCCAGGCAATAGTGGTTAGAAGGTGAGGCGCTTGTGGGAAATCCCAGGACATTGTTGTCACAAATGCCAAACTCAAGACAGTTGTCACTGACTAGTTGGATATTCGTTTCCCATTTAACAACTTAAACCTTGCACAAAGTAAATCACCTCACACTGGAAATCTACAATGGATTCACCAAAGTCTACTGAGAATGCGTAAATGTGCAAACTGTAAATGAAAGCAAACTCTGATTTTTCAAGAGTCAGATGAGAATTCTACCAAGAACAGAGTTCTCTGTTAGCCTGGCAATCTAACAGAGATTTCTTTCCCAGGGGTTTGGATACTTGTCGAAATTACATGTTCAAAACTTCCTGCATTGGCCGGGAATCGAACCCGGGCCTCCCGCGTGGCAGGCGAGAATTCTACCACTGAACAACCAATGCCTTGCAAAGCAGTGATAACCCCAAAGGCTGGAAATCGTATCATAAAGCTTAAATTCCAAGCATATGTTCTGCTTTGTGGGCTCAGTGACATTGTACACCCTAACAAAACAGTCCTTCCTCCCCGTCGGGGAATTGAACCCCGGTCTCCCGCGTGACAGGCGGGGATACTCACCACTATACTAACGAGGAGCACATGGGTTGGCCATTTGAAAATAAGTGGAGCATTGGTACTAACCCTAAATGTGGAGTGTTGGGCGTTAACCCTTCTATCAAAAACATCTGTAGAGACTGAATGGTTAGAGCTAGAAACTAGTATGACCCGTCTTTGGAAAGCTGAGACTCGCACGAACACGTACATGTAATCGATTCTGCTCTATACCGCTCACAAGCCAGGCAATAGTGGTTAGAAGGTGAGGCGCTTGTGGGAAATCCCAGGACATTGTTGTCACAAATGCCAAACTCAAGACAGTTGTCACTGACTAGTTGGATATTCGTTTCCCATTTAACAACTTAAACCTTGCACAAAGTAAATCACCTCACACTGGAAATCTACAATGGATTCACCAAAGTCTACTGAGAATGCGTAAATGTCCAAAATGTAAATGAAAGCAAACTCTGATTTTTCAAGAGTCAGATGAGAATTCTACCAAGAACAGAGTTTTCTGTTAGCCTGGCAATCTAACAGAGATTTCTTTCCCAGGGGTTTGGATACTTGTCGAAATTACATGTTCAAAACTTCCTGCATTGGCCGGGAATCGAACCCGGGCCTCCCGCGTGGCAGGCGAGAATTTTGCCACACTTTGCCACACTCCCCGAGAGCGCTGCCTCTTTTTGGGGCTGCCTCTCTGGCTTCCAGCCGTGCTTCCGTGCTGCCTCCTCATACCACCGCCTCTCGGCTTTAGCTGCCTCCAGCTCTTCACGAGGGCGGCGATATTCTCCAGGTTGTGCCCAGGGTCCTCCGCCGTCCAGAATTTCCTCCCAAGTCCATGAGTCCTGCGATCGCTGCTGCTTTCTATTACCACGCTGCTTGGTCCTTTGTTAGTGGGTGATTCTGTAAGGGCTTTCTTAGGTAGAAGGAGAGGAGGACCAAAGCACAGCGTGGTATGTTTCCATATTTATTGGAACACTTTTTTCAATACGAACAAAAAACAATAAACAGACGAAAACCTACGAAGCTACAGTCCTGAACCTGAGAACATGAAACACATGAACGCACGAACAGGAACAATCACCCACAAACAAACAGTGAAAACAGGCTACCTTAATATGGTTCCCAATCAGAGACAATGACAAACACCTGCCTCTGATTGAGAACCATATTAGGCCAAACAACAAACCCAACATAGAAACACAAAACATAGAATGCCCACACAGCTCACATCCTGACCAACTAAACAAAGACTAAACAAAGGAAATAAGGTCAGGAACGTGACAAAAGCTTTCCATAAACAAGGTATAATACATGTTTGATGCCATTGGTAAGTAAAAATGTTTGCAGTACTGTGTAGTCGAGATGATAGTAAACACTGTGGACAATTTTCAGCAAGTTGCAACCATGAAATACAGTTATATACAGTCTTCCATAAACAAAGTCTAAAATATGTTTAACCTGTTATGGCTGCAGGCCGGTGTCGGTACACTTATGACAACAGCCCGTCCAAGTGCAGGGCGCGAAATTCAAAATATATATTTTTTTAAATATTTAACTTTCACACATTAACAAGTCCAATACAACAAATGAAAGATAAACATCTTGTGAATCCAGCCAACATGTCAGATTTTTTAAATGTTTTACAGCGAAAACACCACGTATATTTATGTTAGCTCACCACCAAATACAAAAAAGCACAGACATTTTTCACAGCACAGGTAGCATGCACAAAACCAACCAAACTAACCAAGAACCAACCAAACTAACCAAGAAACAACTTCATCAGATGACAGTTTTATAACATGTTATACAATAAATCTATGTTTTGTTCGAAAAATGTGCATATTTGAGGTATAAATCATAGTTTTACATTGCAGCTACAATCGGAAATAGCACCGAAGCAGCTAGAACAATTACAGAGACCAAATTGAAATACCTAAATACTCATCATAAAACATTTATGAAAAATACATGGTGTACAGCAAATGAAAGACAAACATCTTGTGAATCCAGCCAATATTTCCGATTCTTTAAGTGTTTTATAGCGAAAACACAATATAGTATTATATTAGCTTACTACAATAGCCTACCACACAACCCCATTCATTCAATTCAACGTTAGCGATGGCGAATAAACCAGCGAAAGATATTAATTTTTTCACTAACCTTCATAAACTTCATCAGATGACAGTCCTATAACATCATATTACACAATACATATATGGTTTGTTCGAAAATGTGCATATTTAGAGCTGAAATCCGTGGTTATACAATGTGACCATGTAGCAATTATTTTCCAGAATCACCGTATATGTTTCTGACACTCACCTATTCTGACCAAATAACTATTCATAAACTTTACTAAAAAATACATGTTGTATAGGAAATGATAGATACACTAGTTCTTAATGCAATCGCCGTGTTAGAATTCTAAACATAACTTCAGTATGACATGCAGCTTACGTTATAGCGAGAGATCGCCCAAAATCTGGGCGCAAAGTAATAGTAAACATGTTCGACAGATATATGAAATAACATCATAAATGGGTCCTACTTTTGATGATCTTCCATCAGAATGTTGTACAAGGGGTCCTTTATCCAGAACAATCGTTATTTGGTTTTAGAATGGCATTTTTCCCTCTCGAATGAGCAAGCAAAACTAGCCAAGTGGCGCTAAGCTCTCCTTCGTCACCAAACGCAAAGAACGCAACACGCCTAAACTGAGATTTACGGATCAAGGTTGGGTGACAAATAATATCTGAAACTTTGAACATCCCACGGCGCACCATTAAATCCATTATTAAAAAATGGAAAGAATATGGCACCACAAAAAAACAGTCACCAAAACTTACGGACCAGACAAGGAGGGCATTAATCAGAAAGGCAAAAAACATACCAAAGATAACCCTGAAGGAGCTGAAAAGCTCCAAAGCGGAGATTTGAGTATCTGTCCATAGGACCACTTTAAGCCGTACACTCCACAGAGCTGGGCTTTATGAAAGTGTGTCCAGAAAAAAAGCCATTCCTAAAAGAAAAAAAATAAGCATGCACGTTTGGTGTTCGCCAAAGACTCCCCCCAACATATGGAAGAGGGTACTCTGGTCAGATGAGACTAAAATCTAGGTTTTTGGCCATCAAGGAAAACATTATGTCTGGAGCAAACCCAACACCTCATCACCCCGAGAACATCATCCCCACAGTGAAGCATGGTGGTGACAGCATCATGCTGTGGGGATGTTTTTCATCGGCAGGGACTGGGAAACTGGTCAGAATTGAAGGAATGATGGATGGCGCTAAATACAGGGAAATTCTTGAGGGAAACCTGCTTCAGTCTTCCAGAGATTTGAGACCGGGACAGATGTTCACCTTCCAGCAGGACAATGACCCTACGCATACTGCTAAAGCAACACTCGAGTGGTTTAAGGAGAAACATTTAAATGTCTTGGAATGGCCTAGTCAAAGCCCAGACCTCAATCCAACTGAGAATCTGTGGTATGACTTAAAGATTGCTGTCCACCAGTGGAACCCATCCAACTTTAAGGAGCTGGAGCAGTTTTGCCTTGAAGAATGGGAAAAAATCCCAGTAGCAAGATGTGCCAAGCTTATAGAGACATACCCCAATAGACTTGCAGCTGTAATTGCGGCAAAAGGTGGCTCTACAAAGTATTGACTTTGGGGGGGTGAATAGTTATGCACACTCAAGTTTACAGTTTTTTGTCTTATTTCTTGTTTGTTTCACAATAAAACTTATTTAGCATCTTCAAAGTGTGTTGTGTAAATCAAATTATACAATGGTTTTCTAATGATCAATTAGCCTTTTAAAATGATAAACTTGGATTAGCTAACACAACGTGCCATTGGAACACAGGAGTGATGGTTGCTGATAAAGAGCCTCTGTACGCCTATGTAGATATTCCATAAAAAATCTGCTGTTGCCAGCAACGAAAGTAATTTACAACTTTAACAATGTCTACACTGTATTTCTGATCAATTTGATGTTATTTTAAATGGATATTTATTTTCTTTCAAAAACAAGGACATTAAGTGACCCCAAACTTTGGAACGGTAGTGTATTTTAAGTAGAACTCAGACTTGTGTGATAAGTGTGTCTCTCCTCATTTGATAGCATTTAGAATTTCCACCACAGTATCCAATTGTCATATTTGAGTAAAAGTTAAGATACCTTCATAGAAAATGACTGAAGTAAAAGTGAAAGTCACCCAGTAAAATAGTCTTTGAGTAAAAGTCTAAAAGTGTTTGGTTTTAAATTTACTTAAGTTTCAAAGGCAAATTGAATTGGTAAAATATACTTAAAAACAAACGTAAAAGTGCAAGGATAAATCAGTTCGATTTCCTTATGTAAGCTAACCAGAAGGCAAGATCTTCATTTTTTTTACATTTACAGAGCAAGAAGCACACGCCAACACTCTGTGCCTGAATGGGACCATTTTTCTGTCCTGCTAAGCATTCAAAATGTAACGAGTAGTTTCGGTGTCAGGGAAAATGTATGGAGTAAAAACTACATATCTTTAGGAATGTAGTAAAGTAAAAGTGGTCAAAAAATATAAATATTAATGTAAAGTACAGACACCCCAAAAAACTACTGAGGTATTTTTACACCACTGGATTGACCATACCTGATGTGCTTCACCAGGTTCTCGCTCATATGTCTCTCCGCGTTAGGGGAACCAGTAGGGTCCAGGACAATGGCAGAGTGGGTCCTACGATTGACATACTAAACACAAGCGGTAATTCCAAGTCAGTATATCAAAATGGCCTCAAACATAACATATTCAAGAATGGTACTGTCTAATCTCTCACTAAAATGGTCATTCTTGTGGAGCTTACCAAGAGTATCCAGTGGTAGTTTCCCACGTTGCAAACTCCAATCAAGCAACTGTGATGCTCCAGATTGGTCTACAGGAATAGGAGTGAAGATACGTTTATACAGTGCGGCAGGCAATCTTTTGTCAGGCAGGTGGCAGCGTTCCCTACATTGACCCCTCTAGCCTCTTATTTAGAAACATGACACAAAAGCAACTCTGCGGACATGCCTTTACCTTTGACAAGGTGTTCTTGCGCATCACCACCTTAACCCCATGCTGGAAGACCCAGCCACGACCCATCTTCAATGCTCTTTCTGAGGGAAGGAGGTTGTTGGCCAAGATCTCGCGATACATGGCCCCATCCATCCTCCCCTCAATACGGTGCAGTCGTCCTGTCCCCTTTGCAGAAAAGCATCCCCAAAGAATAATGTTTCCACCTCCACGCTTCACGGTTGGGATGGTGTTCTTGGGGTTGTACTCATCCTTCTTCTTCCTCCAAACACGACGAGTGGAGTTTAGACCAAAAAGCTCTATTTTTGTCTCATCAGACCACATGACCGTCTCCCATTCCTCCTCTGGATCATCCAGATGGTCATTGGCAAATTTCAGACGGGCCTGGACATGCGCTGGCTTGAGCAGGGGGACCTTGCGTGCGCTGCAGGATTTTAATCCATGACGGCGTAGTGTGTTACTAATGGTTTTCTTTGAGACTGTGGTCCCAGCTCTCTTCAGGTCATTGACCAGGTCCTGCCGTGTAGTTCTGGGCTGATCCCACACCTTCCTCATGATCATTGATGCCCCACGAGGTGAGATCTTGCATGGAGCCCCAGACTGAGGGTGATTGACCGTCATCTTGAACTTCTTCCATTTTCTAATAATTGCGCCAAAAGTTGTTGCCTTCTCACCAAGCTGCTTGCCTATTGTCCTGTAGCCCATCCCAGCCTTGTGCAGGTCTACAATGTTAACCCTGATGTCCTTACACAGCTCTCTGGTCTTGGCCATTGTGGAGAGGTTGGAGTCTGTTTGATTGAGTGTGTGGACAGGTGTCTTTTATACAGGTAATGAGTTCAAACAGGTGCAGTTAATACAGGTAATGAGTGGAGAACAGGAGGGCTTCTTAAAGAAAAACTAACAGGTCTGTGAGAGTCGGAATTCTTACTGGTTGGTAGGTGATCAAATACTTATGTCATGCAATAAAATGCAAATTAATTACTTAAAAATCATACAATGTGATTTTCTGGATTTTTGTTTTAGATTCCGTCTCTCACAGTTGAAGTGTACCTATGATAAAAATTACAGACCTCTACATGCTTTGTAAGTAGGAAAACCTGCAAATTCGGCAGTATATCAAATACTTGTTCTCCCCACTGTACATAAAACCCATTTGGTCCACATGGCTTAGTAAAATGGTTACCATTTTACTATACCCAAATAAGAAATGTAACTAAATAGCAACACATAAGACCGACCTGTTGATGAACGGTCGATTGTTCTTCCTGGTGTTTGGCGCCCGTCTGGACATGCTCCTTGGTGGCACACTTATGGCCAGAGCGTTTTGCGGCCAGATGCCTTGTCCTCAGCTTTATTGGCATAGGACTGTCCACACTTCCGCCAATGGCCAGTACAGCTGCCAGTCGGTGGACACACCTCTGGGCACTGTCAGAAGCAGAGCAGGAGCATGTCTCCGTTGGCAACAGAGTAACAACATGCTGCTTGTCTGAGAAGCCCTGGTAGAGGAACAATTTGGTGCTTGGAACCAGGAGGATTCATCCTTTTGCACAATCATCCTGGCCAAGGCCTCTGGCTCCAGTTTCTGCCATGACAACCTCTTCTGGTGCCACACAGGATTGGATGCCTTCAGCAAAAGACACCATGTCTTACTCTGACATGTGGTATGGGAAACTGGTGGTGAGCGTTCGCCTGTAAAATTGCTCATGGCACTCAGGGGTCAGGTGGAAATTCCCTAGGTTACCTTAGCCCCGCAGCACTTCCCTCAAGGCATTGGTTTGGAGTTGGTAGAGTAGATAAACCAATTTATCTACTCTGACCTTCTTCCATCCAACCAATGCCTTGAGGACAGCATTGAAGCTCTCTGAGCAGTTGTTGGTAATTCCATCTGACTGGATGCCCAAGCTGTTGAGCACATATTGTGCGCTCTCGTCCATGGCGTCAGACAGCGACTGATGGAAATTAGCCATGAAATCAGGGCTCCAGTGAAGGCACACCCTCTCCAGTGTGCATTTGTAGTCACTCCTTGATTTCATGGCCAAGAGCTCTTTGATGGCCTGTTAGTAATCGGCCACAGCTTCAGCACCCTCTGACCCCATCTTGTGCTTCAGATTGTTGGAGATGTGGTTCCAGGAATTGACAATCCTGGCTTGCGGCAGCTCAGACTGGATTGCCTCCTCAATATCCGCCTCACGGTCTGTGCAGAGATTGCTGTTGATATTTGGGGAAGGAATAAAGGATGGTGCGAAAGAACTGTTTGTGGTTTTCCATGTGCCGGGTGGTGTGAATGAGGAATGCAAGGGGAAGGACAGGTGCCTCTTGAAATGCAACATGATGAAAAACAAGGGGTGAAACATAAAAACGTGGTGTCATAGTGAAAAATGTGTGCCCCTTGGTGTTTGCTTTTAATAACTGCCTTGGCCTCTTCAACCATTTCTGGTGCTGCCACTACCAGAAGGGTTGCGGGTCGAGTCTCCATATGGGTGACAAATCCGGGGAGAATGTCACCCATCATATGTGTTGCCACCAAATTGTCCCGGTCCAAAACAGTGACGTCCCTTGCTCGGCCAATTGTGTTCTTCACTTGTGCCAAGTTGCGAGGTTGGTAAACTGGCATGAATGATGCATTTGGGGGTGGTGGTGGGTTGTTGGTCATGTCTGAGTATACTTTGCCAGGTGTTTCAGTCTTTCGCCGTGACATTTCATCTATAATTGAGGTAGCCGATCGGATGAAATCCCTTGCTTGCTGCTGTTGGCTGTTGCCGTGGGGGTGGGGGACATTGGAGTGAGCCTCCTCACCAAAGTAGTGAATTAGCACAGGAGTATCAGGCTGGTGAATCAACTCATACTCCCTTTTTTGGAACCCTGGTGCTTCCTTTCCTGCATAGTACCGCACCCTTAGTTTTGGTGAACGGCGAGGAAGGCTGTGGGATCCCTTCTGAATCCATATTTTTTGGTCCGCCTTCCAGTCCTCACATGACGAGGAACTACCTGCAAACAGAAAAATGTCTCCAGGCTTGAGGTGGAGTGGTGGAAGGTGGGATACCTTAGCGGGATCAACTGTTTCAATCATTTCAGCTGCTTGTGCTGGTGTATACTTGCTGGGGTAGTGATTGGGGGACCTGGGGTGGTGATGGGGCAATCTGGGAGACGGAGTGGGGTTGTGCATTGGCCATCCTTCCCTTACTCCACACGTCGTAGAGTTGACGGCGATAGCTTAGGGTGTTAGACCTTTCCAGTTCAATGACTATCACAGAAAATAATCAATTTTCCTGATGGTAGCTCGCTGCTGTAACTTCCTCTGGTGAGAGGCCTTTCAACAACTGAGGCAAAGTCATCAAAAGTTGGAGCCCTCTTTCTCTTTGGCATTCTGACAAGGAACATTACATTGGTATAAGTATTGAGATCACACTTAGGACAAGTTTTCAAGGCAGTTAACTAACTATATGGAATGTTATATGGAAAAATATCCCCTAGTGTCTCAAATAGTTTACCAAGCCAGACTGGGGTACATTCAGAATTAAATTGAGACCTGTTACATTCTACTTAAATTACATCATTTTGAATTAAAATCATCTGCATGCAGAGTTTGACATTGAAGGTCAAGGAAATGGATTTAAAGTGAATTCTATTCTTTGAAAAAATAAAACCATATCCCTCCTGTAATCAGTGATCATTTCTAAATACATGACTTGCCAAATCATGTCTAAGCAATTATGCTATCATTCATAACCAGTGGGCTGCAGGTATAAGGGACTTAAGCAGTAGCTAGTGGGCCACCTACCATTACCATTATTAGGATGAATTTACTAAAGAATTCAGTCACTTACTATTGTATTAGAATAGTAAAATACACAAGGTGAAATTGAGATTTGGTTCTGAATCACAGCAGTTGGTTATCAAATAAAAGTTTGTCACATACACAGTAATTGTCACGATCGTGTGGAGAGACGGACCAAGGCGCAGCGTGATATTGATACATCTTCTCTTTATTAATGAAGATGAATGAACACAACACGACACACTTTAACAAACTAACAAAAAACAACAAACGACCATGAAGCTAAATAACGTAAGTGCACAGACAAGCAACAAACGTTCTACATAGACAATTACCCACAAACACCTAAAGCCTATGGCTACCTTAAATATGGCTCCCAATCAGAGACAACAATAACCAGCTGTCTCTGATTGAGAACCAAATCAGGCAACCATAGACTTTCCTAAACAACTACACTCAACCATAGACAATTCTAAACACCTACACTGAACACAACCCCATCTACTCTATGAAACCCCCTCAACCATACAAACCACACTAGACAATACAAAAACACATACTAACCCATGTCACACCCTGACCTAACTAAAATACTAATGAAAACAAAGATAACTAAGGCCAGGGTGTGACATAACCCCCCCCTTAAGGTGCGAACTCCGGACGCACCAGCATAAAGTCTATGGGAGGGTTTGGGTGGGCGTCTGTCCATGGTGGCGGCTCTGGTACTGGTCGTGGTCCCCACCCCACCATAGTCACTACCCGCTTTCGTAGCCTCCTCCAAATGTCCACCCTCCAACTTAACCCCACTGGATTCAGGGGCAGCACCGGACTTAGTGGCAGCACCGGACTAAGAGGCAGCACCGGACTAAGGGGCAGCACCGGGATAAGGGGCAGCACCGGGATAAGGGGCAGCACCGGACTAAGGGGCAGCACCGGACTAAGGGGCAGCCCCGGACGAAGGGGCAGCCCCGGACTAAGGGGCAGCACCGGACTAAATGGCGGATCCTGGCTGGACAGCTCTGGCGGATCCTGGCTGGACGGCTCTGGCGGATCCTGGCTGGACGGCTTTGGCGGATCCTGGCTGGCTGACGGATCTGGCTGCTCATGGCTGGCTGACGGATCTGGCTGCTCGAGGCTGGCTGACGGATCTGGCTGCTCGAGGCTGGCTGACGGATCTGGCTGCTCATGGCTGGCTGACGGATCTGGCTGCTCATGGCTGGCTGACGGATCTGGCTGCTCATGGCTGGCTGACGGATCTGGCTGCTCATGGCTGGCTGACGGATCTGGCTGCTCCTGGCTCTCTGGCGGCTCTGGCAGATCCTGTCTGGTTGGCGGCTCTGGCAGATCCTGTCTGGTTGGCGGCTCTGGCAGATCCTGTCTGGTTGGCGGCTCTGGCAGATCCTGTCTGGTTGGCGGCTCTGGCAGATCCTGTCTGGTTGGCGGCTCTGGCAGATCCTGTCTGGTTGGCGGCTCTGGCAGATCCTGTCTGGTTGGCGGCTCTAGCGGCTCCTGACTGACGAACGGCTCTGACGGCTCGGGACTGACGAACGGCTCTAATGGCTCGGGACAGACGGATGGCTCAGATGGCGCTGGGGAGACGGATGGCTCAGATGGCGCTGGGGAGACGGATGGCTCAGATGGCGCTGGGGAGACGGATGGCTCAGATGGCGCTGGGGAGACGGATGGCTCAGATGGCGCTGGGGAGACGGATGGCTCAGATGGCGCTGGGGAGACGGATGGCTCAGATGGCGCTGGGGAGACGGACGGCTCAGATGGCGCTGGGGAGACGGATGGCTCAGATGGCGCTGGGGAGACGGATGGCTCAGATGGCGCTGGGGAGACGGATGGCTCTGGCCGTATGAGGCGCACTGTAGGCCTGGTGCGTGGTGCCGGAACTGGTGGTACCGGGCTGGGGACACGCATCTCAAGGCTAGTGCGGGGAGAAGGAACAGGGCATACTGGACCCTGGAGACGCACATTAGGCCTAGTGCGTGGTGCCGGCACTGGTGGTACCGGGCTGGGAACACGCACTTCAAGGCTAGTGCGGGGAGCAGCAACAGGATGCACAGGACTCTGGAGACGCACAGGAGGCTTGGTGCGTGGCGTAGGCACTGGTGGTAATGGGCTGGAGACACGCACCATTGGACGAGTGCGTGGAGGAGGAACAGGGCTCTGGAGACACACTGGAAGCCTGGTGCGTGGTGTAGGCACTGGTGGAACTGGACTGGGGCGGGGAGGTGGCGCCGGAAATACCGGACCGTGCAGGCGTAATGGCTCCCTTGAGCATTGAGCCTGCCCAACCTTACCTGGTTGAATGCTCCCCGTCGCCCGACCAGTGCGGGGAGGTGGAATAACCCGCACCGGGCTATGTAGGTGAACCGGGGACACCATGCGTAAGGCTGGTGCCATGTAAGCCGGCCCGAGGAGATGCACTGGTGGCCAGATAGGTAGAGCCGGCTTCATGGCACTTGGCTCAATGCTCAATCTAGCCCTACCAGTGCGGGGAGGTGGAATAACCCGCACTGGGCTATGCACACGTACAGGAGACACCATGCGCTCTACTGCGTAACACGGTGTCTGCCCGTACTCCCGCTCTCCACGGTTAGCCTGGGAAGTGGGCGCAGGTCTCCTACCTGCCCTCGGCCCACTACCTCCTAGCCCCCCCCAAGAAATTTTTGGGTAGTACTCACGGGCTTCCAGCCTTGCCTCCGTGCTGCCTCCTCATATCGCCGCCTCTCTGCTTTCGCTGCCTCCAGCTCAGCTTTGGGACGGCGATATTCTCCAGGTTGAGCCCAAGGTCCCTTTCCATCCAATATCTCCTCCCATGTCCAAGAATCCTTGATGCCTTGCTCCTGTTGCCGCTTGTCACGCTGCTTGATCCTTTGGTGGGTAATTCTGTCACGATCGTGTGGAGAGACGGACCAAGGCGCAGCGTGATATTGATACATCTTCACTTTATTAATGAAGATGAATGAACACAACACGACACGACACACTTTAACAAACTAACAAAAAACAACAAACGACCGTGAAGCTAAATAACGTAAGTGCACAGACAAGCAACAAACGTTCTACATAGACAATTACCCACAAACACCTAAAGCCTATGGCTACCTTAAATATGGCTCCCAATCAGAGACAACAATAACCAGCTGTCTCTGATTGAGAACCAAATCAGGCAACCATAGACTTTCCTAAACAACTACACTCAACCATAGACAATTCTAAACACCTACACTGAACACAACCCCATCTACTCTATGAAACCCCCTCAACCATACAAACCACACTAGACAATACAAAAACACATACTAACCCATGTCACACCCTGACCTAACTAAAATACTAATGAAAACAAAGATAACTAAGGCCAGGGTGTGACAGTAATACCTAACAAAACATTTGTTTGTAGCTCCCACAATGCAGTAATACCTAACAATAGAAAACACAATCTTAAAAATGTATATAATAATTATCAGAACAAGTTGTGTAAGTCACTGAGTCACATGTCAGCTACAAACATTTAGATTGGTAAATTAGTCTAGCCAGTTGTCTAAACTTCTAGTAATAATGCCCCAATACCGATTTTGTTAAGTTACTCTCACTCAGATATGGTTAACAAACATAAGTCTTGGCAAAATGTGTAGAATTGCATGAAATTCCCTGCAATACTGCAGTGAATGCACCAACTTGTAAGTCGCTCTGGATAAGAGCGTCTGCTAAATGACTTAAATGTAAATGTAAATGTAAATACTGCACCATGGAAAAATGAGTCTAATTGCATGAAATGTGTTATAAAAGTCTATTTTGCTCCAACGTCAGGAGGGGGGAGGTGAAATGTTTTGCCAGCGAGAAATGTTTTGCCAGCACCCCAACAAAATCTCAGTTAGGGCCCCCAAAAGGCATGTTAAGATCCAAATGAACATCAGAACATGGACAGGGGGGGGGACCTGGGACTTCATCCACAAATCATCTCAGAGTAATTACTGATCTAGGATGTGTCTATAATCTTATTCTAGTTGTAAACTGCAAAACTGATCCGAGAGGAACACTTCTACTCTGAGGCACTTGATATGTAAGGCCCCAGGTTAGATTGAATGTTGACACTTGGCCCCTGGGGTTGAGTGGGGTCATATGGGTATCAAACTTCATGCTAATGAATTTACCTGGAGCAGGAGTGATGAGTTATTGCTGACGCAGATGACGCAGAGGCTCAAGTGTTTCCACTGTACGAGATATCTGTGGAATGGTTACAGACAGTATACAGGTCAGAGGTCAAAAGTCTATTATATGCAAATAACACGATTGGGTTGTCGAGCTGACAGTAGTGGCTCGCTCAATCTTTACATATATCCCTCCTTTCTTCCTCCCTAAAAGTAATCACTGATTATAAATAACTAGAAGGGTTAAACCCATGTAGTGGAGCCCTTGGTTTGACCTGCCCAATCCTATCTAAGCAGTGATTGCTTCAATGAGGGAGTAATTAGTACCAAACATCTCAGTTCTCCCAAAGTGCACCCCTTCAATTCTCTGCATGTAGAGGAAATATGGTGCAAACTCGTTTTAGCCCATGCATATGCAAATCTAATGCTTTTACATTTATGGCGAATAGTGAAAAATATTATGTGCGCCCTTCAGGAGAAGTGAGTGTTTGATGTCATTAAACTGAATTGAAATCATGATCATCATTAGTTATTTGTTACACAGACATCCGACCAAATTATGTCAAAATATTTACAGGCCACTCAAAACGACAAATTAAGAAAGACTACAAATGACCCTTTGAACATACTAAATTCCGGATGACCTCCATCCATACGGTGTTCATCACCTTATCATTTCATATAGCATGGATGACTGACTGACTGCAACAACCCTTTTTCTAACACTTTGTCAACAGTGGGTCATATAATATCAATCCAAACACAGGAATGGACTTAGCATTAGAGCAATCCTATTTCAATTCCTCTTGTGCCTCAAGGCCCCCAATAACCTCCTTTACCACAGATTTTTCAAATTCAAGAAATGTCATTTAAGGGACATGACACTCTGAAATATAATTTGGTGAAATGTTTTCATTACACTACTTTTGAAATGTGAAGATAAGTCTTACACTTTAGATTGGAGGGTCACGTCCTTTCACTTCAGTTAGATGGTTGATGTGAAAGAGCTGGCCGACGGCTTTGAAGGAGTCTGGAGGAGGCACAATGAGACATGACAATGGTATATGTATATTAAAATTATCTTTATATGAATTTTGGCATGTCTTGTGTAAAATGATGCTATGACAAATAAACCTTACCAGTCACAACTATGTCAATGAATTGTTGGAGGCACGTTCCACATTGCAGATTACTTTTAAAGCGAGTCGAGACTGATTTAGATTAACCTTGATTTATAAATAACTACTTAATATTATTTGTAGCTCAGTAATTCAGTCACAATTCACCCTTGATCGATCACAGTCTTGATGCTCTGGAACACGGCAATCTATGATTTCAAGCACTTATAATGAGCACCTAGACTACAGACACCTGTGAAGCATTGACAATACTTCAACTTGCACTTATGTGTGGTCAATTAGACATTAACGACCAGAAATGACTAGACACCTTGTAAATACTTGACCTAACCCGTGTGTAGTTTTAACATTCTGTTTACTACCCTTGATTTTTGCCCCTTGGGTAAAACATTTACCACCTTCACTAAACCCTGAAAATAAAGCAGCTTAATTGTATTTAATTAAAGGCCAAATATATTTTGCATGAAAAAACAACCTGTCATTCATCAAACACTTTGTGAATATCTGGGTTTTCCAGAAAGAATGCATTTAATCAGTGGACACCACTCATTTTTATTACAACACACCTGTCATAATTGTTTTACTAAAATTGTTTTACTAATTTACTAAAGTAAAGGTTTATTATTATTATTAATATTTCTAAAGGTACTGCATAGGTATAAACATGTTTTTTTCCCCAAGAGATAGCACTCGTAGCATTCCTAAACACATCCATCCTATAGTGTAGGTTTTGAAGATGCATAATCTATGCTTGTAGTCATCAGAAGAAAATTGAGGAACGGTTGATAGGTCCAAGAAGTACAAGCCCCCCACACCATTCTCCAACCTCTGAAATGTTGTTTTTAATGTGTGCATTTTCAAGTTCCCCTCAACATATTTTCTATATATTTCTGGTAGAGTAGTGGTTATGGTTCCTGCTCTCCAAACTATTAGCTTGTGAGTTCAAATTCAAATCCCAGAAGAGTAATTCATATGTTAATGTTTTTGATGTTGCCTTTTGTGAGCATGAAATAGCTAACTTGAGGTGTGTAGGGGGGTAGGGGGTAGGGGCTAGATCCCATTAAATAAAAGGAATGAATTGACTCCTTGTGGAGAATGTCCTTTTAATAGAGTTGTGATACCATATTATGTCATGGAGTAACAATATAATCCTTGTCTGCAAAAGCCAACTTTTACCTGGGGGCATGCTTTGTAGACCATTCAAAGGTGTTCCTAGTCTTGGTCCCCCTGAAGAAAGCCACATGTTAAGATAGTTTAGAAATAGTTGTAGTAGTAGTTATGGTGGTGAATTCCTAAAGGAGAGGTTGTGAGTTAAATTCCTTGCAAGAGCATGCCAACTTGCTTTTGTTGCCTTGACAGAACAATGTTGAGGTGGGGTTCCAGAAGGACATTAGACAGCAAGGGAAATTGGATTATAAAATGTTAGGTTACAGCAACTGGTGTTTAGTAGGAGTGCTGATCTACGTTCAAACCCACCCCTGTCCATATAATCTTATTCCAGAGACAACTGATTCAGAATGATCTAGGCAAAGCTGATCGTAGAAAAGTACTCCTCTGTACGCATTTATGAAATGTCTCAGGCTAAGAATGCTGAACTGGAATCTGTACCCCCCACCCCCCGTCAAAGTAATGTTATTCATTCTACTCAGAAATGCTAAACAGATCCTAGTTAAGCACTCCTACTTCAAGCAACCAAGTGAATGTTGGGTATTGGGTGCTAAATGTCTTGAACAGTGGTTGAAAAAGTACCCAATTGTCATACTTGACTTGGCTTGGGTGGTTGTTGTCCTTGATTATCTTTTTGGCCTTCCTGTGACATCAGGTGCTGTAGGTGTCCTGGAGGGAAGGTAGTTTGCCCCCGGTGATGCGTTGGGCAGACCGCACCACCCTCTGGAAAGACCTGCAGTTGCGGAGGGTGCAGTTGCTGTACCAGGCGGTGATACAGCCCGACAGGATGCTCCCAATTGTGCATCTGTAAAAGTTTGAGGGTTTTAGGTGCCAAGCCAATTTTTCAGCCTCCTATGGTTGAAGAGGCGCTGTTGCGGGTGTACTGTGTGGGTGGACCAACTTGAAGCTTTCCACCTTCTCCACTGCTGTCCCGTTGATGTGGATAGGGGGGTGCTCCCTCTGCTGTTTCCTGAAGTCCACAATCATCTCCTTTGTTTTGTTGACATTGAGTGAGAGGTTATTTTCCTGGTACCACACTCCCAGAGCCCCCACCTCCTCCCTGTAGGCTGAGGGCTCTTGGAGTGTGGTGCCAGGAAAATAACCTCAATGTCAACAAAACAAAGGAGATGATTGTGGACTTCAGGAAACAGCAGAGGGAGCAACCCCTAATATAACCCATTATGAAATGGGCATGAACAAAAAAGACGTCATCCATATGCCCTGGAATAGCGAAAGGAGGCCACTTTCCCACCATTACGTTTTTCACTCATGTCAGGGCTACTCCTGTTATTTCGCTGTGCAACAGGTGATATTCTGACCAAACTCTGTATGCCATGGGCTCTCCAACCCTGTTCCTGCAGCTACCCAGTGCTTAATTTGTGAAACCAAGTGAAATCTGTATGGGAAGATCGATAGTAACATGTTTTCACAACTAAACATATTTCATTAAACTGTTGACAGACCCGCTGGAGAAAGGAATGGAGAGAGGGGATGAGAAACGCATGATGGTGAGATATTCTGTTGCTGAAGGTAATGTGTCAGCCTATTAATTATGAAAATATAAAAATTCCCTATTTCTAGGCTTCTCAAAATTTAGGCTAGACCAATTTGTTTGTTTTTCTGCTGTTTCATTGTGTTGGGTTCTGAAACATTCACGAAAAAACATGTTTTCCACTCAGTCTCAACCTGTTGTTGTCAGGACCCGGTGTGAGAAACAGTCACTAATAGTCGGCAGAACCCAGAAGATGAGGCAGACACAGCAGTACTAGAGACTGTAACGGGTGTTCTCCTCCTCTTCGTCTGAAGAGGAGGAGCAGGGATTTGACCAAAACGCAGCGTTGTGAAATGACATGATATTTATTTAAACAAGACGAAACACGAATAACACTAGAGAAATACAAAACAAATAAACGATGTAGACAGACCTGGACATAAGAACTTACATACAACGAAGAACTCACGAACAGGAAAAATGACTACACAAAACGAACGAACGGACAAACAAACCGAAACAGTCCCGTGTGGCGCGACAAACACAGACACAGGAGACAACCACCCACAACAAACAATGTGAAACCACCTACCTTAATATGGCTCTCAATCAGAGGAAACGTAAACCACCTGCCTCTAATTGAGAACCATATCAGGTCACCCATTAACCAACATAGAAACACATAACATAGACTGCCCACCCAAACTCACGCCCTGACCGACTAACACATACAAAAATAACAGAAAACAGGTCAGGAACGTGACAGAGACGGTGGTTTAACTTCTTGCAACTATAGGGGGTGCTGTTCCGCATTAGCATTTTTTGGTCTCCAAATTAAACTGCCTCGTGCTCAATTCTTGATCGTACAATATGAATATTATTGTTATTATTGGATAGAAAACACTTTCTAGTTTCTATAGCCGTTGGAATTTTGTCTCTGAGTAGTACAGAACTACTTCTACAGCACTTTTCCTGACAGGGAGTCAGATTTCAGAAATTTTGACCCCTGATCTGGGGTCGGTTTTAAGGTGCCTGTAAATGCTATGGAGAAACCGACACTGCCTACGTCTTCCTCTGGGTGTCAGTACGTCATGACGTTTTGAATGGATTCGATTGCGCAATCAGAGCCACTATAAAACAACAAAACGTGGAAGTACCGTTCTTTCCCTTCGCGCGTCTTACGCAAGATGGACATCGGACTTGCCTCCTTCCAAATGGTTGTTTAGCCAGTAATATTTCTCCGGTCATGTTTTTACTCGTTATAGTTGTTAAAAACATCATAATGTAGTTAATTTGAACCGTTTTATAGCAATTTATATCCGTTTAGTGCGATTTTGAGGAATTTCTTTGTCGTGCACTTTGAAGCTTTGGGCACGTTTCGGGGTCTCGGTCGATGTTAGTGGACATTTCGAAGGACAGAGGACATCTATCGACCAAAAGAAGATTAGACCCAAGAAAGGATACATTGCCCAAGAATCTGATGGAAAATCACCTCATAGTAAGAAATATTTAATATGATAAATCGTTGTTCTGTCAAAATATTTTAAACGCATAATCCGCCATTTTGTTTGTTATCGCTTCACTTGGCGAACCCTGTATTGCACAGTAAGGATAATTTTAGAAATGTAAATCAGCGGTTGCATTAAGAACTAATTTGTCTTTCGATTCCTGTCAACCCTGTATTTTTTAGTCAAGTATATGATTAGCTTTCGATTAAACTAGATCACTCTGAAAGATGACGTCCGACATTTTGAGGCTTGATTTGCTACTATTTTCATTGTATAACCACGGTTTTGTATGGCTAAATATGCACATTTTCGAACAAACTCTATATGTATGTTGTAAAATGATGTTACAGGAGTGTCATCGGAAGAATTCTGAGAAGGTTAGTGAAAAAATTAATATATTTTGGCGATGATTACGTTATAGCTCTCTTTGGCTTGAATCGATGCTCTGGTAACGTTTGCACATGTGGTATGCTAACTTATCGATTTATTGTGTTTTCGCTGTAAAACGCTTAGAAAATCTGAAATATTGTCTGAAATCACAAGATCTGGGTCTTTCCATTGCTATGCTTTGTCTATTTTTATGAAATGTTTTATGATGAGTAAATTGGTCATACACGTTGCTCTCTGTAGTAATTCTAGTCGAGTTGTGATGGTCGGTGCAATTGTAAACTGTGATTTCTACCTGAAATATGCACTTTTTTCTAACAAAACCTATCCTATACCATAAATATGTTATCAGACTGTCATCTGATGAGGTTTTTTCTTGGTTAGTGGCTATTTATATCTTTATTTGGCCGAATTTGTGATAGCTACTGATGGAGTAAAAAACTGGTGGAGTAAAAAAAGTGGTGTCTTTTGCTAACGTGGTTAGCTAATAGATTTACATATTGTGTCTTCCCTGTAAAACATTTTAAAAAACAGAAATGATGGGTTTATTCACAAGATCTGTATCTTTCATCTGGTGTCTTGGACTTGTGATTTAATGATATTTAGATGCTACTATCTACTTGTGAAGCTATGCTAGCTATGCTAATCAGTGTGTGGGGGGGGGTGGGGGGTGATCCCGGACCCGGGGTAGAGGCTCGTGAAAGGTTAATCAAAGTAAAAGATCTTCAGGCAAAAAATATAAACCCACAACGTCAAAAGTAAAGCCAAGAGAAAAAATGGATATCCTCCATAATACAATGAAAATCCACAAAGTGGTAAGAACAGCAGGAAAAAACAAACCTCAAAAGACTAATCAAAAATATACAAGAACAAAACCAGAGTACCTCTGGAAAATCCAACAAGAGAAATATATGTTCACAGCATGGCTGGGGCTGGGTGCTAACATACAAACACTGAGCAAAGAACTGAGGAACACTAAGGGTTTAAATACCTACAAAGAAATAAGGCACAGGTGCAAATAATAATTAGACCAAGGGAAAAACAAAAGGTTCAAAAAAGGCGCAATGGGGGCATCTAGTGACCAAAACAATCCTGGCCAAATCCTGATAGTTGTTGAACTTCTTTCATACTGTTTTGATGATGTCAGAGTGGTTAGACGGACAATAGAGCCCTGAGCACCAGTCCATTAGCAACCTGATGATTGTTAGCGAGTTGGGTACTACTAACGCATGTCCAGAGTGCATAAGAGAAGATCACCGTGACTCAGTGGTCATGTAGAATTTCACTGCAGTCATGACTCATGATAAGGTCTCCGCAACAACACTGGGTGCTATTTGGGACATACCAAACTCAACGAGAAACTTTGTTGCCATGCCAACTCTGCCCTGTTTAAGGGAGATTTGGGAGATGGACAGGAGGCAGCACTGAAAGGCCAACGACAATAGTGTGCACACACACGCAGATAAAAACATTCTCTTAAAGAAATATTTTTAAAAAGCATACTCATTCCCAAGTTCAAAGTTTGTTTATTTTCAATCACATACATATATACATTTTTTGGACAATTAATTAACTGTAAAGGCAAGATTTAATTTAGTCCAAAAGCTTTTGTGTGGTAGGTCTTTCACAAACACTTTCAGATCAAATGCATGTCATATTGAAGGGTCTTTAATTACAGAAATGATCATTCTGTATTGATACCCCTTCCCCAACCATAATGTCCCAACCAAGTCTAATTCTAGTTTTAATGTGACTGTACACAAATACACTGTATATACCCCTCATCATATTTCCAATTACATACTCTACCACAATACTGTTAAATGTACACAACAAGAACACACAACAGTTTTTTTTTTAAACTTAAACTTAAACATTGACTCCTCTGCCCTGAGGGTCCTCATAACATAGTGTACAAAGTTAAGGCCCAAAACATCTGAGAACATTGTTAAAAATAACGCCCTTTGCCCACATGCCTTTTCCTATTAAATTCAGCTGACAAATGCTGATTTATTTGAAGAAGTCATAGGTGTAGTAGGAAACCACATCCTTTACATGAATTTCTGACACCTACAGTAAATTCTGATGTGCTGGCTGTCTAAAAGAAGCAGTTGGAATAAAATAGGCCCACTTCGAGCACATTAGAACATGTACTTTTCTGAAGAAATTTGAAGATGTTTTTTATTGTATGCGTAGGATAAAAGGTTCACAACAAATAAAAAAAATTGCATTTAATGATCGTCCCTGTACAGTTTTAGTTGTTAGTTGTCACGATCGTCTTGACGTGGAAGAGAGGACCAAAACGCAGCGTGTGAAAAATACATCTTCTTTTAATGAAGGGAAAAAACAAACACTTACAAAATGAACAAAACAAACGATCGTGAAGCTAAACCGAACTAAGTGCACACATGCAACATAGAAAATTACCCACAATCACCTAAAGCCTATGGCTGCCTTAAATATGGCTCCCAATCAGAGACAACAATAACCAGCTGTCTCTGATTGAGAACCAAACCAGGCAACCATAGACTTTCCTAGACCTCTCTCCTGAACATAACCCCATACACTATACAAAACCACCTAAACAATACACACACCCTAAACTAGACAAAACACACAACTTCCCATGTCACACCCTGACCTAACTAAAATAATAAAGAAAACAAAGAATACTAAGGCCAGGGCGTGACATTAGTGAGACATTCAGACATTCAAAACAAGGACCCGCTTCACTTCAGTAATAATAATGACAAACGTGTGGGTTGTTATATTTAAAAACATCCAGTGGAAAATGTACAACAGCACATCAAGCTTCTGTCTGATTTGTGTGTAGTATGAACTAATTCCCACCATACTACTCTACAAAGGCAAAATGCAGTATCTACAAAAAAATGTTTACTGCATAATCTGACTTCAAAGTAGTTTTCTGTCTAGACAGATGGCAATTTCTGATACTCCATGATATATTCTGATCAACTGGCTTGTTCTTGTGTCAGGAAACGAAATACCACATTAAATCAGATAATATACCTGGCCATTTCAACAGATCAAAGATTTTTGGCCAAATTTGTAGTTACTGGGTTTTGACTTTGTAGGGCAGCATAAACCAGTGGTAAGAAACATTTTGTTAATTGATCTAAAATACTATATACATTAAAGTTCTACCCCGTTCTAAAACATTTCTTAGAGCCTGTGAACGGGAAGCCTTATCCTGGATACATATCAGAACCCCCGTTTAGCACTTTATTAGCTCTTTAAAGTGTATATGACTGCGCTGTACTGTATACAGTACTTACAAGTACTTGCCCACTTATTTACAGAATGGAGACATTAGAAATAAGGGTGTAATTCTAATTGAAACGTGACTATCAATATTACTTCTATAGGTTTTTATTAATTATGACATATCTATTTATATGGTATTGTCCATGCAAGCAAGAAAGTTATAAATTTTTGCTAATGCACTGGCTTGCAACAAACATGCAGGAATGCCTTAACAATTTGAATGTCATAATAACAAGACAAGTACACACAAGGAAACATTGCTGCTATCCCAACCAATCTCCCAATGTTTCCGTAAACTGTGCTTAATCTAGAAGTGTAGTAGATTAAACTACCACGTATGGATCTCATGCTTATATACACTATACAAACAAAAGTAAAACTGATTTATTTCATCCCTTTTATTGAAATGTAAGGACACTGATCAAATAAGACATTTACAGATACAAAACAAAACCGTACAAATTAGGAGGTATTCTGCTCAGTTGCTAGGTAACTATATAGGTCAGAAGAACATTTATATGATGATGACGATTTGATAACAAGTCCATTGTGTTTTAAAAAGTAGGTTTAAATTCTACATTATTTAGTTATTCAAAGATGCAACAATAACATGGTAATGGTCGTAGTATAGTTCCAATAGGGAGGACATGGGCATCGGTCAGTAGTGGTGACTATGTGCATCAACAGTATGTGTAGACAATGGGTGCGACATCATGCGGAAACAGATTGAACAGGACATGCTAGACACTCGGGTTTCAACATTTCTGGTAACTTTCCAGAAAATCCTGGTTGGACAAGGGAATTAGCAGTGAGGGAATCTTCCAACTGGGAATCCTCCAACTGAGATTTACGGAAAAACCCAGAATTTTTGGAAAGTTACCATAAATATTGCAATCCTAACAGACACCAACTTCAGATTCTACTTCAAATAATACCTCAATTGAGCATCTCAGTAATGGGGTCCGTCGATCTTTAGCTTAATTTCAGTGCACGCATCGCTGTTATTACTGTATATCTAAGATGAGGAAACGGCATCATTCCAAACAAGGCACTTCCCATTATTCTGATTCAGTCTATGAAAATAATAAATAAATCAATAATAAATAAACTTCCAGTCAAAAATTATGTTTAACATTACTGGTTTTATAGGTAGTTTGTATATCATCGGATTCCCTTTTGACAAAATATGGCATTAAGGGAGTACTCATTCAATGTAAATTAAAATGGATGCGATTTGAGGAACAAAACTAAACTGAGGTAAACCCACCCCAAACTGTTCTGTGCTTCCGACAGTAACATACATATAAGGCGACTGTCTCCTGAACTTCTCTCCTTCACACCACAGTAGTGACACAGAAACAGAGTGAGTGACCTCCCTGGTTGGGGTGGGACTGTCCACAGCCAGTGGAGTGGTGCAGGGATGCAGTCAGAAGAGATATATAATTTCATTTCACAAAAACACAAACCAACTACGAGAACTTAAGGTTCCAGCTCAGCAACAGGGTTGGGGTGAATTTACATTTCAATTCAGTCAATTCTAGTTCTTATTCCAATTTTCCTAGCCTAGTGGTTGGACTAGTAACCGAAAGTTTGCAAGATCGAATCTCTGAGCTGACAAGGTAAAAATCTGTCGTTCTGCCCCTGAACAAGGCAGTTAACCCACTGTTCCTAGGCCGTCATTGAAAATAAGAATTTGTTCTTAACTGACATGCCTAGTTAAATAAAGGTAAAATAAAACAAATAAAAATGCATTTCAATGAGAAAAATGTTGACTTTCAGAATTGACTGAATTTAAATGGAATTGAACCCAAACCTGCTCAGCCCTGCTCCTGCAGAAGATCACACACTGTATGTATATTTATATATCCATCATCAACCGAAGCTCCCCATCCACAGGTTTCGTCACCACTATGGTTGAAAAGAAGTTCAATTACGTTAAGTGGTATTATAAACAAAAGTATTTATAGTTGTAATTTATCATATAATTAGTGTTAGATTTTGTAATCATGCAGCAGGACTAAAAGGCAAGGGGTGAAAGGTTAGGGGTCAAATGTCAGGGGTCAAGGTGGTGATGTCATGTGGCAAGGTGTGCTATAGAAGAACTTCCAGTACTGGCCGTCAGTCCCACTCTCTGTCTGTCTGTGTGCCTAGCTCACAGCTGTACAGAATTACATATTTACAAAGGGCGGGGGTGCTATGCAGTGTCGAGCACTAGCACTAACCCCTGCGGAAATAATTACATGAAAACACACCAATCTGTCACCCACACAGGAGACAAACCAAAGGACCAAACCTAGAGGTTATTAAAACATAGCAATACAGTCACATAGGGGAAAGTGAATGGAGGTTTATATATTGCTGTACAGTAATGTATGAAAAGGGCCCACCTTGCCACATCGACTGAAGCACAGGCGCTTGCAAGAAATTGGGTTACCAGCAGCCAGTCAATTTACACTTCACAGAAACATGACTGTCTCAGTGTTTTTGTTTTTAATGGTGCCATATTTTGGGGGGGATGGGGTGTATAAATAAAGTAACTAGAAGTTCATACATTTATTATTTCAGTTTTTTTCCTTATACTTTTGTGGTTTCTTTTTGAATGAAAATGCAGGCTTAACTTTCATAATCATTATTCTATACGCTTCCTTAAAAATCCCTTTAATATGATACTTTTTTCTTTTTAATAATCTTTGTTCTTTTTCAGGTTTCGGTGGGTTGGTTGGTTGTTGCGTTTCACCTTCTGAAGAACATTGGTTTGCGCAGGCAGGCTGCTAGTCACCTGCAACACCCCAGGGGTCCTGCGGAGGTCTCCAGGCTGCTGTCAGTGTCTGAGGCCAGGGTCTGGTCGGTGGACATAGAGGAGATATCGTTGATGGAGGGGGAAGGGAGGCTCTCACCACTGCTGTTCACGGCTGCACCTGTGCTGAGGGAATCAACAGACAGCCGGGTTACAACGAACTAAGAGCCCCACAGACCAGGGTTGGGGTCAATTCCATTTAAATTCCAGTCAATTAAGGAAGTACACTGAAATTCAAATTCAAATTTACTAGAAAAATGTGGAATTGGAATTCCGTTTGCTTTCTGAATTGACTGGAATTTTTATGGAATTGACCCCAGCCCTGCCACAGACACTACTGGACAGTCTCAGTCAGTCACAACCCTTATTGTGACACATAACCCCACACAGAAACTGGACACTCGGTCACAACACAACCAAATAGTACACCCAGAACCCCACATACAAACACATCACAGTGTGTCACCAGACAGGTGAGGCGAGTTAAGGTTGGGGTACTCTGTCGGCTATCTTCTTAAAAACAATAATATCATATTAGTGTAATAATAAGAATGTAATACTTTTATGTTTAAAGATGTGGTTCCCTATCTACCTACCTGTCTTTGGAAACATTACAGACCAGGGTGACATTCATGTGCAACTTTTTACCACTAGATGGTGATGAATTTCTGCAAATATACAGACATGCTTAGGCTACAGGACAGTACAGTACAGTATTTTAATGCACTATAGGTACACAGTATGGATAGTAGCCAGACCATTTCGAATACAATATAAATATATTTGAGGCAAATGTCTTTCAATAGGCAGCCCTGTTTCAGTCTCATCTTGTAAGCAAGAGTTTGGTGAGTGGAGAGTAATGCTTTTAAGATGAATAAACGTTTGCCGGTGTTCTGGCTTATTAGGATGTTTAAAACTTCTTGTCAATAGGGGGGCGCTATTTCCACTTTGGAAAAAATCGTGCCCAATTTAAACGGCCTCGTACTCTATTCTAGATCGTACAATATTCATATTATTACTACTATTGGATAGAAAACACTCTCAAGTTTCTAAAACCGTTTGAATTATATCTGTGAGTAAAACAGAACTCATTTTGCAGCAAACTTCCTGACAGGAAGTGAAAAATCTGAAATCGAGGCTCTGTTCCAGGGCCTTCCTATTCAATTGCCTGAAATCTATGGATATACATGCACTTCATACGTTTATTGCGAGTTTTGGAATTTTCCTTTCTTTGCGTCAGGAGAATTTGGGCATGTTCGCGCCACATGGCTAGCTAATGTTGCTAATTCGACAGGAGAAGAGGACATTCTAAAACCAAACAACGATTTATTCTGGACAAAGGACTCCTTGTACAAGATTCTGATGGAAGCTCAGCAAAAGTAAGAACCATTTATGATGTTATTTCGTATTTCTGTGGAAAATGTTTAGTCCTATTTTCCTTCCTTTTTGCGGGCGCTGTCTCGCTATAAAGTAAACTGTTTGTTATGGTAAAGTTATTTTTAAAAATCTAACACGGCGATTGCATTAAGAACTAGTGTATCTTTCATTTGCTGTCCAACATGTCTTTTTTAGTAAAGTTTATGATGAGTTCTTTGATTAGATTAGGTGACTGTCCAAAATATCTCCGGAGAATTTTGTGCATTTTGGCTACGTATTCACAATGTAAAACCAAGATTTGTACCTCTAAATATGCACATTTTCGAACAAAACATATATGTATTGTGTAACATGATGTTATAAGACTGTCATCTGATGAAGTTGGTCAAGGTTAGTGATTAATTTTATATCTTTTGCTGGTTTTTGCGAATGCTATCTTTGCGGTGAATGAATGCGGTTGTGTGTTTGGCTATTGTGGTAAGCTAATATAATGCTATATTGTGTTTTCGCTGTAAAACACTTAAAAAATCGGAAATATTGGCTGGATTCACAAGATGTTTATCTTTCATTTGCTGTACACCATGTATTTTTCATAAATGTTTTATGATGAGTATTTAGGTATTTCACGTTGCTCTCTGTAATTATTCTGGCTGCTTTGGTGATATTTTTGATGGTAGCTGCAATGTAAAACTATGATTTATACCTCAAATATGCACATTTTCGAACAAAATATAGATTTATTGTATAACATGTTATAAGACTGTCATCTGATGAAGTTGTTTCTTGGTTAGTGACTAATTATATCTCTATTTGGTCGGTTTTGTGATAGCTACCTATGCGGTAAAGAAATGGTGAAAATATGCGGTAGAGTCTTTTGCTATTGTGGTTAGCTAATAGAAATACATATTGTGTTTTCTCTGTAAAACATTTTAAAAATCGGAAATGATTGCTGGATTCACAAGATGTTTATCTTTCATTTGCTGTATTGGTCTTGTGATTTCATGAAAATTATGTTATATGATATCCCTGTGGCGTTAGGCTAGGCTATGCTAGTCAGCTTTTTTGATGGGGGGGTTCCCGGATCCGGGTTTGTGACTCGTTAGAGGTTAACCGAGGGTTACATTCATACAAATGTTGAATTATACTGGGTTTGTTTTCCAATCATTTTTTTAAATATATTTTTTAAGTCATCCCAAGTGGATGGGGTTGGTCACGGGGGATATTTGCTTCCTTTTTTTAATATATATTTTTATTATCCTTCAAATATGCATATTGCATAAGATACATAAGGTAACTGAGGTGGTTCCCTCCAGAATCCCTTCCCTATGTGTAAACTTGATTGTGTTCACCCTAGATAGAGCTCTACTGAGGTTCGGTTTAACATGGTAGTATTTTGCTCTAGTCTAGGAGAGGTAGATGCAGCCTTCCAACAGGGGGAAGGCCAAGCATGGGGGTCCAAGGTTTTCTTCTGGGTATTTTGTTGTTTTTAGCAGTTTTTTAAATGTAATTTATATTTTGTTACTCTGACCTTTCAGCACACTGGCCATGTGATTGTACTAACATTAATTTCTAATTACTATGCCTAATTCACATACTCTAAGCTCCACTTGCTTTATCAGCTGGAACTTAAAAGGAATTAACCATGTGGTCAAGCGTAGCCGAGTGTATGCACAAGTCCGGACCGCAACAATGATAAACTAAAGAGAGGATGGATAGACCAAATATTTCACTCCAACTTTGGTGCTAAGGCCAGAGGGGCAGCCATCCTTATCAGAAAAGGCACCCCGTTTGTCTCCTCCAAAGTCATTTCAGATACTAATGGCAGATATATTATAGTGATGGAGAAATATTTTAACACACAGGTTGTTCTGGCTAACCTCTATGGTCCTAATTGGGATGATGCTTTGCAACACTACCTGACCTTAACTCTCATCATTTGATACAGAGTGGAGATTTTAATTGTGTATAACATCCAAGTCTAGGCAGATCCAGACCAAAGCCCAACAATGTAATTTCAAAATCAGGTGCAGTGATCAACAAATTTCTATAATTCTATAATTTGTCTTATCCATGACGCAGGAGCCAGTCCACCACTCATACACTACAATTGACCTTTTCCTGCTGGACAATATAATTATTCCTTTTGTAACTAATATCCAATATCACAGCATAGTTTTCTCAGACCATAGCCCTGTCCGGCTAGATATCCGCTTTCCGGACAATACTGCGTCACAACGCGCATGGCGACTTGACCCACTACTACTATACTGTAGTGCCTTTAAAAAATACATATCAACTCACATTGATGTCTTTTTACAGATCAACTGCACCCCTGACGTGTCTCACTCTACTGTGTGGGAGTCGTTAAAAGCATATCTAAGGGGCCAAATTATTTCATACACAGCGTATGACAAACAGCGCACTAAACGCTTATCGGAGCTATCTCAACTCATTCTAGATGTGGACAACAGATATGCCTCTTCTCCGATTCCTGAACTCTACAAAGAGACTGCTACACCAATCGGAATTTGACAATCTTTCCACTGAACAAACGGAGCAGCTTCTGTTTAAGTCGAGGCAGACATTTTATGAACACGGAGAGAAAGCTGGCAAGTTGTTATCTCACCAGCTTGGACAATCCGCTGCTAGCAGCACCATACCTGAAATGTGTGTTGCAGCTGATTTAACTTCTACCAACCCCAAAGAAATCAACAATCAATTTAAGCAATTCTACTCTGCTCTATACTCATCAGTGGCTCTTCCTGATACATCTCGTATGCATGCATTTCTAGACAATCTGGACATCCCCTGTCTCAATACAGATGAACAAACTAACATGGATGCCTCAATAAGTGATGATGAAGCTACTCTGGCAATCCAGTCCATGCAGAGCAGTAAAGCTCCTGGGCCTGATGGCTTCCCTATTGAATTTTATAAAGCATTCTCCTCTAAACTATCCCCTAGGCTCAGCTCAATATACAATGAAATCCTTTCTAGTCAGAAACTTCCCCAGACATTTACCCAGGAGACCCATTCTATTTTTCTTTAAAGGACAAGAACCCCCTAGACTGTGGCTCATACCGCCCCATAAGCCTTTTGTGCTGCGATTATAAAATTCTCACTAAGGTCCTCTCGTGCCGTTTAAAGACAGTGATGCCTAATATAATTAACTCTGACCAAACCGGATTTATCTCAGGAAGGCAATCTTTCTATAATATGCGGCAGATATTTAAAGTTCTTTATTCTGCCCACTCAACTCGACAGCCAGAGGTCGTCATCTCTCTTTATGCTGAGAAGGTTTTCGACCGGGTTGAGTGGGAATATCTATTTACAGTACTAGAGAGATTTGGGTTTGGCCCGTCATTCCTTTCCTGGATTAAGATTTTGTACTCGTCCCCAGTGGCTTCTGTTCGCACCAAGAATGTTACCTCAAGTTACTTCCCTCTCCCACAGGGTTACGAATTGGTTAATTTGATATGACTCGTTCAGACATCTTATTGTAATATGCAGAACTCAAGAGGTCATCATTAATCTTTCCTTTAGAGGATTAGATAGAGCCATTTGCTCTGAAGTTAAATTAAATAGCCCTATCTATAATTTCTTGTAGATTAAAATCTGATTGAGCTCGTTCTGTTTTCCCGGGCTGGATTTGACACCAGCATAACATGGTATGGCAGAATGGGTAACCCCTTGCCCCCTATGACATGGTTGTCTAAAAACATTAGCAGAAAACAAATAGATGAGGGGTCACCTAGTTCAGGGTGTCCCACACAGCTCATTCAAATAATCAAAGCTTGATAATGAGTTTATTTGAATCAGCTGTGTAGGCTGGAGCAAAAACCAAGACGTGCACCCATGGGGGCCCCAGGACCGAGTTTGGGAAACTGACCAAGTTAAAGAGCAGAATTTTAAACTAAAGATACAAATATTTAAGCAAGTAGGAACACAAAAGGTGTTTGGTTCTTGTAAAAGCCCTATGCTCCCATAGCGATAGAACAGTTTTATTTCTTTGTATGCTCCTATCTTCCCGGAGCAGACATTTAAGCTTCCTGTTGAATCTGTGGCGTTAAACTACCGTAGGTAGCTAGCAAACCTCAAGTCTTTGTCCTTGACAAAGCATCAGACAGCAAAGAATTAGTAAGATGACCAGATACAAAAGACCTACTGCACCTGGTCTTGTGTTGCTCACTTGGTTAATCATGACACTTGCAACACCAGAGTTGTGGGTTCGATTCCCAATGGGGGACAAGTATGAAAAATGTATGCACACACTACTGTAAGTCGCTCTGTATCTGTCTGCTAATGACTAAATTTAAATGTAACAAGCCAGTTAACTTCTCTAGGATAGGGGTCAGCATTTTCACATTTGGATGAAAAGCGTGCCCAGAGTAAACTGCCTCCTACTCAGTCCCAGAAGCTAATATATGCAGATTATTATTAATATTGGATAGAAAACACTCTGAAGTTTCTAAAACTGTTTGAATCATGTCTGTGACTAAAACAGAACTTATTTGGCAGGCAAAACCCTGAGGACAAAGCATTCAGATAAAAAAACATTTGAGGTCACTTTTTTCAATGAGATTTCATTGGGAATCCAGATTTCTAAGGGATCTTCCTGCAGTTCCTATCGCTTCCACTGGATGTCAACAGTCTTTAGAAATTGGTTGAGGTTTTTCCTTTGAGAAATGAAGAAGTAGCCATGTTCAGAATGAGGCTCCAGTGAAGTGTACTGTTTGTTAGAGGCGCGTGACCAGAAAGCATGCACCCTGTACACCCTGTTTTCCTCCGGTATTGAACACAGATCATCCCGTCTTCAATTTTATCGATTATTTACGTAAAAAAATATACCTAAAAAAATATACCTAAAGTTGTATTACAAAAGTAGTTTGAAATGTTTCGACAAAGCTTATAGGTAACTTTTGAGATATTTTGTAGTCACGTTGTGGAAGTTGGAACCGGTGTTTTTCTGGATCAAATGCGCCAAATAAATTGACATCTTAGATATATATCGACGGAATTAATCGAACAAAAGGACCATTTGTGATGTTTATGGGACATATTGGAGTGCCAACAGAAGAAGCTCGTCAAAGGTAAGGCATGAATTATATCTTTATTTCTGCGTTTTGTGTCGCGCCGGGAGGGTTGAAATATGATGGTCTGTGATTGTTAGCAGGGGTGCTATCCTCAGACAATAGCATTGTTTGCTTTCGCCGTAAAGCATTTTTGAAATCTGACACATTGGCTGGATTCACAACAAGTGTAGCTTTAATTCGGTATCATGAATGTGTGATTTCAAGAAAGTTAAATTTTTATAGTAATTTATTTGAATTTGGCGCTCTGCATTTTCACTGGATGTTGGCCAGGTGGGACGCTACCGTCCCACATATCCCAGAGAGGTTTTAAGAGAAAAAGTGAGTTTGCTAAGGCTTGCTAAAACGATCCCTCTCGGTCCAGAGCATGCCAATGGTGCGGTGATATGTAGGCAGACCATTAATCTCCTGTTTATGTGTCTGTAGCAGTGGGAGGCGGGTGATTAAAGGACAGTGGAAGACATTTCATCTGACCTCCAATAAAACAGGTAGGCAAAACACAATTTATGGTTCACACATAGATTGTATCCAATAACAGAATAGCATGCTTACTCTAATGCTATCCATCTATGTAAGCCCTGAGCCAAGTGGTGCTGAAAGAGCCTGGTACTGCTACTGCTGTGAAATATTGCCATCTGGGGCTCTTCAGCTGCACTGCGTCTGTCCTCTGCTCTCCTCAGCACTAGGAATACCCATCTGCTTAATTGCAGAGTTCTAGAGAGGAAGGGAGACAGAGAGAGGGAGAGGTAGAGAGATGAGGGACAGAAAGAGAGGGGGGGTGAAGGGAGAGAGCTACAGTATCGCACTGTGTATTAAATCAATCCCAATGTAGCAGTTTAGCCTAATCACTGTCCAAGAGCCCTTAACAGGCATGTCTGTAGATCCCAAGCCATCCCGAAAACATTCTCTGCAGAAAGTTGCTGCAGAGAACGACCGAGGCAAGTTGTTTTCCTCTCTCAGCAACACTAGACTCTGGATGGACGCCATAATAATGTTACCAATACTGTGCCATCATGATTCCACACTGCTCCACAGTGGCCATACAGGTGAATGACACGCAGCTGCCGCTTTGGTAAACACTCCAATATTGTATTTTTTACTGAAAATGAGATGAATTCTAGAAGAGTATGGACCAAGGACCCCAGCCTTAAATCATGATATGTGACAGTGCATACACAGATGTGAAAAAACATATACATAGCCTACATGATCTTTTGCATAGAGTAGGTGGATAGCAACCTTTTTAATCAATACACATTAACACTGCTCTGTTACTCAATATAGAGTGGAGTCACAGATATGTCTTTCTAAACACTTAATTGTATACGGTAATACCATTCAAATAAAGATGAATCACTGATCATACACAAAACATGCAAGTGTGGTCAAAAATTACCAAATCTACAGTTTAGATCAGGGATGGGAAATTCCAGTCCCCGAGGGCCTGATTGGTGTCACAGTTTTGCCCCAGCCCCAGCTAACACACCTGACTCTAATAATCACCTAATCATGATCTTCAGTTTAGAATGCAATTTGATTAATCAGCTGTGTTTGCTAGGGATGGAGAAAAAGTGTGACACTAATCACACCCTCTAGTACTGGAGTTGCCCACCCCTGGTTTAGATGGATACTTTTACATACAGATATAATTACTCATGTACAAATTCCTACAGATATAACACTTATGAAGCCTATCAATTATATTTGTCTTGGGAAAACAAGATGGGAGACAAAGACGCATGGGTCAACGCACAGATGGATTTCTCTGTTACAAGAAGAACCCAGTGATTATACAGTATTATTAAATCAACTTACAGAGGGACTAGGTTATGCACTGAGAATACCTGAGGGAGAGGGTTGTCCCTTCACCACCCCGTTCTTCGTCCTCTCCTCAAAGTTCATCACCTCTTTGTAGATTAGTTCTGAAAAGTGAGAGAGAGAGCGAGCATGAGAGAGAGAGAGAGAGACAGAAAGAAAAAGGGAGGAAAAAACGTTAAAATACCAGCACAGAAATCTATTCTCTGCTCTAGCTGTCTGTTGTAAGTCTAATTACCATGGGAAGGCTACAAGGTCATTGGAAAAGCTAATATACAAAGTTAGTAAACAGAAACAAATAGAAAACAGATAGGAAAACTTAATTGTTGACAAGCTTCTACAGTAGGTAACTAGATACACAAGAGAATAGAGAACAGCAGTGAATGTAAGTTGGGAATTGTCTCCCTAGAGACCACAAACGTTACAACTTACAAATAATTGAGCCTTTATTCAGGGATCCTACCTTATTCAGAGATACTCCAATAGAGGCATCCATAGCAATAGAATTAGTAAGTATAAAGGAATATGACATGTTTACCTTTCCATTCATCGATAGAGTGTTCTCTCTCATCCAGCTGTTTGTCGTAGATAGCAGGAGGAGGCTGGAGGGAGAAAAATAAATTGACTGTTTGCTGAACCTGGTTTTCCAAATGGCTAAGAGATTGGTGATATCTAAGAACTGCCAGTATCATGACAGCATTTAAATGATCCCTTAAACAATACAATTTAAAGTTTCAACTATAAATTAAATGGCACAAGCTCTAAATATGTGCAACACTAGCCATCTTTACAAAATATGTAGTAGCCGCACGCACGTACGTACGCACGCACACAATGAATGAGAGTTCTGTAAATCAGCAGAGGGGACATAACATACACTCTCAGCATCAGTTGCATGAGATGTTTGAACAGCCAAACCAATTCACTGCACAGAACAAGTGTAAAGAACAAGTAAAAGTAGAACAGAGATCATGATGAGAACAAAGAATGGTAAGATACAGAGGTGGGTTGGGATGACAATAGGCTACCGAATTGAGATGAAGAAAGAAAGAAAATGAAGATATTTCTTACAACAATTTACAATGCCTCTTTCATGACAATGAATCTCTGAACAACTAAGACAATCTACTCTAGTTTTCCTTTATGATTAGATGATTGACAGGAAGAAGGACAACACCTCCTCTGGGGATGTAGTAATAACAATAATATTTAACTTGTAGAGCCTACAGACCAGGCCCTTCACATATTTCCATATGATTATGTTGTTGTCTAACATCCTATAGGCATGCCAGCCTATATTGCTTTCCATTAGTGAGGAGAAAGCCACACATACACAGCACATATATATTCTGCCACATCATCTCTGTAAGAGTTGTTCTAACAACTTAAAGGAAGTGTTATAATGCACCATAAAATGTAATATAACTCATTATAAATTCCCTTAGCAGTCATTATGTGTGTGCCTCATAGAACATGTACTGAGGGGTTTCTTCGGATGGTGCAACTTTGGTCATATTATATTTCTAAAGCTCTATATGCTGTACAGTTTTTATATGCTGTCCTATATACTGTACACTTACAACCAAAAAGGTAGCAGAATTTTTCTAAGAGGTCATTGAAAAAGAGCTGAAGATTGGGTTTTGGACAGCCGCCCCAAAATATATGTAGTACAGTTTTATACAGTGGTCATATCATGTTTGCAATGCTCTATATGTTGTATGATATATATTTCTCTTGAGGTAGGACAGTTTTTATTTACCATTGATATTTGGACGAGATCCCTGGCCTTCATCAGCATGAAATGACAATAGAGAGGGGGGAAAAAACAGTACAACATTGGTTTCAGGGAAATTGTAATGTCATAGATGGCCAATATAATATATATACTGTATATCACATCTATACATCATCATATATGCTACATCAACTAACATCATCATGTAGGGTATCACTTTTTGGTAATATTTGCTATGATAAACTAAAATGTATGTTTTAACAAAAGAATGAGGCATGCTACAAATTAAGTATATACATTAACATGGTCATATAATACTTTAAAACGCATATTCCTATTTTCAAAGAAAGATATTATAGTGAAGGAGTGTGATTCGATCTCAAATAAGGAAGTAACAATAAACTTGATCAATTTATTAATTGATCTTGTTGAGAGGCATTTATACACTTATTTTTATATAAGTCGTAGCCTGAAATCCAAACTAATATACACTGCATTCAGAAAGTATTATATTGTTACAACCTTATTCTAAAAAAGATTTTTTTTTAAATTGTCCTCAATCTAAACACAATAACCCATAATGATGAAGCGAAAACAGGTTTTGGGATATTTTTGCTGATGTATTAAAAATAAAAAACAGAAATATCTAATTTACATAAGTATTCAGACCCTTTGCTATGAGCATCGAAATTGTGCTCAGGTGCATCCTGTGAGTCCAACTGTGGTAAAATCAATTGATTGGACATGATTTGGAAAGGCACACACCTGTCTATATAAGGTCCCACAGTTAACAGTGCATGTCAGAGCAAAAACCAAGCCATGAGGTCAAAGGAATTGTCCGTAGAGCTCCGAGACAGGGACAGATCTGGGGAAGGGTAACAAAACATTTATGCAGCATTGAAGGTTCCCGAAGAACACAGTAGCCTCCATCATTCTTAAATGGAAGAACTTTGGAACCACCAAGACTCTTCCTAGAGTTGGCCGCCCGGCCAAACTGAGCAATCAGGAGAGAAGGGCCTTAGTCAGGGAGGTGACCAAGAACCCGATGGTCACTGACAGAGCTCCAGAGTGCCTCTGTGGAGAAAGGAGAACCTTCCAGAAGGATAACCATCTCTGCAGCACTCCACCAATCAAGCCTTTATGGTAGAGTGGCTAGACGGAAGCCACTCCTCAGTAAAATGCACATGACAGCCCGGCTGAGGTTTGCCAAAAGGCACCTAAAGGACTCTCAGACCATGAGAAACAAGATTATCTGGTCTGATGAAACCCAAGCATCACTTCTGGAGGAAACCTGGCACCATCCCTACAGTGAAGCATGGTGGTGGCAGCATCATGCTGTGGGGATGGTTAGCAGCGACAGGGACTGGGAGACTAGTCAGAATCGAGGGAAAGATGAACGGAGCAAAGTGCAGAGAGATCCTTGATGAACATCTGATCCAGACTGCTCAGGACCTCCGCCTGGGGCAAAAGTTCTTCTTCCAACAGGACAACGACCCTAAGCACACAGCCAAGAAAACACAGGAGTGGCTTCGGTACAAGTCTCTGAATGTTCGTGAATGGCCCAGGCAGAGCCCGGACTTGAACCCGATCGAACATCCCTGGAGAGACCAGAAAATAGCTGTGCAGCGACACCCCATCCAACCTGACAGAGCTTGAGAGGATCTGCAGAGAAGAATGGGAGAAACTTCCCAAATACAGGTGTGCCAAGGTTGTAGTGTCATACCCAAGAAGAATTGAGGCTGTAATCGCTGCCAAAGGTGCTTCAACAAAGTACTGAGTAAAGGGTCTGAATATTTATGTAAATGTGATATCAATTTTTATTTAATACATTTGCAAAAACATCTCAAAACCTGTTTTTGCTTTGTCATTATGGGGTATTGTGTGTAGATTGAGGGGGGAAAACTATTTAATACATTTTAGAATAAGGCTGTAATGTAACAAAATGTGGAAAAAGTCAAGGGGTCTGAATACTTTTTGATTGCACTGTACTACATTTCACTATTGGGAACATATATATATATGTGCTTATAATTTCTTTGTATTACAGTTCAGGGAAAGCCAATCATACTGTATTTCATTTTGCATAGGCAAATAGGCCTACTTTGTGTGTGTTGCATCTAAAGAATTCATCAAGCAAGAGACAGCCTGCAAATGGCTTTTTCCCAATCTCACTATCATCTCATAATGACAAAGGTCTTCAAGAGGGAATGACTATACTTAATACATAAGCACATAACCAGTGGACCTCAAGAAATGCCTGCTATTATGGCTATTATGTTCCAGTAAGATCTGTCCTTATCACACAACTACCATCATTCACAACCCTTGGAGGAGGTTGTAGTGTATTCTCCAAAAGTATCGACACTGTGTGTATGTGTCCTATTTGAGGATTCATGCACATTCCAGCAGGCAAAACAATCAGTTTAGCCTGCTGGGATGCATCTACAGTACATGATGGTCAGTAACGTGCGAACATGTTTCTATGATTACACAATAGGGTTAGGGTTTGGCCCGGGGTAGGCCATCATTGTAAATAAGAATTTGTTCTTAACTGACTTGCCTAGTTAAATGAAGGTTAAATAAAAAATATATAATAATCTATAAGGCTGCCACTCTCATCCTGGCTACCCAGCTAGCACATTTGGTGCCTTGGAAGTTGTGGGAACGTATGTTTTTGGTTTCACATTGGTTATGGGAACAAAGCCATACCTTTCTTGACAGGTAAAACAGATTTTTTTTTTTTTTTTTATGTTCTGAAAACAGAAGTGAACATTTTGACTTCCTGGGAACCTTTATTTTTAGGTTGCAGGGATGTTCTGAGAACGATTTACTCTGGTTAATTGATTGTTTTCCTGTGAAGTTTTATTAATTGAATAACTTCCTTAAAACTTTTATTAAATATTTCAATAAGTTTAGCTGATGCTAAAAACGGAGTGTTTTTATATAACTGTTAGTAATGAAATACCAAGAAAATACATTTGTTTTTGTCAAGTTCCTTAAATGTGCTGAGAATTTTCCAAAGCCAAACAACTATCCTGCACCATTCCCAGAAAGTTGTGGGAAGGTTGTATGTAAAATACAACCACGCTTTCACCAAGCTCTAAGAAAGATATGGTTCTCAGAACATTACAGTACCAGTCAAAAGTTTGGACACAACTACTCACACATATGGAATCATGTAGTAACCAAAAAAGTGTTAAACAAATCAAAATAGATTTAATATTTGAGATTCACACTCTTGGCATTCTCTCAGCCAGCTTCATGAGGTAGTCACCTAGAATGCATTTAAATTAACAGGTGTGCCTAGTTATAAGTTAATTTGTGGAATGTCTTTCCTTCTTAATGCATTTGAGCCAATCAGTTGTGGTGTGACAAGGGAGGGGGGGTATACAGAATATAGCCCTATTTGGTAAAAGACCAAGTCCATATTATGGCAAGAACAGCTCAAATAAGCAAAGAGAAATGACAGCCCATCATTACTTTAAGACATGAAGGTCAGTCAATCAGGAACATTTCAAGAACCTTGAAAGTTTCTTCAAGTGCAGTCGCAAAACCCATTAAGCGCTATGATGAAACTGGCTCTCATGAGGACCACCACAGGAAAGGAAGACCCAGAGTTACCTCTGCTGCAGAGGATAAGTTCATTAGAGTTAACTGCACCTCAGATGTGAACAGATGATTTCTGCATGTGTGGTTACCACCGTGAAGCATGGCGGAGGTGGTGTGATGGTGTGGGGGTGATTTCCTGGTGACACTTAAAGGACACTTAAATAGCATGGCTATCACAGCATTCGGCAGTGATATGCCATCCCATCTGGTTTGCGCTTAGCGGGACTATCATTTGTTTTTCAACAGCCCAATGACCCAAAACACACTGTGTAAAGGCTATTTAACCAAGACGAGTGATGGCGTGCTGCATCAGATGACCTGGCCTCCACGATCACCCGACCTCAACCCAATTGAGATGGTTTGGTATGAGTTGGACCGCAGAGTGAAGGAAAAGCAGCCAACAAGTGCTCAGCATATGTGGGAACTCCTTCAAAACTGCTGGAAAAACATTCCTTATGAAACTGGTTGAGAGAATGCCAAGAGTGTGCAAAGCTGTGATCAAGGCAAAGGGTGGCTACTTTGAAGAATCTCAAATATAAAATATATTTTGATTTGTTTAACACTTTTTTGGATACTACATGATGTGTGTTAGTTCATAGTTTTGTAGAAAATAGTAAAAATAATGAAAGATCCTGGAATGAGTAGGTGTGTCCAAACTTTTGACTGGTACTGTATGTGCTAGCTGGGTACAGACTCATCCACATAGGATGACGTCATTCTAAATCCTTCATTGCTTTTCCAACTCACCGCCTCCACCTCGGCAGGGTCGTACCAAACGTTGATGTAGGGGTGCTGTAAGGCTTCGTCCACTTGTATCCGCTTGGCTGGATCAATAATCAACATCTTAGACAACAGATCTCTGGCCTGGCTAGCTGTGGAGACAGAAATAGAAGCAGATTCAGGTTCCATACAAGGGTCAGAGTCAAGGGAAAGGACATGAGAGAGGAAGAAAATCAATCAGCAATAACACACTGTATCAAACAGTCTGCATCTGAAATGGCACCTTATACCCTATGTAGTGCACTACATTCGAATAGGGCTCTGATCAAAAGTAGTATGCGATATAGGGAATAGGGTGCCATTTCAGACACCTTTAAGATTCTCCCTCTGTTTCCAGAGCACCACAGTCAAGGCTTAAAGGGGAATGGAAACACTTTAGGAAGTACATCTAAGCAAAGAGATGTATTCAATCCACTAATACTAAACATGTGCATTTAACATAAAAAACATCTCTGTATTCAGTATTTTGATCGTCAACAAGGTTTATTTGTGCTATGGTCAGCGCTCTTTTTTAATTGCCATAGTAACGACTGATGCCAGTGCGTCACTGGCAATAATCAGCAAATTGTCTGTGGTATTGAGTTTTAGCCCGGAGAGTGAATCGAAGAGAGTAAGGTTAGGTGCGGACAACGATGATGGCAACAACAAGTAGTAATTCAAACATGAACTGTATAGCGCCAGGCTGTATGAATTGGCAGCAAAAAAAATCCCTTGGTAAACTACCATTCTGCCAAGGACCCACAACTTTTGAAGAAGTGGCTCCATGTCCTGAAGAGGAAGAATGTGCCAGCTCGAGCTAGAAGGATCTGCAGACAGCACTTCGCGGAGGCAGACTTCGCGATAAAGGGCACTTTCGATGCAGCAACCGGGAGTTTGACATTTGACATTTTGAGGGTTATGGTATAGTGGTTACCGACCGACCATCATCAACATCGCTGACTTTGGAGTCAAGCAAAAGCGACTGAATGGAGGAGTCAATGCGAGTCAATGCAACGGAGCCTGAGGTAACGTTAATGTTAACCGGTCATGACTGTTGTTGACTAGGCTAGCGTTAGACACTGGACAACTTTGTTGCAACTCTAGTTGAAGGTAACTAGCTAATTGCGTCTGAAGTGTTTTGTGTACTAACACCCCCCAGCAAATAACGTTAGCAAGCAACTCAACTGCAACTAAAATTGCAACAGTTCCTCCTTCTACCCCTGTTATTAGGTAGTTACTGTAGCTAATATAGCTTCCACCTCAGATTGTCAAGTACTGTAAGACATTTTGTTGACAGATTTGTTTTTGGAATGTTTTGTTAGCTCCACCTCATTTAGCTAGACTGAAGTTGACATAGTTCATGTTTGCTGAAAAATAAATGTCCCTGTATTTGCTCTGTGTGTGTGTGTGTGTGTGTGTGTGTGTGTGTGTGTGTGTGTGTGTGTGTGTGTGTGTGTGTGTGTGTGTGTGTGTGTGTGTGTGTGTGTGTGTGTGTGTGTGTGTGTGTGTGTGTGTGTGTGTGTGTGTGTGTGTGTGTGTGTGTTGACAAAGCATACAAGACAGGAAGCTTGTTAATGCCAACTGATATATTTGGGTTGAGTTGTCTTAGGAAGACATCTTCATCCCTGAAAATGTTTTCATCCTGGAGCAGACTGTGCAGGTTAGTACAGCATGCCAAACTGACCCCTAGGTGCCAGAGTGATCCTGTGCTGCGGTGGAGAAGAGGTCCACCATCACTAAAGAGTTCGGAGCCCAGCAGGATTGCGCTCACGACCATCAGTATACAACCGAGTCCTGCCCCTATCGGCCACATATGGAGCTGATGGAGAGTGAGATCAGTGAAGACCAGAACTCGCTGTATGAACCTGAGAGCTCAGAATCACAATCATCACAGTGCGAGCCAAGATGTACTATCGATCACTTTGGGGGAGCGGGCTGGTGTTCCGAAAATGAAGAAAGAGCAGGCCATTCAACAGCGAATTCAAAGATACACATCGGAGTGGAATTGTTTTTCCACATCAACGGTTGTGCTACCTTGTCCCAGTCCTGCTGTTTCGATTCTCTCTCTCAACCTGTGAATACTCAGCTATGAAAAGCCAATTGACATTTATTATTTTGATGTAAAAAGGGCTTTTGTAAAATACATTTGAGTGATTGATTGTTTGCTGTGCTGGATGCTGTGTATTCACTAACTGTCTGAGTAATGGGACATTTTTAAAGTGTCTGTAACATATTTTGGTATGCATTTAATCTGCATCTTAACTTCTTAAATGGCAATCAGCAGTAGAAACAATAACACAGTATAGATGCAAGGACTGACCATGATATCAAAATTGTAATCCTGTTTCTATGATCTGTACCCAGTTCGCTTTGGATACAGGCGTCTGCCAAATGGCATATATTATTGTAGTCTACTTTGACTCTGCCAACTAGCTGCCCAGTGTAGTTACCATTCCTTTCCAATAGATAGCAGCCAAAGCTAGTTGAAGTCACTACTCTAGCAACAGGGACACGGGATTAGTGCGTGTTGAAAGTAGTTTTATCTTGAAAGCAAGTGTATCTGGTTACGCTTGAACCTGTTGTTATAGTGGACAAGCCAACAAATACTATTTTTACATAAGGCGCAGGCATTAGGTCTTTGTCTTGAAAAAAATGACAGCAGGCTAGATTTACTAAATTAACTTTGCCTTTGCTTCTGGGTATGCGCACTTTATGGAAGAAACGACACACTCGCAGGGATGAGACGCCGTACACCTAATCCAATTCTCCCTTGTACCCATAGGGTGAACTGGCAATAAACTGCTAGCTTGTATGCTCTGCAAACTAAATCATAAGAAAAGTTAGTCTGATACCGAAACTAAATCACAATGTATGATTGTGTAATGGAGCACGCCCCATTATTGGTTAGAATGAGATTTCATGAATCATGATGATGTCTGCAATTCGAACTCCGGTCGTCTAATCTAAAAGGTAAATGTCTTACCATCGCGCTGAACAGCGCTGGGGATAAACATCATTATAGGATACTGATTGTATATATTGAGCACCTATCAACTACTGATATTAACCTTAAACAATTTATAATCAAGCTACATTTCACCAATTATTTAACTGGCATATCGGCTGCTGACTGGTTGAGTATCCTCTTCTGCCAGGAAGTCCTTCATAAGGATTAGTGACACGTCCAATAAATACATTGCCATCCAGACAGACTTACAGGAACCTCTGACTGGGTGTAATACAGCCACCATCCGCTGGGATTTTGTAGAGAAATGGTGGTGATACAGCACAACACACGCATCCCCACTCACACCTGTTTGTGTTTGGTTACGCAGACCCTCTAGCTGAGGTGTTTCAGGCGGCATATCTGTGTTGTTACTACTACGAGAATTAAGTATTTGTTCTGGGGCAACGATTGGCTCAAACATGAACGGCTTCAGTAGGTTTATTGGTTTCCTAACTAACATTATTTCCTTCTCTGTAATAAACTAATTCTCAGACTTGGAGCTACTTGGTAAATTCAGCCAATATTTGGGAGTTCCAGCCTCCACTGACAGCTACGTACACAATGCTCTCATACACTTTTCACACTATCGTGCTGACCTGAACCGTAATGTGCTGGCTCAGATATGTTATTTTAATTTTGTCCATCGTGGATGCGTAACCAGGCCAGCACAGTACAGCTCAGCTTTGCTCTTCTAAGTAGTGTAAAAATTATTTACCATAATTTTTGTAACACGGTTGGTGTAACACAGTAGCTCTAAAACAGTCTCTAACACACTCCCTCTCAAATACAATCGCTCTAACTCTTACGCTTCCTTACATCTCTACTGTGTCTCTGGCTGTGACAGTGTCCATTACAGCTTCTATGACTCAGTGGGTGATTCCTCTTATCGCCCCTTTCCTGTGCCATGTATCTGCAGCATAGGCGGAAATCCCAGGGGGGACAGGGGGGACACGACCCCCCCATCCTGGGAAAAATATGATTTGTCCCCCTCAATATATCACTGTAAACATAACTATGTAATTTCAATAATGTTAATAATACACAACGAAAGCACTTATGGTGATTATAGACACTTAATAGCGCATTTTTAAGTTTCAAAAGATTGCGACCCCTGCCCTTTGCCTCACAATGGTTTGATCCACTGCCAGTTCCTTAGCTGGCAAGGTAAAAGAGGGTTCGTATCTCCTGTGTGAAAGGCACTCAATGCACGTAACTGACGTGAGGTTTATCTAGTCAATCGGCCATAGCAATGTTTTTTTTATGTTGGGAGGGTTCACACACACACTAGCTGAATTTGCAGAGCTAGCACGCAAACTAAAGCAAACATTAACCATCAAGCTAGCTAGTACCTATTCCATTTATGTGGCGTCGTCAAAGATGGAATCTTTGCTATCGACAGTTTATTCCAAGATCAGCATGCAGCTGTAGTATTCAAATTTTTTGTGATTTTAATAGTCATATGGAAAAGTCCACAGACCCACTCCAAAAGGCTTTTGGAGCCATCATCGACTCAGTGGGTTTTGTCCAACATGTCTCTGGACCTACTCACTGCCACAGTCATACTCTGGACCTAGTTTTGTCCCATGGAATAAATGTTGTAGATCTTAATGTTTTTCCTCATAATCCTGGACTATCGGACCACCATTTTATTACGTTTGCAATCGCAACAAATAATCTGCTCAGACCCCAACCAAGGAGCATCAAAAGTCGTGCTATAAATTCTCAGACAACACAAAGATTCCTTGATGCCCTTCCAGACTCCTTCTGCCTACCCAAGGATGTCAGAGGACAAAAATCAGTTAACCACCTAACTGAGGAACCAAATGTAACCTTGCACAATACCCTAGATGCAGTTGCACCCCTAAAAACTAAAAACATTTGTCATAAGAAACTAGCTCCCTGGTATACAGAAAATACCCGAGCTCTGAAGCAAGCTTCCAGAAAATTGGAACGGAAATGGCGCCACACCAAACTGGAAGTCTTTCGACTAGCTTGGAAAGACAGTACCGTGCAGTATCGAAGAGCCCTCTGCTCGATCATCCTACTTTTCCAACTTAATTTTAGTTGCAAAGCTAACTAAAAAGCAGCATTCCCCAAGTGAGGATGGCTTTCACTTCAGCAGTAATAAATTCATGAACTTCTTTGAGGAAAAGATCATGATCATTAGAAAGCAAATTACGGACTCCTCTTTAAATCTGCGTATTCCTCCAAAGCTTAGCTGTCCTGAGTCTGCACAACTCTGCCAGGACCTAGGATCAAGAGAGACACTTAAGTGTTTTAGTACTATATCTCTTGACACAATGATGAAAATAATCATGGCCTCTAAACCTTCAAGCTGCATACTGGATCCTATTCCAACTAAAGTACTGAAAGAGCTGCTTCATGTGCTTGGCCCTCCTATGTTGAACATAATAAACGGCTCTCTATCCACCGGATGTGTACCAAACTCACTAAAAGTGGCAGTAATAAAGCCTCTCTTGAAAAAACCAAACCTTGACCCAGAAAATATAAAAAACTATCGGCCTATATCGAATCTTCCATTCCTCTCAAAAAATTTAGAAAAAGCTGTTGCACAGCAACTCACTGCCTTCCTGAAGACAAACAATGTATACGAAATGCTTCAGTCTGGTTTTAGACCCCATCATAGCACTGAGACTGCACTTGTGAAGGTGGTAAATGACCTTTTAATGGCGTCAGACCGAGGCTCTGCATCTGTCCTCGTGCTACTAGACCTTAGTGCTGCCTTTGATACCATCGATCACCACATTCTTTTGGAGAGACTGGAAACCCAAATTGGTCTACAAGTTCTGGCCTGGTTTAGATCTTATCTGTCGGAAAGATATCAGTTTGTCTCTGTGAATGGTTTGTCCTCTGACAAATCAACTGTACATTTCGGTGTTCCTCAAGGTTCCGTTTTAGGACCACTATTGTTTTCACTATATATTTTACCTCTTGGGGATGTTATTCGAAAACATAATGTTAACTTTCACTGCTATGCGGCTGACACACAGCTGTACATTTCAATGAAACATGGTGAAGCCCCAAAACTGCCCTCGCTAGAAGCCTGTGTTTCAGACATAAGGAAGTGGATGGCTGAAAACGTTCTACTTTTAAACTCAGAAAAAACAGAGATGCTTGTTCTAGGTCCCAAGAAACAAAGAGATCTTCTGTTAAATCTGACAATTAATCTTGATGGTTGTAAAGTCGTCTCAAATAAAACTGTGAAGGACCTCGGCGTTACTCTGGACCCTGATCTCTCTTTTGACGAACATATCAAGACTGTTTCAAGGACAGCTTTTTTCCATCTACGTAACATTGCAAAAATCAGAAACTTTCTGTCCAAAAATGATGCAGAAAAATTAATCCATGCTTTTGTTACTTCTAGGTTAGACTACTGCAATGCTCTACTTTCCGGCTACCCGGATAAAGCACTAAATAAACTTCAGTTAGTGCTAAATACGGCTGCTAGAATCCTGACTAGAACCAAGAAATGTGATCATATTACTCAAGTGCTAGCTTCCCTACACTGGCTGCCTGTTAAGGCAAGGGCTGATTTCAAGGTTTTACTGTTATCCTATAAAGCGTTACATGGGCTTGCTCCTACTTATCTTTCCGAGTTGGTCCTGCTGTACATACCTACACGTACGCTACGGTCACAAGACGCAGGCCTCCTAATTGTCCCTAGAATTTCTAAGCAAACAGCTGGAGGCAGGGCTTTCTCCTATAGAGCTCCATTTTTATTGGAATGGTCTGCCTACCCATGTGAGAGATGCAGACTCGGTCTCAACCTTCAAGTCTTTACTGAAGACTTATCTCTTCAGTAGGTCATATGATTGAGTGTAGTCTGGCCCAGGAGTGTGAAGGTGAACGGAAAGGCTCTGGAGCAACGAACCGCCCTTCCTGTCTCTGCCTGGCCAGTTCCCCTCTCTCCACTGGGATTCTCTGCCTCAGCCCCTATTACAGGGGCTGAGTCACTGGCTTACTGGTGCTCGTTCATGCCGTCCCTGGGAGGGGTGCGTCACTTGAGTGGGTTGAGTTACTGACGTGATCTTCCTGTCTGGGTTGGCGCTCCCCCTTGGTTTTTGCTGTGGTGGAGATCTTTGTGGGCTATACTCGGCCTTGTCTCAGGATTGTAAGTTGGTGGTTGAAGATATCCCTCTAGTGGTGCGGGGGCTGTGCTTTGGCAAAGTGGGTGGGGTTATATCCTTCCTGATTGACCCTGTCCGGAGGTATCATCGGATGGGGCCACAGTGTCTCCTGACCCCTCCTGTCTCAGCCTCCAGTATTTATGCTGCAGTAGTTTATGTGTCGGGGGGCTGGGGTCAGTTGGTTATATCTGGCGTACTTCTCCTGTCTTATCCGGTGTCCTGTGTGAATTTAAGCATGCTCTCTCTAATTCTCTCATTCTCTCTCTCTCTCGGCGGACCTGAGCCCTAGGACCATGCGTCAGGACAACCGGGCATAATGACTCCTTGCTGTCCCCAGTCCACCTGGCCTTGTTGCTGGTCCAGTTTCAACTGTTCTGCCTGCGGCTATGGAACCCTGACCTGTCCACCGGACGTGCTACCTGTCCCAGACCTGCTGTTTTCAACTCTCTAGAGACCGCAGGAGCGGTAGAGATACTCTTAATGATCGGCTATGAAAAGCCAACTGACATTTACTCCTGATTATTATTTGACCATGCTGGTCATTTATGAACATTTGAACATCTTGGCCATGTTCTGTTATAATCTCCACCCGGCACAGCCAGAAGAGGACTGGCCACCCCTCATAGCCTGGTTCCTCTCTAGGTTTCTTCCTAGGTTTTGTCCTTTCTAGGGAGTTTTTCCTAGCCACCGTGCTTCTACACCTGCATTGCTTGCTGTTTGGGGTTTTAGGCTGGGTTTCTGTACAGCACTTTGAGATATTAGCTGATGTACGAAGGGCTATATAAAATAAACTTGATTGATTGATTGATAGTGCTTCAAAGTCCCTGTGATAAGGTTAGCGATAAACTGAAGTCCAAACTGAACAGAACTACACTCTCTTCTACCATTGTCTTAAATATATTTAATGGTCTCGTTGCAAAAGCTAAATTGTCGCTAGTGAACTTTTTAAAATGTATTTTATTTCACCTTTATTTAACCAGGTATCAAAGATTATAGCAAACACCACAGAAACGGAATTTGTGCTCGCTAGCTTTGCAAATTCAGGTATTGTTGGAAGCCAGCCAATATGAAACAAACTATATTAAAATTACGAAAGATTGCAGCATATGTTATGTAAATGGGGAACTCATACAGCTGTCAACTCTTGTCACTGCAATCCGTTTCACATTTGCTAGCTACCTTTTAGATCGAAGCACATATAGAATGATAGAAGATAAGATGATAGAAGCCCATCTCCTACTGTAAATAACCTACACACTGTGTGTGTGTAGCCAGCCAGCCAGCTAGCCAGGTAGAAAAATGGCAGAAAAAAGAGAGAAAGACGGACATCAGAGTACTTTTCAGTACACCAAAACGCAAAGTAAGAACCCTAGTAGCCTAATATCTCAAAGACTAGTTGATAAAATGCTCATAAGAAAGAAGTGAAATGCTAATGGAAATGTTTCACAATGATGTCATTAGGCAGAGCAGGCAACAGATGGCACACAGACAGCAGAGTTGGGGACAGATATGCAGGGACATACTGGCAGAGACAGGGAGTCTCAGGTAAGTTTGTTGAGTCTTTGTTTGGCAACATTATGAAAGGTTCTCCTTTTTTTTTTTTGTAAAATAGGGACATAATTGGAAAATGCCAGGGGTACCCCCACTCTCAACTTAAACTGGTGACTGAACTAATATTTGTTTAAGGCAATGGTATTGCTGTTGTGATTGTGTAGTTTTGGGTACTGGTAGTTAGGAGTACGGCAAACACCTTATTTATTTTCTAGGAGACAGACTGTGAGTCAGTGAGGGTGGTGAAAGGGAAAGAGCCAGGGAGAGAGACTTCAGAGAACAATGTCACAGCCACGGCAGGACCAGGTGTCACCCTTGTTGCCAGCAGCACCAGTATAGGGGACAGTGGCACAGCATTGTCCAGTTACCTCAGTGATGGCACAAAACTATATCAGCCACACCCACAATTTAGAGAACTGCAAACTCTTGCCAACAGAGTGTTGACGTTTCAAGAGAGATGGTTTCGCGATTTCCCCTGGCTACATTATAATCCATCAATAAAAGGAGTGTTGTGTTTTCACTATTGCCAAGGGTTTTCAAGCCAGCCATCTTTTGGCCAAAGAGCAGATGCTGCCTTCATTAGTGCAGGATTTAGGAGCTGGAGAAAAGCCATTGAAAAATTCACAGCACATCAAAACTGCCAAACCCACCGCCACTTTGTAACTGTAACAGCACACCAGCTAAATCCAATCAGTGTCCAGTTATCCAGCGCGTGGGGTAAACAGCAGGAGGACGCAAGGCATTGCTTGATGAAAATTGTTAGTTTGGTGTGGCATGTAGTAAGACAGGGACAAGCCTTTAAAGGCCACACGGATGACAGTGGGAATTTATACCAGCTTTTGAAACTTAGGGCAGAAGAGGATGATCCCATTTTACTGAAGTGGTTAACAGAGCGTACCACAATGTACACAGGCCCCAAAGCACAGAATGAAGTTCTGAACATCATGGCCAATACAGTCATTCGAGGCATTGCAGCTGAGATTAGGTCTCTTCCGATTGTACAATGTTCAGTAATTGTTGATGGTACTCAAGATGTCTCTGGTACTGAACAGGAGTGTCTGTCTGCATTATGTTGACCATGGCCTTGTCCCTCACGAGGAGTTTATTGGGCTATACAGGGTGTCGGAGACAACAGGCGAGGGCATTGCGAAAGTGGCAACTGATGTGTTGTTGAGGCTCAATTTGCCCATGTCTGGCTTACGTGGGCAGAGTTACGATGGTGCCTCAAACATGGCAGGAAAATACACAGGTGCACAGGCAATTGTGAGGAGGCAGCACCCATTAGCTCTCTATGTGCATTGTGGAGCACACTGTGTAAATCTGATTACACAGGCTGGCTGCTCAGCCTCCCCACTGATCCGGGATTCCCTTTCTTGGGTCCATCAGTTAGGTGTCTTCTATGGCGAGTCAGGAAAGTTTAAGAGCATGTTTGAATCAATTGTCACGTCCAAAGATACAAATCGGACCACCCTGAAACCCCTATGTCCAACAAGGTGGACTGTGCGGAATACTGCTATTAGAGCTGTGCTAGGGCAGTATGAGCGGGTACTAAGCAGCCTAGAGGAGATGGCAAAAACTGCATCCAAGACAGCTTCAACTGCCAGTGGCTTATTCGAGCACTTCAGCAAAGGCAAGACTGTGTTGGGCCTCACACTTGCCTCTGCTGTTCTTGGAGAGCTTGACAGTCTAAACATTTCACTGCAGAAGAAAACTCAGACTTTCTCTGGGGCAAGAGAAATTACGAAAGCTACCTTTGACTGTATGAGAAAGCAACAACATTGATTGACTCTATTGAATCCATTGAGACGCACTCAAGACGATTTGCTGGAAAAAGAGTGGATCACTATAGGGCAGAATATAGGGCAAAAGTTGGAAAGAGCGCTTCTCACGGGGGAGTTGGATGAGTCTCTAGATCAGTACCCAGAGGTGGACATAGATTCTCTTTCAGTGCAGATCCCTCTCTTTCACAACAAATACCCCTGTAGCAGCAGTGGAGAGGCAGCAGAGGTCCTCAGGAGGCTTCCAGTGGAGGTGCGGGGGTTGTTTGACCAAGTTGAGGTGCTGATCAGAATTTTGTTTGTGGTGCCAGTGTCTTCATGTGAGGCTGAGAGGAGTTTCAGTGCACTCCGCAGGTTAAAGACTTGGCTACGGGCTAGCATGGGCCAAGAGAGACTGAACGGCGTAGTTGTCTGTAATGTACATAAAGACAGGCTGGACAGTCTCACGAGGGAAAATATCTGCCAGCAATTTGTTGGATCCATTGAAACCCGCAAACATATGTTTGGTTCTTTTGTTCAGTAGTGTGTATAGCAGTGGTTCTCAACCTTTTTGGGGGTACTGGAACCCCTGCATATTTTGAGGCAAGGCAGGCAAGGTTTTGAGCGGTCCTTAGGGACCTCCACCCCCTCTATATTATATGTAAAGTTACTGGAAACCTTGTGGTACTGAATACGTTCATTATACTTTTTTATTTCAAGGACCCCTTGCAATTACACCAGGGGCCCCTAGGGGTCCATGGACTCCTGTTTGAGAACCCCTGGTGTATAGTATGATATTTGTTATTTTGTTTAGTAGTTTTTAGTACATGACAGTACACTTACTAAATATTTATTTAATGTTAATTTATTTAAAATTGCATACTTTGTGTGACATACTTGTCCATAGCTGCTGTTTGAAGAGTTGAGACACTGACTGAAGGATATTTTGGTTGATTTATTTGGGTTATTCATTGAAGTAGTTATTTTGCTTTTAGAACTGTACTTATTTGTATCTTTTTGTTCTTGTAAAGCTATTGTAGTAGACTCAGGCCAGTGGCACATATTTAATGACTATATAAATGTATCAGAAAAGGTCAAATTAAAAGGTCAATTCAATACGGAGACCAACTTTGTGATGGTTCTCAATGGAGATTATTTTAGACGAGATCACACCATGTTCATTGTATTTACGAAAACATACAGTGTACAGTACCATTGCCACCTATTGGCCTTTCTTGGTATTGCTCGTTGTAAGTACAAATACCTGCATACATACTGGACTGAACACTGCTATAACTATTATTAGTAGTAGTATTATAATGATTTAAACATTTGAACAAGTTTGGACAACCCTTCAGTTAACTACTGTACCTATCAATTATCCAGTAGTAGTGATTATGGTTCCTCAATATACATTTAACATATTACAACGTAGGCTATGTGTTACAGCACTACTTTTGGTGTCCCCCTCAGGAATTGCTCTTGAGAAAATGTCATGTAATTGTCCCCTCCAAAGTTCATATTAGATTTTCGCCCCTGATATGCAGAGATCAGGCAGGCAGCAGGAGGAATATAGAGTGATTCCTGTGAATTTCCTTCCCAAACATACATGTTGCTAATGTTTAACAGCAGCACCAGGCAACAACAACACACCAGAGCAGCAGATTTAATTATACTGTATTTAGGGAATCTGTCTTCCTTGGGTATATCCTACTAGGATATTCTCTGGTAGCCTCCTGTAGGAATACTTATTGGGAATATTTTTTTTTTATATTTTTTTTCTCAGGAAATGTAGAGGGAAATGTAGTGCATGACGTCTTGTTTAAAACATCTTCCTCTGAATTCATATTTTTTTTTACATTTGTGGGACTAAACTATTTGTATTATTTAAAATCTTTATTTTTTATTCCAAATATTTTAAAAATGTATTTTTTTGCAAAGAGAACACTTTTTTTTCTTCATTTTTTTGGTATTTCTTTCCTTATTTTTTTTCAATCATTGTTATGTAATACCATTGACATGGACCGCCAGACTACCCTCCACGCCTACCCCAGAACACCCCATCCTCTTCAGCCCAATACCTCAATGTGGTGGACACACAAAAACAAACAAGCAATTACTCTAACTACAAAAGCATATTAAATAAAAATACAACAATACAAAAATAATAATATTGAGGATTGTAATATAACTGTCGATCAGGAGCACATTTCCTTTGTCTATGGAATCAGGCACATCTCTCATGACGTGTTATTTGGTCCCACTTATCAGTAAAATCTTGTGACCTCCAGGTTTCTTTTGAAATCAATCCTTCTAGTGTATAAAAGTGGTTGACAGTTATTTTAAAGTTTAAAAAAGGAAAGCTTTCCCCAGCAGAATTAACTTTTTAGGGATAGGGGGCAGCATTTTCACTTTGGATGAATAGCGTGCCCAAATTTAACTACCTCCTACTCTGTCCCAGATGCTAATATATGCATACTATTGGATAGAAAACACTCTGACGTTTCTAAAAACTGTTTGAATTATGTCTGTGAGTATAACAGAACTCATATGGCTGGCAAACTTCCAAACAGGAAGTGGAAATTCTGAGGCTGGTCGATATTCAACTCATCGCCTGTTCAAATCCCTGTAAGATATGGATCTGTTTGCACGTCCTACGCCTTCCACTAGATGTCAACAGTCTGTAGAACGTTGAATGAAGTTTATGCTGTGTTGTGGGACCGGATGAGAGGGGAATGAGTCAGTGGTCTGGCAGAATGCCAGTTCCTGGTCATGCGCTTTCCTCATGATATCGCCTTGCGTTCCATAACTTCTACAGACACGAAGGAATTCTTCGCTTGGAACGTTATTGGATATACAGTGGGGAGAACAAGTATTTGATACACTGCCAATTTTGCAGGTTTTCCTACTTACAAAGCATGTAGAGGTCTGTAATTTTTTATCATAGGTACACTTCAACTGTGAGAGACGGAATCTAAAACAAAAATCCAGAAAATCACATTGTATGATTTTTAAGTAATTAATTTGCATTTTATTGCATGACATAAGTATTTGATACATCAGAAAAGCAGAACTTAATATTTGGTACAGAAACCTTTGTTTGCAATTACAGAGATCATACGTTTCCTGTAGTTCTTGACCAGGTTTGCACACACTGCAGCAGGGATTTTGGCCCACTCCTCCATACAGACCTTCTCCAGATCCTTCAGGTTTCGGGGCTGTCGCTGGGCAATACGGACTTTCAGCTCCCTCCAAAGATTTTCTATTGGGTTCAGGTCTGGAGACTGGCTAGGCCACTCCAGGACCTTGAGATGCTTCTTACGGAGCCACTCCTTAGTTGCCCTGGCTGTGTGTTTCGGGTCGTTGTCATGTTGGAAGACCCAGCCACGACCCATCTTCAATGCCTTTACTGAATGAAGGAGGTTGTTGGCCAAGATCTCGCGATACATGGCCCCATCCATCCTCCCCTCAATACGGTGCAGTCGTCCTGTCCCCTTTGCAGAAAAGCATCCCCAAAGAATGATGTTTCCACCTCAATGCTTCATGGTTGGGATGGTGTTCTTGGGGTTGTACTCATCCTTCTTCTTCCTCCAAACACGGCGAGTGGAGTTTAGACCAAAAAGCACTACTTTTGTCTCATCAGACCACATGACCTTCTCCCATTCCTCCTCTGGATCATCCAGATGGTCATTGGCAAACTTCAGACGGGCCTGGACATACGCTGGCTTGAGCAGGGGGACCTTGCGTGCGCTGCAGGATTTTAATCCATGACGGCGTAGTGTGTTACTAATGGTTCTTTGAGACTGTGGTCCCAGCTCTGTTCAGGTCATTGATCAGGTCCTGCCGTGTAGTTCTGGGCTGATCCCTCACCTTCCTCATGATCATTGATGCCCCATGAGGTGAGATCTTGCATGGAGCCCCAGACCGAGGGTGATTGACCGTCATCTTGAACTTCCATTTTCTAATAATTGCGCCAATATGATAACAACATCCTGAAGATTGATTCTCTACTTAGTTTGACAAGTTTATTCGACCTTTTTGAAGTTTTCGTCCGACGTTATGCACGAGCGTTTGGAAATGTGTACTAAACGCGCTAGCAAAAGTAGCTACTTGGACATAAATAATTGACATTATCGAACAAAACAACTATTTATTGTGGAACTAGGATTCCTGGGAGTGCATTCTGATGAAGATCATCAAAGGGAATATTTATGATGTAATTTCGTATTTCTGTTGACTCCAACATGGCGGAGAAATTTAATTTATATCTGAGCGCCGTCTCAGATTATTGCATGGTGTGCTTTTTCCGTAAAGTTTTTTTGAAATCTGACACAGCGGTTGCATTAAGAACAAGTGTATCTGTAATTCTATGTAAAACATGCATCTTTCATCAAAGTTTATGATGAGTATTTCTGTTATTTGATGTGGCTCTCTGCAATTTCTCCCGATATTTTGGAGGCATTTCTGAACATGGCGCCAATGTAAACTAAGATTTTTGGATATAAATATGCACATTATCAAACAAAAAATACATGTATTGTGTAACATGATGTCCTATGAGTGTCATCTGATGAAGATCATCAAAGGTTAGTGATTAATTTGATCGGTATTTCTGCTTTTTGTAACTGCTATCTTTGGCTGTGTGTTTTTTGGACTTGGCGGTGATCTAACGTAATCATATGTTGTGTTTTCGCTGTAAAGCATTTTTTAAATCGGACGCGTTGGGTAGATTAACAAGATGTTTATCTTTCATTTGCTCTATTGGACTTGTTAATGTGTGAAAGTTACATATTTCAAAAAAATATTTTTGAATTTCCCGCGCTGCCTTTTCAGCGGGATGTTGTGGGGGGGTTCCGCTAGCGGAACGTGTGTCCTAGAAAGGTTAACCTGTTGAGGATAGAGGGCGCTATTTACACTTTGGGGAAAAATCGTGCCCAATTTAACCTTTTCTCAATAGGGGGGCGCCATTTCGAATTTGTAAAAATTCGTTCCCAAATTAAACTGCCTCGTACTCAATTCCTGCTCGTACAATATGCATATTATTATTACTATTGGATAGAAAACACTCTCTAGTTTCTAAAACCGTTTGAATTATATCTGTGAGTAAAACAGAACTCATTTTGCAGCAAACTTCCTGTCAGGAACTGAAAAATCTCAAATCGGGGGCTCTGTTCCAGGGTCAGTTTATAAATTTGCATGTAATCTATGGGTCGACATGCACTGCATACGCCTTCCCCTAGATGTCAGTAAGCAGTGAGAATTGGAATGGGGTGTCTGGGTAGTTCTGAGGCCGTATAAAAGCTCTTGGAACCGGGTATGCAGTCTTTTCAACGTTCGCCATGACGCATGACAGACCTCAGGATTGCATTCTGAAAAGCTCTCGTTATAGGCTTTAGATATATCCGGCTCTGATTTTATTCGATATAGGTGTTAAATACATCATAATGTAGTTATTTTAAACCGAGTTATATCAGTTTATATCAGTATATTGCGATTTTCGGTATTTCATTTGTGCTGCGTTATAGTGAGTTGGACACGTCTTCGTCACATGGCTAATGATTGCTGCTAATTCCAAAGTTGAAGACGACAATCTACAACCGAGCAACGATTCTTCTGGACAAAGGACAACTTGCACAAGATTCTGATGGAAGCTCATCAAATAGTAAGAACTATTTATGATGTTAATTCGTTGTTCTGTTGAAAAATGTTAAACTACTATTCCGCCATTAATTTCGGTGCGGTCTCGCTTTAACGCACGCTGTATGTCGTAGTAACGTTAATTTAAAAAATCTAACACAGCGGTTGCATTAAGAACTAATGTATCTTTCATTTGCTGTCCAACCTGTATTTTTTAGTCAAGTTTATGATTAGTTATTGATTAGATTAGGTGCCTCTCCCAAGATTTCTCCCGACATTTTGTTTGCAGCTTGGCTACTATTCTCATTGTATAACCACGATTTGTGCCGCTAAATATGCACATTTTTGAACAAACAATATATGTATTGTGTAATATGATGTTATAGGACTGTCATCTGATGAAGTTTTGAGAAGGTTAGTGAAAAATGTAATATCTTTTGCTGGTTTAGTCGCTATCGCTAACGTGCATGAATCAATGCTGCTGTGTGGTTGGCTATTGTAGTAAGCTAATATAATGCTAAATTGTGTTTTCGCTGTAAAACACTTAAAAAATCTGAAATATTGGCTGGATTCACAAGATCTTTGTCTTTCATTTGCTGTACACTGTGTATTTTTCATAAATGTTTTATGATGAGTATTTAGGTAATTCACGTTGCTCTCTGTAGTTATTCTAGTTGCTTTGGTGAGAGTTGTGATGGTGGCTGCAATGTAAAACTATGATTTATACCTGAAATATGCAAATTTTTCGAACAAAACATATGCTATACAATAAATATGTTATCAGACTGTCATCTGATGAAGTTGTTTCTTGGTTAGTGACTATTTATATCTTTATTTGGTCGAATTTGTGATAGTTACCTATGCAGTAAAAAAATGGTGGAGAAAAAAAAGTTGGGTCTTTTGCTATCGTGGTTAGCTAATAGAAATACATATTGTGTCTTCCCTGTAAAACATTTTAAAAATCAGAAATGATGGCTGGATACACAAGATGTGTATCTTTCATCTGGTGTCTTGGACTTGTGATTTCATGATATTTAGATGCTAGTATTTACTTGTGGCGCTATGCTAGGCTATGCTAGTCAGCTTTTTTACTGATGAGGGTGCTCCCGGATCCGGGATTGGGACCAACTAAAAGTTAAACGGCCTCGTACTCTATTCTTGCTCGTACAATATGCATATTATTATTACTATTGGATAGAAAACACTCTCAAGTTTCTAAAACCGTTTGAATTATATCTGTGAGTAAAACAGAACTCATTTTGCAGCAAACTTCCTGTCAGAAAGTGAAAAATCTCAAATCGAGGCTCTGTTCCAGGCCCTCCCTATCATTTTTCTTGAGATTTATGACTATACATGCACTTCATACGCCTTCCACTAGATGTCAATAGGCTGTGAGAGGTGAAATGGGGTCTCAATCTCTTTCTATGGTCAAAAGAGACAGCTTGGAATGACATGACCCCAGAATTCGTTTGTTCAGGAAGCGCATAAAGGTCACCAGTATTGGCATCTGAAAAGCAATCGTTATAGACGTCTTATATCTCCGGCTTTGATTTTATTTGATAAATGTGAAGATATCATCGTAAAGTATGTTTTTTCAATATAGTTTTATTAGATTATTGAAATTTTTTCGGGAGTTTAGACGTGTTGCGTTCTTTGCGTTTGGTGACGAAGGAGAGCTTAGCGCCACTTGGCTAGTTTTGCTTGCTCATTCGAGAGGGAAAAATGCCATTCTAAAACCAAACAACGATTGTTCCCTACAAAGGACCCCTTATACAACATTCTGATGGAAGCTCAACAAAAGTAGGACCCATTTATGATGTTATTTCATATATCTGTCGAACATGTGTACTATTAGTTTGCTCCCAGATTTTGGGCGCTCTCTCGCCATAACGTAAGCTGCATGTCGTAATGAAGTTATTTTTAGAATTCTAACACGGCGATTGCATTAAGAACTAGTGTATATATAATTTCCTATACAACATGTATTTTTTAGTAATGTTTATGAATAGTTATTTGGTCAGAATAGGTGAGTGTCAGAAAAATATCCGGACATTCTGGGAAAAAGACTAAGTTTTCAGAATGTATAACCACGGATATCAGCTCTAAATATGCACATTTTCGAACAAACCATATATGTATTGTGTAATATGATGTTATAGGACTGTCATCTGATGAATTTTGAGAAGGTTAGTGAAAAAATTTATATATTTTGCTGGTTTATTCGCTATCGCTAACGTGCCTATCGCTATCGCTAACGTGCCTTGAATGAATGAATGTGGTTGTGTGGTAGGCTATTGTAGTAAGCTAATATAATGCTATATTGTGTTTTCGCTGTAAAATTGGCTGGATTCACAAGATGCTTGTCTTTCATTTGCTGTACACCATGCATTTTTCAGAAATGTTTTATGATGAGTATTTAGGTATTTCACGTTGGTCTCTATAATTACTCTGGCTGCTTCGGTGCTATTTGTGACGGTAGCTGTGATGGTAGCTGCAATGTAAAACTGATTTATAGCTGAAATATGCACATTTTTCGAACAAAACATAGATTTATTGTGTAACATGTTATAAGACTGTCATCTGATGAAGTTGTTTCTTGGTTAGTTTGGTTAGTTCTTGGTTAGTTTGGTTGGTTTTGTGCATGCTACCTGTGCTGTGAAAAATGTCTGTGCTTTTTTGTATTTGGTGGTGAGCTAACATAAATATACATGGTGTTTTCGCTGTAAAACATTTTAAAAATCGGACATGTTGACTGGATTCACAAGATGTTTATCTTTCATTTGCTGTATTGGACTTGTTAATGTGTGAAAGTTAAATATTTCTCAAAAATATTTTTTGAATTTCGCGCTCTGCCTTTTCAGTGGAATGTGGGAGGAGTTCCGCTAGCGGAACCCCGGGGCTAGACAGGATAACATCAAAGTCAGGAGATTTGCCTGAATTCATCTAACCAATTTAAGTGAAGCTATATTACTTAAATTAGGCTGGCCCCTCGCGAGCCACATTGCCTCAAACTACACAACCTCCACACACATACTCTAAGGGCTGTAAGCATAGAATTAGAAATACCAGAATTATTAGGCTATAGAATACTTTATTGTCTCACTTACCTTTGAGTTTGTTGTGCTCTGAGTCTGCAGGGAAGAGGCAGTCGGGGAAGAGTTTGGGAAAGGTGAGGCCGGTGTATTTGGGTCTGTTCTCTACATAGTTACGGACAGTGGGCTGCAGCTTCTTCATAAACTCTGGTGAGGGTGTGCCCAGCTGCTCAATCACCTTATTCCATTGGTCGATATCTGAGAGGGGGTGGGGTTAAGAAAAACACACAACAAACCTGGACAGGACAGCCCTCTGGCTGTCTCAAATAAAAAACATATAGGCTTTAATATATAGCACTAACCAATTGAATGGGACAATTGCATAGGCCTACAATAGTCCTACAAGCAGATGCGTAAGAGCCACATTGGGACATATCACTAAATGGAGGGACATGAGCAAAGTGTAACAGTAACAGACAATTTTTCTATAATCTGCCATTTCTTAACTTCTTATGGCTGGGGGTGCTATTTTCACGTTCGGATGAAAAGCGTGCCCAAAGTAACCTGCCTGCTACTCAGGCCCAGAAGCTAAGATATGCATATTATTAGTATATTTGGATAGAAAACACTCTGAAGTTTCCAGAACTGTTTGAATGATGTCTGTGAGTATAACAGAACTCATACGGCAGGCAAAAACCTGAGAAAAATCTGAGGTTTGTACGTTTTCAAGTCTTTGACTATTCAAGATACAGAGTAAATTTGGTCCGATTGCACTTCCTAAGGCTTCCACTAGATGTCAACAGTCTTTAGAACCTTGTTTCAGGCTTCTACCGTGAAGGGGGAGAGAATAAGAGCTGTTTGACTAAGGGGTCTGGCAGAAGGCCATGAGCTACTCTGGGCACGCGGCCGTGAGAGCGAGCTCTGTTCCTTTTCATTTCTAAAGACAAACGAATTGTCCGGTTGAAACATTATTCAAGATTTATGATAAAAACATCCTAAAGATTGATTCTATACATCGTTTGACATGTTTGACGAACTGCAATAGAACTCTTTTGACTTTTTGTCTGGACTTTGTGCTCGCGCCTTGTGAATTTGGATTTGTGAACTAAACGCGCGAACAAAAAGGAGGTATTTGGACATAAATTATGGACTTTATCAAACAAAACAAACATTTATTGTGGAACTGGGATTCCTGGGAGTGCATTCCGATGAAGATCAAAGGTAAGTGATTATTTATAATGCTATTTCTGACTTCTGTTGACTCCACAACATGGCGGGTATCTGTATGGCTTGTTTTGGTCTCTGAGCGCTGTACTCAGATTATTCCATGGTGTGCTTTCGCTGTAAAGCTTTTTTGAAATCTGACACAGCGGTTGCATTAAAAAAGTTCTCTCCTCCATATTTAATTAGTTAAATCGCAGTAAACAAACAGATTTCTTCCTATTCTGACAGTCAAACAGATGTTGATAAACATCATACAATATTGTGCAGTGGAGGTATAGACTGTGAGTGGGTTCACAAATGAACAAGGCCTTGTAAATCCTATGAATCCCTGCAAAAAGGTGTCAACTTGGTAGGGAGGGATTTCCAATGGAATGGAGTTTGCCAATTGTGCAATGTGTGTTGTACATGGTCCATGACAAATAAACAAATTAAATAGATAATAGAATATCTACATTGTCGACAATAAACACTAGTATAGTACCTTCTATACTGACGCAAAACTCTCCAGATGTACGTGTCAGAACAATGTATAGAGAGTCCTGTCTGAATGTGCTATTGGTCAGAGACTTCACCCCCCTCTCCTCATCTCATCTGCAATGGTAATTCCACTGCTTTAGTCTGCTTCAAGAAAGACCCTATTAATACTAAAGCTTTTGTTATTACGTTATAGCCCTCCCCATTTCCCATAGCCTTAAAGGGGTTCCAAATGGCAGCCTATTCCCTATATAGTGCACTACATTTGACCAGGGCCCCTATATATGTAAGGGCACACGCTGGAGATGAGAAGCAGGTACAGAAAATGAACATTTAATGGAAAACGGACTTCAAACAAAACAAGAACAGCGTCTGGACAGGGGGAACAAAACAACATTACGACAATAATGCTGACACGGGGAACAAAACTGAGGAACAGACATGTATAGATCAACAACGTGAACGAGTCCAATGAGCACAGATGCGCGTAATTATGGTGACAGGTGTGGGTAATGGAGGGCAGCCTAGTGCCCGAGGGGAAGCGGGAGCAGGCGTGAGAATATAGGGAATAGGGTGCCATTCGGGACATTGTGCTAGTGCTAGTGAGCGGAGTCAACACTTCACTGGTGGGAATGATTTCCTCTTTGGTTTCCTAGCCCTTTAAATTATTTAAACTGTTTCCTAATGCTGGGTTAAATAAGTCGCAAGCACATTTGTGTTTAATGTGGGTTTTAAAACTAGCAGATAGCAGATTGAAACAGCTCCAAGTTCTCTAATTTATAACCATTGCTTTATGAATATGCAGATTATTGTACTGGTACTGTACAAAGTTCCAAATGCCAATTGGTGTGATTTTGTGTTAGATTGCTGTTTTTAATGCTGTTTTTATTGGGAGAGCTCGATTTCCATTTCATTTATTACAAATGGCAAACAAACATGAAACTTGTTTTTAATTTTAGCACTATTTTGGGATAGGAACAGAGGGGGAAGGGATGGTGTGTGTGTTTGTGTGTGAGGGTGGCCAGGCTGAGGGGGTCTATGTCTTTTTTCTCTCCATCTCCCACAGGTGGGTGCCAGTTCAAAGAGAGTTCCAGCAAGCCAGGACATCCAAAAACACATGACCTCATCCTGCTGGAACGCCATTTTCATTTCCTCTTTGTCTACATCACACTTTGGGAATCACATCTACACAATGCAGGAAAAGGAGTCCTATCTACATAATGCAGTGAGAGGAGCCTTGGCTTTCATTCCTTAAAATTATTCTACATGGATGTTAAGATGTCTAATTTGATTTAAAAAAATTGCTGGAATTAAAACAGTTCCATATAGATAAATATGTTAATTTGTGTTTAATTAAGTATTTGTTTTTTATACATATTAGTATCCCTCATCATGAATTTAGGCTATTTTCTAAATGTTCAGATTTTATGATGGTGTTCAAACTGCTCATCTCGATGACAGACCTGATATTTTACATTTACATTTTACATTTACATTTAAGTCATTTAGCAGACGCTCTTATCCAGAGCGACTTACAAATTGGTGCATTCACCTTATGATATCCAGTGGAACAACCACTTTACAATAGTGCATCTAACTCTTTTAAGGGGGGGGGGGGGGGGTTAGAAGGATTACTTTATCCTATCCTAGGTATTCCTTAAAGAGGTGGGGTTTCAGGTGTCTCCGGAAGGTGGTGATTGACTCCGCTGACCTGGCGTCGTGAGGGAGTTTGTTCCACCATTGGGGTGCCAGAGCAGCGAACAGTTTTGACTGGGCTGAGCGGGAACTGTACTTCCTCAGAGGTAGGGAGGCGAGCAGGCCAGAGGTGGATGAACGCAGTGCCCTTGTTTGGGTGTAGGGCCTGATCAGAGCCTGAAGGTACGGAGGTGCCGTTCCCCTCACAGCTCCGTAGGCAAGCACCATGGTCTTGTAGCGGATGCGAGCTTCAACTGGAAGCCAGTGGAGAGAGCATATATTGATATATTATATATATAATATATAATATATATAATATATATATCATATAGATATATATGATATATTGTAAAGGCTGGAAGAAGGCCAGAATGATGTACGTGTAGCCGATGTGAAATCACTAGCTAGTTAGCTGTGGTAAACTAGTAGCACAGCCAATGTGTCGATGTATTGATACGAGTTACAGTCTACAGAAGGAGGCAAGGATACTTCTCCAAATGTTCTATATAGAACTGCTTTAAGGGCCATGTATGACACTAGCCATTTAACCCTATACAGTATTTGGTTCTTCTAGCAGTGTACAGTATAGTGTTGATGACAGTACCAGAAGGAGACGAGGCAAGGATACGGTCGGTGCCTGGGAACAGCACTGTTCCTCTTATCACCTCTCCAAAGATGCAGCCCACAGACCAGATGTCCACTGCAGCCAGACACAGTCCCATACCAGTCACCCAGCATACATGACATGCAGATACATACATGACACATGTCACACAAACTCCATCAACCACACACTGCACGCAGACATGCAAAAAAATGCCACGTCTTTGTGAGTCCTGTCTGTCATGTAATTGCAAACATGTTATGTTTTGTGTACCACAACAATGGCTGTTAAACATAAGACACTGCTGTCTTTGTCAGTTATTATCTAGCAGTGGTCACCAACCGGTCGATCGCGAGACATTCCTAGTCGATCACCAAACATTTCTTTAGAAAAGCCAACACAATTTTTTTATTTTATTCGTGTTTTGCGCTGTTGGCGGTAGATGCACCTGATTCAGAAGCGTTGCGAACTGGGTAGGTGAGGTGTTCATATTTGGGACCATTTCATTTGTCTTAAAAGACAAACTCTGCCTACCTGGGGAGATCTATAGCTAAATCAAGTGTGCCTACTGCCCTGGAGATCTGTGGCTAAATAATGTGTGCCTACTGTGCTGGCCAATCCGATAGCTCAAATCACTATACCTACAGGTTCCAAGACCCTGGCCACAGCAAAGTTTGATACTAGCCTACCTGAGATTTCATAACTTTTAAAACCATGACCAGAGACAGAATGTCAAAGAATACAGCAAAGAGCTGCTGTTTTTATGAGTGAGTCCACATTAAAGTTTTTATTAAGCACTGTGAACACTGTTTTTATTCATCATTATTACAAAACACGCTTCTCCCTACTTCCGCTCACGCTGCAATGAATGAGTAGCGAAGTGTATCGATAGCCCTGCATTTTTATTATTAGCAGCTCGTCTTGTCTATTTTAATATCGAGGAATATTTTACTTTCTCTGGTCATAGGAACAACATGTATTTGTGCATGAGGCAGATGCGGATGCAGTGCAACTCGAGTTTCTCCAGGTGGAAGACGGTGTCCCCTCTGTCTGGTCAGTCTCACCAGAGGAAAGGAAGGAGAGAGCAGGGACCTTGAGAGGCGGACCCTCTGCTGCTCTCTCTCTCCCTTTGCTGAGACTAATGCCGTGTTCAAAACAACTGGGAACTGGGAAATCTCCGACATCCGCCTTCAGAGCGTTTAAGACAACTGGGAACTGGGAATTATGTTTTCGAACGATCATCCAGACGGCAGACATTCTTGACCTGAAGATCACTGATGTCATGATTTGAGCTCGTTTTTTTTCTAGTTCCCAGTTTATGCTCAGCTGTGCCTCGCAAGTGCTACACCAACTGATCTATTTTGTTATCAAAGCTTTAGTTTTGAAATATATTATTGTCGGGAGAGAACAATATTGGCAGGCCAGGTATATAACCAATATGCTGTAATAATCTATTAGGCCTACTGCACAAACCTCATTCCTAAAGAGCTGTTTTTATTAGGTTAATGTTAAAAAATGTAATCATGTAAAAATAAAAAATAAATAGATGTTGCTTTTTGACTGCGAAAGTGATCTTGACTCAGAAGAGGTTGGTGACCACTGATCTAGCAAGAGTATGTGAGTAACGCCACACTGTCCTTGCAGGGCTTTTCTTAAAGCACAAATCATGCAGAAGAGGACTGTAGGTTCTCGTAACTTCCAGATTTCACTCTGCTGGCGTCTTGATTGGCATTGACTATCATGTTAGGATGATGACACATTGGCCTTACAGTGCATTCTGGACTTCAGCACGAATACAAGTTTCTGAAGGGGTTCAACTCAATTCACTGTTGGTGAATAAATGAATACTTATGATTGATTATTACTTATGACTTATTGTTTTAGAGACACCAAATATCCTTGTTTTGTCCTGGCATACACCCTGATAGATGTACGCACGCACGCACGCACACACACACGCACACACCCTCAAAGCTAGGATGCTAATTAGCAGTAATTATCGGCATGCATGTTGCTCTCCCATTAGCTCCAGGGGGCCATCCCTGCCATGCTGGGATATGTAACCTGGGGGGCATGGTGTACAGTGTCTAACCCCACAATGTATACAACACACTCCAGGCAGACGCACACGGCGCCATAAATATTCCAATAAATATTCAGAGTAAGGGATGCCTCATTCTGCCAAAGGGGTGCCAAAATAAAATTGGTTAAATACAGGATGGATTCCCATAGAAATATAATTAGTCATTCCATGATGGATCCATGGCTTTGTCATCACATACTTCAAGTAATTAATTTATATAAACAGGACTTGGAGAGAAAAAATAATAATAATTCTGTAGGGGTTACTGAATTTATGGTGAATTATTGAAATGGTGATATGTTATTATTAAATATATTATTTGAGCTATTAGAGGTGTTATGAAGCCAGCCAGTACAGTAGCAAGATTGGTTAGAGACAATAGAGCTGCGCGGAAACCATTGTACCTAACAGAGGAGTACAGGCCACGTATTGATTTGATTCACCTTCAGAGAGTCTGAGAGTCATAGGGCTCTATTTTCGGCTGCCATTAACACACGCTCTTTGGCAATTTTGACTTGTAAAAGCCAGGCGCCAGGGTTGGTAATTTACTTGTCTTACATCAGCTTACTTGTGGAGGGAGGGGTGGAAATATTTTTGTTGTGTCCTTAAAAATGTGCACCAATGTGCAAATTTCAAGCAGCGCTACTGGTGATATTTAAGACTCATCAAAACCTGTTCTTAGCTGTAACTCAATTGGTTATGGCATCGATTTTGCCAGCAGAGGCGTACAGTAGACTAATCAATAAGTGCTGTTATTGTGAATTGGAAACATCAAGGAGCAACAACAACTCAGCTGCGAAGTGGTAGGCCACACAAGCTCACAGAATGGCACCGCCGAGTGCTGAAGCACATAGCACGTAAAATCTGTCCCGGTTGCAACACTCACTATCGAGTTCCAAAGCTTGCCGCCATTGAACTACGGAGCAGTGGAAACGCGTTCTCTGGAGTGATGAATCACGCTTCAACTGGCAGTCCGACGGACAAATATGATTTTGGCGGATGCCAGGAGAACGCTACCTGCACCAATGCCTAGTGCCAACTGTACATTTTGGTGGAGGAGGAATAATGGTCTAGGGCTGTTTTTCATGGTTAAGTCTAGGCCCCTTAGTTCCAGTGTCGGGAAATCTTAGCACTACAGCATACAATGAATGACAATCTAGACGATTCTGTGCTTCCAACTTTGTGGCAACAGTTTGGGGAAGGCCCTTTCTTGTTTCAGCATGACAATGCCCCTGTGCACAAAGCGAGGTCCATACAGAAACGGTTTGTCGAGATCGGTGTGGAAGAACTTGACTGGCCTGCACAGAGCCCTAACCTCAATCCCATTGAACACCTTTGGGATGAATTGGAACACCGACTGCGAGCCAGGCCTAATCGCCCAACATCAGTGCCCGACCTCACTAATGCTTTTGTGGCTGAATGGAAGCAAGTCCCTGCAGCAATGTTCCAACATTTATTGGAAAGCCTTCCAAAAGATAGGCGGCTATTATAGCAGCAAAGAGGGGACCAACTCCATATTAATGCCCATGATTTTGGAATGAGATGTTCGACGAGCGATACTTTTGGTCATGCAGTGTAAAATCCAAACATGATTGCAAACACGACATGCACAACTCTTGTTGAAACATTTTCATACAACAAAGACACCTTCCCTGTAAGCTAACACAATGTAAATATACGGAACGAGTGAAATTATAATCTGCAGTGCGATTTATGTAACTTTTTTTGAACAATTTCTGTGAGGTCGTACTTTATCGGAGCTCCCGTTTATTAAAAATGTTACGGTGTGTTCACAGCTGTCTTTGCGAGGGGAAAATGGCACCCGTATTCTTTGAATGAGATCAACGGCCATTATTTACATTATCTGAATAAGGATACAGTCCCGGCCAGGGAACAGGATTTTGTGACGCACCATTTCTCCCATAATGCACCCCACCGACCATATATCCACTGCAGGTACAGAGAGAGAGTGAGAGATAAGTCAGAGGTTAGCATTAGAAAAGAAAACGTAGGCTTTTTCTTAGTTCCTTTATCCTCGATTCCTTTCTCCTCTCTTCTTTCTCAAAACGAATTAGAGGTGAAGATTCAAGGTCCCTCCCCTTGGACCTTCAAGTTCTCCTCCAATGCGTTTTGAGAATGAGGTGAGGATATGATAGAGGGTGCAAGGAATCGAGGAATGAGGAATTGAGAAAGAACCCTTGTCGGTAGAGAGCTATCGGAAACAAAGTCATTTGAATGTGGCGGTTGATTATTCAGACTGAGAAATAATTAGTGTGAGAGAAGAGAGGTAGCATGCAGACAAATTACTATTTCACTAATAAAGAGAAGCAGTTAGAGTCTCCAGGGGCTTTGCTGGAGGCAGGAAATCCATGGTCTGCTCTCCCTGCCTACGTCTAGTCTAGTTTTATATTTAACCAGGTAAGTTGACTGAGAACATATTCTCATTTACAGCAACGACCTGGGAAATAGTTACAGGGGAGAGGATGAATAAGCCAATTGGAAGCTGGGGATGATTAGGTGGCCATGATGGTCAGATTGGGAAATTAGGCAGGACACCAGGGTTAACACCCTTACGATAAGTGCCATGGGATCTTTAGTGACCACAGAGAGTCAGGACTCTCGTTTAACATCCCATTCGAAAGACAGCACCCTACACAGGGCAATGTCCCCAATCACTGCAGCATATTTTTTTTTTTACCAGAGGAAAGAGTGCCTCCTACTGGCCCGGCAACACCACTTCCAGCAGAATCTGATCTCCCATCCAGGGATCGACCAGTACCAACCCTGTTTAGCTTCAGAGGCAAGCCCGCAATGGGATGCAGGGTGGTATGCTGTGAACCATACAGCTATTCAGTAATCACCAAGGTCACCAGTTAAATACACAAAGAGTACAGAGCTATAAAGGTTTATTTACGCATTCATTTACTCAATCCATGCAGTGGAGGCTAGAGTTAGCTACCGGAAGTAACTTTATCTCATTTTCAAAAGGGTACTCTGATTCGAAACACAGTGCAAAAAATTAGGTGTTCAAGGCACACACTTCAGTAATAGATAAGGTGACAAAGAAGAAGATATGCTTGTGTTCTGTGTCACCAGAGGTGTCAGTGAGTTATGGGTGTTAATTGACCCCAACCCTGGCTGTTAGTGCAAGTGCATGTTACAGTATTAGAACACACCTAACCAGTAGCATGTTACAGTGTTAGAACACCAGAACACATTCTCGAACCTGTCTTACCGTTCTCTTTGTACCCCATGCCCAGGATGACCTCTGGAGCTCTGTAGTACCGTGTCACCACGTACGGGGTCATCATGAAGCTGGTGCCTGCAGTCCTGGCCAGGCCAAAGTCCAGGATTTTCAGCGTACAATCAGACTTCACCACTATATTGCTAGGTTTCAGGTCCTTCAAACGGAAAGCAACATCAAAGAGATGAGGATTATTGAGGTAAAAGTTTAACGGGTGATGCTAGCTACTACAGTATTTTTATTTGAAATGTCAACAGATGGCATTTCACAGACAAAACCGGTTGCAACGACGTAACTTCCACCAGCGCTGCCCACTGGGTTATGAGCAGTGCAAGGTTGAGCATGAGTAATGTTTACTATATCCAGAACATCCTAGTACATAATATCAAAGACTAGGATTACTGCTGGAGACCTGACGGAAAATTTGATTAATTATATTTCTAGGTTGGAGGACGTCTCACTATGTGTATGATGCCAGCGGAGTGCAAGTGTTTGATGCTACACACATGCGCGTACAGTACACGTAAAGGCACACGCACTCACACACACACAGGCCTTCTCACCCTGTGTATAATTCCAGCTGAGTGCAGGTGTTTGATGCCACACAGCATCTGGTAGAGCAGGTAGGACATTCTCTCATGGTCTAGCTCCATCTGAATCACCTGGCATAGGTTGGCATCCATCAGCTCCATCACCAGGTACCTGGGATGGTGATACATACAGTTATAGTATGTTTTCACAACTGGAAATGCACTGATGCTGAGACTGGCTTTCTGGACACAGATTAAGACTAAAACGCATGTTCAATGGAGAATATGGCTGTAGTAAAATAATCTCCAGAATGTCACTGTCATCTTTGCTTCAGAAAACCCTCAACACCAGAGAGAGACAGGGTAACACAAGGAGAGGTTCTAATAGCCTACACTTCAGCATAACTCGTATAATAACTTTCACTGGAACAGAGGTCTAATAAAAGAGATGAGATGCTTCAACCCAAGAGGCCCTACTCTAATGTGGGCTCCCGAGTGGCGCAGTGGTCTAAGGCACTGCATCTCAGTGCTAGAGGTGTCACTACAGACCCAGGTTTGATTCCAGGCTGTATCACAACAGGCAGTGTTGAAAATGTGTTCTTAAATGACTTTCCTAGTTAAATTTTTAAAAATACAGTTGATTCCCATTCTCCTCCCTTCCTCCTTTATTCCCCCTTTACATCTATTCTCAACACAATGGACACCACACTGCAGAACATCAATGGGAATTTACATACTCTTTGTTTTACAATGATTAATGACTGTCATCGTGCTCGTTACCATATTGAGCATCTTGTCATTTTATCATAATGCCTTGACACACACCATTGACTGAATTGGCAGGTGTATTTATCCTTTTCTGTACATACAAAAATGTACATACTTAAAACTTCTCTTGGGTAGGGGGCAGTATTTTCACCTCTGGATGAAAAGCGTGCCCAAAGTAAACTGCCTGTTTCTCAGGCCCAGAAGCTACGATAAGCATATAAGCATGGAGATTTGGATAGAAAACACTCTAAAGTTTCTAAAACTGTTAAAATAATGTCTGTGAGTATAACAGAACTGATATGGCAGGCGAAACCCCGAGGACAAACCATCCAGGGGAAAACAAATTGAGGTCATAGGATTTTCCAATTGTTTTCTATGGGATACCCTTATTGTTAGGAACCTGGTTGCAGTTCCTATGACTTCCACTAGATGTCAACAGTCTTTAGAAATTGTTCGATGTTTTTCTTTTGAGAAATGAAGAAGTAGTCCTATTCATTGTAAGTGTCACTCCAGGTGGACTCTACTGTTTTGGTGCGCGTGAACTGGAGCGCGCTTCACGTTGTTTTTATCTGATATTAGAAACAGTTTATTCCGTTTTAAATTTTATCGATTATTTACATTTTAGGGTACCTGAGGTTGGATTTGGAACGTTGTTTGAAATGTTTGGACCAAGTTTACAGGTAACTTATTAGATACTTTGTAGGCATGTTGGGCGAGTTGAAACCGGTGTATTTCTGAATCAAACGCGCCCAAAAAAAGGGACATTTTTGGGACATAATCGAACAAAAGGACCATTTGTGATGGATCTGGGACATTTTGGAGTGCCAACAGAAGAAGATCTTCAAAGGTAAGGCATTAATTATATCGCTATTTCTGACTTTTGTGGCGCACCTGCCTGGTTGAAATATGATTTTCATGTGTTTGTATGCGGGGCGCTGTCCTCAGAAAATCGCATTGGTTTTCTTTCGCCGTAAAGCCTTTTTGAAATCTGACACAGCGGCTAGATTAACAAGAAGTTAAGCTTTATGTTGATGTATAACACATACTGTATATTTTGAAGAATGTTAAATATTTGAAGTTGGTATTTTTTAATTTAGCGCTCTGCAATTTCACCGGATGTTGAAGTAAAACATTATTTTACTGTACATAGAAAAGCCCATACTTTTTAAAATTGCTGTAATACATTTTTAATTTCAAGCACATACTTTGTTTAATTTTGTGCAGTTTTGGATTGAAAACAAACTCCATTCCTCAGAGACACACCATTCCTTGCACTGCCTTAGACAAGCATACTGCATTCCATTCACTGCAGTATCAGCAATCAACATATTCATGAATCATTCAGTACAAAAAGACAGAGCCCGAGGCTTCAAATTATACTACCCTAATATCACTTTCACTGACATCACTCTTAGTGGTTATTTTCTCAGACTGAGAATAATTTAACAAGAGTCTTGAAGGTACATAATATAATCGTGCTCATCTGAAATCAGATTTAAAAGTAAGATGAAACTAGAAATGTATTTGGCCTACATAAAGTAAATATAATCTCACGATTATTCCTTTTTCCTCTGAATATTGTTTACTGTACTTACACATCCTGAAAGTCTTCTAGTGATTTCTGTGATGTGAAAACATTTAATAAACTGATGATCTGAAAAAGAAAGACAACAGAGAAAAAAAACTGGGTCAACATTCAGTATCAGGTTAACCAAATCCATCTACAGTAACAACAATAACAGCACATTGCTGACTTCTTTTGCCATATTGAAAACTGGATATAGGGACAGTCTCTCTCTCTCTCTCTCTCTCTCTCTCTCTCTCTCTCTCTCTCTCTCTCTCTCTCTCTCTCTCTCTCTCTCTCTCTCTCTCTCTCTCTCTCTCTCTCTCTCTCTCTCTCTCTCTCTCTCTCTCTCTCTCTCTCTCTCTCTCTCTCTCTCTCTCTCTCTCTCTCTCTCTCTCTCTCTCTCTCTCTCTCTCTCTCTCTCTCTCTCTCTCTCTCTCTCTCTCTCTCTCTCTCTCTCTCTCTCTCTCTCTCTAGAGCATCAATTGTGGTCACAGACTCACTTTACGGGGAGGGGACTCACTCTATCAGCACCACAGAATGGGCCAATAAAAGACCACAAAACACCAGCTAGACTATCATCTTGTTATTTGTTTAACCATAGAGACATGACATTGTATCTCACATTTTTGTGATTGACACATTTCATGAGCACCAGTTCCCTGTATGCCCTCTTGGCATGGGTCTGGTTCTGAAAGGGTCTGCTGAGCTTCTTGATGGCCACGTTTCTGTCGAGGACTGCATCATACCCGGCACTGCAGAAAACACAGTCAAAAACATTGAATTAGAACCACAGGAATGTACCAGTCAACTTACTGTCGTATGGGGGGCTTTGTCCATTCTAGTCATTCTGATTCTATATGACAAAACAGGAAGTGAGTCAGAGACTGCACATGGCAGACAAATGAGAATGATAAGTGAAGTCCTGTGAAATATTGAAGGGTTTGCTATTGATCAGATCGGGGGTCCTGGGCTCTTCCAGGGCCTTTCTGTCTGTTCTGACCATGATTGTAAACTAGCCTGGTCCCTGATCTGGTTCTGCTGTATAGCCAACTTCTATGGTAGTTGTCATGCCAAACAGCACAAACAGATGTGGGACCAGGCAAGGGTGTAACCATCTAAAGCCATTTGTGCTGATTTTAGAATTACATAGGGAATACCTGTAGATTGACATTAATGCAGACTTTTGATGCCAGAGAAAATCCACCAGAACCACCAGTGTAGACATATCCTTTGGGGCCCTGGTCAAAAGTAGTGCACTATATACAGTGCCTTCGGAAACTATTCAGACCCCTTCACTTTTTCCACATTTTGTTATGTTACAGCCCTACTCTAAATTGGATGAAACAAAAATCCTCAGCAATCTAGACACAATATCCCATAATAACAAAGCGAAAACAGGTTTAGACATTTTTGCTAATAAAAAACAGAAATACCTTATTTACTTAACCTTTCTAGCCCCCCGTTCCGCTAGCGGAACTCCTCCCACATTCCACTGAAAAGCCAGAGCGCGAAATTCATTTTTTTTTTTTTGAAATATTTAACTTTCACACATTAACAAGTCCAATACAGCTAATGAAAGATACACATCTTGTGAATCCAGCCGACATGTCCGATTCTTTTAATGTTTTACAGCGAAAACACAATATATATTTATGTTAGCTCACCAACAAATAGAAAAAAGCACAGACATTTTTTACAGCACAGGTATCATGCACAAAATCAACCAAACTAACCTAGAACAAACCAAAGAAACCAAGAAACAACTTAGTCAGATGACAGTCTTATAACATGTTATACAATAAATCTATGTTTTGTTCGAAAAATGTGCATATTTCAGGTATAAATCATAGTTTACATTGCGGCTACAATCAGAAATTGCACCGAAAGCAGCCAGAATAATTACAGACACCAACGTGACATACCGAAATACTCATCATAAAACATTTCTGAAAAATACATGGTGTATAGTAAATGAAAGACAAAGATCTTGTGAATACAGCCAATATTTCCGATTTTTTAAGTGTTTTACAGCGAAAACACAATATAGCATTATATTAGCTTACTACAATAGCCTACCACACTACCGCATTCATTCATCAAGGCACGTTAGCGATAGCAATAGGCACGTTAGCGTTAGCGAATAAACCAGCAAAAGATATTAAATTTCACTAACCTTCATAAACCTTCCTCAGATGACAGTCCTATAACATCAGGTTATACATACACTCATGTTTTGTTCGAAAATGTGCATATTTAGAGCTGAAATCCGTGGTTATGCAACGTAGCATAACGTGCTAACGTAGCACCTTTTTCCCAGAATGTGCGGATATTTCTATTAGACTCTCACCTATTCTGACCAAATAGCTATTCATAAACATTACAAAAAAACACATGTTGTATAGGAAACGATAGATCCATTAGTTCTTAATGCAATCGCAGTGTTAGAATTCTAAAAATATCTTCATTACGACATAAGACTTAGTTATGGTAAGGGAATAACCAAAACCTGAGCGCAAAGCGACAAGTACACAGTTCGACAGATATATGAAATAGCATCACAAAATGGTTCCTACCTTTGCTGATCTTCTATCAGAATGTTGTACAATGGGTCCTTTGTCCAGAACCGTCGTTGTTTTGGATTCAGAACGAACTCTTTCCCTCTTGAATTAGCAAGCACACTGGCCATGCAGCACTATGCTCTCCAACGTCAACAATGTCAAGCAACGCAACACAACTAACGTCCCGAATAAAGTTCAATAATCTAATGAAACTATATTGAAAAAACATACTTTAGGATGATATTGTAAGATGTATCAAATAAAATCAGAGCCGGAGATCATATTCATCCATAACGGCAGGTTTCCAGTAGGCAATAACAGGTCCCTCCACGCGCGTTGCAGACAACAGAAAATGGGGGACACGTTGTTCCAAGAGGGCTCATTCAACGTCAGACAGAGATAATCAACTCCTTTTTCCTCTCACTTCCTCTTGACATCCGGGTGAAGGTGTATGACGTGCACGTATAGTCATACGTAAAATGCCCATTTATAGGCAGACCCTTGAACACAGCATCGATTTCAGACTTTCCACTTCCTGGTCAGAAAGTGTGCTGCCAAATGAGCTGTGTTTTACCCACAGACAAAATTCAAACGGTTTTAGAAACTAGAGAGTGTTCTCTATCCAATAGTAATAATAATATGCATATTGTATGAGCAAGAATTGAGTACGAGGCCGTTTAAATTGGATACGATTTTTCCCCAAAGTGAAAACAGCACCCCCTGGTCCTCATCATAAAATATTGTTGAAAAACAACTAATTGCTGAGGTATGTTTGGGAATAGCATTGTGTGACTGTGATATGAGAGCTGTGTGACTGCGATAGGAGAGTTGTGTGACTGATATGAGAGTTGTGTGACTGTGATATGAGAGTTGTGTGAATGGAAATTAGTCTTAATCTGACGTTTGGATAGTAACATATAGAAATATGCGTATTCAACACAGGACTGAGTAATGAGTCTGAATGCTTATGTAAATGTGATATTTCAGTTGTATATTTTTTTATACATTTGCAAAAATTTCTAAAACCTGTTTTAGCTTTGTCATTATGGGGTATTGTGTGTAGATTTATGAGAAAAAAACAACAATTTAATCCAGTTTAGAATAAGGCTGTAACGTAATATAGAGTACTCTTTCAAGCTTTTTTCTTAATTTTTACTATGTTCTACATTGTAGAATAATAGTGAAGACATCCAAACTATGCAATAACAGATACGGAATAATGTAGTAAAAGTGTTAAAAACAAATCCCCCCCCCATTTTTTAAATATTTTTTTTCAGGGGGTGGATCAGCTTTAATATTGAGGATAGATTGTTGCTTCCATCAATGTAATTGTCTGCATCATTTCCAATCCTCCATATATTATGGGGGTAAATATATACACTGCTCAAAAAAATAAAGGGAACACTTAAACAACACAATGTAACTCCAAGTCAATCACACTTCTATGAAATCAAACTGTCCACTTAGGAAGCAACACTGATTGACAATAAATTTCACATGCTGTTGTGCAAATGGAATAGACAAAAGGTGGAAATTATAGGCAATTAGCAAGACACACCCAAAAAAGGAGTGATTCTGCAGGTGGTGACCACAGACCACTTCTCAGTTCCTATGCTTCCTGGCTGATGTTTTGGTCACTTTTGAATGCTGGCGGTGCTCTCACCCAGTGGTAGCATGAGACGGAGTCTACAACCCACACAAGTGGCTCAGGTAGTGCAGTTCATCCAGGATGGCACATCAATGCGAGCTGTGGCAAAAAGGTTTGCTGTGTCTGTCAGCGTAGTGTCCAGAGCATGGAGGCGCTACCAGGAGACAGGCCAGTACATCAGGAGACGTGGAGGAGGCCGTAGGAGGGCAACAACCCAGCAGCAGGACCGCTATCTCCGCCTTTGTGCAAGGAGGTGCACTGCCAGAGCCCTGCAAAATGACCTCCAGCAGGCCACAAATGTGGCTCATACACAAACACAACAACTCTCTCATTTCTCTCTCCTCCAATTTCTCCATCAACTCGCTGACGGTCTCTGACTCTCTCCATTCACTCTCCTCCAATTTCTCCCTCTTCTCCCAGACTGGCTCTGGTTCACTCCTCGGCTCTGACAACCACCCCGTGTGCCCACCCCCACATTGTTGGGGGGGCTGTCCTTTGGGCTTCCGTTGTGGCCGCGAACCCCGGCGCCGTCGCCGTCCTCCCTTCTCTCCTTGCATCTGCCGCCAAGGAAGGCGATCCTGTCCTGCCAGGATTTCCTTCCAAGTCCAGGATCCCTTCCCATCCAAGATCTCCTCCTGGGCACGCTGCTTGGTCCTGTTGTGTTGGGATCTTCTGTCACGATCGTCATAATAACATTCGGACCAAGGCGCACCATGATATGGGTTCCACATCTTTTTATTTGTGAAGTGCACAACAAAACAATAAAGAATAAACGAAACGTGACGTTCTGGAGTGCTCACAGGCAACTACACATAAACAAGATCCCACAAAACACAGTGGGGAAATGTGGGGCTGCCTAAATATGATCCCCAATCAGAGACAACGATAAACAGCTGCTTCTGATTGGAAACCATATCAGGCCTACATAGAAATAAAAAAAAACTAGATTACCCACCCTAGTCACACCCCGACCTAGCCAAAATAGAGAATAAAAATGCTCTCTATGGTCAGGGCGTGACACACACATACACACACACCCATATACAGTTGAAGTCGGAAGTTTACATACACCTTAGCCAAAAACATTTAAACTCGGTTTTTCACAATTCCTGACATTTAATCCTAGTAAAAACTCCCTGTCTTAGGTCAGTTAGGATCACCAATTTATTTTAAGAATGAGAAATGTCAGAATAATAGTAGAGAGAATGATTTATTTTCAGCTTTCATTTCTTTCATCACATTCCCAGTGGGTCAGAAGTTTACATACACTCAATTAGTATTTGGTATCATTGCCTTTACATTGTTTAACTTGGGTCAAACGTTTCAGGTAGCGTTCCACAAGCTTCCCACAATACGTTGGGTGAATTTTGGCCCATTCCTCCTGACAGAGCTGGTGTAACAGAGTCAGGTTTGTAGGCCTCCTTGCTCGCACACGCTTTTTCAGTTCTGCCCACACATTTTCTATACGATTGAGAACAGCGCTTTATGATGGCCACTCCAATACTTTGACTTTGTTGACCTTAAGCCATTTTTCCACAACTTTGGAAGTATGCTTGGGGTCATTGTCCATTTGAAAGACTCATTTGCGACCAATCTTTAACTTGCTGTCTGAAATCTTGAGATGTTGCTTCAATATATCCACATAATTGTCCTACCTCATGATGTCATCTATTTTGTGAAGTGCACCAGTCCCTCCTGCAGCAAAGCACCCCCACAACATGATGCTGCCATCCCCGTGCTTCAAGGTTGGGATGGTGTTCTTCGGCTTGCAAGCCTCCCCCTTTTTCCTCCAAACATAACGATGGTCATTATGGCCAAACAGTTCTATTTTTGTTTCATCAGACCAGAGGGCATTTTTCCAAAAAGTATGATCTTTGTCCCCATGTGCAGTTGCAAACCGTGGTCTGGCTTTTTTATGGTGGTTTTGAGCAGGGGCTTCTTCCTTGCTGAACAGCCTTTCAGGTTATGTCTATATAGGACTCGTTTTACTGTGGATATAGACACTTTTGTATCTGTTTCCTCCATCTTCACAAGGTCCTTTGCTGTTGTTCTGGGATTGATTTGCGCTTTCGAACCAAAGTATGTTCATCTCTAGGAGACAGAACGCGTCTCCTTCCTGAGTGGTATGACGGCTGCGTGATCCCATGGTGTTTATACTTGCCTACTAATGTTTGTACAGATGAACATGGTACCTTCAGGCGTTTGGAAATTGCTCCCAAGGCTGAACCAGACTTGTGGAGGTCTACAATTTTCTTTCTGAGGTCTTGGCTGATTTCTTTTGATTTTCCCATGATGTCAAGGAAAGAGGCACTGAGTTTGAAGGTAGGCCTTGAAATACATCCACAGGTACACCTCCAATTGACTCAAATTATGTCAATTAGCCTATCAAAAGCTTCTAAAGCCATGACATAATTTTCTGGAATTTTCAAAGCTGTTTAAATGCACAGTCAACTTAGTGTATATAAACGTCTGACCCACTGGAATTGTGATACAGTGAATTATAAGTGAAATAATCTGTCTGTAAACAATTGTTGGAAAAATTACTTATGTCATGCACAAAGTAGATATCCTAAGCTACTTGCCAAAACTATAGTTTGTTAACTTCTTATGGCTGCAGGGGCAGTATTGAGTAGCTTGGATGAAAGGTGCCCAGAGGGGCCCAGAGTAAACGGCCTGCTCCTCAGTCTCAGTTGCTAATATATGCATATTATTATTAGTATTGGATAGAAAACACTCTGAAGTTTCTAAAACGGTTTGAATGATGTCTGTGAGTATAACATAACTCATATGGCAGGCAAAAACCTGAGAAGAAATCCAAACAGGAAGTGTGAAATCTAAGGTTGGTCGATGTTCAACCCAGCCCCTATTGAATACACAGTGGGATATGGGTTATGTTGCACTTCCTAAGGCTTCCACTAGATGTCAACCGTCTTTAGAAACTTGTTTGAGGATTCTACTGTGAAGTGGGGGCTCATAAGGGCTGTTTGAGCCAGGTGTCTGGCAGATTGTCACAGGCTCTGAGGCGCGGTCACGAGAGAGCTCTTGTTCCATTGCTTTTCTACAGACATAGGAATTCTCCGGTTGGTACATTATTGACGTTTTATGTTAAAAACATACTAAAGATTGATTCCATACATCATTTGACATGTTTCTACGGACAGTAACGGAACTTTTTGACATTTCATCTGCAACTAGGGACCGCGCTTCATGATTTTGGATTTGTTTACCAAACGTGCTAACAAAAGTAGCTCTTTGGACATAAATGATGGACATTATCGAACTAAATCAAACATTAAATGTGGAACTGGGATTCCTGGGAGTGCATTCTGATGAAGATCATCAAAGATAAGTGAATATTTATAATGCTATTTCTGACTTCTGTTGACTACCCAATATGGCAGATATCTTTTTTGGCTGCTTTGTTGTCTGAAAGCTGTACTCAGATTATTGCATGGTTTGCTTTTTAAGTAAAGTTTTTAAAAAATCTGACACAGCGGTTGCATTAAGGAGAAGTGTATCTATATTTCCATGTCTAACAATTGTATTTTCATCGACATTTATAATGATGATATTTTTTTATATTTATATTTCTGTCAAATGATGTAGCTCTCTGCAATATCACTGGATGTTTTTGGAACTAGTGAACATAACGCGCCAATGTATACTGAGATTTTTTTATATAAATATGCACTTTATCGAACAAAACATATATGTATTGTGTAACATGAAGTCCTATGAGTGTCATCTGATGAAGATCATCAAAGGTTAGTGATTCATTTTATCTCTATTTGTGCTTTTTGTGACTCCTCTCTTTGGCTAGAAAAATGGCTGAATTTTTCTGTGACTTGGCGGTGACCTAACATAATCGTTTGTGGTGCTTTCGCCACACTTTGGTGGGATTAACAACAAGATTACCTTTAAAATGGTATAAGATACATGTATGTTTGAGGAATTTTAATTATGAGATTTCTGTTGTTTGAATTTGGCCCCCTGCACTTTCACTGGCTGTTGTCATATCGATCCCGTTAACGGGATTGCAGCCATAAGAAGTTTAAGGGACATCGGCAGTTGTGAGGAGGAGGGTTTATTCTCCAGGTCTTTAACCGTTTTCCAGAACTTCTTGGGGTTAGACCCACAGAGAGAGAACTGCTCCTTAAAGTAACTAACTTTGGCCTTCCGGATATCTTGAGTGCACTTATTTCTCATTTGCCTGAACACGAGCCTGAGCCTGAGTATGCGTGTGCCGAGCCTTTCGCCAAATGCAATTCTTGAGGTGGAGAAACTCTGCAAGATCATGGTCGAACCTGTTTATATTCTCGTGTTCTGGTATACTCACAGACATCATTCAAACAGTTATAGAAACTTCAGAGTGTTTTCTATCCAATATGAATAATAATATGCATATATTAGCAACTGGGACTGAGGAGCCGGCAGTTTACTATGGGCACCTCTGTGCACCTTTCATCCAAGCTACTTAATACTGCCCCTGCAGCCATAAGAAGTTAATTTTGATGATGTGGTTGTTAGACAGGAAGCACATGGATGAGCTCTTTAATCACCACCTCATTAAGTCAGGATTCCCATTTGACTCAGCCATGCCTCCTTGCCCGTCCAACATTTCCTCATCTCCTATCCCTTCTAATGCAACGATCCCTTATGCTTCTCCCTGTTTTTCCCCTGCCCCGCTAGAAAGTTCCTCCCTGCAGGCAGTCACTGAGTCCGAGGTGCTAAAGGAGCTCCTTAAACTTGACCCCCAAAAAACATCTGGGTCAGATGGTTTAGACCCTTTCTTCTTTAAGGTTGCTGCCCCTATCATCGCCAAGCCTATCTCTGACCTTTTTAACATGTCTCTCCTTTCTGGGGAAGTTCCCATTGCTTGGAAGGCAGCCATGATTCATCCTTTATTTAAAGGGGGAGATCAAGCTAATCCTAACTGTTATAGGCCTATTTCTATTTTGCCCTGTTTATCAAAAGTGTTGGAAAAACTTGCTTTCTTGATGTCTATAGTATTCTCTCTGCTATGCAATCTGGTTTCCGCTCAGGTTATGGATGTGTCACTGCAACCTTAAAGGTCCTCAATGATGTCACCATTGCCCTTGATTCTAAGCAATGTTGTGCTGCTATTTTTATTGACTTGGCCAAAGCTTTTGATACGGTAGACCATGACATTCTTGTGGGCTGGCTAAGGAGTATTGGTGTCTCTGAGGGGTCTTTGGCCTGGTTTGCTAACTACCTCTCTCAAAGAGTGCAGTGTATGAAGTCAGAAAATCTGATGTCTCAGCCACTGCCTGTCACTAAAGGAGTACTCCAAGGGTCAATCCTAGGCCCCACGCTTTTCTCAATTTACATCAGCAACATAGCTCAGGCAGTAGGAAGCCCTCTCATAAATTTATATGAAGATGATACAGTCTTATACTCAGCTGGCCCCTCCCGGATTTTGTGTTAAATGCTCTACAACAAAGCTTTCTTAGTGTCCAACAAGCTTTCTCTACCCTTAACCTTGTTTTGAACATCTCCAAAACAAAGGTCATGTGGTTTGGTAAGAAGAATGCCCCTTTCCCCACAGGTGTGATTACTACTTCTGAGGGTTTAGAGCTTGAGGTAGTCACCTCATACAAGTACTTCGGAGTATGGCTAGACGGTACACTGTCCTTCTCTCAGCACATATCAAAGCTGCAGGCTAAAGCTAAATCTAGACTTGGTTTCCTCTATCGTAATTGCTCCTCTTTCACCCCAGCTACCAAACTAACCCTGATTCAGATGACCATCCTACCCTTGCTAGATTACGGAGACATAATTTATAGATCGTCAGGTAAGGGTGCTCTCGAACGGCGAGGATGTTCTTTACCATTCGGCCATCAAATTTGCCACTAATGCTCCTTATAGGACACATCACTGCACTCTATACTCCTCTGTAAACTGGTCATCTCTGTATACCCGTTGCAAGACACAGTGGTTGATGCTTATTTATAAAACCCTCTTAGGCCTCACTCCCCCCTATCTGAGATATGCACTGCAGCCCTCATCCTCCACATTCAACACATGTTCTACCAGTCCCATTCTGTTAAAGGTCCCCAACGCACACACGTCCAAGGGCCGCTCATCTTTTCAGTTCGCTGCAGCTAGCGACTGGAACGAGCTGCAACAAACACTAAAACTGGACAGTTTTATCTCAATCTCTTCATTCAAACACTCAATTATGCGTGATGTATTGTTGTCTCTACCTTCTTGCCCTTTGTGCTGTTGTCTGTGCCCAATAATGTTTGTACCATGTTTTGTGCTGCTACCATGTTGTGTTGCTACCATGCTGTGTTGTCATGTGTTGCTGCCTTGCTATGTTGTTGTCTTAGGTCTCTCTTTATGTGGTGTTGTCTCTCTTGTCGTGATGTGTGTTTTGTCCTATATTTATTTTTCATTTTTAATCCCAGCCCCCGTCCCGCAGGAGGCCTTTTGCCTTTTGGTAGGCCGTCATTGTAAATAAGAATTTGTTCTTAACTGACTTGCCTAGTTAAATAAATAAAACATTTTAACAACCAGTTAATCCAATAAAATGACCCTTTGAATGTGATATTACAGTGCATAACACTGTTTTGACATTAGGCAATACACTTGCACTACTCATTAACATTGACTGAACATCACATTTCCATAATTTCTATCCCATGTCTGATCAAAGGTGTGATCATTTCATAATCATTGATACCAAAAATAAATGTATTGTTTAATGAAAGAAACAATGTTTAGCAGGCACTAGTTTGCATTAAGCCTGTCTTGAGCATTTGGCCATAGGTCCTCATCGACATCGCAGTAAATGTGCCCATTGTTCATGTACTTAGGGAAAAACCTTTTTGGCATGGCGAACCCAAGCCTGACACAGGTCTGGAACGATGACATTGCATGTGTCATCCACGGCCTGAATGAGGGTGGTACGCTCATGGGTATGGCAATGATACATCTTTCTGTACTGTAATCGTCATGTATTGTATTTTACAGTATTGTATTGTAGTGGTCCTGTACGTGACTCAGTTTGTATGGCACTAGAAACACCAGAGTTGTGGGTTCGATTCCCACTGGGGTCACATACGAAAATGTGCACACTCATTGTTGTCACTTTGGATAAAAGTGTTTGCTATGTAAATGGAATATATTGTATTATGGTATTACAGTAATTTATTGGCCAATGCAATTTTAGTAAAGAAGTGTAAACCCCACCAACTTCATTTAGGATACATGTTTACTGTACAGGGGATGCATTTGTTACATACAGTACATCTCTGATCTTGTCAACATCAGATAACATTTACTGTAAAGTAAAATCATAATAGTCATCATCATAATAGCACATTACAGTATACACTGAGTATACAAAACATTAAGAACACCTGCTCTTTCCATGACATAGACTGACCAGGTGAATCCAGGTGAAAGCTATGATCCCTTATTGATGTCACTTGTTAAATCCACTTCAATCATTGTAAATGAAGGGGAGGAGACAGATTAAAGAAGGAATTTCAAGCCTTGAGACAATTGAGACATGGATTGTGTATGAGTGGGTGAATTGGCAAGACAAAATATTTTAAGTGCCTTTGAATGGGGTATGGTAGTAGGTGCCAGGCACACCAATTTGAGTGTCAAGAACTGCAACGCTGCTGGGTTTTTCATACTAACAGTTTCCCGTTAGTATGAAATCTTAATCAAAATGTATCAAGAATGGTCCACCACCCAAAGAACAGCCAGCCAACTTGAAACAACTGTGGGAAACATTGGAGTCAACATGGGCCAGTATCCCTGTGGAACGCTTTCGACACCTTCCATGCCCCGACGAATTGAGGCTGTTCTGAGGTCAAAACATGATATTAAGAAGGTGTTCCTGATGTCTTGTACACTCTGTGTAAATCATACTTTATATGTTTCTAGTTTACAGACATACATTTTCATTATGTAGTTCTCAAAATCTGTAGTAGACAAACCGGTTTACCATCTATAGGTTTACCAAACGGTTTAGCGATGATCAATTAAGAGCAGTCAGATTAAAAAATAGTAAATGTATTTTAACAAATGAGAAGAGAACCATATTAAAAGTTGTCAGCATTGCATTGTGAAAGGCAATTACTTTATAAGAACATGTATTGCAATGAAACACTGATTCAATTTGGTGAAGAATGTACTGTATGATTGTGCGTGTTGTACTTAGTGAATAAAAAATGTGCTTAGAGTTTTGCAACAAATATCTTTATGATGATCTGTTTTGAGTTTTGCACTATGAGTTGTGAAAATACTGGTGAAGATCGCACCAAAGCGATAAAAAAAATGTTACCCTAACAGCTGACAAAAACCCCTACACCTGTCCTCCTCTCCCAAGTAAAGGCGCAACAGTGGTTCTTTAAAGCCAGAGATAATATATCTTTAATGACCTACTGTACTGTCACCGTTCCTTGGGATCATAAGAACATTAGTCACAGGAAGCCAATTCTAAGGAGGGCATCTTTGTGTCAAATGATCAGCTGAATGTCAGAAGTCACCATAATAGGAAGGAACAACAGCGCGTGTGTTTGTGTGTGTGAGTGCGTATATATGTGTAGGATATTACACTGTGCAGTATGCGATATGCTGACTCAACAGAATCCCATCACAGCAGAAGCAAAAGCTAATTTATTTCCAATCAACCAGAGCATTACATTACTATTCTGGCACCAGGCCTCCAGGGGAATAATAGATGTATCTGACAGCGTTAGTATTCATCATATGAACTACCTAACATAAATTACAGTGTGTTCATCATACAAACTAACAGCAATACACAATTCACTGAATGAGAATATTCTGTACTATATCTTGGAATAATCTATTTACTCAGTTTTGTAAGATCTCTTTCATTTATCCTCATTTCTATATTGACATTCAAAACTATTGCTAGAAACCTTGTGGTGAATATAAAGTCTATAAAACAAAGAGTAACGTTAGAACTCGGGAGGTATACTGTAGCTATATCTTTCTACGAACTCTGCAGGATGGATGGTGTGGCCATGGAAACAGAAGCATAATGTTCATGGAAAGCTTGGAGCCAATAAGGACCTTAGAAAGCCATCACTCTGAGAGCCATGTGATGTAAGGGATGGGGTGACGTTCTCACCACTAGCCCAACCTGCTAATGCATCTGTCCTAAGACGGTGTCTATCTCTGTCTGAAAGCTCTCTGACCAGGCTGTGGGTCATAAAATACGCCGGAATACACCGATCTGAATTACTGGGGAAGATTACAACCATGGATAGTCTTAACCACACCATAGTGCAATCTGTTGTACCCTATAATACGATTCAGGAGACGTTCCCCTGCATAACAAGGGGGAATATTTACAAAGAGTCTCAGAGTAGGAGTGCTGATCTAAAATCGGTTTTGCCTTTTAGAACATAATACATAAGATTATATAGACAGGGAGGACCTGATCCTAGATCAGCACTCCTACTCTGAGATGCTTTTGAATACATGCCCAGGTCTCCCTCTCTCGTGGTCACAACATAGTCTTGTTATACAGGGGAACATCTCCTGAATCTGCATAATAATGTTGATTTCAGTATATGCATTTCTCTCTGTTATTTGCAGTCTGGAGACAGGACAACAGTATGCAAAGAGTCCAAGGCTGTACTGTAGTACTGCAGCCTATATTTTTTTTCCGTATAGGGAGTTATGTGTTTTTGCAGTGTTAATACTGTTGTGATGTGACTCTGTAAAAGAACCAGACGAATTAGACTGGCCCTCTCTGTCTCTGTACCATCCATAGCAATATAATTACTAGAATGTGATTCCCCATCCAAGGCTTAGGGATTTAGACTCCACTCTAGTAATTCTATATGGTTACCAGCTCTTTTGCAAATGTACACAATCACCTTGGAAAGGAGGGCACGGGAGACAGCAGGAGGTTTTGTCCAGTGTCGCCCTAGCGGAGGCACAAGACTAAGCAGACTTTTAAAAAAGCCCAGATACCCTGATTCCAGTGGACAGACAGACCAGGGAAGATTTACATTGACAAAGTGTCAAAATGGAAAACAATTTTTCCAAGGAAGAGCAAATGAAGTATTGGCTATTGTTTCTTAGCCTCTAACAGAGCTGTCGTGATCCGTTTGACTCAGTGATGGAATTTGGCACACATGCTCAGGCATAGGAGTCTAGCTAACCTGTAAAGTATCCAAGATGGCGTAGCAGTCAGACGTCTTTGTCCTTCGTCTTGTCGTGTCCCATGTACAGTATATATCGTTTTATAAATTTTTCTTCGCATATCTTTTATATATTTTTCTAAACCTCAACTTCAAAATACTCTCCTGCAACCCGCCTCACCCAATGTGGTGTAGATCTGTTTTTTCTAAAGTATTTTTATTTACCTCGGAACAGAAATCCCTCAACAGAAGCTAGCCAGCTCACTAGCTACTAGCCCTGCTTATCCATCACGACTGGACTACCGACGTAATCTGCCCGAGGGATCTTTTCCAACAGGCCCCTACGTCGTGACGTCCCCTGAATGCCCATCTGCTAGCCTGCTAGCCACGGCCCACTAGCTGTCTAGAGCATATTGGACTGTTAGCTGAATAGATCCATCGGCCAATTTCTTGGGCCACTATACCTATTTTGCCAATTGGACTTGGACCCCTCTGCTACTCAGAACCCTACTAATCCATTACGACTGGTCTATCGACGTCACCGCACGCGGCGGCTAAAACAGGCTTTCCTCCGCCGTGACGTCCCTCTAAGGCCCTTCTGCTAGCCTGCTAGCTGTCTAAATCTCAGTGTCTCCAGCCAGCCCAACCACTCACTGGATCCCTATGATCACTCGGCTACGCATGCCTCTCCCTAATATCAATATGCCTCTTCCATTGCTGTTCTGATTAGTGATTATTGTCTTATTTCACTGTAGATCCTCTAACCTTGCTCAATATGCCTTAACCAACCATTTAGTTCCACCTCCCACATATGCAGTGACATCACCTGGTTTAAACGTCTCTAGAGACAATATCTCTCTCATCATTACTCCAATGTAATCATATCCTACCATACCTTTGTCTGTATATTATGCTTGAATCTATTTTATCGCGCCCAGAAACCTGCACTTTTTACTCTCTGTTCCGAACGCACTAGATGACCAGTTCTGATAGCCTTTAGCCGTACCCTTATCCTACTCCTCCTCTGTTCCTCTGGTGATTTAGAGGTTAATCCAGGCCCTGCAGTGCCTAGCTCCACTCCTACTCCCCAGGTGCTCTCATTTGTTGATTTCTGTAACCGTAAAAACCTTGGTTTCATGCATGTTAACATTAGAAGCCTCCTCCCTAAGTTTGTTTTATTCACTGCTTTAGCACACTCTGCCAACCCGGATGTCCTAGCCATGTCTGAATCCTGGCTACCAAAAACCCTGACATTTCTATCCCTAACTATAACATTTTCCGACAAGATATAACTGCCAAAGGGGTTATAGCCTGCAGAGTTCTGTCTTACTATCCAGGTCTGTACCCAAACAATTTGAGCTTCTACTTTTAAAAATACACCTTTCCAGAAACAAGTCTCTCAATGTTGCCGCTTGCTATAGACCACCCTCTGCCCCCAGCTGTGCCCTGGACACCATATGTGAATTGATTGCTCCCCATCTATCTTCAGAGCTCGTGCTGCTAGGTGACCTAAACTGGGACATGCTTAACCTCCAGCCATCCTACAATCTAAGCTTGATGCCCTCAACCTCACACAAATGATCAATGAAACCAAATCCGTAAACACGGGCACCCTCATAGATATCATCCTAACCAACTTGCCCTCCAAATACTCTTTGGCTGTTTTCAACCAAGATCTCAGCGATCACTGCCTCATTGCCTGCATCCGTGATGGGTCTGCGGTCAAACGACCACCGTCATCACTGTCAAACGCTCCCTTAAACACTTCAGCGAGCAGGCCTTTCTAATCGACCTGGCCCGGGTATCCTGGAAGGATATTGACCTCATCCCGTCAGTAGAGGATACCTGGTTATTCTTTAAAAGTGCCTTCCTCACCATCTTAAATAAGCATGCACCATTCAAATAATGTAGAACCAGGAACAGATATAGCCCTTGGTTCTCTCCAGACCTGACAGCCCTTGACTAGCACAAAAACATCCTGTGGCGTTCTGCATTAGCATCGAATAGCCCCCATGATATGCAACTTTTCAGGGAAGTTAGGAACCAATACACACTGGCAGTTAGGAAAGCTATGGCTAGCTTTTTACAACAGAAATGTGCATCCTGTAGCACAAACTCAAAAAAGTTCTGGGACACTGTAAAGTCCATGGAGAATAAGAGCACCTCCTCCTAGCTGCCCACTGCACTGAGGCTAGAAAACACTGTCACCACCGATAAATCCACTATAATTGTCACGATCGTCGTAACTTTGAATAGAGGACCAAGGCGCAGCGTGATAACAATACATCTTCCTTTTATTAGAAAGACGAAACAAACGAACAAAAACAACAAACAGACGACCGTGAAGCTATTCAAACAAAATAGTGCTGACACTAAACACTACACATAGACAATTACCCACAATAGCCTAATGCCTATGGCTGCCTTAAATATGGCTCCCAATCAGACACAATGAATGACAGCTGTCTCTGATTGAGAACCATTCAGGCAACCATAGACATACCTAGACACCTACACTCAACACAAACCCATACACTCTACCCAGAACCCCCTATACCATACAACCACCCAAGACGAGACAAATACACACCCTGACCTAACCAAAATATTACAGAAAATAAAGATAACTAAGGCCAGGGCGTGACAGTACCCCCCCCCCCCCCCCCAAAGGTGCGGACTCCGGCCGCAAAACCTGACACAGAAGGGGAGGGTCCGGGTGGGCCTTCCTACGGCGGCGGCTCGGGTGCGGGACGTGGCCCCCACTCCACCATAGTTAATACCCGCTTTGGGGGCTCTGGCAGATCCTGGCTGACTGGCGGCTCTGGCAGAGCCTGGCTGGCTGGCGGCTCTGGCAGATCCTGGCTGGCTGGCGGCTCTGGCAGATCCTGGCTGGCTGGCGGCTCTGGCAGATCCTGGCTGGCTGGCGGCTCTGACGGCTCGGGACAGACGGGCGGCTCTGACGGCTCGGGACAGACGGGCAGCTCTGACGGCTCGGGACAGACGGGCAGCTCTGACGGCTCGGGACAGACGGGCAGCTCTGACGGCTCGGGACAGACGGGCAGCTCTGACGGCTCGGGACAGACGGGCAGCTCTGACGGCTCGGGACAGACGGGCAGCTCTGACGGCTCGGGACAGACGGGCAGCTCTGACGGCTCGGGACAGACGGGCAGCTCTGACGGCTCTGGGCAGACGGACAGTGCAGGCGGCACTGGGCAGACGGCAGACTCTGGCCGGCTGAGGCGCACAGTAGGCCTGGTGCGTGGTACCGGAACTGGAGGTACCGGGCTAAGGACACGCACCTCAAGGCTAGTGCGGGGAGCAGCAACAGGACGCACAGGACTCTGGAGACGCACAGGAGGCTTGGTGCGTGGTGCCGGAACTGGAGGTACCGGGCTAAGGACACGCACCTCAAGGCTAGTGCGGGGAGCAGCAACAGGACGCACAGGACTCTGGAGACGCACAGGAGGCTTGGTGCGTGGTGCCGGAACTGGTGGTACCGGGCTGGAGACACGCACCATAAGGCGAGTGCGTGGAGGAGGAACAGGGCTCTGGAGACACACTGGACGCCTGGTGCGTGGTGTTGGCACTGGTGGTACTGGGCTGGGGCGGAGAGGTGGCGCCGGATATACCGGACCATGCAGGCGTACTGGCTCCCTTGAGCACTGAGCCTGCCCAACCTTACCTGGTTGTATGCTCCCCGTAGCCTGACCAGTGCGGGGAGGTGGAATAACCCGCACTGGGCTGTGTAGGCGAACCGGGGACACCATGCGTAAGGCTGGTGCCATGTATGCCGGCCCGAGGAGACGCACTGGAGACCAGACGCGTTGAGCCGGCTTCATGGCACCTGGCTCAATACTCAATCTAGCCCTGCCAGTGCGGGGAGGTGGAATAACCCGCACCGGGCTATGCACACGTACAGGAGACACCATGCGCTCTACCGCATAACACGGTGTCTGCCCGTACTCTCGCACTCCACGGTAAGCATAGGGAGTTGGCGCAGGTCTCCTACCTGACTTCGCCACACTCCCCTTTAGCCCCCTCCCCCAATACATTTTTTTGGCTGACTCACAGGCTTCCTACCGCGTCGTCGTGCTGCCTCCATTCGCCGGTATCCCTCCTCACACTGCTCCAGAGAATCCCAGGCGGGCTCCGGCATTCTCCCTGGGTCGATCGCCCACCTGTCGATCTCCTCCCACGTAGTATAGTCCAGACTCTGCTCCCATTGCCATAAATCCTGTGTAGGTTGCTCCTGCTGTTGCTTAACACGCTGCTTGGTCCTTGTTTGGTGCGTAATTCTGTCACGATCGTCGTAACTTTGAATAGAGGACCAAGGCGCAGCGTGATAACAATACATCTTCCTTTTATTAGAAAGACATTTACATTACATTTACATTTAAGTCATTTAGCAGACGCTCTTATCCAGAGCGACTTACAAATTGGTGCATTCACCTTATGATATCCAGTGGAACAACCACTTTACAATAGTGCATCTAACTCTTTTAAGGGGGGGGGGTTAGAAGGATTACTTTATCCTATCCTAGGTATTCCTTAAAGAGGTGGGGTTTCAGGTGTCTCCGGAAGGTGGTGATTGACTCCGCTGACCTGGCGTCGTGAGGGAGTTTGTTCCACCATTGGGGTGCCAGAGCAGCGAACAGTTTTGACTGGGCTGAGCGGGAACTGTACTTCCTCAGAGGTAGGGAGGCGAGCAGGCCAGAGGTGGATGAACGCAGTGCCCTTGTTTGGGTGTAGGGCCTGATCAGAGCCTGAAGGTACGGAGGTGCCGTACCTTCAGACGAAACAAACGAACAAAAACAACAAACAGACGACCGTGAAGCTATTCAAACAAAATAGTGCTGACACTAAACACTACACATAGACAATTACCCACAATAGCCTAATGCCTATGGCTGCCTTAAATATGGCTCCCAATCAGACACAATGAATGACAGCTGTCTCTGATTGAGAACCATTCAGGCAACCATAGACATACCTAGACACCTACACTCAACACAAACCCATACACTCTACCCAAAACCCCCTATACCATACAACCACCCTAGACGAGACAAATACACAAACATCCCTACTGTCACACCCTGACCTAACCGAAAGATTACAGAAAATAAAGATAACTAAGGCCAGGGCGTGACAATAATTGAGAATTTCAATAAGAATTTTTCTACGGTTGGCCATGCTTTCCACCTGGCACCCCCCACAGCAACTCACACAAGCCTCCCCCATTTCTCCTTCACCCAAATCCAGATAGCTGATGTTCTGTGAAGAGCTGCAAAATCTGGACCCCTACAAATCAGCCAGGCTAGACAATCTGGACCCTCTCTTTATAAAATGATCTGCCGAAATTGTTGCAACCCCTATTACTAGCCTGTTCAACCTCTCTTTCATATCGTCTGAGATTCCCAAAGATTGGAAAGCTGCCGCGGTCATCCCCCTCTTCAAAGGGAGAGACACTCTAGACCCAAGCTGCTACAGACCTATATCAACCTACCCTGCCTTTCTAAGGCCTTCGAAAGCCACGTTAACAAACAGATTATCGACCATTTCGAATCCCACCGTACCTTCTCTGCTATGCAATCTGGTTTCAGAGCTGGTCATGGTGGCACCTCAGCCACGCTCAAGGTCCTAAACGATATCATAACCGCCATCGATAAGAGACACTACTGTGCAGCTGTATTCATCGACCTGGCCAAGGGTTTCGACTCTGTCAATCACCACATTCTTATCGGCAGACTCAACAGCCTTGGTTTCTCAAATGATTGGTTCACCAACTACTTCTCTGATAGAGCTCAGTGTGTCAAATCTGAGGGCCTGTTGTCCGGACCTCTGGCATTCTCTATGGGGGTGCCACAGGGTTCAATTCTCAGGCCGACTTTATTCTGTGTATACATCTATGATGTCGCTCTTGCTGCTGGTGATTCTCTGATCCACCTCTACGCAGACGACACTATTCTGTATGCTTCTGGCCCTTCTTTGGACACTTTGTTAACTAACCTCCAGACGAGCTTCAATACAACTCTCCTTCCATGGCCTCCAACTGCTCTTAAATGCAAGTAAAACAAAATGCATGCTTTTCAACGGATCGCTGCCCGTACCTGCCCGCCCGTCCAGCATCACTACTCTGGACGGTTCTGACTTAGAATATGTGGACAACTACAAATACCTAGGTGTCTGGTTAAACTGTAAACTCTCCTTCCAGACTCACATTAAGCATCCCCAATCCAAAATTAAATCTAGAATCGGCTTCCTATTTCGCAACAAAGCATCCTTCACTCATGCTGCCAAACATACCCTGGTAAAACTGACCATCCTACTGATCCTCGACTTCGGCGATGTCGTTTACAAAATAGCCTCCAACAGTCTACTTGTCATGTTTTGTCATTGATTATCATGTCTTGTCCCTGTGCTTCCCTTCTATTCGTTTCCCTCTGCTGGTCTTATTAGGTTCTTTCCCTCTTTCTATCCCTCTCTCGCTCTCTCTCTCTATCGTTCCGTTCCTGCTCCCAGCTGTTCCTCATTCTCCTAACTACCTCATTTAATCTTTCACACCTGTCCCCTATTTTGCCCTCTGATTAGAGTCCCTATTTATCCCTCTGTTTTCCGCTTCTGTCCTTGTCGGATCCTTGTTTGATGTTTGCTGTTCTGTGTCCTTGTTCCGCCCTGTCGTGTTTTTGCCTTCTTCAGATGCTGCGTGTGAGCAGGTGTCTATGTCAGCTACGGCCTGTGCCTTCCCGAAGCGACCTGCAGTCTGTGGTCGCGTCTCCAGTCGTTCCTCTCTACTGACGAGAGGATTTCAGTTTTCCTGTTTTGGATTTACCTAAGATAATATCCAGGAGTATCGTTTTTGTTTAAGACTGGAATAAAGACTCTGTTTCTATTAAGTCGCTTTTGGGTCCTCATTCACCTGCATAACAGAAGGATCCGACCAAGAATGGACCCAGCGACTACGGATTCTCGCAACACTGCCGTCGAGTTCCAGGGAGCAATGCTCGGCAGACACGAGCAGGAATTGTCTGCTGCTCGTCATGCCGTTGAGACCCTGGCCGCTCAGGTCTCCGACCTCTCAGGACAGTTTCAGAGTCTTCGTCTCGTGCCACCAGCTACTTCCTGGTCTTCCGAGTCTCCGGAACCTAGGGTTAATAACCCACCATGTTACTCTGGGCAGCCCACTGAGTGTCGCTCCTTTCTCACCCAGTGTGATATTGTGTTCTCTCTCCAGCCCAACACATACTCAAGAGAGAGAGCTCGGATCGCTTACGTCATATCACTCCTTACTGGTCGGGCTCGGGAGTGGGGCACAGCTATCTGGGAGGCAAGGGCTGAGTGTTCTAACGATTATCAGAACTTTAAAGAGGAGATGATACGGGTTTTTGATCGTTCAGTTTTTGGGAAGGAGGCTTCCAGGGTCCTGGCTTCCCTATGTCAAGGTGATCGATCCATAACGGATTACTCTATAGAGTTTCGCACTCTTGCTGCCTCCAGTGACTGGAACGAGCCGGCGTTGCTCGCTCGTTTTCTGGAGGGACTCCACGCTGAGGTTAAGGATGAGATTCTCTCCCGGGAGGTTCCTTCCAGCGTGGACTCTTTGATTGCACTCGCCATCCGCATTGAACGACGGGTAGATCTTCGTCACCGAGCTCGTGGAAGAGAGCTCGCGTTAACGGTGTTCCCCCTCTCCGCATCTCAACCATCTCCTCCCACCGGCTCAGAGACTGAGCCCATGCAGCTGGGAGGTATTCGCATCTCGACTAAGGAGAGGGAACGGAGAATCACCAACCGCCTTTGCCTCTATTGCGGTTCTGCTGGACATTTTGTCATGTCATGTCCAGTAAAAGCCAGAGCTCATCAGTAAGCGGAGGGCTACTGGTGAGCGCTACTACTCAGGTCTCTCCATCAAGATCCTGTACTACCTTGTCGGTCCATCTACGCTGGACCGGTTCGGCTGCTTCCTGCAGTGCCTTGATAGACTCTGGGGCTGAGGGTTGTTTTATGGACGAAGCATGGGCTCGGAAACATGACATTCCTCTCAGACAGTTAGGGAAGCCCACGCCCATGTTCGCCTTAGATGGTAGTCTTCTCCCCAGTATCAGATGTGAGACACTACCTTTAACCCTCACAGTATCTGGTAACCACAGTGAGACCATTTCCTTTTTGATTTTTCGTTCACCCTTTACACCTGTTGTTTTGGGTCATCCCTGGCTAGTATGTCATAATCCTTCTATTAATTGGTCTAGTAATTCTATCCTATCCTGGAACGTTTCTTGTCATGTGAAGTGTTTAATGTCTGCTATCCCTCCTGTTTCTTCTGTCTCCTCTTCTCAGGAGGAACCTGGTGATTTGACAGGAGTGCCGGAGGAATATCATGATCTGCGCACGGTCTTCAGTCGGTCCAGAGCCAACTCTCTTCCTCCTCACCGGTCGTATGATTGTTGTATTGATCTCCTTCCGGGGACCACTCCCCCTCGGGGTAGACTATACTCTCTGTCGGCTCCCGAACGTAAGGCTCTCGAGGATTATCTGTCTGTTTCTCTCGACGCCGGTACCGTGGTGCCTTCTTCCTCTCCCGCCGGAGCGGGGGTTTTTTTTGTTAAGAAGAAGGACGGTACTCTGCGCCCCTGCGTGGATTATCGAGGGCTGAATGACATAACGGTTAAGAATCGTTATCCGCTTCCCCTTATGTCGTCAGCCTTCGAGATTCTGCAGGGAGCCAGGTTCTTTACTAAGTTGGACCTTCGTAACGCTTACCATCTCGTGCGCATCAGAGAGGGGGACGAGTGGAAAACGGCGTTTAACACTCCGTTAGGGCATTTTGAATACCGGGTTCTGCCGTTCGGTCTCGCTAATGCTCCAGCTGTCTTTCAGGCATTAGTTAATGATGTACTGAGAGACATGCTGAACATCTTTATTTTCGTTTACCTTGACGATATCCTGATTTTTTCACCGTCACTCGAGATTCATGTTCAGCACGTTCGACGTGTACTCCAGCGCCTTTTAGAGAATTGTCTCTACGTGAAGGCTGAGAAGTGCGCCTTTCATGTCTCCTCTGTCACATTTCTCGGTTCTGTTATTTCCGCTGAAGGCATTCAGATGGATCCCGCTAAGGTCCAGGCTGTCAGCGATTGGCCCGTTCCTAAGTCACGTGTCGAGTTGCAGCGCTTTCTCGGTTTCGCAAATTTCTATCGGCGTTTCATTCGTAATTTCGGTCAAGTGGCTGCCCCTCTCACAGCTCTGACTTCTGTCAAGACGTGCTTTAAGTGGTCCGGTTCCGCCCAGGGAGCTTTTGATCTCCTCAAGAAGCGTTTTACATCCGCTCCTATCCTTGTTACTCCTGACGTCACCAAACAATTCATTGTCGAGGTTGACGCTTCAGAGGTGGGCGTGGGAGCCATTCTGTCCCAGCGCTTCCATTCTGACGATAAGGTCCATCCTTGCGCTTATTTTTCTCATCGCCTGTCGCCATCGGAACGCAACTATGATGTGGGTAACCGCGAACTGCTCGCCATCCGCTTAGCCATAGGCGAATGGCGACAGTGGTTGGAGGGGGCGACCGTCCCTTTTGTCGTTTGGACTGACCATAAGAACCTTGAGTACATCCGTTCTGCCAAACGACTTAATGCACGTCAAGCTCGTTGGGCGTTGTTTTTCGCTCGTTTCGAGTTCGTGATTTCTTATCGCCCGGGAAATAAGAACACCAAGCCTGATGCCTTATCCCGTCTCTTTAGTTCTTCTGTGGCTTCTACCGACCCCGAGGGGATTCTCCCTGAAGGGCGTGTTGTCGGGTTGACTGTCTGGGGAATTGAGAGACAGGTAAAGCAAGCACTCACTCACACTGCGTCGCCGCGCGCTTGTCCTAGTAACCTTCTGTTCGTTCCTGTCTCTACTCGTCTGGCTGTTCTTCAGTGGGCTCACTCTGCCAAGTTAGCTGGCCACCCCGGCGTTCGGGGTACGCTTGCTTCTATTCGCCAGCGGTTTTGGTGGCCTACTCAGGAGCGTGACACGCGCCGTTTCGTGGCTGCTTGTTCGGACTGCGCGCAGACTAAGTCAGGTAACTCTCCTCCTGCCGGTCGTCTCAGACCGCTTCCCATTCCTTCTCGACCATGGTCTCACATCGCCTTAGACTTTATTACCGGTCTGCCTTCGTCTGCGGGGAAGACTGTGACTCTTACGGTTGTCGATAGGTTCTCTAAGGCGGCACATTTCATTCCCCTCGCTAAGCTTCCTTCCGCTAAGGAGACGGCACAAATCATCATTGAGAATGTGTTCAGAATTCATGGCCTCCCGTTAGACGCCGTTTCAGACAGAGGCCCGCAATTCACGTCACAGTTTTGGAGGGAGTTCTGTCGTTTGATTGGTGCTTCCGTCAGTCTCTCTTCCGGGTTTCATCCCCAGTCTAACGGTCAAGCAGAAAGGGCCAATCAGTCGATTGGTCGCATATTACGCAGCCTTTCTTTTCGAAACCCTGCGTCTTGGGCAGAACAGCTCCCCTGGGCAGAATACGCTCACAACTCGCTTCCTTCGTCTGCTACCGGGCTATCTCCGTTTCAGAGTAGTCTTGGGTACCAGCCTCCTCTGTTCTCGTCCCAGCTCGCCGAGTCCAGCGTTCCCTCCGCTCAGGCTTTTGTCCAACGTTGTGAGCGCACCTGGAGGAGGGTCAGGTCTGCACTTTGCCGTTACAGGGCGCAGACTGTGAGAGCCGCCAATAAACGTAGGATTAAGAGTCCTAGGTATTGTCGCGGTCAGAGAGTGTGGCTTTCCACTCGTAACCTTCCCCTTACGACAGCTTCTCGCAAGTTGACTCCGCGGTTCATTGGTCCGTTCCGTGTCTCTCAGGTCGTCAATCCTGTCGCTGTGCGACTGCTTCTTCCGCGACATCTTCGTCGCGTCCACCCTGTCTTCCATGTCTCCTGTGTCAAGCCTTTTCTTCGCGCCCCCGTTCGTCTTCCCTCCCCCCCCCCGTCCTTGTCGAGGGCGCACCTATTTACAAGGTACGGAAGATCATGGACATGCGTTCTCGGGGACGTGGTCACCAGTACTTAGTGGATTGGGAGGGTTACGGTCCTGAGGAGAGGAGTTGGGTTCCATCTCGGGACGTGCTGGACCGTTCGTTGATTGATGATTTCCTCCGTTGCCGCCAGGGTTCCTCCTCGAGTGCGCCAGGAGGCGCTCGGTGAGTGGGGGGGTACTGTCATGTTTTGTCATTGATTATCATGTCTTGTCCCTGTGCTTCCCTTCTATTCGTTTCCCTCTGCTGGTCTTATTAGGTTCTTTCCCTCTTTCTATCCCTCTCTCTCCCCCTCCCTCTCTCCCTCTCTCGCTCTCTCTCTCTATCGTTCCGTTCCTGCTCCCAGCTGTTCCTCATTCGCCTAACTACCTCATTTAATCTTTCACACCTGTCCCCTATTTTGCCCTCTGATTAGAGTCCCTATTTATCCCTCTGTTTTCCGCTTCTGTCCTTGTCGGATCCTTGTTTGATGTTTGCTGTTCTGTGTCCTTGTTCCGCCCTGTCGTGTTTTTGCCTTCTTCAGATGCTGCGTGTGAGCAGGTGTCTATGTCAGCTACGGCCTGTGCCTTCCCGAAGCGACCTGCAGTCTGTGGTCGCGTCTCCAGTCGTTCCTCTCTACTGACGAGAGGATTTCAGTTTTCCTGTTTTGGATTTACCTAAGATAATATCCAGGAGTATCGTTTTTGTTTAAGACTGGAATAAAGACTCTGTTTCTATTAAGTCGCTTTTGGGTCCTCATTCACCTGCATAACACTACTCAACAAATTGGATGCAGTCTATCACAGTGCCATCCGTTTTGTCATCAGAGCCCCATATACTACCCACCACTGCGACCTGTACGCTCTGGTTAGCTGGCCCTCGCTTCATACTTGTCGCCAAACCCACTGGCTCCAGGTCATTTACAAGACCCTACTAGGTAAAGCCCTGCCTTATCTCAGCTCACTGGTCACCATTACAGCACCCACCCGTAGAACGCTCTCCAGCAGGTATATCTCACTGGTCACCCCCAAAGCCAATTCTTCCTTTGGCCGCCTTTCCTTCCAGTTCTCTGCCCCCAATGACTAGAACGAACTGCAAAAATCACTGAAGCTGGAGACTCATATCTCCCTCACTAGCTTTTAAGCACAAGCTGTCAGAGCAGCTCACAGGTCACTGCACCTGTACATAGCCAATTTTTAAATAGCCTATCCAACTACCTCATCCCCATACTGTATTTATTTATTTATCTTGCTCCTTTGTACCCCAGTATCTCTACTTGCACATTCATCTTCTGCACATCTACCATTCCAGTGTTTAATTGCTATATTGTAATTACTTCGCCACCATGGCCTATTTATTGCCTTACTTCCCTTATCCTACCTCATTTGCACACACTGTATATAGACTTTTTCTACTGTATTATTGACTGTATGTTTGTTTATTCCATGTGCAAATGTGTTGTTGTATGTGTCGAACTGCTTTGCTTTATCTTGGCCAGGTCGCAGTTGTAAATGAGAACTTGTTCTCAACTAGCCTACCTGGTTAAATAAAGGTGAAATACATTTAAAAATAAATAAAAGTATGGTTCAGTTTGGCTGCATGGTGGCTCTGTTGGACAGGAAAAAACATTCATGCAAGCTCATTGGCTCATAGCGGCCATATTGTTTGAGCTACAGTCCTGCATTCAAAAACATGGGTACATAGATGTTATGTACCAAATTTGGTACTGCTCAGTTAAACGGTTCTGGAGAAGAAGACGTTTAAAGTAGTCAACATCAATACAAATGGTCCAAAATACATCAATCGCATATTGCATGATCTGTTTGATGTTGAGATCTGATATTTGGCAAGCATGGTAAAATGACAGAAGTAGCTCATCCTAGGGCGATGTGCCCTATTTGTCCTGATGGTGGCACAGTGAGCCCACAGCTTGAACCCCAGCATTGCTGCTTGCAGCTTTAATAATCCATTTGGTATTCTTCTATAACTCTTCATTATTCAAACTCACGGTTTTAATCTCACACATACTGTACAAACACATATACAAATACACGTGCCCCCTTGATACACAGTATAAATCTTTGCAAAGACTATAATGCAACGACCATACAGCCACACAACTCTATCTACTAACACATTATACAACAACCAAATATTAAGGTATACAGTTGGTTTTGCCTCTATAATGTACATTTTCATTCACTACACTATAAAGAGTGTAAAATGAGGATTCCAGTACTCACCAGACGATTCCCTGAGCTCCAGAACCGATGGGTTTTAGATTCTGGTAACGTTTGAGAACTGTGAAGGTGGAATCTCCTACTTCCACACTGTAGAACTGGTTGTCCACTTTGCATTTGCTCATGTTGTAATGCTTGCCAATGTATGACACATCCAATTGTTTAGCAAAACCCTGCAGTAAAACAAACAAACAAAGGTCAGTGATGTCCCTTTCACCTCTCTGACTGGCTCTACCGCCAGTTGAATTATTACATTTAAGTAATTTGTTCGTCCATTTGTTTGTGCGTTTATTCGTTCATTCAAATCAAATCAAATGTTATTAGTCACATGCGCCGAATACAACACAGTGAAGTGCTTACTTACGAGCCCCTAACCGACAGTGCAGTTTCAAAAAATACAACAAATACACTCTATATACAAAAGTAAATTTGTGGATTCGGCTATTTCAGCCACACCCATTGCTGACAAGTGTAAAAAAAAATGAGCACACAGCCATGCAATCTCCATAGACAAACATTGGCCTTACTGACGAGCTCAGTGTCTTCCAAAAAGGCACCGTCATAGGATGCCACCTTTCCACCAAGTCAGATCGTCAAATTTCTGCCCTGCTAGAGCTACCCCAGTCAACTGTAAGTGATGTTATTGTGCTGTTTTGCTCAGCCGCAAAGTGGTAGGCCGCCCGCACAAGCTCACCGAACGTGACCGCAGTGTGCTGCATGTAAAAATCGTCTGTCCTCGGTTGCAACATTCACAACCGAGTTCCAACTGCCTCTGGAAGCAGCGTCAGCACAATAACTGTTTGTCAGGAGCTTCATGGAATGGGTTTCCATGTCCGAGTAGTCGCACACAAGCCTAAGATCACCATGTGCAATGCCATGCGTCGGCTGGAGTGGTGTAAAGCTCGCCACCATTGGACTCTGGAGCAGTGGAAACGCGTTCTCTGGAGTGATGAATCACGCTTCACCATCTGACAGTCCGACGGATGAATCTGGGATTGGCGGATGCAAGATCACTACCTGCCCAAATGCATAGTGCCAACTATAAAGTTTGATGGAGGAGGAATAATGGTCTGGGGCTGTTTTTCATGGTGCAGGCTAAGCCCTTTAGCTCCAGTGAAGGGAAATCTTAATGCTACAGCATACAATGACATTCTAGACAATTATGTGCTTCCAACTTTGTGGCAACAGTTTAGGTAAGGCCCCCGTGCACAAAGCGAGGTCCATACAGAAATGGTTTGTCTCGAACGGTGTGGAAGAACTTGACTGGCCTGCACAGAGGCCTGACCTCAACCCCATTGAACATCTTTGGGATGAATTGGAATGCCGACTGCGAGCCAGGCCTAAGCGCCCAACATCAGTGCCCGACCTCGCTAATGCTCTTGTGGCTTAATGGAAGCAAGTCCCTGCAGCAGCGTACCAACATCTAGTGGAAAGCCTACCCAGAAGAGTGGAGGCTGTTATAGCAACAAATGGGGAGCAACTCCATATTAATGCCCGTGATTTTGGAATGAGATGTTGGACGAGCAGGTGTCCACATACTTTTGGTCAAGTAATGTATATATTTTTTATTAATATCATGATGACTACAACATGTCTGCAACATAAAGGCATATATTATATATTCAGACTGCATAATACAAACAAATCAATCAAGCGCCTTCAAAAAGTATTCACACACCTTTACTTTTTTCCCCATTTTGTGATTTTACAGCCTGAATTTACAAAATGTTTACTGGCCTACACACAATACCCCAAAATGTCAAAGCGGAAATATGTTTTTCGACATTTTTACAAATATATTAAAAATAAAAGCTGAACTGTATTGAGTCAATAAGTATTCAACCACTTTGTTAAAGCAAGTCTAAATAAGTGAGATGTTTACATACACCTTAGCCAAATACATTTAAACTCAGTTTTTCACAATTCCTGACATTCCATCCTAGTAAAAATCCCTGTCTTAGGTCAGTTAGGATCACCACTTTATTTTAAGAATGTGGAATGTCAGAATAATAATAGAGAGAATGATTTATTTCAGCTTTTATTTCTTTCATCACATTCCCAGTGGGTCAGAAGTTTACATACACTCAATTAGTATTTGGTAGCATTGCCTTTACATTGTTTAACTTGGGTCAAACGTTTCAGGTAGCGTTCCACAAGCTTCCCACAATACGTTGGATGAATTTTGGCCCATTCCTCCTGACAGAGTTGGTGTAACTGAGTCAGGTTTGTAGGCCTCCTTGCTTGCACACGCTTTTTAAGTTCTGCCCACATTTTCTATAGGATTGAGGTCATGGCTTTGTGATGGCCACTCCAATACCTTGACTTGTTTTCCTTAAGCCATTTTTCCACAACTTTGGAAGTATGCTTGTGGTCATTGTCCATTTGGAAGACCCATTTGCACCCAAGCTTCCGTCTTGAGATGTCAATATATCCACATAATTGTCTTTCCTCATGATGCCATCTATTTTGTGAAGTGCACCAGTCCCTCCTGCAGCAAAGCACCCCCACAACATGATGCTGCCACCCCCGTGCTTCACGGTTGGGATGGTGTTCTTCGGCTTGCAAGCCTCCCCCTTTTTCCTCCAAACATAACGATGGTCATTATGGCCAAACAGTTCTATTTTTGTTTCATCAGACCAGAGGACATTTTTCCAAAAAGCACGATCTTTGACCTCATGTGCAGTTGCAAACCGTAGTCTGGCTTTTTAATGGCGGTTTTGGAGCAGTGGCTTCTTCCTTGCTGTGTGGCCTTTCAGGTGATGTCGATATAGAACTCCTTTTACTGTGGATATAGATACTTTTGTACCTGTTTCCTTCAGCATCTTCACAAGGTCCTTTGCCGATGTCCTGGGATTAATTTGCGCTTTTCACACCAAAGTACGTTCATCTCTAGGAGACAGAACGCATCTCCTTCCTGAGCGGTATGGCGGCTGCGTGGTCCCATGGTGTTTATACTTGTGTACTATTGTTTGTACAGATGAACGTGGTACCTTCAGGCATTTGGAAATTGCTCCCAATGAGGAACCAAACTTGTGGAGGTCTACAATTATTTTGGCTGATTTCTTTTGATTTTCCCCTGATGTCAAGCAGAGGCACTAAGTTTGAAGGTAGGCCTTGAAATATATCAACAGGTACTCCTCCAATTGACTCAAATGATGTAAATTAGCCTATCAGAAACTTCCAAAGCCATGATATCATTTTCTGGAATTTTCCAAGCTGTTTAAAGGCACAGTCAACTTAGTGTATGTAAACTTCTGACCCACTGGAATTGTGATACAGTGAATTATAAGTGAAATAATCTGTCTGTAAACAATTGTTGGAAAAATGACTTGTGTCATGCACAAAGTAGAAACTTGCCAAAACTATAGTTTGTTAAACAAGAAATTTGTGGAGTGGTTAAAAAACAAGTTTTAATGACTCCAACATAAGTGTATGTAAACTTCAGACTTCAACTATACATGATAAATTGTGTTTAATCTGATGCTTTAATGACTACCACATCTCTCTACCTCACACATACAATGATCTGTAAAGTCCCCCAGTTGAGCACTGCATTTCAAACACAGATTCAACCACAAAGTCCAGGGAGGTTTTCCAATGCCTCGCAAAGAAGGGCACCTATTGGTAGATGGGCACACATTGAATATCCCTTTGAGCATGGTGAAGTAATTAAATATACTTTGGATGTTGTATCAATACACCCAGTCACTACAAAAATACAGGCGCCGCTCCTAAGTCAGTCACCGGAGAGGAAGGAAACCTCTCAGGGATTTCACCATGAGGCCAATGGTGACTTTAAAACAGTTACAGAGTTTAATGGCTGTGATAGGAGAACATTTAGGATGGACCAACAACATTGTATTTACTCCACAAAACTAGCCTAATTGACAAAATGAAAAGAAGGAAGCCTGTACAGAATAAAAAATATTCCAAAACATCCTGTTTGCCACAAGGCACTAAAATAATACGGCAAGAAATGTGGCAAAGCAATTCACTTTTTGTCCTGAATACAAAGTGTTATGTTTTGGGCAAATCCAATACAACACATCACCGCGTACCACTCTCCATATTTTCAAGCATAAGGTGGTTGCATCATGTTATGTGTATGCCTGTAATTGTCAAGGACTGGGGAGTTTTTCAGGATAAAAAAAATACTAAAAATGGAGCACAGACAAAATCATAGAGAAAAACATGTTTCAGTCTGCTTTCCACCAGACACTGGAAGATGCCGAGTTACAGTTTTGAAAATCTATGGCAAGACCTGAAAATGGTTGTGTAGCAATGATCAACAACCAATTTGACAGAGCTTGAAGATTTTTTAAGAATCATGTGCAAATATTGTACAATCCAGGTGTGCAAAGCTCTTAGGCATTTACCCAGAAAGACTCACAGCTGTTATCGCTGCCAAAGGCAATTCTAACATGTAGTGACTCAGGGTTGTGATTACTTATGTAAAGATATTAGATATTTCTGTATTTCATTTTAAATACATTTGCAAACTTTTCTAAAAACATGTTTTCACTTTGTCAGTACGTGGTATTGTGTGTAGATGGGTGAGAATTTTTTTTATTTAATCCATTTTGAATTCAGGCTGTTACACAACAAAATATGGAACAAGTCAAGGGGTATGAATATTTTCTGAAGGCACTGTACAACTGACTGCTGTTGTTGGCATGTCTAATTTCCTGAATTTATATTAAGACATTCTTATTCCCTCCATTTCCTCAATCCTTTGTTTTCTGTATGAACGTTCCCAGACAACCATAAAAACAAAACATACAGTACAGTATTCTGTGGACAAAGGACTTGCATGAGAGTGGGCGTATCATCATACATAACTAGCAGGGAGACATAACCAGCAGGCAGCATAAACCGGACAGGATAGGGATTCAACATGGTGCTGTGGGTATGTCTACAGTGTAGGTCTGCATTACTCCATGTGATCCCAGTGGCCGGTGTAGTCCAGCCGCTGACCCGGCACACACATATGTCAGAGTCGGCATGGGTTCGAATACGGCCCAATACCCTTTGACTCATGTTCCTCCTATCTCCCCTGTCTTTCCAACATTTTACTATCTCTTCAATAAAGTAACAAAATTACAAAAGGAGTGGGACTGCTCCACTCCATAAAAAATCCATGTGATCCCTGCAAGAATTGAACCCACGGCCTTGGTATTGCCAGCGCAACGCTCTCACCAACTGAGCCACATAGGACCCACTCATGACTCTGTGTGCATATCAGTACATGTCCAGTCCAGTCTAGTAATTGATTGTCCAAAGATGCGTACATAATCCAACTATATTCCAAGACAAATCACGTCCGCATAATTCTGGATAAGAGAGCTGTGAACTTGCACTACCGAGATACTGTATATAGTGCTTTAATTATATTTCTATGCACAGCACACTGTGGGCCCTAGTCAGAAGTAGTGCACTACATAGGAGATAGTGTGGCACTTGGGTCACAAGCGATATCTAAAGAGAACTAGACCAAGGGAAGAAAATCTACAGTCAGTCCATTAAATCCATTTCTATCCAGAGACCTGTTTTTCATCCTAGAGCCGACAAACAATTAAACTGACAAGGCTAATTTGATCGTAATTAATAAAGATTTTATATAATTGCAATATTTTATTGAAGTTAGTGGGGGGCTCTAGACAGCTTTTATTAACTACAGGTTACATCCCAGAGATGTATCCATCCATTCATCGTTGACTATGCTGCAAATGATCAAATGATCTATATTTTCTATATATTTTACACAGTTGGACGCCATTTATGATATGATGCCAGTGGTTAGAATCGCAACAAATAACAAATAATCAACCCCAATCAGTTTCAGTCTAACATAAGAATCTTCCATTGGTTCATTATCACCACTAGCACCAGTAGTGTAACATTGTCCCATACTGTATGTGATGTAGCTAACTGTTGGATGACATGACAACTATAATGATAACAATCTATTACAGGGCTTCCCAAACTATTTTGGCTCACAACCTCATTTGATATTTGAAAAATCTCACGACCCCAACCATGTGAAAAAAAGTATATAATTAACAGCCAATGTTAACTTTTTTATTTGGGGCTATGGCAGTCAATTAAAAAACATTCTAACAGTATTTCTGATGATCTTCTCAACTCACCATCACATACTTTTAATGTGGGGCTATGACAGTCAATTGCAAATTAGTGTGACATAATGTATTTTATCTCACCACCACTAATGAGATGCGTGTGCTAGATGCATGTCGCGTCAGAGCTTCTCAAAGTCAGGGGGCGTGGTCAACAGTGTGCACCTCATCTCTGCTGTCATATCCAACCTGGATCGATATTTGGCTTTAATGCAGATGAGAGCACTGATGGAACTTTCAAGACAAATGGGAAATCTGAAAAAGAGGTCAAATCATGACGTCAGTGATCTTCAGGTCAGAAAGTCGTTCCAGAGTTGGAATTCCAAGATGGAAGTCCATTCCAAACAAATTTTTCTAGTCAGAGCTAGATTTCCCAGTTGTCTTGAATTCACTGATGTCTGAAGTCGGAGATTTCCGAGTTCCCAGTTATTTTGAAAGCGGCATTAATGCTCAGAGGGAGACGGCAGGGTATTTATTCCCTTTGAGTCAGGAACCAAATTTCCCCCGTAGAGACCCGTGAATGCATTCGGTCACATGACAGCTCGATCAGCTGTCCGATTTCACTTACCAGCATGTTACCTGAGCCAGGATCACAGTCAAACGGATTGAGAAGTAGGTCCCAAAGTGCTCTTCCAAGCGTTGGCGGTGAGCAGGCATCACTCGTGTGGGACACTTACTGATGCTGTTTTCTGTTAGAATCTTGCACAGCCGAGGGAAGTTGGCATGTTTCGCTTTGAAAGACTCTCTCCAATAATAATAATTTCCTCTGAATCCACTGATTCGGTCACTCATCTGTAGAATGTTTTTTCCCCTGCATGCTTGCGTTCAGTTCATTCAGTTTCTCAAATATATCTGTTACATAGGCAAGGAGAAATATATTTTTTTCATTACACAGAACGTCAACCAGGTTTATTATTTATTGTTTTGCATCCGTTGTGAATGACAACAGGTCTTCTCTCAATGCAAAAAATCTTTCCAACACTCCCCCTCGATAACCACCAAGGTGTGAAATAAAACGTTGTCAAGCTCTGATCAATATCTTCACAAAGTTCTGCGAATAGGCGGGCGCGCAGTGGATGTGCATTACAATCAAAGTTACCTGCTGCAGTATATCTCAGAGTTCTGTGCTCAGCTCTTTCATACAATGCGTCCATATGGCAGAGGGAGACACATTCATGACTAGAGTGCAGAGGCCTGCCCGCCCTCCCGCCATAGATGGAGCCCCATCTGTGCAAAAGCCCACCATTCGATCCCATGGAATTTTTGGGCAATATAGCCACACAGCACACTGAAAATCCCCTGTGCCGTTGCATGCACGGGAATCGTGAGACAGAACAATATGTCGTTGTGAATAGCATTCCCGACTTAAAGTATAGCGAATATAAGTCAATGCATGGGCATCTCGGCCCTCACAGCTAACGTCCATTTGGGGAGTTTTTGAGTTGTTCAGTCAGAGTTTCCTCTTGATTGCTAGCAATAGCATACATTCTTTGTTTAATAGTGTTATCTGACAAAGGTATTGATCTGAGTTTCTGTGCATCTACTTCCCCACACATTGTTTCACCACATCAATTGCAGACTGGCAGTCGGGAACACCGGTACATTTCCCGGTGGCCTGAGGGTCGCTTTGGCCTGCCGTGAATAGTCAACTTGACCAGCGATAATATAGCAAGCAGGAATGAGTTGACGGAGAATCCATGCATCAGTCGCGACTCTCACTCTCTCGCTGCAGTGTCCCAGCACGAGGGTGCGCATGACAAAAATGACATCAGGTCTCTCCGCGACGCACATAGCAACCGTCTACCTGCTTCTCTACCGATAACATTTTAGACAAGTCGCACAGCGAAATGGACGGTCAGAAAAAGAAAGGTGGAGCAGAGAGGGAGAGAATAAAAAAGAGAAAGGTCCTTGCCACGACGCAGCTAAATGTTGCAAAATAAGTGCCATGTTCGCCAGTAAGGGACCAGGTCAGTCAAAAACACTAGCTAAAACACACACACAACACCCAGCATGGCTAGCTAAGTAGCCTAGCTAATAATAGTGACACAACGGCCAGTAGGCTAAACAGTTTGCACGTCATATGTCTTCGTGGAGGAATTATATCAAAGCAATGAGTGCAACATAGCGATCAACTAGTAAAAAATAGTAAACCTAGACTATGGACTTACCAGCATTCGGTCATGACTCATGCCACATAAGCTAGGGAAAGTGCATATACACTGTACAGCGAAACAGGCTACAGTAACGTATCCATAATACATCCATGAACATAACACAGTAGCCTGTGTGACACAGCACAAGCAATGACAAAGATAATTAGCACCATTAGTACCAGCATTACAAGTTACTACAATAATATACAGCTCTGGGAAAAATGAAGAGACCACTCCAAATTAAGAGACCACTCTTAATTTTTCCCAGAGCTGTATTAATGTAGCCTACTGATACACTAATGATAGTGAATATGATAATAGAGTATTTTCTTTGCAAAGATGGAGAAGGAAGGAGCAGCAGCACTAGAGCTTCAGGTGCTCGTGCAGAACTGGAGATGGTGGTCAGTTCAGAGTCAGACTCAGAGCAGGAACCTCCAGGTAAAACCTAAACATGTAAGGCTATAATTTTAGATTAATATGTGCTATATTTATGAGATTATCAGTAGGACTGTAATCGGGGGGCATACAATCGATGACTGCACAAGTAATACAGTTTAAGTTTAGGTTATTTACAACGTTAATCTCATTCTGCAGAGCAACCAGATGTGCAGAGAGAAAGAAAGAGAGAGAGAGAGGTTCAGAGCCCAGTACAGGGAAAATAGAAATGGAGAGCAAAAGCACTGTTAATCCATTTTATTATTTTGCCAGTCCTCAGTCCAAGGATTTTTACTTATTTTTTCAGTACCACCCAAAACAAACCCCTCAATGTGTCATTCCCAATGTATTCCACTCCAAAGACGGCACAAACAGAAAATGGCTGACATACAATGAAGTAACTCACTTCTGCTCAGTATGTCTTGCATTTGCAAAACCTTCAGCCAGTGGTAGTGCATTTGTCAAAGGAGGCATGCAAGCCTGGAAACATGCCCATCAGAGAGTACAGGAACATGAGAGAAGCAAGACCCATAGAGAAAGTGCAGAAGCCTTTTTTCACAGAGCCAGCAAGCAGACATCTGTACCTTTCTGAGTGATAAGCAAATGTCAGTTCAACAAGACCAGGTCAGAAAGAGGAGGCAGGTCATGAAACGTGTGATTGATGTAGTTAAAGTTATTGGTAAATGTGGGCTTAGCTACACGGGCACGAAGCTGCATATAACTTGGAAAATATGGCCGTCAATCATGGCAAGTTTCTTGAGCTTATATTGTTGTTAAGCAAAATCAGAATCATTAGAATGTTGATTCAGCAGACAATTGCTGTTGAAGTGAGAAAGGCAGGGATGTTCTCAATACAAATGGACAAAACACAGGATTTAACATCCAAAGACCAGTGTGCAGTAGTTCTGCGATATGTCACTGATGTTGTCCACGAGAGACTGATTGCGGTCATTGACTGTGAGTCATCAACTGAACAGTACTTAGTGGACCTTGTGAAACAGACCCTTGAGAAGATGGACATAGATATCAAACAGTGTGTTGGTAATGCAACAGACAGAGCAGATAATATGCAGGGACAACACAGGGGCTTCTCTGCATTGCTCACAGTAGAGTCTCCTAACCAAGTACACATATGGTGTCACTCACATGTCCTCAAACTTGTGCTAACTGACACCACTGGGGTTGTTGTGGCAAGTGAATCCCTTTTCTCACTACTGAATGACATTGCAGTGTTTGTTCGAGATTCCGACAAGCGCATGACGCTATGGGAGGAAACCAGTGAGGACAGGAGACACAGACGGCTTGACGTAATTGGTGAAACACACTGGTGAGCCAAAGACGAGGCCTTGAGGAAAGTATTTGGAAGCTTTGCAAAGTCTGACCGTGCACTTTACACAGATGTGGTCATCACTATGGAAAGAATTGAAAAGGATGTGACCATAAAACCTGCCTTCCGAAGCAAGGCCCAAGGGTACAATGATGCTCTCCTAAAGTATGAAACCATACTTACAGCTGGATATTTGAGCAGACATCCCCTCTCTCTAAATACTTCCAAACAAGTGGCATGGATATCGTAACAGCACAGCACTTGGTGACCGGAACAGAGGATAACCTGAGAAAGTGTGCCCAAGACTTTGAGGGTGTGAAGAAGGCAGCAGACAACTTTGTTGAGTGGGCCAATGGCATTCTGGAGGAGTAGCAGGACTGTGATGCCAAAGCTCAGACTGCTCTCCCAGAGAAGAGAACAAGAAAAAGAAGAGATAATCAGGTGAGTTGGCAGGAGACGAGCCCATTGCTAATGCAGACATGTATTACAAAATCAAGATCCACATGTGGTACTGGACACTGTTGTTGAAAGTATTCACCGCCTTTATGCAGCAAATACAGTGCTGTGAGACAGCCATGAAGGAGCTCAGCAAATGCTTACTGGAATTTGATGAACATGCCACTGTTGAGGCATTGCAAGCTGAACTGATCAGCCTTGCACAACAGTGGGAAAGACTGAAACAGTCAGCATTGGAGGAGTACAACACCAGTGCCGCCACCACCAGGGATGAATCAGCAGAAGGCTTTGAGGATCCTGATGAAAGTGTGGAGTTGGTGAGCAGAAGTTGTTCAACATGTAAAAACTGCCCGATATGCTGCTATCTTCTCCTTTCTCAGTACAATCTGCTCACGGATGCGTATCACATCATTGGTTTGGGCTACAAGTTCCTCCTCACCCTATCCATCACTCAGGTGGCTAGTGAGAGGACCGCAGTTATGTAGCCAACCCTGAATTTCATGAAGAACCGCCTAAGAACCTCCCTCACTCAAGAGAACCTTGAAGCGTTCCTTTTGTTGGCAACAGAGAAGGATGTTCTTATGGGACTTGACAAAGATGACATTGACAAGATGGCAGAGAGCAGTGAGTTACTTCGCCGCCTACTGGTTTACTAGTGGTAATTACTTACTAGTTACTCTGAAGTAGCTATGCTATGACTTCCTTAACAGGCTGACATGGGGTGAAAGAAAATTTGCTGTTGAGTTAAAGCTTTTGTACAGAGGCATGTTTTTTGGACTTTCATATTATACTTACTGCATGATTGCAGTTATGTAGCCTATGTTCAATTTCATTGACTCAGTGTATAGATGTGTTTATTTTTGTGCTGTTTGCTTTATGGACACCAGTGAGTGAACATTGTAATCTACATTGTTTTGTAGAGGAGTGCTTTTTCGACTTTTGTATTATACTTACTTACATTGTTGTAGCTTATGTTCAAGTTTAGTGAATGTGTGTGTGTGTGTGACGTTTTTTGATACTTTTGATATCCTTGATGCTTGAATATAAAGATAATCATTTGAACATTTGAGCTAACTCTGTATATCTCCTTCTCTTTTTAAAAAGTGTAGGCTAATAGTTTTGTGTGTCTAGCCTTGTACATTTGTATGTGCTATGATTGGTATATTCCTAGTGAGTTTTTGAGGGTGCACCCATAGCCATAGCATACCTTGAAAACTCAGTGTTCAGATAGGCTACTTGTTGGTCAGTCCCAAATGTTTGTATTTTCTAATGTGCATAACTTTCTTCTCAGATGAACATAGTGGCCAAATGTATAACTAGTTTAGTACCCGTTACATCAACAAATAGGGTTAGCCTACAAAATTAGCGGTCTGGTGGTTTGCGTGAACAGGATGGCCTGGGATTAAGTCAAATTCCCGGCCTGAATTATTATTTCAGTCCGCCCCTGGCGGCCGGTAATGTCAAAGTCTCTGCAATAGTGTGTGGTTTCATAGCATAGCGGGCCTAGCCATGTGTGGCCTTTTCCCATGATCTAAGGGCGCTCTCTGATTGAATTTCTCTTTAAGATTTGAATAATTCTCATTTACATTTTTAAGGCTAACCACATTAGAATGATTTTTAGATACAAAGACGATATTATAATATATATATTTTTTTGTATGTATATTTTTTCTTCAGGATTTTGGAAATTCTCCCGGGACCCCATTTTCACAATAGGTGGCCGTGACCCCTGGTTTGGGAATCGCTGATTTATTAATACTAACGCTAACAAAAAGTAGTTAGCTACAGCACATACAGTATAGGACAAGGCTACAGTACCTGTTGGGTCATCATATGAGACACAAACACACCATTGATTTGGATAGATGGTACACTTGCCACAAAGCCTGTTATAACATGGGTGGCCCCGTAGAAGGCTTTCACCACCACCATTTTAAGGCAGACCTAGTCCCTCAATAGTGCTGACCCTCTTTCCAGCTCTATGAAACAGACATAACACTAATGATGAGGAAATGGAAGTGAATGAATACTGTACCTTATTTTACCTGTAAGGAACACACACCTGACAAAAGGCTATTTTCACATCTAGGACTGGTTCACCGCAGTAATAGAAGAAATGCCTGCTCATAAATACCTGCAATACACAAACAGAGGAGATAGGAGAGGTTAGAGATTAGCGGTCCATTCATTTATTAATCCTTGTTTTACCAGTTAGGTTGCCTGAGAACACATTCTCTACAGCAACAACTTGTGGAAGGTAGAGGAGAGTGGGGGTCTTTCTAGACTCTGGCAGTGTAGCCTGGTCTCTGATCTGTGTGTACGGTAGCCAACTTGTATGGTTGTTTGGGATGACAATGACTATAGTAGTTGTCAAGACACTGGGTGAAAAGGGATATCTTTACATGACACGTTTTTTATATTCTAGAGAATACAGACCATTTTCAATGCATAATTTGAGTTTTGTGGATATGCACCATATCCTATATCTTAATCCAGATGTGCCTTTTAGACATACAGTACCAGTCAAACGTTTGGACACACCTACTCATTCAAGGGTTTTTCTTTATTTTCACTATTTTCTACATTGTAGAATAATAGTGAAGACATCAAAACTATGAAATAACACATATGGAATCATGTAGTATGTTGCATTTATATTTATGTACAGTAAAGATAAAAAGACAAATTATGTTACAACTTCCTCCAGTCTCCTCTTACTAATAGTGAGCGTGCAACTTTCAAACAATGTCCCCCACTCTTCCTTAACAGCGAATCAAGGAAATTCTGATGAGCACGACAACATTTTTGGATATTTTTCAACAAAAGTAAAGGACAGTAATGTTTACGAGTAAAACAGGAAGCCCAGGTTTCAATAGGCAACAAGATATTCATGTGTCATGAAAGGAGTGTGGACATATGGCCTGGCGAAGCGGTTTTTAGGGGCTGATAATTATGAGATTTTCACTCTGCTGGTCTCGGCAAGAAATTACGAGTCCTCCTTGTCCGAGACCGAGTAAAAAAAAAAATCTGACACTGAGACAAAACCTAGGGACTCAATATGTGGTGTTGAGACTGGATTCAGGACTGAGACCGGTCTCAAGTCCTGCAACACTGCAAAGAAGCACACATAAAAAAATGAAAGTAAATTGCAGCAGAAGCAGACATATAAAAAGAATGAATACAACGGGCTGAAACCCTGGCAATTTGACTCATGTGTACACTCACAATGGCTGCCTGGTATTATGATGCAATAATTTCCCTGGTAATGTAGAATGTTCATTCAAATTGTTAACTGATGTGGCTCATGCAACGGAATGTAATTTTAGTAAGGTCAGTTGAGTTGAATCAACAAATCACAGCACATATTGATAAGTACACTTGCTTTTACTTCCTGCTTTTACTTCCTGCTTTGCTCTTATGGATACTCTCGCAATGGCCGCCAGTCCACCCATTATGTAGTTAGCTGTTTTCTATGGTAACTGTGGTATACGCGGGATAAACGCCTCCATTCTGTACATTACCTTAGAAAAATGAACTCCCTGAAGGGACTCAGCACTGCGTCGTCTATTATTTCCAAGGTAATTTACAGAACGTCTATATCCCTTACATAGTATAGTGGTTGAGCATTGGGCAGCATATTACTAAAGTAGTGATCCTTTATTTGGCCTGAATATCTCTGGCCATCCTATTCTCCCCAGTAGGACCCTACGCTATATATACAGGTTATATCTCTGAGGTTAGAGTACCTCATGATAAGCTGTAGACCACACTACCTACCAAGAGAGTTTTCCTCTATATTTCTCGTAACTGTCTATTTACCACCACAAACCGATGCTGGCACTAAGACCACACTAAACGAGCTGTATAAGGCCATAAGCAAACAAGAAAATGCTCATCCAGAAGCTCCTAATGGATCTGGACTTTAATGCAGACAAACTTAAATCCGTTTTACCTCATTTCTACCAGCATATCACATGTGCAACCAGAGGAAAAAAAACTTTACACCAGCTTAACTCCATGCACAAAGACATATAATTCTATCCTCCTGATTCCTGCTTACAAACAAAAACTAAAGCAGGAAGTACCAGTGACTCTCTCAATAGGGAAGTGGTCAGATGACACAGATGCTATGCTACAGGACTGTTTTGCTTGCACAGACTGGAATATGTTCCGGGATTCATCCAATGGCATTTAGGAGTATACCACCTCAAACACCGTCCCCAGAGTGACCGTAAGTACATATTCCAATCAGAAGCCTTGAATAGCAGGCAACATCCGCACTGAGTTAAAGGCTAGAGCTGCCGCTTTCAAGGACTGGGACACTAATCTGGACGCTTATAAGAAATCCCGCTGTGCCCTCAGATGAACCATCAAACAGGCAAAGCGTCAAACAGGACTAAGATTGAATCCTACTACACCAGCTATGACGCTTGTCGGATGTGGCAGGACTTGCAAACTATTACGGACTACAAAGGGAAATCCAGCCGCGAGCTGTCCAGTGACGCAAGCCTACCAGACGGGCTAAATGCCTTTTATGCTCGCGTCGAAGCAAGCAAAACTGAAACATGCATGAGAGCACCAGCTGTTCCAAGACAACTGTGATCACGCTCTCCGTATCCAATGTCGATGTAGCCGATGTGAGCAAGACCTTTAAACAGGTCAACATTCACAAGGCCAGACGGATTACCAGGGCATGTACTCCGAGCATGCGCGGACCAACTGGCAAGTGTCTTCACTGACATTTTCAATCTCTCCCTGACCGAGTCTGTAATACCTACATGTTTTAAGCAGACAACCATAGTCCCTGTGCTCAAGAACGCGAAGGAAACCTGCCTAAAATAAGTGCTTTCAAAGGCGGGTCATGGCTCACATCAACACCATCATCCCGGAAACCCTAGACCCCCTCTCCAATTCGCATACCACCCCAACAGATCTACAGATGGCGCAGTCTTGCACTACACACTGCCCTTTCCCACCTGGACAAAAGGAACACCTATGTGAGAATGCTGTTCATTGACTACAGCTCAGCGTTCAACACCACAGTGCCCACAAACATCATCACTAAGCTAAGGACCCTGGGACTAAACACCTCCCTCTGCAACTGGACCATCCTGACGGGCCGGCCCCAGGTGGTAATGACATCCTGACGGGCCGCCCCCAGGTGGTAAGGGTAGGCAACAACACATCTGCCACGCTGATCCTCAACACAGGGGCCCCTCAGTGGTGAGTGCTCGGTCCCCATCCTGTACTCCCTGTTCACCTACGACAGCGTGGCCAATAGGGAGGAGGGATAGGGAGGAGATCAGAGACCTGGCAGTGTGGTGCCAGGACAACAACCTCTTCCTCAACATGAGCAAGACAAAGGAGCTGATCATGGACTATAGGAAAAGGAGGGCTGATCACGCCCACATTCACATCAATGGGGCTGTAGTAGAGAGGTGTCCACATCACCAACAGACTATCATGGTACAAACACACTAAGACAGTCGTGAAGAGGGCACGACAACGCCTATTCCTCCTCAGGAGACTGAAAAGATCCTTAAGGAGAAGTCTATCTTTAATTCTGTGAATAACACTTGTATCTTTTATCAATGTTTATTATGAGTATTTCTGGGATTTCTGTGGCTATCTGCAAAAACACCGGATGTTTTGGAATCAAAACATTACTGCACGTAACGCGCCAATGTAAACTGAGATTTTTGGATATAAATATGCACATTATCGAACAAAACATACATGTATTGTGTAACATGATGTCCTATGAGTGTCATCTGATGAAGATCAAAGGTTTGTGATTAATTTTATCTATATTTCTGCTTTTTGTGACTCCTATCTTTGGCTGGAAAAATGGCTGTGTTTTTTTGACTTGGCACTGAACTAACATAATCATATGTTGTGCTTTCGCTGTAAAGCCTTTTTGAAATCGGACACGATGGGTAGATTAACAAGATGTTTATCTTTCATTTGCTGTATTGGACTTGTTAATATGTGAAAGTTACATATTTAAAAAATATATTTTTGAATTTCCCGCGCTGCCTTTTCAGCGGAGTGTTGTCGAGGGGTTCCGCTAGCGGAACGCCTGCGCTAGAAAGGTAAAAACATTATACAGCTGCACCATCAAGAGCATCCTGACCAGTTGCATCACCACCTGGTATGGCAACTGCTTGGCATCCGACCGTAAGATGCTAAAGAGGGTAGTGCGTACGGCCCAGTACATCATTGCGGCCAATCTTCCTGCCATCCAGGACTTCATTACTAGGCGGTGTCAGAGAAAGGACCAGTCACCCAAGTCATAGGCTGTTCTCTCTGCTACCACACGGCAAACGGTACCGGAGCGCCAATTCTAGGTCCAAAAGGCTACTTAACAGCTTCTACCCTCAAGCCATAAGACTGCTGAACAATTGTGACTCACCACCTGGATTCGGTCTTATGTAGCACAATTTGAAATGTTTTTTTTACATTGGATAAACGTAGCTAACAGCAAGCTTTGTGGAGCCCCACCACCACAGCAATGTTGTTATCTAGTTGCGCTGTGATTGGCTCAGTGTTCTGTCACTCATAGGGACACTACGTCAACGCAAAATTTACGGTTTGTACTGCCATAGATTTACATTAGAAGTCCCCATCCAAGAAGACTCAAGGTCATTGGCCACAGAAGAAATTACGTCAAATCATGTTATATCATGTTAAATCATATTTACAAATATTAACAGGACTAATTGGCCAAAAAACTTTGTATGGAAAATAACAAACAGGAAGTTGACAAAGACTTGAATAAATCAAAGATATTCTCAGTATATACTATTCCGGCAACAGCTCTATTTTCTATAACAAAACTCTGGTTTAACTCTACTCTAGCCAACCTGTTGCCTGCTCTCCCCCCAGGCAAAAGCCAACTGAGCACCTAAGTACTCTTTCCAGGAACTCCCTTCAGCTAGGAATGTTCCATCATGATAGCCCCAAAATAAATGCGTAATTTCCCATGGACATATAACATCATAAACAACAGTTTTACATACACACACACTTCAATAACTTGTGAAATAACGTATTCTTTAAGTCACACAATGCACATTCATGAAGTAATTCACTTTGTATATTCTCGTAGTCTAATTTGCCTCATGCGTAATACACACCAGCACTTAAACAAGGAGACAGAGCGGGTCTTCAGACAACCACACAAGGTAGGTTAACTGATATGATTATACTCTACCAATACTTTGATCATTGTTCTAATAATATATTTCATATTGCTAGAGCATGTACATTTAAAATGGGCAGCTTTATACACGGTAGAAAGATGGTTAACAAGTTACATTGTTTTAGTAACTGCCTTGCACAACAAACAGTCAACTTTGTTGCCTTATGTCAAAGTATTGTTGACAAACGGAATGCGCTACTCAATCCAACATATTCTCTTTTGTTTCAGGATTCTTGGCTATACATTGAAGAGATACAATGGAGTCTTTCTTCAACCAATAATTTGTTTCAGTGTCATTGTCTACAGGTCATGTACATGTTCTCCATGACACCAATTATCCTACATATAAAAAATAAATGCATGACACAATTCAAGGCCTTGAAGAGGTCATTTGAATTTGAAGAGGTAGCAATAGCAAAAACACAGCTTGAATAGCTTTTGTGTTATTCACAGACACACACACTTCACTCTCTCTCTCTCTTCCTCTATATCCCTCTCTCTGTCCGTGTGAACGATGGCGGTGTAGGATGGAAATGGAAACTTGCTGATGCTGCATTTTCCCGAGGGCTGCAACATGAACATGGATAGTGAGTCTATTTAGCACATTCTTAAAATCAACCTGAAACATAATCAAGCTGGATGCCAGGGCCGGAGCAACCCACTTTGAACATCTATCCCTTCAGTGAGCAAGCAGTTCCCTGCACAGAGTTCTGCACAGTCTTTGAACATAAATAAATCACTTGCAATAATATTATATTTTTACTGCTAAACATTCTGGTTTAATGTGCTACTTATAATGTAGAACCTGTAGTTTGAGAAATTGTGACATACATTTGTGAATGTCTTCACATGAGGACAATAAAGCATACTTGAATTCCACTGAGCAATTAAACCTGTCCTCTACTCCAAGAGGACAGAAGGTACAGCAAAAATGTCTCAAGTTATTTCAAGCCCATTGTTCCACATAAAGACGTTGTATTATATTATATTATATCATGAAGGTGGTGGTGCACATCAGGATCAGTTTCACTGTGGCTTTCAGTCCAGATTAATGCTGTCTATTAAATCCTTTGATGGCCACTGCCTTGCTGTTTGAACCTTTAATAAGATTGCTCCCGTTACAGATGTAATGCTTATCATGGGGAGAGGACTGGGCAGAGACTATACACACACATAATCCCTCTCCCTATGCTGCTGCTTATCATGGGTAGGGGCTGGGCAGAGATGGCTACGTCCCAAATAGCATCCTATTCCCTACATAGTGCACTATGGGCCCTGGTCAAAAGTAGTGCACTACAGTGGTTGCTTCACTAAAAGTTTTGCGATTATGCTGCGGGACTTGGAGGTAATTTGTGGTTTAGTAAGGTACCCTGCGTCACCACTTCATTGCCCAAGGGGGAGTTAGAGCATTGATTATGTTTTTGGGTCCTACTGTGTCTCTAACTGACAATGAACTGGGCGACATAAACCTAAATATAAACTGATAATTGTGCACGACTTCAGTATTATTTACTAAAACTGTTGTTGCACTAAGGTTTTTATTATTTTATTTGTTAGGATTATTTTGCTCTTATTTATTATTATTATTATTTTGTACTGTAGGCCACTCCCGACCAGTCACGTTATGTGGGTTGGCAGGTAGCCTAGTGGTTAGAGCGTTGGACTAGTAACCGAAACGTTGCAAGATCGAATCCCCGAGCTGACAAGGTAAAAATCTGTCATTCAGCCCCTGAACAAGGCAGTTAACCCACTGTTCCTAGGCTGTCATTGAAAATAAGAATATGTTCTTAACTGACTTGCCTACTTAAATAAAGGTAAAATACATTTAAAAAAATACAGCACCTGAATGGCACAACAGTCTAAGACACTGTATAGCTGGTTCAATAAGCTGTGTTGCTACAGATGCTGGTTCAATACCTGTGCTGCCCTCAAATGGGTGACCAATGAGATGATTGTAGGTTTATCTCCCTCTAAAAACAGAAATAAATCATTCTAAAAACAAACTGCCTTTATTTACAAATTAGTAACAACCCGATGTTCAAGAATGGTCTTTTTCTCGCTCATTTACGTTATTTGAAAACTAAATAATCCCCAAAATATTATTTTTAAACAAAGCGATTGTTATTATTGTTATTATTATTAATGAATTTAGAATTATATAAAAGCCCATTGGATATTCTCACAGATATATCATTAAGCCTGTTATTAGCAGCACAATATATATTGGTCATATCAATATATATTGTGGCTCCCGAGTGGCGCACAATGGGATTGCCTTTGCGTGCCACAGTTCAACAGCTGTATCCATTGAAGGCGCGCGAGGTTCAAGGCACGAGGGCAGGGAAAACGGGATGGGCCACAGAGCCATGCACAGAAGACCGACCTAGCCCATGGGGAAGGGAGGAGGAGGAAGGGGGAGGGGGGATGGACCCCCACCCCGCCACACTGGCAACACTTTAAGGGGTATTGCACTAATAATGGCGCTGACTAGGGAAACGTTCCTGCTGTTCTGTTCTTAGTGCAAGTCTGCACGTTCAAACTAAAACAATGTAACTAATAATGGCAGCTTTATGCTTCGTCAATAAAATAATGATAAAAATACTCTCAAAATGACCATGTTTATTTAGTTACGTATCCATAACAAATTACTATGGGAATAAATATCACTGAATTACAGAAATATCCTCCAATCCTCTATATGTAATTATTGGCTGAGAGTTACATCATATTTTTCGATATACTGTAGGCCTACCATAGGCGACATGAGTCTCACTAGTGTTGAGTATTTGAACCCCAGTCTCCCGCGTGCCTGCATAGTACAGCCACTATTGAAGGCTATCAAATGCTTCTCAAAGATGTCCTCTGGTAGTCAAACTAGCATTAACTAGCATTAATGGTACCAGTGGTTCACACTTAAATACCGTGCCATAGAATTCTGCGGCACCATGCAAGCTGCGCTGCAGTATGCTGCAAGTTTTAAAGGACAAACCACTGTATATAGGGAATAGGGTGCCATTGGGGACGCACACAACTACAATATGGCTACCTGGCTGGCTTAGCATTAGTCAGCTGGGTGGGTGCATAGAGAAAATAAAAAACCCATCCAGTATTTCCATCGGCTCAAATCAATTTATGTAACCTAATAACTGTAGCTCCCTGCGGAGCATATTGCTTTGGTTCTCAACAGACAGTGGCTATCCTTACTGTATTCACATTTTATTTATTCAGGGAAAACCCATTGAGACCGGGGTCTTATTCACAAGGGTGCCCTGATCACATTAATACAACAATCAATAGAATATGAAACAAAACAGCAATCAATACAATGTTAAATAAAATTCATTTAGGGCTGACCACAATTAGTTGACTGGTCAATTATTTGGTTGATAGGCTGTTGGTCGACCAAACTTTTTTTTCGCACCCATCTCAGTGAAGAGGCTGAGACAAAAACCATTGCTAAGGTGTGGGTGGCATAGTCCAAGAAGAAGAGTGTCTAAAATGTACAATGCAAGTCTCTATAAAATGCACAATGCGCTCCCTCACGCCAATTTGTGCACATTCAATGTTTCATAACTTCATTGTGTGAATTGTTTGCCTTGATTGTTAGTGTCTATCAATTTCCCATTACATATATAACCAGTAGTAGCCTACATGTACCGTTAATAACTATAATTTCTAATATACTGTTTAATGTTTGTTTGGTTATGGTAATTTCTGTTAATGCATTCAATATACAGTTGAAGTCGGAAGTTTACATACACCTTAGCCAAATACATTTAAACAAAAATTTTCACAATTCCTGACATTTAATCCTAGTAAAAACTCCCTGTCTTATGTCAGTTAGGATCACCACTTTATTTCAGGAACGTGAAATTTCAGAATAATAGTAGAGAATTATTTATTTCAGCTTTTATTTCTTTCATCCCATTTGCGACCAAGCTTTAACTTTCTGACTGATGTCTTGAGATGTTGCTTCAATATATCCACATAATTTCCTCATGATGCCATCTATTTTGTGAAGTGCACCAGACCCTTCTGCAGCAAAGCACCCCCACAACATGATGCTACCACCCCTGTGCTTCACGGTTGGGATGGTGTTCTTCAGCTTGCAAGCCTCCCCCTTTTTCCTCCAAACATAACGATGGTCATTATGGCCAAACAGTTCTATTTTTGTTTAATCAGACCAGAGGACATTTCTCCAAAAAGTACGATCTTTGTCCCCATGTGCAACTGCAAACTGTAGTCTGGCTTTTTTATGGCGGTTTTGGAGCAGTGGCATCTTCCTTGCTGAGCAGCCTTTCAGGTTATGTCGATATAGAACTCCTTTTACTGTGGATATAGATACTTTTGTACCTGTTTCCTCCAGCATCTTCACAAGGTCCTTTGTTGTTGTTCTGGGATTGATTTGCAGTTTTCGCACCAAAGTACGCTCATGTCTAGGAGACAGAACGCATCTCCTTCCTGAGCGGTATGGTGGCTGCGTGGTCCCATGGTGTTTATACTTGGGTAGTTTTGTTTGAACAGATGAACGTGGTATCTTCAGGCATTTGGAAATTGCTCCCAAGGATGAACCAGACTTGTGGAGGGCCACAATTTTTTTCTGAGGTCTTGGCTGATTTCTTTTGATTTTCCCATGATGGCAGGTGTCATGACTCCGACCGAGGCAGGCTCTCCTTCCCGTTCGGGTGGCGCTCGGCGGTCGTCGTCACCGGCCTATTAGCTGCCACTGATCCTTTTCTCCCCCTCCTTATGTGTTTATTGGTTACACCTGTTTTGTATTAGGTTTGTAATTAGTTGGGCTTATCAGTCAGCCGGCCCGCCCGTTTCTTTGTGCGGGATTGTTAGTTGGTAAGAGTGGTGTTTGTTTCGATCTACGTTGTTACTGGACTGTTTTCGTTCCCCCCCCGTGTCTGGGGTTGTTTTATGAGAACACCCAGTGTATAGAAGGGTGGCCTAGTTTCTCAGTGTTCATTAAAAGAAAATTTGTTATTGCACCTGCTGTTTCCTGCGCTTGACTTCGCACTCCGACACCCAGTCCTTACAGCAGGCAAAGAGGCACTGAGTTTGAAGGTAGGCCTTGGAATATATCCACAGGTACACCTCCAATTGACTCAAATTATGTAAATTAGCCTATCAGAAGGTTCTAAAGCCATGACATAATTTTCTGGAATTTTCCAAGCTGTTTAAAGGCACATTTTAGTGTATGTAAACTTCTGACCCACTGGAATTGTCATACAGTGAACTATAAGTGAAATCATCTGTCTGTAAACAATTGTTGGGAAAATTACTTGTGTCATGCACAAAGTAGATGTCCTAACCGACTTGCCAAAACTATAGTTTGTGAACAAGGAATTTGTGGAGTGGTTGAAAAATGAGTTTTAATGACTCCAGGCTAAGTGTATTTAAACTTCAGACTTCAAATCTATTATTATTCCAGTCTTTTACCGTTCCCATTGTCAGAGTGGACACGTTGTTTACAGAGCGCACAACCAATGCTACACAAGATTTGCTTCATTTTATTTCATTTACGAGTTTTGTCAATTTAGTCACTGTCTTTCGTTTGGAGTGCTACTGTCAATGTTGAATAAAGCCATGCGCCTGATTACGCATAGAAGTAGGCCTATAGACTACCTGGCCTGTGCGCAAATGTAGGCATATAAATGCGCCCATTTGGGGATCTGATAGTATTTATGATTGGCTTATCGCACCACCACTAATGAGCTGTGGAGCTTCTCAAAGTAATGTTTTCTTCACCTCAAACAGCAAGCAAATTCAGTCTTTAACATCCATTGAGAATGGCAATAGTTCCTCAATGTATTTGAAAAATCTTTCCAAAACTCTCCCTTTCGATAACCACTCAGAGTGAAAGGGAAAAATATAATGCTCTGATCCAGCGGAAACGTCATAAAATAAGTCTACCTGATGAACTCTTATCCTTTGCCAAAATAGCCTACATCTGTGTCTGTCCCGAGTTCACTGGAAACTCTGAGGGCCCAGAATATTTCATACAATGTTGCAAGTTTGCTAGCAAGAGCTTCTGGCTGGACCTGTTGATAGTTAATACAATGTTTCAAGTTCATTGCAGACAGGCATGTGTAGCCAATGTGATCCATAGGATATTTTTTTATCAGGATATTTTCTATCTGCAGGATGCAATGATTTTATTTGTTGGCTTTATATGTAGTCTATTTTTATATAGTTGGAAATGGCAATTGAGTTTAAAAATTTTGTTTTATACATTTTCATTTCGATTTGGATAGAATGTTGATTAACCACATAACAATGACTTTGAGATACGAAGACGTTATTGTAAATTACATGACTATTACCGGCAACTTCATAATGGCAGAATCTGCAAAAGACAGCCTCCGCACCTGGTTTCCTGCAACCTGCCTGAGCTTCCCCTGGCCTGCACTCCATCTTCCCCCTGTGTTTCAATAAATACCTTTGTTACGTCATCCTAGTCTCCTCGTCTGAGTCTGCTCTTAGATTTCCCTGTTCCACTCTGTAACACGAGGAACCTCAACAGTTAATCAACCCTGTGAATGGGTTTGGTAACTCATGTTTATAAACTTCAACAATGAAGTTAGGTAAGGTGGAAGCTTGTAAAGTAGAGCTTTGTAAACAAAAACGGAATAGTGAAGTGAGGACCAGCCAAACTTTTGATACAGGATGCAGTGATGAGTTTTAAAACTGTCACCTGTGATAACGCAAGGGGCGCTATGGTAAACGGCAAACTATTGTGTTATTTTGGTGAGGAAAAACTTGTATGGCACATGTTGTCGCTCCACTCTATTTCTTTGCAATTACAGAGCTATTTCAAAATGATTAAATAACAGCAATGTTACTGTTATTACACAGATTTAAGAACAACTCTAAATCCTGCAAATTGAATAAACATGAAAAAGAACTTCAGTGGCGATAACGCAGCCTGCAGAACAGATAACTTAGATCTCATAACCACAATAATAGCACATGAAAGTACAGAGTGACAGCCTGGGCACAAACTCTAAACCTCAACCACATCTGACAAGAGTCCGCGTTATGCAAGCTAGGTATTCAGACCAGGGAGCTCGCTGCAACTGGAGCTACAGGCTACTACATTCACTGAGAGGGCTGGGATGGGATGGCATCCTGCCGAACAACAGCTCTGTATGGATGTCAGGCTGGCCTATTGCATAAGGAAAACATGTCACTGAAGTGCGTGGATTTCTGATTTCCTTCCCATATATTATGCTTAGAGTGTGTTACTTGATGCTCTAAGTTTTGATTACTAGAGGTATTGCTAAGTTACTACCCTCCTGACGTGTGATATTATACCTCAGTATTGATGATCAATGCAAAACTGTCCAAAAATAAATCATTTTGACCACAATTGATTTGTAGAACAGACAGAACGTATAGCAGGAAACATATAGCAGGAGGGGTAAAAGTCTCTCTCTCTTCCTCTGTGTATGTTTGAAAACGCCCAGCAGCATCCTTCGCTAAAGAGTTTGCCCTCCATCTCTGCTTCCTCAGAGAGGTGACAGTGAATAGTATTATCTCTGATGATGCGATCTAACTCACTGGAGCCCAGTGGAGGATGCCAGTCTGCGAGGCCAGACGTATTTAGTTTGGGAATTATCACTTCCTGCCTCAGGCTTCACTACGCCACTACTACCCAGATACATAATTATATTCCTGGCTGTAATGAGCACCTAGTCGCTACTAACATTGCCATAATGAAGAACAAATGGCATCATCCATCATATGGTGGCACAGTGGACAGAAGCCTACATTGGCACCTACAAACTGTAGGAGAATAATAATTAAGAAATAAGAACTGAGGGGTGTGATATATTGGCCACAACATGTTACCAATGATATTAAAACAGTAAACAAGTAGTTTTGCGTCATAGTTGTGGTATATTGTCTCATATACCACGGCTTTGGAATTGGAACGAGCTACCCGGATTATAATGAATAATAGATGAAGCGATGCTTTGAAAAATGTGTTTAGACATTGGGCCAATAACTGAAATGTAGCTGGTTCGAATCCCCGAGCCGACTACGTGACAAATCTGTCGAAGTGCACTTGGGCAAGGCCCTTAACCATAATTGCTTTTGTAAATCACTCTGAATTAAGAGTGTCTGCTAAATGGCTGAAATGTAAATTAAATGATGGGCGAGGTATCCAATAGGTATCCAATAGTCATTATCGATCATAGTCTGCTGCTGGAAAAACGTATGTGTTATGGCTTTACACCCCCTGCTATAATGTGGATAAAGAGTTACTTGTCTAACAGAACACAGAGGGTGTTCTTTAATGGAAGCCTCAAACATAATCGAGGTAGAATCAGGAATTCCCCAGGGTATTTGTTTAGGCCCCTTACATTTTTAAATCTTTGAGTAAAGCCAGTGTGTCTATGTATGCGGATGACTCAACACTATACACATCAGCTACTACAGCAACTGAAATGACTGCAACACTTAACATAGAGCTGCTGTTAGTTTCGGAATGGGTAGCAAAGAATATCTTATTCCTAAATATTTCAAAAACTAAAAGCATTGTATTTGGTACAAATCAGTCACTAAACCTCAAATACATCTCGTAATAATAATGTGGAAATTGACATTGAGGTGGTCAAAACATATTGATACAACAGTAGCTAAGATGGGGAGAAGTGTCCATAATAAAGCGCTTCTCTGCCTTCTTAACAACACTATCAACAAGGCAGGTCCTACAGGCCCTAGTTTTGTCACACCTAGACTACTGTTCAGTAGTGTGGTCAGGTGCCACCAAGAGGGACTTAGGAAAATTGCAATTGGCTCAGAACAGGGTAGCACGGCTGGCCCTTAAAAGTACACGGAGAGCTAACATTAATGACATGCATGTCAATCTCTCATGGCTCAAAGTGGAAGAGAGACTGACTTCATCACTACTTGTTTTTGTAACAGGTGAATGTACTAAGCTGTCTGTTTAAAATACTTGCACACAGCTCAGACACTCATGCATACACCATAAGACATGCCACCAGAGGTCTCTCACAGTCTCCAAGTCCAGAACAGACTATGGGAGGTGCACAGTACTACATAGAGCCATAACTACATGGAACTCTATTCCACATCAAGTAACTGATGCAAGCAGTAGAATAATATTTTTTAACAGCTAAAAATACACCTTTTGGAACAACGGGGACTGTGAAGAGACCTCTGGTGGCATGTCTTGTACAAACACATGCTATACGCATACATTGTGATATTGTTTTATGGCGGTATTAAAAAATGTGTATTGTAGATATGTAGTGGTGTAATGTTTAATCTTTTGTTTTATATGTAATGTAAGTGCTTTAATGTTTGGACCCCAGGAAGAGTAGCTGCTGCCTTGGCAACAGCTAATGGGGATCTTTAATAAATACAAATACAAATGACTTTAGGATGCAGTTAAGACATTGACTCCTTGTTTTTAACCTTTGACTTTTATGATTATGTTTCGAAAAACACATTTACAACAATTTATCAAAGGCCAATTTGCCATCTGTCTCTAACTCTTGAGGTGTCAAATTTACAAAAACACATTCAAAAAATGTCTGTTCTTATTGCAACATTTAATTAGTGACCAGATCAGAATTTCCTACTACAGTGTCATCATCATTATCTCTTCTTCAATACACACTGATGTTTGTTCCATAACATCGGATTACATCATACGCCAAGAGACACAAATGAAAAGCAAAGCAGGCTACACCAAGATGGCCACACTTAATGCTCAATTGAATCTATCTATCAATGGCTTGAAAATTGCCATTGAGACCACTCCATGGGGGGAAGTGGAGCATACCTCAAAATCAATGTTGATGAATTGTATATGTTTTACCTAAGCCCACATTACATTACTTGAAACAGCAGAATAAACATGAGGATTTTGTATAGCCTATGCTTCAAATCAAACAAGTTGAATCGTAACAAAGTAATCAAATACTGTATTATTTATATTTAATCTAATTGTCTCTCCAATTAGACTTTGTAAACAATTACCAAAAGCCTATTGATGATGAAGAGGTTGAATCTGCTTGCCGTATAAAGTGCACTAAATAGAGAATAAGGTGTCATATGGCACGCAGCCCTACCTGGGTCTAGTCTATCTCTTAGGAGGATAGCAGCACATTCTAACCAGCACACAAATAAATTAATTGATTAATTGTTAAGTTGCTCCCTGCAGCACTTCTTCCCATTCATAGTGTTCAATAATTTAGCCCACAAGGTTACAGTCTTTCAAACCTTCTCTCTTAAGCCTTGTATGCATGCAATGGGCTGTTCAGTAACAACCTTTTGGCTAGTGCTTACTCTTGGATTGCACATCTTCCCGTTTTACCATGATCAACAGCTATACAGTATTCACCAGTATCGTATGCAATAGGCTGTAAAGTAACACACATTTTGGGCCATAATGCCGCCTCTTGGCATTGCACAGCATCTACTTCAGACATAGTTTTAGTAATATGTCATCATGTTGCCATCGGCATAGATGACATATACAGTACCAGTCAAAAGTTTGGACACACCTACTCATTCAAGGATTTTTCTTTATTTCTACTATTTTCTACATTGAAAAATAATAGTGAAGACGTTCAAACTACGAAAAAACACATGGAATCATGTAGTAACCAAAAAAGGTGTTAAATATATTTGAGATTCTTCAAAGTAGCCACCCTTTGCCTTGATGACAGCTTTGCACACTCTTGGCATTCTCTCAACCAGCTTCATGAGGTAGTCACCTGGAATGCATTTCAATTATTTGAATAACAGGTGTGCCTTGTTAAATGTTAATTTGTTGAATTTCTTTCCTTCTTAATACATTTGAGCCAATCAGTTGTGTTGTGATAAGGTAGGGGTGTTATACAGAAGATAGCTCTATTTGGGCCAAGTCCATACTGCTATGGAGGATAAGTTCATGAGAGTTAGCTGCACCTCAGATTGCAGCACAAATAAATTCAGTAACAGACACATCTCAACATCAACTGTTCAGAGGAGACTGCATGAATCAGGCCTTCATAGTAGAATTGCTGCAAAGAAACCACTACTAAAGGACACCAATAAGAGACTTGCTTGGGCCAAGAAACATGAGCAATGGACATTCAACCCGTGGAAATCTGTCCTTTGGTCTGAGTCCAAATGAGAGATTTTTGGTTACAACCGCTGTGTCTTTGTGAGACGCAGAGTAGGTGAACGGATGATCTCTGCATGTGTGGTTCCCACTGTGAAGCATGGAGGAGGAGGTGTGATAGTGTAAGGGTGCTTTGCTGGTGACACTGTCAGTGATTTATTTAGAATTCAAGGCACACTTAACCAGCATGGCTACCACAGCCTTCTGCAGCAATATGCCATCCCATCTGGTTTGTGTTTATTGGGACTATCATTTGTTTTTCAACAGGACAATGACCCAACATACCTCCCAGCTGTGTAAGGGCTATTTGACCAAGGAGAGTGATGGAGTGCTGCATCAGATGACCTGGCCTCCACAATCACCCGACCTCAACCCAATTGACATGGTTTGGGATGAGTTAGACCGCAGAGTAAAGGAAAAGCAGCCAACAAGTGCTCAGCATATGTGGGAACTCCTTCAATACTGTTGAAAAAGCATTCCAGGTGAAGCTGGTTCAGAGCAAAACTGTCTTCAAGGCAAAGGGTGACTATTTCGAAGAATCCAAAGAATTTGTTTAACACGTTTTTGGTTTCAACATGATTCCATATGTGTTATTTCATAGTTTTGATGTCTACACTATTATTCTACAATGTAGAACATAGTAAAGATAAATAAAAACCCTTGAATGAGTAGGTATCCAAACTTTTGACTGGTACTGTAAAACTATAATGGTTGAAGGCCACTATTTTGACATATTCTAAATGAGACCTTCTTTTCTCGTTGTACTAAGATCACCACAACAACTTAATGGCTATACAGTATATTGACCACCTTAAAACTGATGAATGTCTCATTCACATAGCATAACACAACTCAGCAAGAAGCTCCCATGCATATATTGACAACTCCAAAACAATCAGTGTGTTTTGCTGTGTTCAAATTTCAAGCACCTGTTACTGTATCAATAATATATTCAATCTCTTCGCTGCATTATGATGCCTACTGCTCCTCACCCAAATAGCCTAGTTTTTCACACTCCAATCTTTCTATATCATATGGCACTGCCTTTACACATCTCATCATGCATTGTGCAATAATATGTCAGGTGGTCCATTCATACATGATCTTTCTGGACTAATCACGAGTTTGTAAATGTGCACTTTTATAACTGAGATGCATTGATGCAAAGTCATTCTGTAGGTGATTGCGTCCATAGCCCACACAAGGTGCAGCTGACATCTGGGAGTGGGTGCATAGGCCTATCTATAAAGTCCTGGCTGAATGGTCTACCGTTTAAATTGATCAAATGTAAGTTAAAAGTAGCCAGGCCCAGATCTAGCCTTAAGTCCTATCGTGATGCCTTATAAACGCTAAATAATATACCATTCATTGATGTATTGCCATATTTATATTGCAACATTGTTGATATTATATTCTCAATTGCTGATAGGCCTACATAATAACACATCAGCCTAGTGATAATGAAAGGGATGTTATGAAATGTCGGTGCATGTATAGGCAGGACCATCAATCGAGGGTAGAAAAAAACATCCTCGTGGACAACAACATTTGTGTCCTGCATCAATAACATATCAAATCAACGCCTTATTAATTCCATCACTGACCACATATTTATTACAAACACTGAACAAGTCAAATCAAAATAGGTTTGTTATTGTCACTGTCGCGTTCTAAGACTGAAAGAAACGCTATTAGTCGACGTCATTAACCTTAGAGCAGATCAATAATCATCACCCCATCCTTCAGCAGGTTCCCGCTGCATCAACATCACTGTTCCACCACACCGAGCAAACCTACCATTCCGTGCCAGCTGACGACGATCCTAGGCCGTTGACAGTTCTGTTCAAAACATTCCGACGAGACATTTATCGACTTAGCACGCAGAGAAAAATAAAAGTGAACATGGAGATAACTAGAAAAAATGCAGCGATGGAAGAAAAAAATAGCGGTATAGCCTAGAAATTACGATTGCAATGCTGAATCACTCCCTGTTTACCGTCTTGCAACCATTATGCTGCAAGATGCTGGCTGTACCATTGTGGACGTACCAGAAAGGAGGAGGGACAGAAAAAAGAACAGGGTTGCTATGGCAACCTAAGGGAGCACATGTGACGTCATACCCAAAGCATAGCTGGGCATGGATGGGAGGGGTGTGCATGAAGGAGAGAAGCTCGAGCGTCCCTCTCTCCGATCCTGCGACGTCCTGCCAGTGCGCACAAGATATGCGGGGAGGCGGGCAGGCGCGCTTAAGATTCCACCCTCTGGCCATATCATAGGCCTCACTCATTCATTCCACACACACACACACAGCTTTCCCTTTTGAGTTTATAAACATTAAAGGATGCATTGCACACACATAATAATTATTTCAAAGGAATAAATTGAATTCTCATTTACAGCAACAACCTGGGGAATAGTTACAGGGGAGAGGAATGAGCCAATTGGAAACTGAGGATGATTAGGTGGCAATGATGGTATGAGGGCCAGTTTGGGAATTTAGCCAGGACACTGGAGTTAAGACCCCTACTTTTACAATAAGTGCCATGGGATCTTTAGTGACCACAGAGAGTCAGGACACCCATTAAACGTCCCATCCGAAAGACAACACCCTACACTGGCACACGAGATATTCAATGGTGATGTAGCCTACTGTCTTCCCTCCAAATGAACATTGACCAGACACATCTCACTGAGATCCCTTGAACAAGCACACATTTGCAAATCTGATAGTAATTAGTCCCTATGACCTCTTTGTGTCTGTACAATTCACATGTCCCTGAAAGGTATTCCACCCAAATGCAAGAAGGAAGTATGCCTCACTGAGCAAAATACACACCATCTCCACTATCACATCCTGCTTGCAATTATTTTTTTAAACCACTAGAGGGCAAATAGTGAGCTAGAAACAGGTGGCCGGGCCCAAACTGAGGAAGGAAGTCCTTGATGCTAAATTACTTCCTGACTGAATAGGATCAGAGTTCCAAAAAAACGAGTTGATGTGTTAGTGCTTATCGTTGCTATTTTTAACTGCTATGCTAAAATGGCTTTTGTTGATAATATAGATACTTCTGAGAGACATATAAGGATATGGGCATCACACAATAAAACTGGGGTCCCCAATTCAGCCATGGGCCAAATTTTCCTTGAGCGGATTATCTAGAACATAGTTCAAAATAATTTGGACACTGCAAGAAACCCAAACTGATTAAATATTATTTGCACTATAACAGTGACAAACAGTGCCTACAAACTGTTAGGGCCTACATAAAGCTGTCCCTCTAGCAGAGTCCCAACAGCAGTCCCAACACCTTACCACTGCTACACCTGGCTATCAGCGGAGCATTGCCTGCCTCATTTACTGCCTTTAAAAAAATCATCATGACACATATATTCATTTCCACAAAGTTTGCTGCTTCAGTGTCTTTAGATATTTTTGTCAGATGTTACTATGGAATACTGAAGTATAATCACAAGCATTTAATACGTGTCAAAGGCTTTTATTGACAATTACATGAAGTTGATGCAAATAGTCAATATTTGCAGTGTTGACCCTTCATTTTCAAGACCTCTGCAATCCGCCCTGGCATGCTGTCAATTAACTTCTGGGTAACATCCTGACTGATGGCCACCCATTCTTGCATAATCAATGCTTGGAGTTTGTCAGAATTTGTGGGTTTTTGTTTGTCCACCCGCCTCTTGGGGATTGACCACAAGTTCTCAATGGGATTAAGGTCTGGGGAATTTCCTGGCCATGGACCCCAAGTATCGATATTTTGTTCCCCGAGCCACTTAGTTATCACTTTTGCCTTATGGCAAAGTGCTCCATCATGCTGGAAAAGGCATTGTTCGTCACCAAACTGTTCCTGGATGGTTGGGAGAAGTTGCTCTCGGAGGATGTGTTGGTACCATTCTTTATTCATGGCTGTGTTCTTAGGCAAAATTGTGCGTTAGCCCACTCCCTTGGCTGAGAAATAACCCCACACATGAATGGTGTACTTTACTGTTGGCATGACACAGGACTGATGGTAGCGCTCACCTTGTCTCACCAAGCCTAGCGCTCACCAAGCTTTTTTCCAGATGCCCCAAACAATCGGAAAGGGGATTCATCAGAGAAAAGGACTTTACCCCAGTCCTCAGCAGTCCGATCCCTGTACCTTTTGCAGAATATCAGTCTGTCCCTGATGTTTTTCCTGGAGAGAAGTGGCTTATTTGCTGCCCTTCTTGACACCAGGCCATCCTTCAAAGTCTTCGCCTCACTGTGCGTGCAGATGCACTCACACCTGCCTGCTGCCATTCCTGAGCAAGCTCTGTACTGGTGGTGCCCTGATCACGCAGCTGAATCAACTTTAGGAGACGGTCCTGGCACGTGCTGGACTTTCTTGGGCGCCCTGAAGCCTTCTTCACAACAATTGAGCTGCTCTCCTTGAAGTTCTTGATGATAAATGGTTGATTTCGGTGCAATCTTACTGGCAGCAATATCCTTCCTTTTTGTGCAAAGCAATGATGACGGCACGTGTTTCCTTGCAGGTTACCATGATTGACAGAGGAAGAACAATGATTCCAAGCACCACCCTCCTTTTGAAGCTTCCAGTCTGTTATTCGAACTCAATCAGCATGGCAGAGTGATCTCCAGCCTTGTCCTCGTCAACACTCACACCTGTGTTAACGAGAGAATCACTGACATGATGTCAGCTGGTCCTTTTGTGGCAAAGCTGAAATGCAGTGGAAATGATTTTTTGGGATTCAGATCATTTGCATGGCAAAGAGGGACTTTGCAATTAATTGCAATTCGTCTGATCACTTTCCATAACATTCTGGAGTATATGCAAATTGCCATCATACAAACTGAGGCAGCAGACTTTGTGAAAATTAATATTTGTGTCATTCTCAAAAATGTTGGCCACGACTGTATGCTACTTTTATTATTATCCTGTAAATTGTTCAGTGCCTATAATTTAGGCTGTATGTAGAATGGGGCATAAAGTAAATTACATCTACTAGATTATAGTGAAAAGGAAAACAGCATACAATTTTGGCCTGTGTATTCATTTGCCTATAACTAATCAGAATTCCATTATGTTTACATAAAAAAGAGAATACTTCAAAATGAGAAGATCCTGCCATGGAAAAGACGACTGGGTGGACAAAGTGAAAGGAGGGGAAATAATTCACACCATGCAGCATGACACGTTCACCCGCGGGGTCTTTGTAATGCAGGTTTGATAGTTATATTTTCAATAATGAATGGTTAGCTGTTATGTGACAATTAGGTCAAAAACTCTTTTATTTTTTGGTGTAGATGGCCAAGGAAGTTGCACAGAACTTTCCCAACATCTCCTCCAAAATTGATATAGAACCTTCACAAAAACACATGGAGCAACTGTGAAAAGAAATGGCTGAGGATATACTAAAAATGTCTGTTATGTAATGACATTTAATTCTAAGTAAATGTTAATTCTTTATTTTCATGTAGTTGTGTGGGACAGCCATATGTTGGGACAGCCAAATTTGATCATATTACTCCAGTGCTAGCCTCCCTACACTGGCTTCCTGTTAATTCTTGTCAATAGGGGGGGCGCTGTTTTGACTTTGGAAAAAATCGTGCCCAATTTAAACGGCCTCATACTCTATTCTAGATCATACAATATGCATATTAATGTTACTATTGGATAGAAAACACTCTCAAGTTTCTAAAACTGTTTGAATTATATCTGTGAGTAAAACAGAACTCATTTGGCAGCAAACTTCCATACAGGAAGTGAAAAATCTGAAAACGAGGATCTGTTTCAGGGCCTGCCTATTCAACTGGCTTTTATTTATCGATATACATGCACTTCATACGCCTTCCACTAGATGTCAACAGGCAGTGGAAGGTGGAATGGGGTGTCTAGCTTGATCTGAGGTCGAACAAGAGCTTTTGGAGTGACAGGTCTGCCATTTTGTCAGTTTTCCAAGGCGCGCGAAGGAGCTCCACATTGTCTTCTGAAAAGCGTTCGGTTTACACGGCGAATATCTCCGGCTCTGATTTTATTTGATACATATTAGAAAAACATCATAAAGTAGGTTTTTTCAACCGAGTTATCAGTTTATTCAACGTTTATTGGGACTTTTGGGGTTTCCCGTTCTTTGCGCCAAGAGAGGATGGGAATGTTAGCAACCTTGGCTAGCATTGTGGCGCGAATTCGACAGAAGAAACGGACATTCTAAAACCAAACAACGATTTATTCTGGACCAAGGACTCCTTGCACAACATTCTGATGGAAGCTCAGCAAAAGTAAGAAAAAATGTATGATGTTATTTCGTATTTCTCTGGAATATGTAGAATCCAACAGGGTGGAGAATATGTGAGCGCTGTCTCACAATAATGTATTTTGTATGTTGTAGTAAAGTTATTTTTAAAAATGTAACACAGCGGTTGCATTAATTAAGAACCAGTGTATCTTTCATTTGCCATACAACAAGTATTTTTATGTAAAGTTTATGATGAGTTCTTTGGTCAGATTAGGTGAGTGTCCAAAATATCTCCGGACATTCTGGGAAAATGTTGCTACGTATTCACAATGTATAACCACGATTTGCAGCTCTAAATATGCAAATTTTCGAACAAAACATAAATGTATTGTATAACTTGATGTTAAAAGACTGTCATCTGATGAAGTTGTCCAAAGGTTAGTGATTCATTTTATATTTATTGGTGGTTTTTGCGAAAGCTACCTTTGCGGTGAATAAATGCGGTTGTGTGTTTGGCTATTGTGGTAAGCTAATATAATTCTATATTGTGTTTTCGCTGTAAAACAAAAACAAAAATCGGAAATATTGGCTGGATTCACAAGATGTTTATCTTTCATTTGCTGTACACCATGTATTTTTCATAAATGTTTTATGATGAGTATTTATGTATTTCACGTTGCTCTCTGTAATTATTCTGGCTGCTTTGATGCTATTTTTGATGGTGGCTGCAATGTAAAACTATGATTTATACCTCAAATATGCACATTTTCGAACAAAACATAAATGTATTGTATAACACGTTATAAGACTGTCATCTGATGAAGTTGTTTCTTGGTTAGTGACTAATTATATCTCTATTTTGTCGGTTTTGTGAAGCTACCTATGCGGTGGAAACATGGTGAAAATATGCGGTTGTGTGTTTGGCTATTGTGGTTAGCTAATATAAATACATATTGTGTTTTCGCTGTAAAACATTTTAAAAATCGGAAATGATGGCTGTATTCACAAGATGTTTATCTTTCATTTGCTGTATTGGACTTGTGATTTCATGAAAATTATATTATATGATATCCCTGTCCCATTAGGCTAGGCTATGCTACTCAGCTTTTTTGATGAGGAGGATCCCGGGTCCGGGATGGGTATCACTTTAATTTAAGGCAAGGGCTGATTTCAAGGTTTTACTGCTAACCTACAAAGCATTACATGGGCTAGCTCCTACCTATCTTTCCGATTTGGTCCTGCCGTACATACCTACACGTGTGCTACGGTCACAAGACTTAGGCCTCCTAATTGTCCCTAGAATTTCTAAGCAAACAGCTGGAGGCAGGGCTTTCTCCTATAGAGCTCCATTTTTATGGAATGGTCTGCCTACCTATGTGAGAGACACAGACTCGGTCTCAACCTTTAAGTCTTTAATGAAGACTCATCTCTTCAGTGGGTCATATGATTGAGTGTAGTCTGGCCCAGGAGTGTGAAGGTGAACGGAAAGGCTCTGGAGCAACGAACCGCCCTTGCTGTCTCTGTTCCCCTCTCCACTGGGATTCTCTGCCTCTAACCCTTTTACAGGGGCTGAGTCACTGGCTTACTGGTGCTCTTTCATGCCGTCCCTAGGAGGGGTGCGTCACTTGAGTGGGTTGAGTCACTGACGTGATCTTCCTGTCTGGGTTGGCGCCCCCCCTTGGGTTGTGCCGTGGCGGAGATCTTTGTGGGCTATACTCGGCCTTGTCTCAGGATGGTAAGTTGGTGGTTGAAGTTATCCCTCTAGTGGTGTGGGGGCTGTGCTTTGGCAAAGTGGGTGGGGTTATATCCTTCCTGTTTGGCCCTTTCCGGGGGTATCATTGGATGGGGCCACAGTGTCTCCTGACCCCTCCTGTCTCAGCCTCCAGTATTTATGCTGCAGTAGTTTATGTGTTGGGGGGCTAGGGTCAGTTTGTTATATCTAGAGTACTTCTCCTGTCTTATCCGGTGTCCTGTGTGAATTTAAGTATGCTCTCTCTAATTCACTCTTTCTTTCTCTCTCTTGGAGGACCTGAGCCCTAGGACCATGCCTCAGGACTACCTGGCATGATGACACCTTGCTGTCCCCAGTCCACCTGGCCGTGCTGCTGCTCCAGTTTCAACTGTTGTGCCTGCGGCTATGGAAACCTGACCTGTTCACCGGACGTGCTACCTGTCCCAGACCTGCTGTTTTCAACTCTCTAGAGACAGCATGATCGGCTATGAAAAGCGAACTGACATTTACTCCTGAGGTGATGACTTGCTGCACCCTCGACAACTACTGTGATTATTATTATTTGACCATGCTGGTCATTTATGAACACTTGAACATCTTGGCCATGTTCTGTTATGATCTCCACCCGGCACAGCCAGAAGAGGACTGGCCACCCCTCATAGCCTGGTTCCTCTCTAGGTTTCTTCCTAGGTTTTGGCCTTTCTAGGAAGTTTTTCCTAGCCACCGTGCCTCTACACCTGCATTGCTTGCTGTTTGGGGTTTTAGGCTGAGTTTCTGTACAGCACTTTGAGATATCAGCTGATGTAAGAAGGGCTATATAAATACATTTGATTTGATATGTTCAGTTCCTGCCTATGATTTCAGAGTTCAACAAAGCCAACAACTGCTTCATGTGTGCCACTGATAAAGAACCTGGATTTGGCCCAAAGACTGACTAGTAACTTTATTTAACATGTTTATAATCTTTTGACAACAAGGATGGCTAATTCGTCATACTGCATTGATATTTGATATTATTTATAACGTGTTACGCTTTGTTTTGTTTTAGATTAAATGTTTTGCATGCCAACGTGAGTTATATGTGCTGTGCCTAGGAATGAAGACAAAAGAGTTCAACAGAGTAAAGAACACAAACTGGAAGTGCTGTCTTTGTTGTTGAAAATGTATGCATCCACACCGAAGAGGCTCTGAAATGTACATCAACCAGGGATAAAGAGAAAGTTAACACTAAAATGTTTTGTATTTATAGTAAAGTGTCAGATGAAAATTAACAAACTAAAGGGTGTGCAATGTGTAGGCCCACTGAGTGGACATTCTGAACCTTGTTTGAAGTCAGTAGGTCACATGACCAAAGAGGTATTGAAATTTTACATTCAGAAAAATGTATGTAAAATCTTGTAAGATGAAAATTGACTAACTAAAGGGTGTGCAATGTGTAGGCCCACTGAGTGGACATTCTGAACCTTGTTTGAAGTCATTAGGTCACATGACCAAGGAGCGATTGAAATTCAAATGATTAAAAAAATTGTTTACGCTCCCTAACTAATTCAACTAGGAATACAAAATGCTGCAAACATTTCCACATGTTTATTAGCTTTAGAAAACGAATTAATGTCCAAATCGTGAAAATAACACCTGTGCAATGTTGTGCGCAATTTTTCCAACATCATGACACTTATTGGAGACTGTGGCTCAAGTGGTGTGAAAGCTATTGAGGTTTGAAAGAGCGAATATTGTCGAATATTCAACTTGAAACTGTCTTTATCTCAGGTTGTTGGTCAATGTGCGAATCACTCTTCCTAGCGCACAGTGATAGATATTGCGCAGTTTGACTAGGCTACTGATATTGGCTGGGCTTGTTCGGCATGCAAAATGACTTGCAGATCAATGACACAACGCATGTAACGGTTGTCTTGTGGTGAATGAGCGGACCAAGGCGCAGCGGGTGATGAGTACATAATGAATTTAATTGAGAAAAGAATAACGATGACGAAGCACACTTTAGAAATGACAAAATAACAAAACAAACTAAACAGACCTGAACATGAGAACTACATAAAACGAAGAACGCACGAACAGGAAAAACGAATGAACGAAAGAGACAGTACCATGTGGTGCAACAAAACACAGACACAGCAACAATCACCCACAAACAAACAGTGAGAACAGCCTACCTTAAACCTGTTGAGGCCACGGGTGCCGCTAGCGGCACTCCTCCCACATTCCATTGAAAAGGCAGAGCGGCAAATTCAAAAAACAAAATTGAAATATTTAACTTTCACACATTAACAAGTCCAATACAGCATTTGAAAGATAAACATCTTGTCAATCCATCCAACATGTCCGATTTTTTAAATGTTTTACAGGGAAAACACCACATATATTTATGTTAGGTCACCACCAAATAAAAAAAGACAGACAGACATTTTTCACAGCACAAGTAGGCTGCAGGTAGCATGCACAAGCCAACCTAACTAACCTAGAACCAACCTAAATAACCTAGAAAAAACTACCTCAGATGACAGTCCTATAACATGTTACACAATAAATCTATGTTTTGTTCAAAAAAATTGCATATTTTAGCTATAAATCAGTTTTACATTACTGCTACCATCATAGCTACAGTCAGAAATCGCACGGGAGTAGCCAGAGTAAATACAGACACCAACTACCTAATTACACATCATAAAACATTTCAGACAAATATATGGTGGATAGCTAATGAAAGACAAAAATCTTGTGAATACAGACAATATTTCCGATTGTTGAAGTGTTTTACAGCGAAAACACCACATATATTTATGTTAGTTCACCACCAAATACAAAAGACAGACAGACAGTTTTTCACAGCAACGGTAGCATGCAAGTAGCTAACCTAACTAACCTAGAACCAACCTAGAACCAACCTAAATAACCTAGAAAAAACTCCCTCAGATGACAGTCCTATAACATGTTACACAATAAATCTATGTTTTGTTCGAAAAATGTGCATATTTTAGCTATAAATCAGTTTTACATTACTGCTACCATCATAGCCACCATCACAGCTACAGTCAGAAATCGCACGGCAGTAGCCAGAGAAAATACAGACACCAACGTCAACTACTAATTACACATCATAAAACATTTCAGAACAATATATGGTGGATAGCTAATGAAAGAATAAGATCTTGTGAACAGAGCCAATATTTCCGATTTTTGAAGTGTTTTACAGCGAAAACACAATATATCGTTATATTAGCTTACTACAATAGCTAGCACACAGCAGCATTGCTTCTAGTCAAACGGTAGCATAGCACAGTTCGACAGATATATATGAAAAAGCATCCCAAATTGGGTCCTTATCTTTGTGGATCTTCCATCAGAATGTTCTCCAAGGGGTCCTTTGTTCAGAACCGACTTTATTTGGATCCATAACGAACGATTTCCCTCAGAATTAGCAAGCACCATTAGCTAGCATTGCTAGCCTCTCGTTCTTGAACCAATTCTTGCGTCGCATCACGTCTAAAGTCCAGAATAAATTTCAATAATATAATTAAACTATATTGAAAAAACATACTTTAAGATGATATTGTGACATGTATCAAAGAAAATCGAAGCCAGAGATCATATTCACCTTTAAAAAGGTTCTTCAATGAGCCGAGTACAGGTCAGACTTCGCGCCCAGGAAATAAATAAAAGTGCGCACGTCTCAGTCCAAGACGTTGTGTTCAGTCCCTGGTCGAGATAATCAACTGATTTTTTCTCTCACTTCCGCATGACACCCAGGCGAAGGCGTATGACGTGTTTCTACAGTCATAAGTGACATGCCCTTTTATAGACAAGCTCCTGAAGAGAGAGTTCGCTTTTGGAAATCTCACTTCCGGTTAGGAAATGGTCTGTAAAAGGAGTTCTGTTTCACTTAGAGAAATAATTCAAACGTTTTTAGAAACTAGAGACTGTTTTCTATCCAATAGTAATAATAATATGCATATTGTACGAGCAAGAATTGAGTACGAGGCCGTTTAAAAATCATACGATTTTCCCCAAAAGTGAAAATAGCACCTCCTGGTCCCCAACAGGTTAAATATGGTTCTCAATCAGAGGAAACGTCAAACACCTGCCTCTAATTGAGAACCATTTCAGGCAACACATTAAACCCAACATAGAAACACAACACATAGAATGCCCACCCCAACTCACGCCCTGACCAACTAAACACATACAAAAACAAGAGAAAACAGGTCAGGAACGTGACAACGCAGTTACATTCTTAGTTTTGACAGTGAAGGAGAGGACACATCAGTTCTCAAAACATATGAGGTATTTTCAGAAGGTAGAAAGAAAGTGAACTGACGATTCGTAACGTTTGAATCAATTATATGACCAATGTATGCTACATTTTGATCAATTTGTGGTCTCTCGGACCGATGCACTTGTATCTTAAAAGCATTTGAACCAGGGACCGATGTGTATAGGTACATCGTTACACCCCTAGTACCATACCGGTTCACTTTTTATGTGTTCGGTTCTGTTTCGATTTAGCACACTTTGGGTTAGCTGTGTGGATCAACTGTTTTGAGGTCTCCAAGACAGCTGCTTCATCCAATAGAAAATTTGTGGACAGAACTGAAAAAGCGTGTGCGAGCAAGGAGGCCTACAAACCTGACTCAGTTACACCAGCTCTGTCAGGAGGAATGGGCCAAAATTCACCCAACTTATTGTGGGAAGTTTGTGGAAGTTAACCCAAGTTAAACAATTTAAAGGCAATGCTACCAAATACTAATTGAGTGTACTTAAACTTCTGACCCACTGGGAATGTGATGAAAGAAATGAAAGCTTAAATCATTCTCTACTATTATTCTGACATTTCACAATCTTAATAAAATAAAGTGGTGACTCTAACTGACCTAAAACAGGGAATTTTTACTAGGATTAAATGTCAGGAATTGTGAAAAACTTAGTTTAAATGTACTTGGCTAAGGTGTATGTAAACATCCGACTTCTATTGTACATAATACAACGTTAAAAAACAATACAATACAAAATGCATATCAATTTCTCTCTTCACAGTCCCTTTTATCAGTTTTTTTATCTGGTTTTATTGCTAGCTTGAGTTACCTGGGAAGGCATTTAGTCATGGCTCTATTTAATACTGTGTGTTTCCCGGCCTCTGGATTTGTTTAACACTTTTTTGGTTACTACATGATTCCACATGTGTTATTTCATTTTATTGTCCACTATTATTCTACAATGTAGAAAATATTTTGACCATGATAGCTTGCTATCTAGGGTGGCACCCAGCAGTTTAGGCTATTCAACTGCACAATAGCCAGATTATTCAATAATAGATCCAGATGAGGTTTAGGGTTGAGAGAGGGATTTGTCCCAAAAATGGTACTTTTAGTTTTTGTGATACCAGCCTATTGCTAGTTACACATTCTAAAACTGACTGGAGCTCTATGTTAACGGTGACGCTTATTTTACTGCAGCTGATGCATATACTGTTCAGTCAGTGTACATGGACACATGCTTTATTCAAGGTCAGTGGAAGGTCATTAGGAAACACAGAAAATAATAATGATCCAAGCCGGCTGCCCTGCAGTACACCACACTCAAGCAAATATGCATTACAGAGGCTTCCATTGATGAAAAGCCTCTGTGTTCTATTGAATAGGTAATTGTCCATCCATGGTAAGGCAGAGGATGTTAATCCACAAATCACCTATGTTTTTTCAGCAATAGGTTATGATCAATGATATCAAAGGCTGCACTGAAGTCTAACAAAACAGCTCCCACAATCTTCTTATCATCTTCTTTCAGCCAATCATCAGTCATTTGTGTCAGTGCCGAGCATGTTGAGAGCTCTTCCCGATAAGTATACTGAAACTCTGTTAACTTGTTTTCTGTAAAATAACATTTATTTCGTTGAATCGTTAAAGGATGCTTTGCTATTTTTGGGCAGCGGAATGACCTTTGCCTCCCTCCAGACCTGAGGTCACACTCCATCTTCTAGCCTTAGATTGAAGATGTGGCAAATAGAATGTGCAATGTATTTCGCTCCGCTATCAACCTCAGTAATTTACCTTCCAGGTTGTCGGTTCCAGGTTGTTTGTCCTTATTTATAGATAGCAATAATTGTTTCACCTCTTCCACAGTAACGTTGCGGAATTGAAAGATAGTGCTTTTCTTTCATTATTTGGTCTGTTATGCATGAATATGAAGGCTCAGCATTTGTTGTTTGCATGTCATGCCTAAATTTGCTAATCTTGTCAACACATCAGACCAACAAATATTTTTCACGTCTTCAACATAGGAATCATTGCAAAACCTCTTGTATGATTATTTTCACACTATTTTAGGTCCAGTCTTTGGTTTTCCTAGATATGGCTATTATATTATGATCACTACATCCGATGGGTGTGGATACTGCTTTAGAGCAGATTTCTGCAGCATTAGTAAAGATGTGATCAATACAAGTGGATAATTTAGTTTCTGTTCTGTTTGTAAATACCCTGGTAGGTTGACTGATTGTTTGAAGCTTTTTCGTGAGTGGACAGCTTGATGAAAGCCAGTCAATATTTAGGTCACCCAGAAAATATACCTCTTGATATCACATACATTATCAAGTATTTCACACATATTATCCAAATACTGACTGTCAGCTCTTGGTCTATAGCAACTTCCCACAAGAATAGGCTTTAGGTGAGGCAGGTGAACCTTTGACATGAGATCCTTGAAGCTTTACAGAAATATGACTCTGCACTTAAACAGCAATACCTCCTCCATTGGCATTCCTGTCGCTTCTGTATATGTTATAACCATATATTGCTGCAACTGTATAAAAATGAATTATCTAAGTGAGTTTCAGATATGAATGCTTTCTGTTGCTAGCAAGTTATTGATTTCATGTACCATGTCTATTAGGCTAAATATGTTAATGTGGAATATTCTTAGCACTTTTCTGGGATTCTTGATTGTTTTTATTGCTTTACTGGGAGGCTTATCAGAGGTAGACATGATAGCGATATTTATATTTGAGCTGATCATGCAGGATGATCTGCTCACAGTGGGCTTATTACTAGGGTAAAATGTCTCACTGCTAACAGTATAACTCAGGTTCGTAGGCACATGATTACTGCTGACGGTGGCTGTCGGCTTGACAAAGGCATTTAGAGGGACATAAATTAGATTACTTACATTATGACTGCCAACACCCCTGGGAAAATGTACATTTGCAGCAACTATGACAGCTCAACAACACAATGGTAGCGATTACTTGAGCAGGGCTTGGGTCACTGATATTTCATTTTCTCAACGCAGCCTTGAAATGAGAGGACAGGGTCCAGGCACCAAGATGATTAGACTCCTTCATTCCTGTACAGCATCTTCTGTTTCCAAAAGGTGCCGAAGTTCTTTAAAATCCAGTTTCAGCAGTTCCGAGTTAGCCCTCCTAATGTCGTTTGACCCCACATGGACTACGACAGCGTGAGCCCCCAGCAGCTTTCATAGAACAATAGGAAGCAGCCTAGTAATGTCCTCTACTCGTGCTTCAGGATAGCACAGGGTTTCTGCCCTGGGAACTGAGAGTTGCCAATGATAATGGTTGGTGAAACGGCAGAGGGGGTCCAGCAGTTTTTGCACCACGAGCCAGCCCCCCCCAAAATATTGTGGCTGACAGAGGAGCCGGTGCATCAGACACCCTTGATATCCGGTAAGAGGACGAGGGCAGCAGATCCGAGTCAGAATCCCCTTGAAAAAGGAGTCAGGATAGGGGACGTTGGTGTGGGAACCTCCAAAGCCAGGAGGGTGAAGCTGTTTGACAACAGGATTTGGGTCGGGCTTCCCAATGCTAAAGAAGCACCACTCGCCACAGGCCACTTCCCTCCATTTGGCTTACGGCGGGCGACATGCTTCCATGGGAGTGGGAGACTTCTTTGCAGAGGGGTCCCTGGAAGGTATTGGCCATTCAGTCAAGGAATGTTGAGTAGGCGGTGATACTCTCAATACATCGGAGCGGTGATACTCAACACATCGGAGCGTCATCCATCCTTTGGTGTAGAGAAGGAGAAGGTGTTTCCCCAGTAGATTGTGCAAGTTCTTAATCTGTTTGCTAAGAGTAGCCACTTCTTCCTTATAGTTCTCCATGAGTAAACAATTGTTGCATCGGAAATCCGGTCGGCCCACACTGTCCCAAAAAGAGCATAGTAAATACAGCTCCTGCAGCACATGAAACGTTAGATTTTTCCTCAATGGGGAAGCCTCCATGGGAAAAGACAGCAGCTCAATACGTGTCGCAGAGACAGTGATTTACAGGCAGAGTAAAAAAACTAACAAAAAAGGACCTATACAGGCCGTGTAACGGCTTTCGTCTTCCTCCTCGTCTGAGGAGGAGAAGTTAGAAGTATCGGAGGACAAATGTGCAGCGTGGTAATTGTTCATCTTGTTTAATAAAAGTGAACACTCAAAATACAAAAACAACAAATGTGAAAAACCGAAACAGTTCTGTCTGGTGCAGACACACGAAGACTGAAGACAACCACCCACAAAACCCAACACAAAACAGGCTACCTAAATATGGTTCCCAATCAGAGACAACACAAAACACCTGCCTCTGATTGAGAACCATATCAGGCCAAACACAGAAATAGGAAAACATAGAAATACAAACATAGACTGCACACCCCAACTCACGCCCTGACGATACTAAATAAAGACAAAACAAAGGAAATAAAGGTCAGAACGTGACAGGCCGTCGGTAAATACACCCAATACATGTTTTAATGAAATAGACTTGAGCCTGTTAAACTTAACTTTCTGCGACAAACAATTCGCTCAAACAAATTTAAAAACTCTCGTGCCTGTCTGAGTAGTCCGGAATAAAAAGCCAGCAAAACTCCGTATTATGATGAAGGGGAGACTATGTTGAATTCAATTTGAATTTCAACAATTTTCAAGTTATGAAATTGGAAATGAATTAAATTTGTTTGGACTGTTTTAATATGAATTGGAATTGTAAAACATTTGGAATTCAATATTTATACATTTCCCAGTTAGGCCAGGTTGAATGAAATTTTCGAATCTACCTTTACATTGAGATTTTTTATATTTTGCTCCATTAACATTGTTTAATTTTTGAAAATAATAGACATTATCATAATGTTTTTGATGTTTCTGTGTTCTTTCGTTTATCATTCTACAGTCATCAACATTAATACATTTTTATCCAGTTTAAAATAGACGCAGTGCCTTCAGAAAGTATTCACACCCCTTGACGTTTACCACATTTTGTTGTGTTACCTCCTAAATTTAAAATGGATAATATTCCGATTTTTTTTCAATGGCCTATACTCAATAACCCATTATGTCAAAGTGGAATAATTGAATTTACCAAAACAAAACAAAAAATTAGAGTCAAAAAGTGTTCAACCGCTTCATTGTGGCAAGCCTAAATAAGTTCAGCAGTCAAGTCACATGGACTCACTCGGTGTGCAATAATAGTGTTTAACATGATTTTTTACATTTTAGTCATTTAGCAGACGCTCTTAATAACCTGTTATGGCTGAAGGGGCAGTATTGAGTAACCTGGAAAGAGGTGCCCATTTCAAACGGCCTCGTACTCAATTCTTGCTCATACAATATGCATATTATTATTACTATTGGATAGAAAACACTCTCTAGTTTCTAAAACCGTTTGAATTATTTCTCTAAGTGAAACAGAACTCCTTCTGCAGCCCATTTCCTATCCGGAAGTGAGATTTCCGAAAGCGAGGTGTCTGTTCAAGAGCTTGTCTATAAATGGGCATGTCACTTAGGACTATAGATACACGTCATACACCTTCCCCTGGGTGTCAAGCGGAAGTGAGAGCAGAAATGAGTTGATTATCTTGTTCAGAGATTGAATACATCATCTTGGAATGAGAGGTCCGCCATTTTTTTTTCTTCCCGAAAGCGCGAAGTAGGACCTGGAATCGCCTTCTGGAAAGCCGTCGTTATGGGCGAATACAATCTCCGGCTTAGATTTTATTTGATACATGTCACAATATCATCCTAAAGTATGTTTTTTCAATATAGTTTTATTATATTATTGAAATTTATTCGGGACTTTAGGCGTGATGCGTTGTATGAATTTGTTCACGAAGGAGAGGTTAGCGCCGCATGGCCAGTGTGCTTGCTAATTCAAGAGGGATATAGTTCGTTCTGGATCCAAACAAAGACGGTTCTGGACAAAGGACCCCTTGTACAACATTCTGATGGAAGATCAACAAAGGTAGGACCCAATTTGGGATGCTATTTCATATATCTGTCGAACTGTGCTATCGCTACCGATTACCTGGAATCATTGCTGTTGTGTGTTAGCTATTGCAGTAAGCTAATATAACGCTATATTGTGTTTTCGCTGTAAAACACTTAAAAAATCGGAAATATTGGCTGTATTCACAAGATCTTTGTCTTTCATTTGCTATACACCATATATTTTTCTGAAATGTTTTATGATGAGTAATTAGGTAGTTGACGTTGGTGTCTGTATTTACTCTGGCTACTCCCGTGCTATTTCTGACTGTAGCTATGATGGTAGCAGTAATGTAAAACTGATTTATAGCTCAAATATGCACATTTTTCGAACAAAACATAGATTTATTGTGTAACATGTTATAGGACTGTCATTTGAGGAAGTTGTTTCTAGGTTAGTTTGGTTGGTTCTAGGTTAGTTAGGTTGGCTTTGTGCATGCTACCTGCATGCTACCTGTGCTGTGAAAAATGTCTGTCCTCTTTTGTATTTGGTGGTGAACTAACATAAATATACGTGGTGTTTTCGCTGTAAAACATTTAAAAAATCTGACATGTTGGCTGGATTCACAAGATGTTTATCTTTCAAATGCTGTATTGGACTTGTTAATGTGTGAAAGTTAAATAGTTAAAAAAAATAGATTTTGAATTTCGCGCCCTGCACTTGAGCTGGATGTTGTCATAAGTGTACCGGCCTCGGGCTTGCAGCTTAAGTGGCTTGCTCAAGGGCACATCAACAGAATTTTCACCTAGTTGGCTCAGGGATTCGAACCAGCGACCTTTTGGTTACTGGTCCAACACTCTTAGCCTACAGGTAGCAAAGCAGTTATCTGACTACCTCATCTCTGTAACCCTACACACAATTGTTTGTAAGGTCCCTCAGTCGAGCAGTGAATTTCAAACAGATTCAACCACAAAGACCAGAGAGGGTTTCCAGTGCCTTGCAAAGGGCACCTATTGGTAGATGGGTAAAAAAATATTTGACATTGAATAACTCTTTGAGCATGGTGAAGTTATTAATTACACTTTGGATGGTGTATCAATTTCACCCAGTCACTACAAAGATACAGGTGTCCTTCCTAACTCAGTTGCCAGAGAGGAAGTTAACCACTCAGGGATTTCACCAAGAGGCCAATGGTGACTTTAAAACAGTTACAGAGTTTAAAACTTCTTATGGCTGGGGGCAGTACTGAGTAGCTTGGATGAATAAGGTGCCCAGAGTAAACTGCCTGCTACTCAGTCCCAGTCGCTAATATATGCGTAGTATTAGTAGATTTGGGTAGAAAACACTCTGAAGTTTCTACAACTATTTGAATGATGTCTGTGAGTATAACAGAACTCATATGGCAGGCAAAAACCTGAGAAAAAATCCAACCAGGAAGTGGGAAATCTGAGGTTTGTAGTTTTTCAAGTCATTGCCTATCGAATATACAGTGTCTATGTGGTCATATTGCACTTCCTAAGGCTTCCACTAGATATCAACAGTCTTTAGAACCTTGTTTGATGCTTCTACTGTGAAGGATGGGGGAAGGAGAGCTGATTGAGTCAGGGGTCTGCCAGAGTGGCATGAACTGATCACGTGTGCTCACGTGAGAGCGACCTGCGTTCCATTGCAATTCTAAAGACAAAGGAATTCTCCGGTTGGAACATTATTGAAGATTTATGTTAAAAACATCCTAAAGATTGATTCTATACATCGTTTGACATTAGCGAACAAAACAAACATTTATTGTGGAACTGGGATTCCTGGGAGTGCATTCTCATGAAGATCAAAGGTAAGTGAATATTTATAATGCTATTTCTGACTTCTGTTGACTCCACAACATGGCGGGTATCTGTATGGCTTGTTTTGGTCTCTAAGCGCTGTACTCAGATTATTGCATGGTGTGCTTTTTCGGTAAAGCTTTTTTGAAATCTGACACAGCGGTTGCATTAAGGAGAAGGTTATCTAAAGTTCCATGCATAACACTTGTATTTTCATCAACATTTATGATGAGTATTTCTGTAAATTGATGTGGCTCTCTGCAAAATCACCGGATGTTTTGGAAGCAAAACATTACTGAACATAACGCGCCAATGTAAATTGAGATTTTTGGATATAAATATTAACTTTATCGAACAAAACATACATGTATTGTGTAACATGAAGTCCTATGAGTGTCATCTGATGAAGATCATCAAAGGTTAGTGATTCATTTTATCTCTATTTCTGCTTTTAGTGACTCCTCTCTTTGGCTGGAAAAATGGCTGTTTTTCTGTGACTAGGTACTGACCTAACAATCATTTGGTGTGCTTTCGTCGGAAAGCCTTTTTGAAATCGACACTGTGGTGGGATTAACAACAAGTTTATCTTTAAAATGGTGTGAAATATTGTATGTTTGAGGAATTTTAATAATGAGATTTCTGTTGTTTGAATTTGGCGCCCTGCACTTTCACTGGCTGTTGTCAAATCGATCCCGTTAACGGGATCTTAGCCGATCTCAGCCATAAGAGGTTATTAATTGCTGTGATAGGAGAAAACTGAGGATAGATGAACAACATTGAAGTTACTCCACAATACTAACTTAATGGACAGTGTGAAAAGAAGGAAGCCTGTTCAGAATAAAAATATTACAAAACATGCATACAGCAAATAAATTTGCAAAGCAATTTACTTTTTGTCCTGAACATAAAGTGTTGTGTTTGGGGCAAACCAATACATTACTGAGTACTACTCCCCATATTTTCAAGCATAGTGGTTATTTTCAAGCATCACGTCATGTGTATGCTTGTAATCGTTATTATGGACTATAATGTTTTTCAGGATAAAAATAAATTGAATGGAGCTAGGCAGGCAAAATCCTAGAGGAAAACCTGCTACAGTCTGCTTTCCACCAGACACTGGGATATGAATTCGCCTTTCAAAAGGACAATAACCAAAAACACAAGGCCAAATCTACACAAGTTGCTTACCAAGAAGACAGTGAATGTTCCAGAGTGGCCGAGTTACAGTTTTGACTTCAATCTATTTGAAAATCTATAGCAAGACCTGAAAATGGTTGTCTAAAAATGATCAGCAACTAATTGACAGAGCTTGAAGAATTGAGAAAATAATGTTTAAATATTGTACAATCCAGGTGTGGAAAGCTTAGAGACTGACCCAGAAAGACTACCAGGTGTATTCGCTGCCAAATGTGCATCTACAAAGTGTTGGCTCAGTGGTGTGAATACTTATGTAAAGGAGATTTCTGTATTTAACATAAACACTAAAAACATGTTTTCACTTTGTCATTATGGAGTATTGTGTGTAGATGGGTATGGTTTTGTTTAGTTTTTTTAATAAATTTTGAATTCAGGCTGTAACAACAAAATGTGGAATAAGTCAATGGGTAAGAATACATTCTGAAGGCATTTCAAAGCTCACTAGATTAAATTACACAATTTTAAAGCCCATTTTATAAAGCATTAGAAACTACTATAATGATGTACAGTATGTCCATATTTAGTATCTTTGAAGAGATGGCGATTGGGTCTAAATAAGCGTTTGGTAGTCTAAATTCAGTGTTACTGTCTTTAACTGCCATTTCCCGAAAGTCAGACTCTTCCGACACACCACCTACACTAAACAAAAATATAAACACAACATGTAAAGTGTTGGAATCATGTTTCATGAGCTGAAATAAAATAACAGAAATGTTCAAAAAAAGCTTTTCTCACTCAAATGTGCGCACAAATTTGTTTATATCCCTGTTAGTTAGCATTTATCCTTTTCCAAGATAATCCATGTATCTCAGTGCTTGAGGCGTCACCAGAAACAGCCTGGTTCGATGTGTTTGGGAGTCCCATAGGGCAGCGCAGAATTGGCCCAGTGTCATCCGAGTTTAGCCGTTGTAGGCTGTCATTTTAAATAAGAACACATTCTTATTAACTGACTTGCCTAGTTAAATAAAGGTTAAATTAAAAATTAAAAAAGAAAGTGTCACACTGCATGTGGCAAATGGGTATCACACCAGATACGGACTGGTTTTCTGATCCACGCCCCTACCTTTAAAAAAAAAAAAAAAAGTGTATTCCCAGTCATGGAAAATCCATATATTAGGGCCTAGTGAATTTATTTAAATTGAGTGATTTCCTTATATGAACTGTAACAAAGTAACATTTTTGAAACTGTTGCATGTTGCGTTTTATTTTTGTTCAGTATACATATCTACCTCAATTTCCTCGTACCCCTCCACATCGACTCAGTACTGGTAACCCATGTAAATAGCCAAGCTACCATTGCTCATTTTGTATTTATTACTCATGTTAGTCTACACCTGTTGTTTACGAAGCATGTGACAATTAAAATTGTATTTTATTTGAACTGCTTTAAGCATTAGTAAACGCTCCCGCTAATAGGTCAAGTTTATCTACATGAAAATAAAGTTATTAAAATAAAGAAATTAATGTAGGCCTATTTATTAAACATGTTTGAAGGTTTTTATTGTCGGTCTTCATCCATACCTGTCAGTTACTACACGTTTATTCAATTACCATCACAGTACTAGCTAGCATGTGTGTGAGACCGTGTGCAAAAAGGAGAATGTACAAAATGGCAAAGGAAAATAAATAAACATAAATATAGGCCTAGGTTTTATTTAGTTTGGTGTTTTCCACTGGTTAACCTTATCGCAATAGATTTCAAATGTTGCTGCGATGATTTATTGCACCTAACCGATACAGTCCACAATCAACAGCCTGATCAACTATGTGTCGCGCTGCATGAGGCAAATGGTGGTCACACCATATACTGACAGGTTCTGATCCATAGCCCCTACCTTAAAAAAATAAAAGATATCTGTGACCAACAGATGAATATCTGTATTCCAGTCATGTGAAATCCATAGATTAGGGCCTAATTTAATTATTTAAATTGACTGATTTCCTGTAACGAAGTAAAATTGTTTAAATTCACCACGTTGCGTTTATATTTTTGTTCAATGTAATTTCTCACCTTCAGAAGTATCTGTATTCACCACATGTTGTGTGGTTATGCTTAGATATATTCTCAAAACCTGTCAAGAGGGAATTGTTGATATGTTGTACATTTTTTATTCTAGGTAATTTTCTTCAGAAAAATGCACCAAAAACATTTTATTTTATAGGTTTAAAAAAAAGCATTTATCCACAATCTGATCTGGACAATATAATCCTGGGAGTGTCTTAACAAAATTTAACCAACATCTTTAGGCTGACTATATCTAGTGTCCGGAAAAATGAATTTCTGCAATATGCAAATACGGTGCTTTTGGAAAGTACTCTGACACCTAGACTTTTTCCACATTTTGTTACGTTACAACCTTTTTCAAAAATGTATTAAATTGTTTTCCCACACTCAATCTACACACAATCCCCATAATGACAAAGCAAAAACAGGGTTTCATAAATGTTTGCAAAAGGAGAAAAAAAAAAGAAACATCACATTTACATAAGTATTCAGACCATTTACTCAGTACTTTGTTGAAGAACCTTAGGCGGTGATTACAGCCTCAAGTCTTCTTGGTTATGACTTTACAAGTTTGGCACACCTGTATTTGGAGAGTTTATCCCATTCTTCTCTGCAGATCCTCTCAAGCTCTGTCAGGTTGGATGGGGAGTGTCGCTGCACAGCTATTTTTAGGTCTCTCCAGAGATGTTCGATCCGGTTTATGTCCGGGCTCTGGCTGGGACACTCAAGTACATTCAGAGACTTGTCCCGAAGCCACTAATGTGTTATCTTGGCTCTGTTCTTAGGATCGTTGTCCTGTTGGAAGGTGAACCTTCACCCCCAGTCATAGGTCCTGAGCAGGTTTTCATCAAGGATCCTGCTGTACTTTGCTCCGTTCATCTTTAACTCAATCCTGACTAGACTCCCAGTCCCTGCCGCTGAAAAATATCCCCACAGCATGATGCTGCCACCACCATGCTTCACCGCAGGGATGGTTCCAGGTTTCCTCTAGACATGACACTTGGCATTCAGGCAAAATAGTTCAATCTTGGTTTCATCAGACCAGAGAATCTTGTTTCTTGATCTTGAGTCTTTAGTTGCCTTTTGGCAAACTCCAAGCCTGCTGTCATGCACCTTTTTCTGAAGACCTCATGGCTTGGTTTTTGCTCTGAAATCCACTGTTAACTGTGAGACATTATATAGACCGGTGTGTGCCTTTCCAAATCATGTACAATCAATTGCATTTAGCATAGGTGGCCTCCAATCAAGTTGTAGAAACGTTTCAAGGATGATCAATGGAAACAGGATGCACCTGAGCTCAATTTGGAGTCTCATAGCAAAATGTCTGAAAACTTATGTAAATAAGGTACTTGTTTTTTCTTTTAATAAATGAGCAAACATTTCTAAAAACCTGCTTTCACTTTGTCATTATGAGGTAGTGTGTAGATCAGGAAAATTGTTTTTAATCCATTTTAGATTAAGGCTGTAACGAAATGTGGAAAAAGGGAAGGATTCTGAATACTTTCCGAATGCACTATATGCTTATTTTAATACAGAAAAAACAAACTTAAAGATAACAAAAACTATTTAGTCCACTCAATGTGTTTAAATATCATGTGGCTGTCCATGGTACTGATTTCTGTCTGTGTGTATGTGTACGCGCGCAAGTAAAACAAGAACTGTTGACTCACCCTACTTAAGACTAGTTGAACGCCAATGCCATCCTCCCCTCTCATGTTGGCAAAACGCTCTATGGCACTGTCATACATGTAACGCTTGTCGTGGTTGGAAGAAGGTGAGGACCAAAGAGCAGTGTGGTAAGTGTCCATAATGATATATTTAATAAATCAAACAGAACACTGAACGAAATAACAAAAGTACAAACAACCCGAAACAGTCCCGTATGGTGAAAACACTAACACAGGATACAACCACTCACAAAACACAAAGGAAAACAGGCTACCTAAATATGGCTCCCAATGACACCTGCCTCTGATTGGGAGCCGGAGTCCGCACCTTTGGGGGGGTACTGTCACGCCCTGACCATAGATTGCTTTGTATGTTTCTATGTTTTGTTTGGTCAGGGTGTGATGTGGGTGGGCATTCTATGTTGTATGTCTAGGTTGTCTATTTCTGTGTTTGGCCTAGTATGGCTCCCAATCAGAGGCAGGTGTCAGTCGTTGTCTCTGATTGGGAGCCATATTTATGTAGCCTGTTTTCCTTTGTGTTTTGTGGGTGGTTGTTTCCTGTGTCTGTGTTATTCACCATACGGGACTGTTTCGTTTTCGTTTTGTATTTCACATTGTTATTTTGGTATTTCTTAGTGTTCAGTTAATAAACCGAACATGGACACTTACTACGCTGCGTATTGGTCCGACATCTCTTCTCATTCCAACGACGAGCGTTACAATACAGTACACTTTTAGTTTTTGTTGTCATAGGCTACCTAGCTAAAATGCTTGCTAGCCTAACTTCCTCGCATGGACAACAATTTTTGTATTTTTTTTATTTCACCTTTATTTAACCAGGTAGGCTAGTTGAGAACAAGTTCTCATTTGCAACTGCGACTTGCCAAGATAAAGCATAGCAATTCGACACATACAACACAGAGTTACACATGGAATAAACAAAACATACAGTCAATAATACAGTAGAAAAATAAGTCTATATACAATGTGAGCAAATGAGGTGAGATAAGGGAGGTAAAGGTAAATAAAGGCCATGATGGCGAGATAAATACAATATAGCAAGTAAAACACTGGAATGGTAGATTTGCAGTGGAAGAATGTGCAAAGTAGAAATATAAATAATGGGGTGCAAAGGAGCTAAATAAATAAATACAGTAGGGGAAGATGTAGTTGTTTGGGCTAAATTATAGATGGGCTATGTACAGGTGCGGTAATCTGTGAGCTGCTCTGTGTAACGGCTGTCTTCCTCCTCCTCCTCACAGGAGGGAGACTCAGGCGGCTCAGGACAGCGGGAGCACCTGGAGGAAGGAAACGGAGAGACAGCCTTGTGTGTGGGGCTGCCACCGGAGGTCTGGTACGTGGAGGAGGCACCGGATAGACCGGACCGTGGAGGCTCACTGGAGGTCTCGAGCACCGAGCCTGCTCAACCCTACCTGGCTGAATGCTCCCCGTAGCCAGGCCAGTGCGGCGAGGTGGAATAGCCAGCACTGGGCTGTGCTGGCGACCCGGGGACACCATGCGTAGGGCTGGTGCCATGCCCGGTCCCTCTCTCTCCACGGTAAGCAAGGGGAGTTGGCGCAGGTCTCCTACCTGACTTCGCCACACTCCCCGTGTGCCCCCCACAAGAAATGTTTGGGGCTGCCTCTCGGGCTTCCAGCCGCGCTGCCTTGCTGCCTCCTCATACCGCCGCCTCTCCGCTTTCGCTGCCTCCAGCTCAGCCTTGGGGCGGAGATATTCTCCAGCCTGTGCCCAGGGTCCTTCTCCGTCCAGAATCTCCTCCCAAGTCCAGGAGTCCTGCGATCGCTGCTGCTGCCCGTTACCACGCTGCTTGGTCCTTTGTTGGTGGGTATTTCTGTAACGGCTGTCTTCCTACTCCTCAGATGAGGAGGAGTAGTAAGGATCGGAGGACCAATGCGCAGCGTGGTACGTGTTCATGCTCTTTATTAACCTTTTCTCAATATAGGGGGTGCTGTTTCAACGTTACCATTTATCGTTCCCAAATTAAACTGCCTCGTACTCAATTCTTGCTCGTACAATATGCATATTATTATTACTATTGGATAGAAAACAGTCTCTAGTTTCTAAAAACGTTTGAATTATTTCTCTGAGTGAAACAGAACTCGTTTGGCAGCGAAATTCCTGACGGGTACTGCAAAATCTGAAAATGTTGACCCTGTTCTAGGATCAGTTTAAAACTCTGTATGTATCCTATGGGTCGACATGAACTGCACGCGCCTTCCCCTGGATGTCAGTAACCAATGAGAATTGGAATGGAGTTTCTAGGCAGATCTCAGACCTTATAAAAGGCCATGGCATGGGGGGTGCAGTCTTTTCATTGTTCGTCATTGCGCAGAGCAGGACCTCAGCATGGCGTTCGGAAAAGCTCAAGTTATCGGCCTTAGATATATCCGTCTGTGATTTAATTCGATATAGGTCTTAGAAACATCATAACGAAGTTATTTTAAACCGAGTTATATCAGTTTATGCGAGTATATTGCGATTTTCGGAATTTCCTTAGTATTGCGTTTTGAAGATTTGGGCATGTCTGCGCCACATAGCTAACGTTAGCTGCTATTTCCAAAGTTGAAGAGGACGTTTTACAACCGAGCAACGATTATTTTGGACAAAGGACAACTTGCCCAAGATTCTGATGGAAGCTCGTCCAAAAGTAAGAGCTATTTATGATTTAATTCGTATTTATGTGGAAATGTGACAGGTTAAAGGAAATACTAATAGCCTGTTATACATTAAAAAGTATTAGTAAATTCATAGTATGTGAGGATCTTAAAACATCTAAGGTTAAGAAGATCATGCAGTCAGTATTAGTTGATAGATTGATAACATTTATATAATTCTGTTAAAATCCGTCAAGCATACAAAGGGTACGAATTGTGAGAGGAATGTGTAAACGTTATGTTGATTCCTTTATGTTGTCGTGGATAAAAGTGCTAATCTGTGATCTACTAAATGCTCTTAATCTATGAGCCTGAGATCGATTGCTCTGGTCTCCACTCAAGTTCACGGAGAATTCTCGGTCTTTTTCTCATTGCACTAAACGTTCAATGAGTAAACATTCCGTATCACTATCGTGATTCTTTCTACCCTTTTTCAGGTACATTATTGATGATTAAAAAGAGTAATTTAAATGTAATAACTTGATAACATGTCAAGAGTGTTTAAGGTTTGTTTAGTAACATGTTGAGGAAGTTGGTTGGGTTTGCAGAGAGTAATGTGAGCCGTGCTCGGTTGCAGCTAGCTTCGTACTGCTAGGTAGCTGCCATTTTATGTCGATTGTGAATGAACGTGTGCGCTGTTGGTAAGATGTTTTGCGGCGTTATTTGTGTGGTTGTTTTTCAAACACTTTGTTGCCTGTTGATGAATTGTGTTATGGTTTACTGAGTTAAAGCTTTGCTTGACAGTTATATTGAAAACAGTATTTGTTTCAGTGATGTACAGTGTATACTGTTATGATTTGAATAAGCCTTGTACCCTACAAAACCTATCGTTCCTGTAGATCTGTTGTTCTGTAAAATGTGTTATTGTGCACTAAACGTTCAATGAGTAAACATTCCGTATCACTATCGTGATTCTTTCTACCCTTTTTCAGGGGTGTAACAGAAAAATGTAAAAGGATTTGTCCGCCATTAATTTCGGCACTGGTCTGACTGTAACGCACACTGTATGTCTAGTAACGTTAATTTTAAAAATCTAACACAGCGGTTGCATTAATAACTAATGCATCTTTCATTTGCTGTCCAACCTGTATTTTTTAGTCAAGTTTACGATTATTTATCGATTAGATTAGGTGCCTCTCCAAGATGGCGCTGGCCAGAATGCCTGAAATGTTGCTACTGATCACATTGTATAACCACAATTTGTGCTGCTAAATATGCACATTTTCGAACAAAACCTATATGCATTGTGTAATATGATGTTACAGGACTGTCATCTGATGAAGTTTATCAAGGTTAGTCAAATTATATATATTTTGCTGGATTGTTACGATCGCTAACCTTTGCTGCTGGTAAATGCGGTTGTGTTTCTGGCTATTGTGGTAAGCTAATCTAATGCTATATTGTGTTTTCGCTGTAAAACACTTAAAAAATCTGACATATTGGCTGGATTCACAAGATGTTGGGCTTTCATTTGCTGTACGCTGTGTATTTTTCAGAAATGATTTATGATGAGTAATTAGGTATTTGACGTTGGTCTCTGTAATTATTCTGGCTGCATCGACGCTATTTCAGATTGCAGCTGCAATGTAGAACTGTGATTTATACCTGAAATATGCAAATTTTTCGAACAAAACATATGCTATACAATAAATATGTTATCAGACTGTCATCTGATGAAGTTATTTCTTGGTTAGTGACTATTTATATCTTTATTTGGTCGAAATTGTGATAGCTACCTATGCAGGAAAAAAATGGTGGGAAAAAAAAGTTGTGTCTTTTGCTATCGTGGTTAGCTAATAGATTTACATGTGTCTTCCCTGTAAAACATTTTAAAAATCAGAAATGATGGCTGGATTCACAAGATGTGTATCTTTCATCTGGTGTCTTGGACTTGTGATTTAATGATATTTAGATGCTAGTATTTACTTGTGACGCTATGCTAGGCTATGCTAGTCAGCTTTTTTACTGTGGGGGGTGCTCCCGGATCCGGGATTGGGACCAATTAGAAGTTAAAACAATCGAACACTGTAATAAATAATCAACCGAAACAGTTCTGTGTGGAACACACAGACACAGGAAATAAACACCCACAAAACACAGGTGGAAAAAGGTTACCTAAGTATGATTCTCAATCAGAGACAACTAACGACACCTGCCTCTGATTGAGAATCATACTAGGCCAAACGCAAAAACCGACATAGAAAAACGAACATAAATAACCCACCCAACTCACGCCCTGACCATACTAAAACAAAGAAATAACAAAAGAACTAAGGTCAGAACGTGACACTCTGACAGCTGGTGCTTAAAGCTGGTGAGGGAGATAAGTGTTTCCAGCTTCAGAGATTTTTGCAGTTGGTTCCAGTCATTGGCAGCAGAGAACTGGAAGGAAAGACGACCAAAGAGAAATTGGCTTTGGGGGTGACCAGTGAGATATACCTGCTGGAGAGCGTGCTACGAGTGGGTGCTGCTATGGTGACCAGTGAGCTGAGATAAGGCGGGGCAGGGGCCTCCCGGGTGGCGCAGTGGTCTAGGGCACTGCATCGCAGCGCTAGCTGTGCCACCAGAGACTCTGGGTTTGCGTCGCCCCACGACCGGGAGGTCCGTGGGGCGACGCACAATTGGCCTAGCGTCGTCCGGGTTAGGGAGGGTTTGGCCAGTAGGGATGTCCTTGTCTCATCACGCACCAGCGACTCCTGTGGCGGGCCGGGCGCAGTGCACGCTAACCAAGGTCGCCAGGTGCACGGTGTTTCCTTCGACACATTGGTGCGGCTGGCTTCCGGGTTGGATGTGCGCTGTGTTAAGAAGCAGTGCGGCTAGGTTGGGTTGTGTTTCAGAGGACGCATGGCTTTCGACCTTCGTCTCTCCCGAGCCCGTACGGGAGTTGTAGCGATGAGACAAGATAGTAACTACTAACAATTGGATACCACGAAATTGGGGAGAAAAGGGGGTAAAATTAAAATAAATAAATAAAAGAGATAAGGCGGGGTTTTACCTAGCAGAGACTTGTAGATTACCTGTAGCCAGTGGGTTTGGCGACGAGTATGAAGCGAGGGCCAACCAATGAGAGTGTACAGGTCGCAATGGTGGGTAGTGTGTGGGGCTTTGGTGATAGACTGCATCCAGTTTGTTGAGTAGAGTGTTGCAGGCTATTTTATAGATGACATCATCGAAGTCGAGGATCCGTAGGATGGTCAGTTTTATGAGGGTATGTTTGGCAGCATGAGTGAAGGATGCTTTGTTGCGATATGGGAAGCCGATTCTAGATTTAATTTTGGTTTGGAGATGCTTAATGTGATTCTGGAAGGAGAGTTTACAGTCTAACCAGACACCTAGGTATTTGTAGTTGTCCACGTATTCTAAGTCAGAGCCGTCCAGAGTAGTGATGCTGGACGGGCGAGCAATTGCGGGCAGTGATCGGTTGAATAGCATGCATTTTGTTGTATTTGCTTTTAAGAGCAGTTGGAGGCCACGGGAGGAGAGTTGTATGGCATTGAAGCTCGTCTGGAGGTTAGTTAAGGGCTTGTAAGAAAGCATTTCACCTGTTGTTTTCGGCGCATGTGACAAACAAATTTGATTTGAGAATACAAAAATCCTGTGAATCCCATTGCGACATGATGCAAGTAAATGATAGGACAACTTTATAACTAGGAATTATTAGGAAAATTGCAATCCCACTACAGTGCTAAAACACAGATTATATCATGAATATCATACAAAATATCACTGGGTAAGTCTCTTAAATATTGAAGTTTATCCAACACAAAATCCACCCTAGCACAAGACCAAAAAAGTTGACCAAAATCATTCCAATCCCAATTAAAATGCAACGGCTGTTTAGCGTATTGAATGGTTGGCTTTAGGACCATCACTGTCTGCCTTTCTCTCACTTTAAGAAAGCAGAGACCATGCCAGTTTTTACCCCCAAGCCATAAGACTCATGAACAGGTAATGAAATGGCTACCCGGATTATTTGCATTGTGTTCCCCCCCTCCAACCCCTCTTTTACGGTGCTGCTACTCTCTGTTTATCATATATGCACAATCACTTTAACTATTGTGGTAAAGCGTGGGGTGTTGGTTTGAGCGTGCAGAGATTGACACAGAGACAGGGAGGCTTTAGTAAGAAAAAACAACTTTACATAAGACAGAAAATAAATATATAGAAGAAATAACTTAGGTTTAGCTCAGCCTTCTTTCTCTCGTTTAACTGGTGTCCGCCTCTCTCCCTTCTCTTCCGCGGTGTGCCATCGTGCTCCTTTTATTTACTTTCCTCTAATTACCTCCACTTAGCTGTCCGTGTCGGGGTGCCCAGCTCCCGTATTCCCAGCAGAGGGAGCCAACGTCGCCTCACGTACCTCCCCTCTATTACCATCCCCCGGGGTAGACCTCCTGGGATACCACACAATACATTCATGTACATATGTACAGTATAGGATCCAACCCTATCACAGAGTGAATAAATGTAGAGCGTTTGTAGATTTTAAGAAAAAAATATTAAGTGACAGTTTCATCAGTACGTGCTTAAAGAAAGTCATATCACAAAGATCACAGATGACAGTGCCCACCAAATCTATGACAATAGAGAATGAATTGTAAGCACCAAAATGTGTTAAAGTGTGTTTGTCAAAATAATATCTGAAAATGTCAGTTGTTGAACATAATAATTCTATTTGCAATAGCAATTTATGATACATGCCGTTGAGGATTATTCCATGTACCAACACTACATGTAGGACGGACATAAGATATTTCCCACATACAGTATACACATACAGAGGCATTTTTCTGCTATGATTTTTCCACTCAGAATCCAGAATGGATATGATAATGGGGCCAGCACAGGACGTAATACACCCTTACAACAATCTACTTTTTGATCTTCTTGATTTCTTATCTGTAAACTGCTACTGTGTGTCAAGAAAAGAGCCCCACTTAGGGGTTAGTGTACTCCAGTAAAAAAGGGCTGGTTTAGATTAAAAACCATTGCCCTGTGTCCCAGTTCATAGGGGCATGAGAGACTAGTCAGTGGTAGAATTGAGTTGGCACTGTATTGGCCCAAACACCCACAAGGTTGAGGTTACTCATGGACAGTAATTCGAAATAATATTTTTTTGCATTGAAGCATTGTCTTCTAACTGTCCAAGAATAGGATCCAGTGTTAGGAAATATTTGTTCCCATAAATACAAAGGAGGATGTCTCTCCTCATACTTCTGGCACTAGTCAGACTGCCGGACTGTGTAAAAACTTTATGACCAGCAACGGAGTTCCCATTGACTAAGAACCACAGAGCCAATTGGGAGAGAATACCCAGGTCAAGGGTGCCAATTGAAAGTCAAGGGGTGTGTCTGTGCCTTTTGGATTACTCTCTCTTTACAGAGAACCCCTGTGGTTCAAGTCAAGAGTTACCCTTCCCCTTTCAATCTGCTCTGCTCATGTCTGAAAGTGACAGAGCCAGCAGCCAAGTTTTTCACAGTATGTCATGAAAAATGATTACACTTATGAATGTATGTAAAATCAAATATGTATTAGATCCAGTACAATGGAATAACTAAGACCGGAATTTGAATGCAGCATGTTCCGATTCCTCCTTCTCTTTCTGTCCAGCAGGGTCAACCAAAAACGCTTGGCCTGATGGTTCATGCAGATACTGGGGAAGCAATATAGAAATGTATTGATCCCTTAAATGATTTTACTATTAAATGACCCATATCACAACCCTTCACAAAAGGTACCTAAATCAATTTTGGAAAAAGGATTTTACTCACAATGAACTTCCAGTGGTTCTGGTTCTCATTCAAAAAACTCATGACAGCATTGTAGTTACTGAAGTTCACCTGAAAATATTTCACACACCTGCCACTAAGCCAAAAATATTTTATGAATAGTTAATCTTTTAAAATTCCACTAACAGATTATATCAGTACCTTGGGAAGACTTGGCTTGCGCACTAAACTTCTTTCTCTATTTAGAATGACTTGGGCTGAGAAGTGATTTAAGATGTAAATCTTTGTCCCGTAACTGTAGCTTTTTGTGGTTGCTTGAAAGTACCATTCGATTGTTTGTACAAGGAGAGAAACTAAAACCACAAATGCTTTGAATGTGAAGAACATTATACAAATAATTAAGCATAAACTAAAATACATAGACATGTCAGAGAATATTGGTTAGTTAGGATTGTTTATCGAGATTTAAAACAAAAGTAATTACATTTGCCTTTGTATTTATTTGTCTAATATATTCTGGCTACATGCAATTTTAATGGGTCATTGTCACGTACAGTTGATGTCGGAAGTTTACATACACTTAGGTTGTTGTCATTAAAACAAATTTTTCAACAACTCCACAAATTTCTTGATAAAACAAACTATAGTTTTGGCAAGTCGGTTAGGACTTACTTTGTGCTTGATGGAAGTCATTTCTCCAACAATTGTTTACATACAGATTTTTTCACTTAATCACAATTACAGTGGGTAAGAAGTTTACATATACTAGTTGACTGTGCCTTTAAACAGCTTGGAAAATTCCAGAAAATTATGTCATGGCTTTAGAAGCTTCTGATAGGCTATTTGACATAATTTGAGTCAATTGGCGATGTACCTGTGGATGTATTTCAAGGCCTACCTTCAATCTCAGTGCCTCTTTGCTTGACATCATGGGAAAATCAAAAGAATTCAGCCAAGACCTCAGAAAAAAGTCTGGTTCTGTCACGATCGTTATGAGTGGACCAAAGCGCAGCGTGATCTGGGTTCCACATCATTTTATTACTAGGTGAAACTCACAGCAAAACAAAAAAACAATACATCTCAAAACAAACCGCTAACAATAGTGCTAACAGGCAACTATCCATAGTCAAGATCCCACAAAGCACAAAGGGGAAATGGCTGCCTAAATATGATCCCCAATCAGAGACAACGATAAACAGCTGCCTCTGATTGGGAACCACACCAGGCCAACATAGAAATATAATTACCTAGATGACGCGCCCTAGTCACACCCCAACCTAACCAACATAGAGAATAAAAGGCTCTCTATGGTCAGGGCGTGACAGGTTCATCCTTGGGAGCAATTTCCAAACGTCTGAAGGTACCACGTTCATCTGTACAAACAATAGTACGCTAGTATAAACACCAAGCATTGCTGCAGGAGGGACTGGTGTGCTTTACAAAATAGATGGCATCATGAGGATGGAAAATTGTGGATATATTGAAGCAACATCTCAAGACATCAGTCAGGAAGTTAAAGCTTGGTCGCAAATGGGTCTTCCAAATGGACAATTACCCCAAGCATACTTCCAAAGTTGTGGCAAAATTGCTTAAGGACAACAAAGTCAAGGTATTGGAGTGGCCATCACAAAGCCCTGACCTCTGTCCAATAGAAAAGTTGTGGGCAGAACTGAAAAAGCATGTGCGAGCAAGGAGGCCTACAAACCTGACTCAGTTACACCAGCTCTGTCAGGAGGAATGGGCCAAAATTCACCCAACTTATTGTAGGAAGCTAGTGGAAGGCTACCCGAAACGTTTTACCCAAGTTAAACAATTTAAAGGCAATGCTACCAAATACTAATTTAATGTATGTAAAGTTCTGACCCACTGGGAATGTGTTGAAAGAAATAAAAGCTGAAATAAATCATTCTCTCTACTATTATTCTGACTTTTCACATTCTTAAAATAAAGTGATGATTCTAACTGACCAAAGACAGGGAATTTTACGAGGAGTAATTGTCAGGAATTGTGAAAAACTGAGTTTAAATGTATTTAGCTAAGGTGTATGTAAACTTCCGACTTCAACTGTATGTGTGTATATGTGTGTGTGTTACAGTCATCCATATATACAGTGGGGAGAACAAGTATTTGATACACTGCCGATTTTGCAGGTTTTCCTACTTACAAAGCATGTAGAGGTCTGTCATTTTTATCATAGGTACACTTCAACTGTGAGAGACGGAATCTAAAACAAAAATCCAGAAAATCACATTGTATGATTTTTAAATAATTAATTTGCATTTTATTGCATGACATAAGTATTTGATCACCTACCAACCAGTAAGAATTCCGGCTCTCACAGACCTGTTAGTTTTTCTTTAAGAAGCCCTCCTGTTCTCCACTCATTACCTGTATTAACTGCACCTGTTTGAACTCGTTACCTGTATAAAAGACACCTGTCCACACACTCAATCAAACAGATTCCAACCTCTCCACAATGGCCAAGACCAGAGAGCTGTGGAAGGACATCAGGGATGAAATTGTAGACCTGCACAAGGCTGGGATGGGCTACAGGACAATAGGCAAGCAGCTTGGTGAGAAGGAAACAACTGTTGGCGCAATTATTAGAAAATGGAAGAAGTTCAAGATGACGGTCAATCACCCTCGGTCTGGGGCTCCATGCAAGATTTCACCTCGTGGGGCATCAATGATCATGAGGAAGGTGAGGGATCAGCCCAGAACTACACGGCAGGACCTGGTCAATGACCTGAAGAGAGCTGGGACCACAGTCTCAAAGAAAACCATTAGTAACACACTACGCCGTCATGGATTAAAATCCTGCAGCGCACGCAAGGTCCCCCTGCTTAAGCCAGTGCATGTCCAGGCCTGTCTGAAGTTTGCCAATGACCATCTGGATGATCCAGAGGAGGAATGGGAGAAGGTCATGTGGTCTGATGAGACAAAAATAGAGCTTTTTGGTCTAACTCCACTCGCCGTGTTTGGAGGAAGAAGAAGTATGAGTACAACCCCAAGAACACCATCCCAACCGTGAAGCATGGAGGTGGAAACATCATTCTTTGGGGATGCTTTTCTGCAAAGGGGACAGGACGACTGCACCGTATTGAGGGGAGGATGGATGGGGCCATGTATCGCGAGATCTTGGCCAACAACCTCCTTCCCTCAGTAAGAGCATTGAAGATGGGTCGTGGCTGGGTCTTCCAGCATGACAACAACACGAAGCACACAGCCATGGCAACTAAGGAGTGGCTCCGTAAGAAGCATCTCAAGGTCCTGGAGTGGCCTAGCCAGTCTCCAGACCTGAACCCAATAGAAAATCTTTGGAGGGAGCTGAAAGTCCGTATTGCCCAGCGACAGCCCCGAAACCTGAAGGATCTGGAGAAGATCTGTAGGGAGGAGTGGGCCAAAATCCCTGCTGCAGTGTGTGCAAACCTAGTCAAGAACTACAGGAAACGTATGATCTCTGTAATTGCAAACAAAGGTTTCTGTACCAAATATTAAGTTCTGCTTTTCTGATGTATCAAATACTTATGTCATGCAATAAAATGCAAATTAATTACTTAAAAATCATACAATGTGATTTTCTGGATTTTTGTTTTAGATTCCGTCTCTCACAGTTGAAGTGTACCTATGATAAAAATTACAGACCTCTACATGCTTTGTAAGTAGGAAAACCTGCAAAATCGGCAGTGTATCAAATACTTGTTCTCCCCACTGTATATATATATATATATATATATATATATATACACACTGCATTTGTAAAGTATTCAGACTACTTGACTTTTCCACATCTTGTAATGTTACAGACTTACAGGCTGACTACACCGCTCGCGTCCCTTGCGAGTTTAGACATTTTAGAAATCTATTTTATTCAATTATTGCACCCACACTGCTCGCGCACGCCAACGAGCATCTGCGTTGCCAAGGGCTAAAATAGAATTCAGTTCTATTTCTGACGCAGATCACGCTGTAAGCTGTAGTCAATGAACAGCATTCTCACATAGGTGTTCTTTTTGTCCAGGGGAAAAAGGGCAGTGTGGAGTGCGATTGAGATTGCGTCATCTGTGGATCTGTTGGGGCGGTATGCGAATTGGAGTGTGTCTAGGGTGTCCGGGAGGATACTGTTGATGTGAGCCATGACCAGCCTTTCAAAGCACTTCATGGCTACTTGTGCACAGGGACTATGGTGGTTCTTGAAACATGTAGGTATTACAAACTCGGTCAAGGAGGTTGAAAATGTCAGTGATGCCACTTGACAGTTGGTCCGCACATGCTTTGAGTACACATCCTGGTAATCCGTCTGGCCCAGCGGCTTTGTGAATGTTGACCCGTTCAAAGATTGTTTTTCACATCGGCTACCACGAGCGTTATTACAGTCATCCAGAACAGCTGGTGCTCTCTTGCATGCTTCAGTGTTACTTGCCTCGATGCGAGCATAAAAGGCATTTAGCATCTAATAGGCTCGCGTCACTGGGTAGCTCGCGTCGGGGTTTCCCTTTGTAGTCCGTAATAGTTTCCAAACCCTGCCACATCCGACGTGTGTCAGAGCCGGTGTAGTAGGATTCAATCTTAATCCTGTATTGGCACTTTGCTTGTTCGATGGTTCGTTTGAGGGCATTGCGGGATTTCTATAAGCATCCGGATTAGTCTCCCGCTCCTTGAAAGCGGCAGCTCTAGCCTTTAGCTTGATGCGGATGTTGCCTGTCATCCATGGCTTCTGGTTGGGATATGTACGTACAGTCACTGTGGGGTCGACGTCGTCAATGCACAAGGTGGTGTACTCCTCAATGCCATTGGATGAATCCCGGAACATATTCCAGTCTGTGCTAGCAAAACAGTCCTGTAGTGTAGCATCCGTCTCATCTGACCACTTCCGTATTGTGCGAGTCACTGGTACTTCCTGCTTTAGTTTTTGCTTGTATGCAGGAATCCGGAGGATATAATTATGGTCAGATTTGCCAAATGGAGGGCGGGGGAGAGCTTTGTATGCATCTCTGTGTGTGGAGTAAAGGTGGTCTAGGATTTTTTTTCTCTGATTGCTCATGTGACATGCTGCTAAAAATGTGGTAAAACTGATTTACGTTTGCCTGCATTTAAGACACCGACCACTAGGAGCGCCGCTTCTGGGTGAGAATTTTCTTCATGGTTTATGGCCTTATAGAGTTGGTTGAGAGCGGGTGCCATTTGGGACGTAGATTTTCTTTTGTGGATTCTCAAATCAACAGTCAACAAAACCTTTGTTCTAAAGGTAAATGTGATGTCAGCTGTATGAGATAAGATTCCATGGCAGCTCCATGGACACCTAGGAATGCTCACTGACTTTAATAGTATGTATATAAGCAGAATGATATAGTAAGTACACAGTAATAAGGAGCTTATTGCACGTCAACACATCTGCGTCAATCTTTAGAAACCTTTACTCATATTACCCATATTATAGGACATTAACATTTTACGATGATCTATGAGAATGTATGAAATGCCTGTGTTTTATAAAGTGCCGTATAAATGATTCTGCTCTCTACTTAGCTATAAAAAAGAGGCGCTTATTAAAATAGGTTTGACTTGTAAGGTAGATTAGATTCCAGCCATTTACAGCCATTTTGATGGATAATGAATCAAACGGTGAGGGCCATATTAAAGTTGTCCAGTGTAAACATTACCAACAAAATGGCAGGGTCTCCATTCAGAACATGATGGAGTTGACACTTATACCCCATGATCTGCTGGTTCTCTGTGAACGTGTCTCCTACCATTACAAGGTCATGGGCCGGTCATCCTGCTAGGCTAACACGTCTGTCTGTTGTTTTGTCTGTTGCCGTCTATTGCTGTAGCATCACCATGACGACAATCTCTACAGTTCTTGGTATGGGTATGATGCCTCTGGGTCTGTACATCTACACACACTCCTGTATGGAGACAGGCACCATCAGAATACCTTACTTTAATATTGGTAATGACCTTTTGGTTCTTTCACAGTTTAATAAATTGCAGTTTTATTATTTTTTGCCGCTTTGATGTTTTGAATCTTCTCTATCTTCGGACTCACTATTTACTTCTCTCTCTTTCTCTCTCTCTCATTCTCTCTCACGTTTTCCATCTGATTCTTTAACTTTTTAACATTGGAGATTGCAGTGTGATAAACTCTGTAGGTCAGAAATTGTAAGAATCTTCAAATGCATTGGAATGGAATAAAAGTTCACCAGCAGTCTATGATTAGGGCTTGAAACGAGGGCTACGTAACATGTTGGACATTTGGAGTCATACTTCTGGTCTGATGTTATTCAACATGTATTAGAGGCCATGTAGGCCTATGTATAAACATAGATTTTTTTTAGGCATCACTCTGATCACCTTGGTAGTCCCTGTAGCGTTGGGTGTTTTTGTGAACTACAAGTGGCCCAAAGCAGCAAGGAAGATCTTGGGGGTATGTCTAATCTGTCTACTTTTAGTATCTTGTTATTGTCATGCTACAAATCCTCAGACACTGACCCTTTACTGGCATCCCTATCTGTCTATCTCACGCTCTCTGTAGGTGGGTACTGTGGTTGGAAGTCTTCTCCTGATGTTAGTAGGAATTGAAGGGGCTGTTCTCTACCGAGGCTCATGACATACAGACATCTCCATTCATTTTATGAGTCATCTTCCCTCTGATAGGCTACAGTGCCTTGTTCATCATCGCTGTCATCGTAAGGGAGCCATGGCAGAGGTAAGAGGTAAGAAAATATCAGGGCCCATATTCTCAAAGTGTCGTAGTGTATGAGTGCTGATCTAGGACAGGGGTCACCAACCTTTTCTGAGTCAAGATCACTTTCTGAGTCAAAATGCAAACTGACATCTACCTCTAAGATTTTCTAATTGTAAGACTTAAAAAACGTAAGCCTATGCAACATTAACCTATTAAAAACAGTACTGTATCAATGAGGTTTGTGCAGTAGGCTATAGGCCCAATACATGATCACTGCATATTGGTTTTAATTCAATTTCCCTGCCAATGCATTATTGTTCTGGCCATTTACAAAATATACGCTACCGTTAAAAAGTTTGGGTCACTTAGAAATGTCCTTGATTTTGAAAGAAAAGCAAACATTTTTGTCCATTAAAATAACATCAAATTGATCAGAAATACAGTGTAGACATTGTTAATGTTGTAGATGACTATTGTAGCTGGAAATGGAAGGTTTTTTATGGAATATCTACATAGGCGTATAGAGACCCATTATCAACTACCATCATTCCTGTGTTCCAATGGCACGTTGTGTTAGCTAATCCAAGTTTATCATTTTAAAAGGCTAATTGATCAATAGAAAACCCTTTCACAATTCTGTTAGCACAGATGAAAACTGTTGTTCTGATTAAAGAAGCAATAAAACTGGCCTTTAGACTAGTTGAGTATCTGGAGCATCAGTATTTGTGGGTTCGATTACAGGCTCAAAATGGCTAGAAACAAATAACTTTTTTCTGAAACTCGTCAGTCTATTCTATTCAATGCTAGAAATTGCCAAGAAACTGAAGATCTCGTACAACGCTGTGTACTACTCTGTTCACAGAACAGCGCAAACTGACTCTAATCAGAATAGAAAGAGGAGTGGGAGGCCCCGGTGCACAACTGAGCAAGAGGACATTAGAGTGTCTAGTTTGAGAAACAGACGCCTCACAAGTCCTCAACTGGAAGCTTCATTAAATAGTACCCACAAAACACCAGTCTCAAGAGGCGACTCCGGGAAGCTGGCCTTCTAGGCAGAGTTGCAAAGAAAAAGCCATATCTCAGACTGGCCAATAAAAAGAAAAGATGAAGATCTTGCCATGTTTGATAACAAGTGGCATATTATTAATAAGAAGCTCGGTTTCCTACTATAGGTAGTTGGCTGCATAGTGATAGCAACATTGCAACTCTGATGCAAGTACAATTCCCTTCTGCCTGGTAAGGGACCTCCTATATGTGCACATGTGCACCAACATTTTTTATGGGCATAATCATAGAATTACATATATGATTGGAACCTATTTCTTCCTATTCCAAAAAATAAGTGGTAAGCCTACCTGTTTGATAGACACAATTATGCTATCCATAGATGTCGGTATAGCCAAATACTACCATACCTTGTCATGCACTGAATAAATATCTATGTGTCTGGGAAGGGCTTGGCGTGTTTGGTTAAAACCAGGGATTGAATTGAGTGAAGGTATCACATACCCGTTGTTAAAAAAAGGGAAAAAATAATATATTTTGTCTGTATATTTTGAAATAAATACATGAAACGTATCCAATTTATATCAAGCGTTCTATAACAATGCTTAACTCGTGATGCCTTATGTTAGAAACAAGTTCTAAAATGCCCGTGAAAGACGTGACTCCGATGCATATGGGGATATATTGATTCCCCTCTATGACATTCTGAAGCTGAGCTGCAGCATATTATATTAGAGGAGATTAAAAGAAATGACTTTGCTATTCTGTCCCTATTAATTGAGCTTTTCTCTTTCTGAAAAGAGAAGATGTTTGTTTAAACCCAGGCAGCTTTTAGGGAAGCACTTCTGTTGTTGTGTTTTTCGAGTAGCCAGCAGTTGAAGCTTACATTTTTCTGCGTCAGTAGAGCCTCTGTCTGGGTGGAAAGTTCACTTTTGAAAGTGCCATGCTTAAATTCATTAGGATGTCTAAGATGTAATTATTTGCAAAAAAGACACTCTGGTTTGACATTGAGAAATATGGTAAGAATGTCTATATCTCTGTCCATTATTTCCTGAAACTTCTATTTTGTGTGGGGTAGGGGTTTGCAGATTTTTGTCTTGCCTAGGGTAGCAGAACGTCCAGGACCGGCCCTGTCTAGGACCTTCCTAGAATAAGTATTGACGAGCAAACTCCGAATATCAAACTAAAAATAAATGTAATGCAGTGTATTTGTTTAATTTATAACATGTACTTTTTTGAAGTAATAGATAACGCATGTATTATTTACTGTTACTTACAATGTCAACATGTTTCATATGATGACAACTGCGCTGTGCTGGAAGTCGACCACATCTCCCATAAAGCATTGCAATTTACAACATCTTTGCCAAAACGAATCGAATTGGTTATTTCTTCACTGCAAGAAATGAAATTGGATTGAAGTGTGCATGGATTTATACAAGCTGAGGTAACAGAAAAAATGCATTTGCTTCATGTAGATTGTCTCAAAGTTTCCATGTATTAAATGCGCAGCAAGGTTGACATTAATTAGTTTCCTCCACATCTTGCATGAGTGATTTGATGTCAACAAGTTCAGGATATTGTCAGCTAGCAAGCTAACGTTAGCCAACTTTCCTTGTTGTTAGCTAGCAAAGATATACGGCAATAGCTAACTATTATTTTAGGTTTCCCATACTACTACGGACTTACTTGCACTGCAAAATAAGAGAGACGCAGACTTTCTGAAATCTAACGTTAGACGCTTGCAACCTGTAAAGTTAGCTAGCCAATGAAGGTAACGTTTGCTAGCTAGTTAGCTCTAGCATCCTATTTACCTAGCTAGCATTAGCATGTTAGCTAGCGTAACAATAAACATAACTAGGTGAGCTTATTTGGTTGAACACATAAATATGGAACAGGTGGATAGTTGGCTAGCTATGGTTTGGTTGGTTGTCAAAGACTAACTAGCATAGTAAGCAAGGTGTAGCTTGTTGGTTGTCCAGAATGGCAACTTTACCTTCTCAATGCCATTTGTCCATAAGCCCTGAGACATGCTGTAATTGCTCTCTGGCCATGTGTCACTGAACATACGGTCATACTGTAACAACAGTGCTGTTTTTTTTATTATTCAGTCTTCAACCTCATTCAGAGAGATATTTATTGTTCGATGGGTCAGGGTAACTTTAACACATGGCAATGGGACAAAGTAGCCACCCTTTGCCTTGATGACAGCGTGGCACACTTGGCATTCTCTCAACCAGCTTCACCTGGAATGCTTTTCCAAAAGTCTTGAAGGAGTTCCCATATATGCTGAGCTTTTGTTGGCTGCTTTCTTTCACTCTGCGGTCCAACTAATCCCAAACCATCTCAATTGGGTTGAGGTCGGGTGATTGTGGAGGCCAGGTCATCTGATGCAGCACTCATCACTCTCTTTCTTGGTAAAATAGCCCTTACACAGCCTGGAGGTGTGCTGGGTCATTGTCCTGTTGAAAAACAAATTATGGTCCCACTAAGTGCAAACCAGATGGGATGGTGTATCCCTGCAGAATGCTGTGGTAGCCATGCTGGTTAAGTGTGCCTTGAATTCTAAATAAATCACTGACATTGCAGAAATCATCCGTTCACCTACTCCGTGTCTCACAAAGACACAGCGGTTGGAAGCAAAAATCAGATTAGACAGATTTCCACCTGTCTAATGTCCATTGCTTGTGTTTCTTGGCCCAAGCAAATTTCTTCTTATTGGTGTCCTTTTAGTAGTGGTTTCTTTGCAGCAATTTGACCATGAAGGCCTCATTCACGCAGTCTCCTCTGAACAGTTGATGTTGAGATGTCTTTTACTTGAACTCTGAAGTGTTTATTTGGGCTGTAATCTGAGGCTGGTAACTCTAATAAACTTATCCTCTGCAGCAAAGGTAACTCTAGGTCTTCCTTTCCAGTGGTTTTCTTCATGAGAGACAGTTTCATCATAGCGCTTGATGGTTTTTGCGACTGCACTTAAACTTAAAGTTCTTGACATTTTCCGGATTGGCTGACCTTCATGTCTTAAAGTATTGATGGCTTGTTGTTTCTCTTTGCTTATTTGAGCTGTTCTTGACATAATATGGACTTGGTTTTTTATCAAATGGATCAATCCTCTGTATATCACCCTGATTGGCTCAAATGCAGTAAGAAGGAAATTCCACAAATTAACTTTGAACAGGGCACACCTGTTAATTGAAATGCATTCTAGGTGACTACCTCATGAAGCTGGTTGAGAGAATCCCAAGTGTGTGCAAAGCTGTCATCAAGGCAAAGGATGGCTACTCTCAAATATAAAATACACTTTCTTTGGTTACTACATGGTTCCATGAATTTGATTATATAATGTAGAAAATAGTAAAAAAAAAAAAAAACCTTGAACGAGTAGGTGTCCAAACTTTTGACTGGTACTATATGTAATTTTCAATACACTCATTGCCTACAGTTTTATCAGTATATATCTTTTAGACAGACTTATATGGGATGAGTTGTCAAGGAAGTAAATATATATATTTTTTATATATATAACTAGGCAAGTCAGTTAAGAATGCATACTTAATTACAATGATGGCCTACACCAGCCAAACCCGGATGACGCTGGGCCAATTGTGCACCGCCCTATGGGACTTCCAATCATGGCCGGTTGTGATACAGCCTGGATTCGTACCAGGGTGTCTGTAGTGACACATTTAGCGCTGAGATGCAGTGCCTTAGACCACTCTGCCACTCGGGTGCCCTTTGACCACATTGTCTCTGCAGTATATGTTTTCTGCCCTTTTAGAGCTCGGTAAAATACTGAGGAGGGGGGTGTTGTCACATGGAGTCTATTCAGCGCTAGAAAGCTCACTAGGGGCCACATAATCTGTCAAGTGTGGGTGGAAATGTGTTCTCGTTTGTGATGCTCCATTTGTTTAGCTGTGCCATATCTGTTTGGCAGGAGAGAGAGACCTCCACACTGGGCTGGGGCCCAATGGCATCTGTCCTACATCTCTCTATTGCCAACAGTGTCATCATACATTGAGCCTCCTGTGAGAATTATCCTTAACTCTTTTTCCATTGAGTGTGCACTCAATGGAAAAAGGGGGAAAGAGGGAAAGAACAGAACAGACTCAACTTGAGCATTTGGCTGGCTGTAGGCCAAATGTGCTGTTCTAAAGTCCTCTACCTTCTCACAAGCTTTCTGAATTGTCCTGATAGGGCAATTCGATAGTAACAGAATTGTGCTGAGACTCAGATTGTTCACTTTTAAAATGTATGCCAAACAAAAACTATTGATTTCAAAGTTCAACAAACCAAACCAACTCCATGCACAAGGACTACTTTTAACAATTTACATTTTACAAAAACACATTTACTGGAAGAACTGTGTAATGCAAAATGTGGTAATGTGGTAACACAATTTCTGTAAAATCTCTGTGACCACATTTTCCAATTAAAGATTCAACGATGTCTGCAGAAATAATGGGGTGTCAGCCAGGATGTCAGTTAGATGACAATTTAGCCGTCAACTTGCCGGCTTTCGGACTATTTAAATAAAACTGTTGCCGGCCAAAAGTACTGGGAGGAAAGAAAATACTATTTCAAAATAATGCTTTTTATTCATTAATAGGAAACCAGTTGACCTAAATACCATCATGCTTATTGCTCTAATTTGCATAATTTTGTGGAGTTAACTTCTCTAGCGTAGGGGGCAGCATTGGGAATTTTGGATGAAAAGCGTGCCCAAATTAATCTGCCTGCTACTCAGCCATAAATGCTAGAATATGCGTATAATAAACCATGATGCTCTCTCCACCATACTTTTTGATGTGTGCTGTGCCTTTTTTTTCTCCACACATATAGTTTTGTGTTCCTTCCAAACAACTCAACTGTAGTTTCATCTGTCCATGGAAACCTTTGCCAGTAGCGCTGTAGAACATCCAGGTGCACTTTTGCAAACTTCAGATGTGCAGCAATGTTTTTTTTGGACAGCAGTGGCTTCTTCCGTGGTGTCCTCCCATGACCACCATTCATGTTTAGTGTTTTACGTAATGTAGACTAGTCAACAGAAATGTTAGCATGTTCCAGAGATTTATGTAAGTCTTTAGCTGACATGCTAGGATTCTTAACCTCATTGAGCTTTCTGCGCTGTGCTCTTGCAGTCATCTTTGCAGGACGGCCACTCCTAGGGAGAGTAGCAACAGTGCTGAACTTTCTCCGTTTATAGACAATTTGTCTTACCGTGGACTGATGAACATCAAGACTTTTAGAGATACTTTTGTAACCCTTTTCAGCTTTATGCAAGTCAACAATTCTTAAAATTAGGTCTTCTGAGATCTTTTGTTTGAGACATGGTACACATCAGGCAATGCTTCTTGTGAATAGCAAAATCAAATTTTGTGAGTTTGAATTTTTTTAATATGGCAAGGCAGCTCTAACCAACATCTCCAATCTCGTCTCATTGATTGGACTCCAGGTTAGTTGAGGCTTTTGGAGAAGTCATTAGCCTAGGGGTTCACATACTTTTTCCAACCTACACTCTGAATGTCTAAATGATGTATTCAAAATAGACGAGAAAAATATAATTTGTGTTATTAGTTTAACCTCTCTAGGGTACGTGAGACGGTAGCGTCCCACCTCGTCAACAGCCAGTGAAACTGCAGGGCGCCAAATTCAAAACAACAGAAATTCCATAATTAAAATTCCTCAAACATACATGTATTTTACACCATTTTAAAGATACACTTGTTGTAAATCCAGCCACAGTGTCAGATTTCAAAAAGGCTTTACGACGAAAGCAAACCAAACGATTATGTTAGGTGAGTGCATATTCACAGAATAACACAACCTTTTTTCCAGCCAAAGAGAGCAGTAACAAAAAGCAGAAATAGAGAGAAAATTAATCATAAACCTTTGATCTTCATCAGATGACACTCATAGGACTTCGTGTTACACAATACATGTATGTTTTGTTCGGTAAAGTTCATATTTATATCCAAAAATCAGAGTTTACATTGGCGCCTTATGTTCAGAAGTTCCAAAACATCCTTTGATTTTGCAGAGAGCCACATCAATTTACAGGAATACTCATAATAAACATTACTAAAAGATACAACTGTTATGCATGGAATTTTAGATGCACTTCTCCTTAATGCAACCGCTGTGTCAGATTTCAAAAAAGCTTTACGGAAAAAGCAACCCATGCAATAATCTGAGTCGGCGCTCAGAGCCCAATCAAGACACAAATATAGCCGCCATATTATGCAGTCAACAGAAATCAGAAGTAACATTATAAACATTCACTTACCTTTGATTATCTTCATCAGAATGCACTCCCAGGAATCCCAGTTCCACAAATGTTTGTTTTGTTCGATAATGTCCATTTGTCCAAATTCCTCCTTGTTGTTCTAGCGTTCAGTACACTTTCCAAACTCAGGACACGCGGAAAGTACAGACAAAGTTAAAAAAAGTAATATTATAGTCCGTAAAAACATGACAAACGAAGTATTGAATCAATCTTTAGGATGTTTTTAACATAATTCTACAATAATGTTCCAACCGGAGTATTCCTTTGTCTTCAGAAGTGCGATGGAACAGATCTCGCTCTCACGTGAATGCGCATGTTCAGTTCATGATAGACCTTACTCATTCCTCTCTCCTTCGGCCCCACTTCACAGTAGAGGCATCAGACAAGGTTCTAACGACTGTTGACATCTAGTGGAAGTCTTAGGAAGTGCAACATTACCAATTAAAGGTCGACCGATTAATCGGAATGGCCGAATAATCGGGTCCGATTTCAAGTTTTAATAACAATCGGAAATCGGTATTTTTGGGCGCTGATTTGCCTATTTTATTTATTTTATTTTTTGGCTTAACTTGAAAGGTGTTCCTTCGTTATTTTACCGTTCATGTCTTCCATAGAGAATGTCTTGATCTACTTCAAATAAGGTCTATGTTTCGTGCAGGCTTAAACCGCCTCGACGTTTTGATACCCGTGTAAATCTCACTAGGATAAGGTAACGTTTGTCAACATTTTCATAAATTCACTCTACAAAAAAATGTATCTTCGCTTATATTTAGCCAATATTGATCAGAGTTACCTTGTCCTATAGATATCTACACAGTTATAAAATTGGCAAGGTGGTGTAAGCCTACACGAAACACAAACCTTATTTTAAGTGAATCTAAAAAAATATCCTATGGAATAAATGAAGGCACTGCTTTTCAGATTTTGCTAGAAGGTGTTATGGGAATTATGACTCGCACTTTGGTTGTCAATTCTTACCATGCCCATTATTAAAATAGGATTTCCTGCATATAGAAATTAAAGTTTTTGTTTTCAACATTCATCACAGGTAACTTAAACTCTATTTTTATTCAAACAGTTGAGAGTATTTGTCTCCTAAGCAGACTCTTCAGTATCATTGTCACTTCAGAGCTGTGTGTGTGTGTGTGTGTGTGTATTTATGTATTATATTAAGTGAAACTAAAGTGTTCATTGTTCATTCAGTATTGTTGCAATTGTCAAAAAAATGTGTGTGTGTGTGTGTGTGTGTGTGTGTATGATATATATAACTTTTTTTTATTTTTATAAATCAGCCGATTTAATCAGTATCGGCTTTTTTTGTCCTCCAATAATCGGTATCGGCGTTGAAAAATCATAATCGGTCGACCTCTATTACCAATATCCCACTGTATCTTCAATAGGAGCTGAGTTGAAAATCGACCAACCTCAGATTTCCCAATTCCTGGTTGGATTTTTTTCTCAGGTTTTTGCCTGCCATATGAGTTCTGTTATACTCACATACATCATTCAAACAGTTTTAGAAACTTCAGAGCGTTTTCTATGCAAATCTACTATACTATGCATATTCTAGCTTTTATGGCTTTGTAGCAGGCCGTTTACTCTGGGCATGCTTTTCATCCGGACGTGAAAATACTGCCCCCTACCCCAAAGAAGTTAAGCACACTATGTTTGTCTGTTGTGACTTAGATGAAGATCAGATCAAGTTTGATGACCAATTTATGCAGAAATCCAGGTAATTCTAAAGGGCTCACATACTTTTTCCTGCCATTATAGGTACATGACGTATTAACGCCACGTAAAATTTTGCGCTACACGTGCAACACAGCATTCCTAACTTTGCCCTCAATGTCTGCTGTGTGGATCGAGCAGTCAACAAGTCGAGCAGTCATTTGAAAGGGTAGGAACATTTCAGCGAGACAACGTAAAGGCGAAATCCATTAAAGCCAAGATAATGGAATTCATTGCCCTTGACAATCAACCGTTCTCTGTCGTGGATGATGTTGGCTTTCGCCGACTGGTTGAGCACCGGTACACACTACCAAGTGTGCTATTTTTCAAATGTTGCCATACCGGAGTTGCACGGTAATAGTGTCGCCGCTGTATATCGTGAAGCTAATATACTATGGAACGGCGTTTGGATCTTTGCGTGTCAAAAAAAAAACATTAGCACTGTCAAAGCTGTACAAAAAAGTCTGCAAACAAGCACACACCGGCCACAAACGATGTGTTTTCAATACCGGATTGGTAATAAAGCATAATTTGTTCGACCTCAACTTCTGGGGTAGCTAGCTTTAGCTTGGTACCTAGCTAGCACCAATACAACCAGCCTGAAAACAATGACCAGCAGAAACTGCAGTCATTTTCATTATTCTTAGCAATGATTTAGGAATCCTTGTGAGTAAGTATTATTGTTCGCCTATTGAAATTGAACTTCAGTTCATGAAAATAAATGGCCAGCCAGCTACTTAACCCTCTATGCCCAATGCTAACGTTTAAGCAGCCAGCTAGCTTCATCTGGCTAGTGAGGCTCGACCAAATCAAATTTTATTTTTCACATGCATATGGTTAGCAGATGTTAATGCGAGTGTAGCGAAATGCTTGTGCTTCTAGTTCCGACAATGCAGTAATAACCAACGAGTAATCTAACCTAACAATTTCACAACAACTACCTTATACACACGTGTAAAGGAATGAAGAATATGTACATTAAAATATATGAATGAGTGATGGTACAGAACGGCATAGGCAAGATGCAGTAGATGGTATAGAGTACAGTATATACATATGAGATGAGTATGGTATGTAAACTAGAGGTCGACCGATTATGATTTTTCAACGCCGATACCGATTATTGGAGGACCAAAAAAAGCCGATACCGATTAGTCGGCCGTTTTGTTGTTTTTTTTAATTTATTTATTTGTAATAATGACAATTACAACAATACTGAATGAACACTTTATTTTAACTTAATATAATACATCAATAAAATCAATTTAGTAAGTAAATATTGAAACATGTTCAATTTGGTTTAAATAATGCAAAAACAAAGTGTTGGAGAAGAAAGTAAAAGTGCTATAAGTGCTATGTAAGAAAGCTAACGTTTCAGTTCCTTGCTCAGAACATGAGAACATATGAAAGCTGGTGGTTCCTTTTAACATGAGTCTTTAATATTCCCAGGTAATAAGTTTTAGGTTGTAGTTATTATAGGACTATTTCCCTCTATACCATTTGTATTTCATTAACCTTTGACTATTGGATGTTCTTATAGGCACTTTAGTATTGCAAGTGTAACAGTATAGCTTCCGTCCCTCTCCTCGCTCCTCCCTGGGCTCGAACCAGCAACACAACGATAACAGCCACCATCGAAGCAGCGTTACCCATGCAGAGCAAGGGGAACAACTACTAGAAGGCTCCGAGCGAGTGACATTTGAAACGCTATTAGCGCGCGCTAACTAGCTAGCCATTTCACTTCGGTTACACCAGCCTTGTCTCGGGAGTTGATAGGCTTGAAGTCATAAACAGCGCAATGCTTGACGCACAACGAAGAGCTGCTGGCAAAACGCACGAAAGTGCTGTTTGAATGAATATTTACGCGCCTGCTTCTGCCTACCACCGCTCAGTCAGATACTTAGATACTTGTATGCTCAGTCAGTTTATATGCAACGCAGGACACGCTAGATAATATCTAGTAATATCATAAACCATGTGTAGTTATGTTTGATTGTTTTTTATAAGATAAGTTTAATGCTAGCTAGCAACTTACCTTGGCTTACTGCATTCGTGTAACAGGCAGTCTCCTTGTGGAGTGCAACGAGAGAGAGGCAGGTCGTTATTGCGTTGGACTAGTTAACTGTAACGTTGTAATATTGAATCCCCCGAGCTGACAAGGTGACAATCTGTCATTCTGCCCCTGAACAAGGCAGTTAACCCACCGTTCCTAGGCTGTCATTGAAAATAAGAATGTGTTCTTAACTGACTTGCCTAGTTAAATAAAGGTATAAAAATATATATATATATTTTAATAATAATTTTAAAAATCGGCAAATCGGCGCCCAAAAATACCGATTTCCGATTGTTATGGAAACTTGAAATCAGCCATTCCGATTAATCGGTCGACCTCTAATGTAAACATATAAAAGTGGCATTGTTTAAAGTGGCTAGTGATACATGTATTACATCAAGATGGCAAGATGCAGTAGATGGTATAAGTACAGTATATACATATGAGATGAGTAATGTAGGGTATGTAAACATTTTATGAAGTGGCATTGTTTAAAGTGGCTAGTGATAAAAACAAATCATCAATTTTCACATTGTTAAAGTGGCTGGAGTTGAGTCAGTATGTTGGCAGCAGTCACTCGATGTTAGTGGTGGCTGTTTAACAGTCTGATGGCCTTGGGATAGAAGCTGTTTTTCGGTCCCTGCTTGGATGCACCTGTACTGACCTCTCCTTCTGTATGATAGCGGGGTGAACAGGCAGTGGCTCGGGTGGTTGTTGTCCTTGATGATCTTTATGTCCTTCCTGTGACATCGGGTGGTGTAGGTGTCCTGGAGGGCAGGTAGTTTGCCCCCGGAGATGCGTTGTGCAGCCCTCGCTACTCTCTGGAGAGCCTTACGGTTGTGTGCGGAGCAGTTGCCATACCAGGCGGTGATACAGCCCGATAGGATGCCCTCGATTGTGCATCTGTAAAAGTTTGAGTGCTTTTGGTGACAAGATGAATTTCTTCAGCCTCCTGACGCTGTCTGTGTGGGTGGACCAGTTCAGTTTGGCCGTGATGTGTACGCCAAGGAACTTAACTTACTACCCTCTCCACTACTGTCCCGTCTGTGTGGATAGGGGGGTGCTCCCTCTGCTGTTTCCTGAAGTCCACAATCATCTCCTTTGTTTTGTTGACGTTGAGTGTGAGGTTATTTTCCTGACACCACACTCCGAGGGACCTCACCTCCTCCCTGTAGGCCATCTCGTCGTTGTTGGTAATCAAGCCTACCACTGTAATTTAAAGATTAAGTCGGGAGATAGTAACTCAGTAAACAACTTTTCCCGTGGTGCCCCAAATTACTAAATTGTTACATTATTAATTTAATCTAATAACAATTAAACAGATAATGATTCGATAAATAGCATTCATCACATTAATGATAGTCACGTCACGACAGTGCTCATGGGTCCTTTAACATGTAAATTACAGATTTATTGTTTGAGACAATATGAAGAAAATGCTATCTCCCATTCGTTTTGACCTCTCTTTCCTAGGTTTGGCTCCCTGTAGACGGTGATGGCGCCAGGGGATATGGTGCCGGAACATGCCAAGCAGCATAAGCTCAAACAGGAGAAGGAGAAGCTTCAGAGCACCACCAGGCCTGATAGAGACTCTGAGCCAGATGGATCTTTTGTCTTTGAGGCCCACGAGGCATGGAAGGACTTCCACAACTCTTTGCGCCAGTTCTACGAAGTGGGGGAGCTCTGTGATGTTACACTGAAGGTAGGCAGAGTATGGTTTTATAGTGTTGTCACAATACTCTTCATACTCAGTTAGCTATATCATGGCAGGAAGAGTAAGTAAACATGAAACCGACGTGTCATGTGTGACGACAAAGCCTTTTTCATGTCTGTTTTTGTGAAGTTTAATGGAGACCAGTTAGGCCTATTGAATCAAATTAGTTTGAATCGTTGAATAGTTGGTGAAAGCCCTCGTCTCTTTTTAAAAAAATTAAAAGGCACAATTGAACCACCTGAAGCTTGTGGAATGAATAGCTCAGGGAATTAATAACCTTTGAGCTGACATTAACTTGTTTCCGTCCTTTCTCCCTCCCTCTCCCTGTCTTTCTCTCTGTTCTCCCCGTGTTCAGGTGGGAAGCAAGCTGATACCATGCCACAAGCTGGTGCTGGCCTGTGTCATCCCTTACTTCAAGGCCATGTTCTTGTCCGAGATGTCAGAGGCCAAACAGGACCTGATAGAGATCAAGGACTTTGACGGAGGCGCCATCCACGACCTGGTGCGTTTTGCCTACTCCTCCCGCCTGACGCTGACAGTGGACAACGTGCAGCCTCTTCTCTATGCAGCCTGTATTCTGCAGGTGGAGCTGGTCGCCAGGGCCTGCTGTGAGTATATGAAGGCACACTTCCACCCCTCCAACTGCCTGGCTGTCCGCACCTTTGCCGAGAGCCACAACCGTGTCGACCTGATGGACATGGCGGACCGTTATGCTTGCGAGCACTTCCGGGAGGTGGTGGACTGTGAGGACTTCCTGTGCGTGTCGCCTCAGCACCTGAGAACCCTGCTGTCCTCCAGCGAACTGAACATCCACTCTGAGAGACAGGTTTACAACGCTGCTGTCAAGTGGCTGAAGGCCAACCCCCAGCACCATGAGGCCTGGCTGGAACAGATCATGACTCAGGTCAGATAGTAGTCGCACACATCTCAGCCTTTGCATTTTAATGAATTCTCAGATGTAGGTATGCTTGTTGGTGCTTATGTGTTTCTGTGTGTACATTGACTTTGTTGTCTATTTATGGAGTTTTTGCATTACCACTACTCCTGTGTGTGGTGTTTGAATCTGTGCTGTGTCTGTATTACCCGGCTGCCCTGCAGGTGCTTCTGTGTTTTATGTCCGAGTGTATGTTAACTCTGTGGTATATATCTGTGTGTCCTGTAGGTGCGCCTCCCCCTGCTCCCAGTAGACTTCCTGACAGGCACGGTGGCCAAGGAGGAGATGATCAAAGGAAATCTGAGCTGCCGGGATCTGCTGGATGAGGCCAGGAACTATCACCTGCACCTCAGCAACAAGGTGGTGCCTGACTTTGAGTATTCAGTCCGCACCACGCCTAGGAAACATATTGCAGGTAACAGACTGGTAGCCTGTCCAACTATTAAGCAATCAGCTACATAATAGGGTTGAGCTTGTACAATGCAGAACAATGATCAAGAAAAAGCTGGAATTCCTGCAATTCTTCATGTCACTTGTATTTATTACGAGCCTGACAAATAACAAAACCTTCGGTCTTTTGATTCCTCTTGAGTGTATATTTATATGTTGAGCTGGCATTGCAGTGTTGTTTTTCTCACTGGTCCTGCTCTGACCTTTGCCCCCCAACTCTCCTCAGGGGTATTGTTCTGTGTTGGTGGCCGGGGAGGTTCTGGTGACCCGTTCCGCAGCATCGAGTGTTACTCCATCAGCAAGAACAGTTGGTTCTTCGGGCCTGAGATGAACAGCAGGAGACGCCATGTTGGAGTAATTTCTGTAGGAGGTAAGAGATGGAGGGATGAGAAAGGAGAGATGGTGAATAGATGGATATAGGACTCTAGTTGCCAAAAGCCCGTTTTAGCATGGGCAGCGCCATTGAGGACTTTCACCATTTTGAAGGAGTCAACAGTGTGGGACTTCTAATGGGTTAAGGGAGGATCAAATGACTCCAACTGGGTCATCAAGAGGGATCAGCCAATGAATTATACTTGTGAAGAAGAAAATTGGAGATGGCCTCAATGGCATTGTCCATGCTCTAACGCCTTAATTAGACGGATACAGTGATGCGATGTCTATGGCGTTGGGAGAACAGTAGGGATTTAGCAACTCACCGATACACATCGGTCCCCAGTTCAAATGTTTAAGATGCAAGTGCATCAGTATGCGTGAGCCAAAACCGATCCAAATGACAACCGATTTAAAACGTTACGAATTGCCGGTTCATTAACGTTTTTTACTCCTTCTTTTTTTTCTGCCTTATTCCAAAAATATTTATTTTTGAATTGAATTGATGCGTCCTCCTTCAGCTTATTGAACTTTTATGCATGTAACTGCGTATGACATTGATCTACAAGTCAGATAACAACTGTTTGCACAGTGCGGGAGATGCAGCTGCTTGTGCCAACGAGAGGTAGGCCTACCCTATCCCTTTTTCAAATATTCTTAGGCTACATCTGCGTGGCACCTTTAGCATTCAGGTGTTTGTAATATTAAATCATGGGCTTTATTATTTGAGGGACAACCCATGTAATTTGCTGAGTCATTGTTACCAAAATGCTGTGTAGGCTACCGGAGTGGACACATCTCACATCTTGCTGATTGTACATCTAAATGCTGATTGGGGCTTTTTGACTTCCAGATTCTCCGTATTAAATGTTTTCGGTAGTTCTCCTTTAAACAGTATTTCTTTACATGAACAGGGTAAAGGTGTAATTTCATAACAAGGACAGCAATAATTTTTGCGAGCTGTACTGGTCATAACGGGAAAAGACAGCAGCTCTCCTCTGTAAAGTTCCAAACGGTCAAAACCATTTGCTTTTGAGACTGAGGTAAAATCCGAAGCTGTTATAAAAATTGTTTATTACCAGTCAAAAGTTTGGACACACCTACTCATTCATTTTTTTTTTTTTTACTGTTTTCTACATTGCATAATAATAGTGAAGACAAACTAAGAAATAACATATATAGGAATCATGTAGTAACCAAAAAAGTGTTACACAAATCAAAATATATTTGAGATTCTTCAAAGTAGCCACCCTTTGCCTTGATGACAGCTTTGCAAACAATTGGCATTCTCTCAACCAGCTTCATGAGGTAGTCACCTGGAATGCATTTCAAATAACAGGTGTGCCTTGTTAAAAGTACATTTGTGGAATTTCTTTCTTTCTTAATGAGTACACACTTTTTCATTTCCCTGCTGTATCAGACCAAAAAAAAACATATCAGTATGGCTCTAGATGATAATTTCTCAAAATAATTGATGACATATTACTAGGTCAAAAATGTTTTATCTGCTACATGACAAGTTAATCAGTGGGTGATGAGGATTTCAGATAAAAAGTGGAGGGACGAAAACAACTTGCCCATCTTATAGTGGTAGATGGTCAGTCTGCCCTATTGCGTCATACATGCAGGCGCAGCATATGTTTTACTATTGTTACAGGCTTTGGTTTTTCATTTATGTTTTGACGTTGGACTTTAGCACATATGGCTCGTTATCACTTAGGGCGCACCGATTGGCATCACCTGGTTAGTCATTATGTGGTGGCATCTTTGAAGCCTATTCCTGCTTTTGACAAACCTTTCAGCAGGGTTCTGGTGGATTGTGTTGGTCCTTTGCCCAAAGCCAAGACGGGTAACCAGTTTCTCTTAACCATTATGTGTGCTGCCACTTGTTTCCCTGAGGCCATTCCACTGAGGAAAATCACGACTCCCAGTATCGTTAAGGCCCTGGTGAAATTATTTTCAACGTTTGGACTTCCGCAGGCAGTGCAGTCGGACCAAGGTTTGAATTTCATGTCAAAGGTCTTCCAGCAAGTGCTACAACAGTTGGATGTAACCCAATGTTGTAAATGACTATTGTTGCTGGAAACAGCAGATTTTTTGTGTAATATCTACATAGGCGTACAGAGGCCCGTTATCAGCAACCATCACTCATGTGTTCCAATGGCACGTTGTTAGCTAATCCAAGTTTATAATTTTAAAAGGCAAATTGATCATTAGAAAACCCTTTGCAATTATGTTAGCACAGCTGAAAACTGTTGTTCTGACTAAAGAAGCAATAAAACTGGCCTTCTTTAGACTAGTTGAGTATCTGGAGCATTATCATTTGTGGGTTCAATTAGTCTCAAAATGGCCAGAAACAAATAACTTTCTTCTGAAACTTGTCAGTCTATTCTTGTTCTGAGAAATGAAGACTATTCCATGCGAGAAATTGCCAAGAATCTGAAATTCTCGTACAATGCTGTGTACTTCTCCCTTCACAGAACAGTGCAAACTGGCTCTAACCAGAATAGAATGAGGAGTGGGAGGCCCCGGTGCACAACTGAGCAAGAGGACATTAGTGTCTAGTTTGAGAAACAGGCTCCTCACAAATCCTCAACTGGCAGCTCCATTATAAATAGTACCCGCAAAACACCAGTCTCAACATCAGCAGTGAAGAGGTGACTCTGGGATGCTGGCCTTTCAAACTGCTTTTTTCCACATTTTGTTACGTTACAGCTTTATTCTAAAATGTATTACATTATTTTTTCCCTGAATCTACGCACAATACACCATAATGACAAAGCAAAAATTATTTGAAAGATTTTTTGCAAATGTTTTAAAAATAAAAGCAAATGCCTTATGCAAATAAGTATTTAGACCCTTTGCTATGAGACTCAAAATTGAGCTCAGGTGCATCCTGTTTCCATTGATCGTCCTTGATATTTCTACTACTTGTTTGGAGTCTAGCTGTGGTAAATTCAATTGATTGCACATGATTTGGAAAGGCACACACCTGTCTATATAAGGTCCCACAGTTGACAGTGCATGTCAGAGCAAATGAGTTCGAATGAGCTCATGAGTTCGAAGAAATTGTTCGTAGAGCTCCGAGACAGGATTGGGTCGAGGCACAGATCTGCAGAAGGGCGCCAAAACATTCCTACAGCTTTGAAGGTCCCCAAGAACACAGGGGCCTCCGTCATTCTTAAATGGAAGAAGTTTGGTACCACCAAGACTCTTCCTTAGAGCTGGCCGCCCGGCCAAACTGAGCAATCGGGGGAGAAGGGCCTCGGTCAGAGAGGTGACCAAGAACCTCATAGTCACTCTGACAAAGCTCCAAAGTTCCTCTGTGGAGATGGGAGAACCTTCCAGAAGGACAACTATCTCTGCAGCACTCCACCAAATCAGGCTTTTATGGTAGAGTGGCCAGACTGAAGCAACTCCTCAGTAAGAGGCACATGACAGCCCACTTGAAGTTTGCCAAAAGGCACCTAAAGACTCTTAGGCCATGAGAAACAAGATTCTCTGGTCTGATTAAACCAATATAGAACTATTTTTTTCATGAATACCATGCATCACGTCTGGAGGAAACCTGGCACCATCTCTACGGTGAAGCATGGTGGTGGCAGCATGTTGTGGGGATGTTTTTCAGCGGCAGGGGCTGAGACTAGTCATAAGATGAACAGCGCAAAGTACACAGACTGGGGAGAACGTTCACCTTTCAACAAGACAATGACCCTAAGCACACAGCCAAGACAACGTAGGAGTGGCTTCGGGACAAGTCTCAATGTCCTTGAGTGGCCCAGCCAGAGCTGGATATCTGAAAATGCCTGTGCAGTGACGCTCACCATCCAACCTGACAGAGCTTGAGAGGATCTGCAGAGAAGAATGGGAGAAACTGCACAAATACAGGAGTGCTAAGCTTGTAGCGTCATACCCAAGACGACTCGAGCCTGTGATTGCTGCCTAGTTGATTCAACAAATTACTGAGTAAACCGCTTCTACCCCCAAGCCATAAAACTGCTGAACAACTAATCAAATTCCACCCGGACTATCTATATTGACCCCCCCCCCCCCTTTGTTTTTACACTGCTGCTACTCGCTGTTTATCAATGCATAGTCATTTTTCAAATTACCGTGACTGTCCTGAACCCCCCCCGCACATTGACTCTGTACCCCCTATATATATATATATATATATATATATAGCCTCGTTATTATTTACATTTCTTGTTACTTTTTGATTCAACTTTTTTAGTCTTCAGTTTATTTAGTAAATATTTTATCAAATATATTTATTGAACTGCATTCTTGGTTAAGGGCCTCTAAGTAAGCATTTCACAGTAAGGTCTACTACACCTGTTGTATTTGGCGCATGTGACCATTTTTCAGTTCTTTTTTCTTTTTTACACGAGTGGCTTGCCCAGTGCTCCAGTTGTCTTGAGAGACCTTTAGTTGGCTCCCCCTATTTGATTTCTAGACAAGCATTCCTTTGTCTGATCTTCCCTGTTTTAGTTTTGCTTCACCATTTTGGTTTGCTTCCTGTCTTAAGTTTGGTGTGGGTTTTTATTTTTAATCTGCCTCTTCTTAGTCAAATTTAGTGGGTGCTCACGATGGGTGTTTTTTTAGGTTCCATTTGTTGTTGCTAGTCAACTTCCAGTGAACAACCCTGTGAGTGTCTTTCAGAACCCCTCCTAATACTCCACCTGTTTTTGTTGTCAGTGCCTCTTTGTACCTCCTAGCCTTTGTCCACGTGGGGACCTGGAGAATCTTCCTTGTTTTCGTATCCTTTTGGGGATTTCCAATACCCACGAGGATAGTATACAAGCGCACACAAGCTCAGAGAAGTCAGCTCAGACAGATTCCGCTCAGTTCCTGAGCTCCATCAGTATCAGATATTAATATGGAATGTGTTTGCATCTCATCAAACCGAATCGCATCAATTTGTTCCGTTAATCAAATTGCACCGAATGGTTTCAAACTAAAAATATCGTTCCTGTATTGTATCAGAGTCCATGTACAGTATCTAGATGTGTATCGAATTGTGCTTGTATGGCGAGATGCACATCCCTAGAGAATAGCCTTCACATGATGGATACATGTTGGTTCAGTTCAGTAGTGTGTTTTCTCGTAGGTCTCTTTTCTTAATTATGTTTGGAGTGCATTATAGAATCTCCAGGGATGGTCTGAGCACAGAGACTGATAGTTTAGCTGGCTTCCACTCTGAAAAGCCTATTAGCTTGAAATAAACTAGCTTCAGGATATGAACAAAACAGGAGAAAAGCATCTACAGCTCTTCTTTGGTTTCATTCCACACTATAAGCTTTTCTTAAACACTTTCAGGGAAGTCGGATTTGTTGTATTCCAGATATAATCATTGACCAGTACCTGTCCTGAAATGTGATCAGTAGGCCTACCATAAATTCTACATCCTAAACCATAGAGGTTTCCATAGTCAGGATTGTTTCCCCTGCACAGTTGAGTTCAGTCTTATATGGATGGATGGATGGATGGATGGATGGATGGATGGATGGATGGTCGGGTTAAGAGGGTCTTGTAGTCCTAACCTCTTGGTCCTCTGTAGCTAAGTTAGAGCATGACGCTTGGAACAACAGGATAGTGAGTTTGTTTCCCGGGACCACCTGTACGTAAAATGTATGCAAGTATGACTAAGTTGCTTTTGATCATAAAACAATTCATTATTTATTACATCCCTCAGGTAAAGTGTATGCAGTAGGGGGCCATGATGGTAGTGAACACCTGGGCAACATGGAGATGTTTGATCCTCTCACCAACAAGTGGATGATGAAAGCTTCCATGAACACTAAAAGGTATGTAATGTCTGGCAAAAGGCAAATTTAGTCTCTAATATGAGTTAGAGATTTTGTTATAGAAATGTAGTTTTACAGCAAAAATATACCTAATTATACTCACACTCATACTGAACTATTTTCATTGCTGTGTGAAGAAGAGGCATAGCTTTGGCAGCTCTGGGAGGTCCTATCTACGCCATCGGTGGTCTAGATGACAACTCCTGTTTCAACGATGTAGAGAGATACGACATCGAGAGTGACCACTGGAGTGCTGTGGCTCCCATGAACACGCCCAGAGGTGGAGTGGGCTCTGTGGCCTTAGGGGTGAGAACAAGACACTCTGAACACCTGGCTAGACTGATCATATACTAAACTCAGCAAAAAAAGAAATGTCCCTTTTTCAGGACCCTGACTTTAAAAGATAATTCATAAAAATCCAAATAACTTCACTGTAAAGATCTTCATTGTAAAGGGTTTAAACATTGTTTCTCATGCTGGTTCAATGAACCATAAACAATGAATGAACATACACCTGTGGAACGGTCGTGATGACACTAACAGCTTACAGACGGTAAGCAATTAAGGTCACAGTTATGAACACTTAGGACACTAGAGAGGCCTTTCTACTGACTCTGAAAAACACCAAAAGAAAGATGCCCAGGGTCCCTGCTCATCTGCGTGAACGTGCCTTAGGCATGCTGCAAGGGGGCATGAGGACTGCAGATGTGACCAGGGAAATAAATTGCAATGTCCGTACTGTGAGATGCCTAAGACAGCACTACAGGGAGACAGGACGGACAGCTGATCGTCCTCGCAGTGGCAGACCACGTGTCACAACACCTGCACAGGATCGGTACATCTGAACATCACACCTGCAGGACAGGTACAGGATGGCAACAACAACTGCCCGAGTTACACCAGGAACGCACAATCCCTCCATCAGTGCTCAGACTGTCCCCAATAGGCTGAAAGAGGCTGGACTGAGGGCTTGTAGGCCTGTTGTAAAGGCAATTCCTCACCAGACATCACCGGCAACAACGTCGCCTATGGGCACAAACCCACCGTTGCTGGACCTGACAGGACTGGCAAAAAGTGCTCTTCACTGGTGATTCGTGGTTTTGTCTCACCAGGAGTGATGGTTGGATTTGAGTTTATCGTCGAAAGAATGAGCGTTACACCGAGGCCTGTACTCTGGAGCGGAATCGATTTGGAGGTGGAGGGTCTGTCATGGTCTGGACCGGTGTGTCACAGCATCATCGGACTGAGCTTGTTGTCATTGCAGGCAGGCAATCTCAACGCTGCACATTACAGGGAAGACATCCTCCTCCCTCGTGGTACCCTTCCGGCAGGCTCATCCTGACATGACCCTCCAGCATGACAATGCCACCAGCCATACTGCTCGTTCTGTGCGTGATTTCCTGCAAGACAGGAATGTCAGTGTTCTGCCATGGCCAGTGAGGAGCCCGGATCTCAATCCCATTGTGCATGTCTGGGACCTGTTGGATCGGAGGGTGAGAGCTAGGGCCATTTCCCCCAGAAATATCCGGGAACTTGCAGGAAGAGTATGGTAACATCTCACAGCAAGAACTGGCAAATCTGGTGCAGTCCATGAGTAGGAGATGCACTGCCGTACTTAATGCTGCTGGTGGCCACACCAGATACTGTCTGTTCATTTTGATTTTGACCCCCCCTTTGTCCAGGGACACATTATTCCATTTCTGTTAGTCACATGTCTGTGGAACTTTGTCTCAGTTGTTGAATCTTGTTATGTTCATACAAATATTTACACATGTTAAGTTTGCTGAAAATAAACGCAGTTGACAGTGAGAGGACGTTTCTTTTTTTGCTGAGTATATTATGGATCAAGTATTCATTAGGGCACACCATAGCAACATTTTTCAAAACATTGTGCAGCAGAAAACAAGTGTCTTTCATTCAGATAGTTCTTCCCTGTTTTGTGCCTAGTTGACACGACCCAGGTGTTACATCACATTTATACGTACACTCATCACACATGACATCCTCAGATGCTTTCATAACCATTTTATATCATTGACATTGAGTTAAGAGATTTTATCCCCCAAGCTTTTTTGTGATTTGAAGTCTGTGCATAAAAACAGGCCATAATAACCGTTAACCCTATCAGTCCAGAGACCCCAGCAAAAATCAGCTTTTCATTTATCTGACTTTCATTTATCTGCATGCCAAATCACACCAGCCCTTATACTGTATTTAGCCTCACAATGAAGAGTTTTACAATTTTCTTTTCAGGACAACCAGGGCTCAAGTAGAACACAAAACAAGTTGACATAAACGGTTGCATTCATGAGTTTGATTGACCAATGTCAATAAACAAATAAGGTCCCCCCTGATAGATGAAGGTACAGAAATTGTTTGCTCAGTGGGAAATTAATATACAACTAGTCAGTGACAAGTTTGTGGAGTTTGACAGCAACTATGTGATCTTGTTACAGTATTTTAGACTCTATGTCCTTGGATTTCCTATGATTTTTTTATGTAGAAGAACCCATTAACGTCTAACGACTTGTGTAGCTTGTGAGCATCATTAGCTACATGTGCATGTTTGCATCTTTTCATACATCGTTTTTAATGTGTAGCTCAAACCATTCTGACTCAGCCCCAGTTAATCACACATACTAATGGATGCAGAAGAAATAGATGAATCCAATGGTACAACCCAAAAGTCTCTAGCTCAAACACACAATGTTTAAAAGGGTTTAGAAGTCCAAATCACACTGGTGTCGCGGTGGAACTCAATGGGTTAATCCTCTCCTCCCCTGTCAGAGTTAGACCTATATGTTAACACTCTCCTGTCCTGTCAGAGCCACGTGTATGCTGTGGGGGGTAACGACGGTGTGGCCTCTCTATCCAGTGTGGAGAGGTTTGACCCACATCTCAACAAGTGGACGGAGGTCAGGGAGATGGGCCAGAGACGGGCAGGGAACGGAGTCAGCGAGCTCAACGGGTGTCTCTATGTAGTGGGTAAGAACACAGCTCAGCACCACTGCATTTACATTTTGGGGGGGGGGGGCTATGGATCTGTCTCTGTATGTACGTTAGTCACGTGATATCTGGCACCAGCTGGCCCGATTTTTTTTTAAATTTATTTTTTAAATAAATAAAAATAATAATAAAATAAAATGATTTTTTTAATGTAACTTGAGTGAATAATGCGTCATGCCATAGAGAGCTGGCATTTACAAAATTACACTGAGTTGCCCAAGGGGGGACGCTAGAGTAATCGACTGGAATTCCATACTTTGAACAAGCATTTCTCTGGTCCTGTTGAATAATTGTCACTAATTGGCCCATCTGCCTGAGAGGGCGCTGCATAATTTGTGGGGGACGACATGTTTACTGTTTAGCAAATGGTCTTATCCAGAGTGACTTACAATCCATGCATTCATTCAAAGTAGGTAAAACGACCACATATCGATTCACCACATCATTGGAAACAAAACCACCTTCTCATACGTCACATCATTCCACTGGCTGCTTATTGCTATGGGTCACATGCCCTCCCCCCACTCACACACCACTACACACAATAGTTGTTGGCTTGTAAACATGAAACAGGAGGGAGAAAAGTTATTGTTTTGTCAAGTTGGTTGCTAATTAAAAGCGATCCATAAGGATGGGGTAATTTTATTGTGTTGCTGAATTTGAAGAGTCATCTAAGGCTGTTTCAGAGCTCTGGCCTGACTTTTAGCTGACCCTAGTTTGCATGAGTCAGCATTGGTGTGTTTGGAGGAGGAAAAGCTACTGATAACCTCAGTCTATGCATTGACCTCAGTGGATGGAGTAGCTCTTTATTGAAAGTCTGCAGCTTCACTGACTGCATAAACTTAAACAAGATATCACACTGTGGATGATATGTGACTTAGACTCTGTTTTTCAAAGCAATTTACAGTGAGTGCATAGATTTGTAGTATGTTTGTGATCCCTGTGTGAATTCAACCCACAACCTTGGCATTTCTAGCACCACACTCTTACCAACTGAGCCAGCTTTACAAGAGTACTTAGAGTATTTGATTCTGTCTTTCTGCGCTGTCAGGTGGTTTTGATGACAACTCCCCGCTGAGTTCTGTGGAGCGTTTTGACCCCCGTCTGAGTCGCTGGGACTACGTCTCTGAGCTGACCACGCCCCGGGGCGGAGTGGGTGTGGCCACGGTTATGGGTTGCGTGTTTGCGGTTGGAGGTCACAACGGGAACATCTACCTCAACACAGTGGAAGCCTTTGACCCCCGCATGAACAGGTGAGCTGGAGAGGGGGGATTGGAAGGGGTTCTGTTCAGGCGAGACAGATGGGTTGTATCGGGTCAGCTAAATCAAGCGAGCCCATTTTATAAAAGAGTATCTCTGGCCTACTACACCACCACCTGTACACTGGACACCTTTTACAGTATCCTGTTTTTTTACAGTTGAAAGGAAATTCTACATTTTGGAGCAGCTAGTCTGATGTTGACATTTTATATTGATCTGTGTTGTGTGTCTCCTCAGATGGGAGCTGGTGGGGTCGGTGTCTCACTGTCGGGCCGGCGCAGGAGTGGCTGTCTGCTCCTCTCACATCAGCCAGATCAGGGACGTGGGCCAGGGCTCCAGCAACGTGGTGGACTGCATGTGACCTGTGATCCCTGAGCTGATCACACTGACCGACTACACGGGAAGACCAACCCAACCCAAGCACTCAACCACACTGTCACTGAACAGGAGCACTAGTGGCTGTTCCTTTAAGCACTGACTGGAGGGTTCTCCCCAAAGAATGTAAGAGGAGCGCTGCACCACCTTGTGAACTAGCTGCGCCACTTTGAGAAATAAGATACTTAACTTTATTTGTTATCATATAAGGCAACTTTTTGCTCTAGATTGCAGTAAATGGCACTTACAGGTGTTGAAAACCTTTATCAAGTGAAAATGGCTGAGAGTTGAGCTTTAGACATCATATTAAACAGGCCTTGTGAATATCAGCTTGTATTTTAAGAGCAACAAGTTAGTACTTACAGTGCATTCGGAAAGTATTCAGACCACTTGACTTTTTACACATTTTGTTACATTACAGCCTTATTCTAAAAGTGATTAAATAGTTTTCCCCCCTCATCAAGCTACACACCATACCCCATAATGACAAAGCAAACCATTTTTGAAAATGTATTAAAAATAAAAAACAGATATCACATTTACATAAGTATTCAGACCCTTTGCTCAGTACTTTATTGAAGCATATTTGGCAGCGATTACAGCATTGAGTCTTCTTGGGTATCTTCTTGGCACACCTGTATTTGGGGCATTTCTCCCATTCTCTGCAGATACTCTCAAGCTCTATCAGGTTGGATGGGGATCGTTGCTGCACAGCTATTTTCAGGTCTCCAGAGATGGTACGATCAGGTTCAAGTCCGGGCTCTGGCTGGGCCCATCAAGACATTCAGAGACTTGTCCCGTAACCACTCCTGCGTTGTCTTGGCTGTGTGCTTAGGGTCGTTGTCCTGTTGGAAGGTGAACCTTCGCCTCAGTCTGAGGTCCTGAGCACTCTGGATCTCTGTACTTTGCTCTGTTCATCTTTCCCTCGAACCTGACTGGTCTCCCAGTCCCTGCCGCTGATGGTGCCAGGTTTCCTCCAGACGTGACGCTTGGCATGTAGGCCAAAGAGTTCAATCTTGGTTTCATCAGACCCGAAAATCTTGCTTTTGTCTGGCCACTCAACTGTAAAGGCCTGATTTGGTGGAGTGCTGCACAGATGGGAGAACCTTCCAGAAGGACAACCATCTCCACAGAGGGACTCTGGAGCTCTGTCAGAGTAACCACCTCCCTAACCAAGGCCCTTCTCCCCACGATGGCTCAGTTTGGCCGGGTGGCCAGCTCTAGGAAGAGTCTTGGTGGTTCCAAGCTTCTTCCATTTTTAAGAATGATGGAGGGCACTGATCTTGGGGACCTTCAATGCTGCAGAATGGTTTTGGTACCCTTCCCCTAGTCCTTTCCGCGACATGGACAATTCTTTCGACCTCATGGCTTGGTTTTTGCTCTGACTTGCACTGTCAATTGTGGGACCTTATATAGACCGGTGTGTGCCTTTCAAATCATGTCCAATCAATTTAATTTACTACAGGTGGACTCCAATCAAGTTGTAGAAACATCTCAAGGATGATCAATGGAAACAGGATGCACCTGAGCTCAATTTCAAGTCTCATAGCAAAGGGTCTGAATACTTATTTTTTTTTTCTTCTAAAAACCTGTTTTCGCTTTGTCATTATGGGGTATTGTGTGTAGATTAACCTTAGCCACCCGGGTGGCGCAGTGGTCTAGGGCACTGCATCGCAGTGCTAGCTGCGTCACCAGAGTCTCTGGGTTCGCGCCCAGGCTCTGTCGCAACCGGGAGGTCCGTGGGGCGACGCACAATTGGCATAGCGTCGTCCGGGTTAGGGAGGGTTTGGCCGGTAGGGATATCCTTGTCTCAGTATGTAAAAAAATGTAATAAAAAAAAAAAAAATGTATGCACTCTACTGTAAGTCGCTCTGGATAAGAGCGTCTGCTAAATGACTAAAATGTAAATTAAGGTAATCAATTAATTTCATACATTTTACAATAAGGCTGTAACGTAACAAAATGTGGAAAAGTCAAGACATCAATTTCACATTCATCACCGTCTGGTAGATAAACTGAGAGCTCTTCATAGGTTCCCAGCAGTCTCTCATATAAAACGGTGAGAGAGTGTGGATTGTGGAGCTGTTTAGTAAAGACTCAGTAAACAGAACCGGGTTTAGGATAGAAATCAGTTGACATTCTTTTGATTCCAGTTAAACCAAGGAGACGATGCTTTTATTTTTATTTTTTTTATTTTTTTCGGGGCTTTCTAGCAGTTCCATCTGCATAGGCTCAGTGATGCTAAAACCTCTTCAGTGTTAGCATTAGCTAGCTGTAGCCTTTTTGCGTTTGAACAATCATTCCTGACAGACTGAGTCTCATTGGGATGTATAAAACTATGGAAGTCTTTTGCAGAGTTAGATTAACTTGTGCTGCAATAAAATAGGTTTTTGAAATGGCTGAGGGACTAGAGCTACCCCTCTGTACAGACAGTCTGGGGTCTTAGCAGAGTGCTACCCCTACTCTCTGTGTTCTACTCGAAGATAGCTGAGCTGTCAGTAAACAAGTGTGCTTTCAGACGTGTGAAGATGAATCTTCTATCTGCCAAATGGTTAATATATATTTTAATATATGGAGTTGTGTATTATGAAACCTGTGTATCTTTGGTGTTATTCTTTACCAGGTATCTTTAATGTATTGTTGTGCACTACTTTCCTGCATTAGTCAGGGGTTTGAACATACAGTATTGTGTCCTATGGCAATTTTGATGCAATTTGAAACTGTTTTGACAGTGTCTGCTCTTTTTTGAGGCTTTGAGTTTGAAGCTTGTTCCTCACCCTTGTTTTCTTGTATATCCTCCTGGTCATGTTAAAGCATTTCAGGTAGTTCTGGATTTTATTGTAAAACTGCTGTTGGTCAAAACATTAACTGAAGATTTAGATTTTTAAAACAAATGTTTGAAGAGATGATGTATACAAAACATTTAGAACACCTGATCTTTCCATGGTAGACTGACCAGGTTTATCTAGGTGAAAGCTATGAACCCTTATTGATGTCACTTGTTAAATCCACTTCAATCGGTGTAGAGATTAAGGATTTTCAAGCCTTGAGACATGGATTGTGTATGTGTGCCATTCAGAGAGTGAATGGGCAAGACAAAAGATTTGTGCCTTTGAACAGGGTATGGTAGTATGGGGACAGGCGCAACGGTTTGTGTCAAGAACTGCAATGCTGTTAAGTTTTTCATCTGTGTATCAATATTGGTCCACCACCCAAAGGATATCCAGCGAACTTGACACAACTGTGGGAAGCATTAGTCAACATGGGTCATCATCCCTGTGGAACGCTTTCGACACTTTGTAAAGTCTATGCCCCCATGAATTGAGGCTGTTCTGAGGCCAAAAGGGGGGGCTGCACACAATATTAGGGAGGTGTTCCTAATGTTTGGTATATTTGCTCTTGTACCCCCAATTTTGAATTGTTGCACCATTGGTTTGGTTTGCTGTATTCTACAATTCAACTGTAAATGCTGCCTCTTATCATACAGTACACCAGGGGTGTATACTGACTTGCCAACCATAGCATAGAATGTGAAAGATTGTGCTTTTTTTGAACATTTGTTTATTGGTTCAGCTGTATGCTGTCTCGTCATTTCCTCCCCTTTTTTACAGCTTGAATCTTAATTTACTGTTCATTTAGTTGGTATTACTATAATAAAGCTGTCAATGTATAGATTTAAAAAAAAATATTGCACATTTATTGAAAATGAAATACAGAAATATCTAATTTATGTAAGTCAATGATGAATTTGTCTCCCAGTGTTGTTGGAAAGCAGACTGAACAAGGTTTTTCTCTAGACTTTTCCTGTGCTTAGCTCAAGCATACCCATTACATCAGTGATGTGTTGTGTTGGATTTGCACCTAACATAACGCTTTGTATTCAGGACAAAGTTTTAAAAAATGGCACGTTTTTTGCCGTGTTTTACTATTAAGCGATTAAAGCCATTCAACTCTGTTTTAGTCTCCATTGGCCTCATGGTGAAATACCTGAGTGGTTTCCTTCCTATCCAGCAACTGAGTTAGGAAGGACGAATGTATGTTTTAAAAAATGCATTATAAGTGACCCATACACTGACAAGACTATCTGTTTTATAGGTTTACTGCAAGTAGGCTAAACACAGACTAGACAGAAAGATAAATGCGGTAAGAGACCCACTAAAGCAGCACCGCCCCCTTAAGATTCTGAGCCTGCCTTGCAGGGTTAGTCTTACAAATCCAAAGCCCCTGGATTGGTGAGCATAATATACAAGGAATTTCTCAGAGCTGCTATTGAGAACATTGACGACCTTGCACCTAGCGGTGGGAATTCCGGTGGGGTGCCCACACCCAGGTAGTGGCAGTACTGCCAACACTAGCTGCAGTAACCCATGGGGCGGGGGTCATACAATCAGAGAGGGGGCAAATTATTGTGGCGCTGATGGCACAAAATAATCAAAGGACTGCACAGAAATGCTTGGGAAAATGGTCACAACGGGAGACCAGTGTGTGTGTGGTGTATATCAGAGCTCCATCAGCTAGGACTTGACTTTGGTTAATAAAATATCCACATTATTGCAAAATCTTGCATGACTCTCAAACTGCTACTCAAACTGCATTCGCACATCAAGTCCTTTCTTGAGTTGAGGCTCAGGAATGGAACAACTGTAACATCTGAGCTTGTGGTTGTTTATGGGGGAAGGGTGGGGAGTGTGTGTGTGTGTGTGTATTCCACATCTGTTGCTATGGAGTAATGATGTTATGGACAAAATAGGATGAATCACAATAGTTTGCCAAAATAATTGCTTGTAACAATCCTTAGCATGAACTGCCTACATTATTACGCATATTTTTTTTTTTTTGTGGAAATAAATTAAGATTAATTTATTATAATTTAAATTAAATTATTTTTATCTTTATAACTGTATATAATACAATCGAGGTGGGGGCGTTGGAAATGCTTTTGGTGGTTGATCTGCTACTGTTCTGTGGGTGGAATTGTGTGCTCTTTTCAAAGGATGGGTCCCAATCTTTCAAAGGCACTAGGATCCAGGCACCTCATTTATAAAAAAAAATCTTAGATTTATACTTGAACTTAGTTGTAAGCTCATTTCCGACGGTGTACTTACGTTTGATTCATAAAAGATACTGAGCATAAAAAACGTTGCTTACGCAGGTTCTAAGAAGCCCATTTCTAACTTACGTACGTACCTGTGATACACTGCTCAAAAAAATAAAGGGAACACTTAAACAACACAATGTAACTCCAAGTCAATCACACTTCTGTGAAATCAAACTGTCCACTTAGGAAGCAACACTGATTGACAAATTTCACATGCTGTTGTGCAAATGGAATAGACAAAAGGTGGAAATTATAGGCAATTAGCAAGACACCCCCAAAAAAGGAGTGATTCTGCAGGTGGTGACCACAGACCACTTCTCAGTTCCTATGCTTCCTGGCTGATGTTTTGGTCACTTTTGAATGCTGGCGGTGCTTTCACTCTAGTGGTAGCATGAGACGGAGTCTACAACCCACACAAGTGGCTCAGGTAGTGCAGTTCATCCAGGATGGCACATCAATGCGAGCTGTGGCAAAAAGGTTTGCTGTGTCTGTCAACGTAGTGTCCAGAGCATGGAGGCGCTACCAGGAGACAGGCCAGTACATCAGGAGACGTGGAGGAGGCCGTAGGAGGGCAACAACCCTCTGGAGGTTGTTGGAGGTCATTTTGCAGGGCTCTGGCAGTGCACCTCCTTGCACAAAGGCGAAGGTAGCGGTCCTGCTGCTGGGTTGTCCCGCATGTGTCTGCTCAAACTGTCAGAAACAGACTCCATGAGGGTGGTATGAGGGCCCGACGTCCACAGGTGATGGTTGTACTTACAGCCCAACATCGTGCAGGACGTTTGGCATTTGCCAGAGAACACCAAGATTGGCAAATTCGCCACTGGCGCCCTGTGCTCTTCACAGATGAAAGCAGGTTCACACGCACATGTGACAGACGTGACAGAGTCTGGAGACGCCGTGGAGAACATTCTGCTGCCTGCAACATCCTCCAGCATGACCGGTTTGGCGGTGGGTCAGTCATGGTCATTAAAGATCCCATGGCACTTATCGTAAGAGATGGGGTGTTAACCCCGGTGTCCTGGCTAAAATTCCCAATCTGGCCCTCAAACCATCATGGTCACCTAATAATCCCCAGTTTATAATTGTCTCATTCATCCCCCTCCACTCCCCTGTAACTATTCCCCAGGTCGTTGCTGCAAATGAGAACGTGTTCTCAGTCAACTTACCTGGTAAAATAACGGTAAAATAAAATAAATAAATAAAAATGGTGTGGGGTGGCATTTTTTTGAGGGGCCGCACAGCCCTCCATGTGCTCGCCAGAGGTAGCCTGACGGCCATTAGGTACCGAGATGAGATCCTCAGACCCCTTGTGAGACCATAAGCTGGTGCAGTTGGCCCTGGGTTCTTTCTAATGCAAGACAATGCTAGACCTCATGTGGCTGGAGTGTGTCAGCAGTTCCTGCAAGAGGAAGGCATTGATGCTATGGACTGGCCCGCCCGTTCCCCAGACCTGAATCCAATTGAGCACATCTGGGACATCATGTCTCGCTCCATCCACCAACAGACTGTCCAGGAGTTGGCGGATGCTTTAGTCCAGGTCTGGGAGGAGATCCCTCAGGAGACCATCCGCCACCTCATCAGGAGCATGCCCAGGCGTTGTAGGGAGGCCACACACACTACTGAGCTTCATTTTGACTTGTTTTAAGGACATTACATCAAAGTTGGATCAGCCTGTAGTGTGGTTTTCCACTTTAATTTTGAGTGTGACTCCAAATCCAGACCTCCATGGGTTGATAAATTTGATTTCCATTGATAATTTGTGTGATCTTGTAGTCAGCACATTCAACTATGTAAAGAAAAAAGTATTTAATAAGAATTTTTCATTCATTCAGATCTAGGATGTGTTATTTTAGTGTTCCCTTTATTTTTTTGAGCAGTGTATAAGAGCACAGGGCGAAACCCAGATGCAGACACGAGAGGCAGATGGTTAGAGTCTCTGATATTAATTTGAATCCAAGGGGCAGGCAAGAGAATGGTCGTGGACTGGCAAAAGATCATAACAAGGTCAGAGTCCAGGAGGTACAGAGTGGCAGGCAGGCTCGAGGTCAGGACAGGCAGTCTGGTCAGGCAAGCGGGTTCAGAGTCATGGCAGGCAAGGGTCAAAACTGGGAGGACTAGCAAAAGAGAGATCAGATAAAGCAGGCGCACGGAAAAACATGCTGGTTGACTTGACAAGACGAACTGGCAACAAACAGGGAACACCGGAATAAATACCCAGGGACTAACTGGGAAAACGGGTGACACCTGGAGGTGGGTGGAGACAATCACTAAGACAGGTGAAACAGATCAGGGCATTACACGTAACTGCTGAAAATTACATTTTAAAGAACTGATTCTAGCTCTGAAAGAGTCCAATTATTTCAGGCCCAGTACCATCGCTGGGCCGCAGCTGTGAAAAATTCAGCAGGCCACCAGCATTACACTCTTGGCTAAAAGACTTCTGTAGCTCTGTTGGCGTAACTTTTATAGATACGTTATAGATTAAACCTTTTGGAAACAGAAGATGCTCTACAAGAATCTCGGAGTCCATCCAAATCATCTTTGCTCTTGGACCCTATCCGCGTATTTCAAGGCTGTGTTGAGACTGATTTATCAGTGACCCAAGCCCTGCTCAGATAATCCCAGCCATTTTGTCGCTGAGTTGTCGTAATACTGCTGCAAATGTACATTGTCCCAGGGCAATGGCAGTCATAATGTAAGTAAGATCATTTGTCCCTATAACTCTTTTGAATGCCTCTGTCAATCCTACAGCTATTGTATGCAGTAACCATGCACCTATGAACCTGAATTATTCAGTTAGCACTGAGGAGGTTTGCCCTATTAGAAAGTCCACTGCGTGCAGCTCACCTTGCAGCTCAAACATAAATATCACTGTCATGTCTACCTCTAATAAGCCTCCCAGTAAAGCAATAAAAACAATCAACTGCTAAAAAAGTCCACATTAACACACACTAAGAAATAAGGTAGATATTATTATAGGTACATAGATATTGTTGTGCCTGTTTCCTCCAGCATCTTCACAAGGTCCTTTGCTGTTGTTTTGGAATTGATTTGCACTTTTCACATCAAAGTACGTTCATCTCTAGGAGACAGAACGTGTCTCCTTCCTGAGCTGTTTGACGGCTGCGTGGTCCCATGGTGTTTATACTTGCGTACTATTGTTTGTACAGATGAACGTGGTACATTCAGGCATTTGGAATTTGCTCCCAAGGATGAACCAGACTTGTGGAGGTCTACACATTTTTTTCTTAGGTCTTGGCTGATTTCTTTTGATTTTCCCATGATGTCAAGCAAAGAGTTTGAAGGTAGGCCTTGAAATACATCCACAGGTACACCTCCAATTGACTCAAATTATGTCAATTAGCCTATCAGAAGCTTCTAAAGCCATGACATCATTTTCTGGAATTTCCCAAGCTGTTTAAAGGCACAGTCAACTTAGTGTATGTAAACTTCTGACCCACTGGAATTGTGATACAGTGAATTATAAGTGAAATAATCTGTCTGTAAACAATTGTTGGAAAAATGACTTGTGTCATGCACAAAGTAGATGTCCTAACCAACTTGCCAAAAACTATAGTTTGTTAACAAGAAATTTGTGGAGTGGTTGAAAAACATCTTAAGTGAATGGAAACCTCCGACTTCAACTGTATGTGAATGTCAATCACATTTTTTCTGTGTTTAAACTTTCGTGGTTTTGGTGGAGCCTCATACTTTCCTTCTCAATTGATAAGACCATCTCGTCCTCAAAAGTTTTGTAAATGTATGTACTGTTGTATATGCTGTTTTGAGTACAGCAGTTCATTTATATTGACCTGTGTAGTCTCACCTCAATTACTGTATTGTATTCTTTTAGCCTATACTAACTAATGTATCCATTGATTGTTTCATTTTCCAACTTATTTAGTCTAGCAAATAAAACCTTAAATTAATTGTTTGTGGTTTTGCGTTCATTTACAAGCAATTGGGCTCTTGAAGTTTCTGAGCTCAATGACCATTCAGGATGAGAATATGGTAAACTGACTGTTGATTAAGACTTTTGTTGATGTAGGATTGGTATAATGGTTAGAGGGGAATTTCACCCTGGGGGAATCTGGGTAAGTCCGTGAGATGTGTTTCACACATAATTGCCCAGGAGGAAGGCAGGTCTAGGCACTGAATGATACGCAATATGACGTCTTCCGGTGTATTTGTGATCTGAAAATAAATGTAGCCCTGCTTTGTGGCATTTTGCGAAGACTTTATGTGATACTGACCACACTATAGGTTTTTGTGCGTGTCGATATGGTTGTCCTTGTTCGATAGAGCCATTATACATCTTTAAGTAATGTTCCTATCAGTGGATTCATTGCTAAATTGAAAATATTGATGTAATAAATGTATCACTAGCCACTTTAAACAATGCCACTTCATATAATGTTTACATACCCTACATTACTCATCTCATATGTATATGCTGTACTCTATACCATCTACTGCATCTTGCCTTCTTGATGTAATGTATCACTAGCCACTTTAAACAATGCCACTTGTATATGTTTACATTACATTTACATTTAAGTCATTAAGCAGACGCTCTTATCCAGAGCGACTTACAAATTGGAAAGTTCATACATATTCATCCTGGTCCCCCCGTGGGGAATGAACCCACAACCCTGGCGTTGCAAGCGCCATGCTCTACCAACTGAGCCACACGGGTTTACATACCCTACATTACTCATCTCATATGTATATACTGTACTCAATACCATCCACTGCATCTTGACACTGCCGTTCTATACCATCACTCATTCATATATTTTTTTATGTACATATTCTTATTAATTCCTTTACACTTGTGTGTATAAGGTAATTGTTGTGAAATTGTTATGTTAGATTACTCGTTGGATCATACTCCATTGTCGGAACTAGAAGCACAAGCATTTCGCCTCACTCGCATTAACATCTGCTAACCATGTGTATGTGACAAATAAAATTTGATTTGATAAATATACAAGCTGACACATTTTTCCCAGTTTAAAAGACTACAATGCATGTGGGGCAGTGCTTCAGGATCTGGCCCCATCCCTTCCTCAAGGCAGGATTTTTTGAAAGCGAGGTGGACACTAACAACGCAATCCTTTGGAAGAAACTGAAATAACTGACCAGATTGCAATAGCTCGTGAATGCTCTTATCAACACAAATTCGATGATGGAATATTTTTTATAGCTACAGTACATGGTGACATTCATCCATACATGTTTCAACCAGACTATAGCGAAGAGGATTCGAAACAACGTGTTGGATTAAGCTAGAAGCTCAGCTACAGCCAATGCCAGCACCAAGAGGGCAGATGAAAAATATGGTGGCTAAGTAAGTCATTTTTCCTGCAATACACCTAGCAAGCTAGCTAACTTTACTTTATCTACTGAATCCCATATTGTGTATTGCTGGCTGACATACTACTGTGTTAGAGTGTGCTAAATTAGCTGTCTAGTCTAGCTAAGTTAGCTGAACAACTACAGTTAGCCATATCTATGGCTAAAAATAGAAGAAGTTTTACAATCGGATATCTATTGTATTTTGATTCTAAAATCTCTTCTCTTTTTAGTCGTAGATATGGCTACTAAATAGCAAGCTATAATGTTACAACCAGCCACCTAAAGCTAGGTTTACCAGAAAATGTTAGCACATGACTTCAGTTGGCTAACTTGTCAATATGCGCCAGGCCTCGCGTTTACTGCCGGCCCAGACGGAATCCCTAGCCGCGCCCTCAGATCATGCTCAGACCAGCTGGCTGGAGTGTTTACGGACATATTCAATCTCTCCCTATCCCAGTCTGTTGTCCCCAAATGATTCAAGATGTCCACCATTGTTCCTGTACCCAAGAAAGCAAAGGTAACTGAACTAAATGACTATCGCCCCGTAGCACTCACTTCTGTCATAACATGGCGCCGACAGAGATGGTTGCCTCGCTTCACATTCTTAGGAAACTATGCAGTATTTTGTTTTATTATGTATTATTTCTTACACTGTTACCCCAGGAAATCTTAAGTCTTATTACATACAGCTGGAAAGAACTGTTGGATATAAGAGCAACGTCAACTTACTAACATTACGACCAGAAATACGACTTTCCCGAAGCGGATCCTCTGTTTGGACCACCACCCAAGACAATGGACCAGATCCCAGTAGGCGACCCAAAACAATGGTGCCGCAGAAAGGGCAGGCGGAGCGATCTTCTGGTCAAGCTCCATAGACAGGCACATCGCTCACCGCTCCCGAGTGTACTATTCACCAATATCCAGTCTTTTGACAACAAGGTAGACGAAATACGAGCAAGGGTTGCCTTCCAGAGAGACATCAGAGATTGTAACATTCTCTGTTTCACTGAAACATGACTCACTTGGGATACCTTATCAGAGTCGGTACAGCCACCCGGTTTCTTCACGCATCGTGCCGACAGAAACATACATCTCTCTGGTAAGAAGAAGGTTGGGGGTGTATGCCTTGTGATGAACGTGTCGTGGTGTGATCATAACAACATACAGGCACTCAAGTCCTTTTGTTCACCTGACCTAGAATTCCTTACAATCAAATGCCGACCGCATTTTCTACCAAGAGAATTCTCTTCGATTATAATCACAGCCGTGTATATCCCCCCCCAAGCAGACACCTCGACGGCTCTGAAAGCACTTCATTGGACTCTATGTAAAGTGAAATCCACATATAATGAGAATGCATTTATTGTAGCTGGGGATTTTAACAAATCTAATCTGAAAACAAGGCTCCCTAAATTTTATCAGCATATCGAATGTGCGATCCGGGCTGGCAGCATTCTGGATCATTGCTACTCTAATTTCCGCGACGCATACAAAGCCCCCCCCCCCCACACTCCTTTCGGCAAATCTTACCACAATTCCATTTTGTTGCTCCCAGTCTATAGACAGCAACTAAAACAGGAAACGCTCGTGCTCTCAGGTCTGTTCAACGCTGGTCCGACAATTGGATTCCGCGCTTCAAGATTGCTTGGATCACGTGGACTGGGATATGCACTGGATAGCCTCAGACAACAACATTGATGTATACGCTGATTCGGTGAGCGAGTTTATTAGCAAGTGCATCGGGGACATTGTACCCACGGTGACTATTAAAACCTTCCCCAACCAGAAACCATGGATTGATGTCAGCATTAGCGCAAAACTGAAAGCGCGAACCACTGCTTTTAATCATGGCAAGGCGACCGGAAACATGACCGAATACAAACAGTGTAGCTATTCCCTCCGCAAGGCAATCAAACAAGCTAAGCGTCAGTATAGAGACAAAGTAGAGTCGCAATTCAACGGCTCAGACACGAGACGTATGTGGCAGGGTCTACAGTCAATCACGGATTACAAAAAGAATTCCAGCCCCGTCGTGGACACCGTCTTGCTCCCAGACAAACTAAACAACTTCTTTGTGCGCTTTGAGGACAATACAGTGCCACTGACACGGCCCGCTACCAAACCTGTGGGCTCTCCTTCACCGCAGCCAACAAGAGTAAAACATTTAAACGTGTTAACCCTTGCAAGGCTGCCGACCCAGACAGCATCCCTAGCCACGTCCTCAGAGCATGCGCAGACCAGCTGGCTGGTGTGTTTATGGACATATTCAATAAATCCCTATCCCAGTCTGCTGTTCCCACATGCTTCAAGAGGGCCACCATTGTTCCTGTTCCCAAGAAAGCTAAGGTAACTGAGCAAAATGACTATCGCCCCGTAGCACTCACTTCTGTCATCATGAAGTGCTTTGAGAGACTAATCAAGGATCATATCACCTCCACCCTACCTGACACCCTAGACGCACTCCAATTTGGTTACCGCCCCAATAGGTCCACAGACAATGCAATCGCAATCACACTGCACACTGTCCTAATCTATCTGGAGAAGAGGAATACCTATATAAGAATGCTGTTCGTCGATGTTGTACAGCTTAGCATTTAACACCATAGTACCCTCCAAACTCGTCATTAAGCTCGAGACCCTGGGTCTCGACCCCGCCCTGTGCAACTGGTTCCTGGCGAGGGTAGGAAACAACATCTCCACACCGCTGATCCTCAACACTGGGGCCCCACAATGGTGCGTTCTCAGCCCTCTCATGTACTCCCGGTTCACCCATGACTGCGTGGCCATGCACGCCTCCAACTCAATCATCAAGTTTGCAGACGACACTACAGTGGTAGGCTTGATTACCAACAACGACGAGACGGCCTACAGGGAGGAGGTGAGGGCCCTCGGAGTGTGGTGTCAGGAAAATAACCTCTACCGCTTCTCTCTCCCGGTTCCGGGATCCTCCTCATCAAAAAGCTGACTAGCATAGCCTAGCCTAACGGGACAGGGATATCATATAATTTCATGAAATCACAAGTCCAATACAGCAAATGAAAGATAAACATCTTGTGAATCCAGCCATCATTTCCGATTTTTAAAATGTTTTACAGCAAAAACACAATATGTATTTCTATTAGCTAACCACAATAGCCAAACACACAACGGCATGTTTTCACCATGTTTCCACCGCATAGGTAGCTTTCACAAAACCCACAAATAGAGATAAAATTAATCACTAACCTTGAACAACTTCATCAGATGACAGTCTTATAACATCATGTTATACAATACATTTATGTTTTGTTCGAAAATGTGCATATTTATAGCTACAAATCCTGGTTTTACATTGCAGCCACCATCACAAATAGCACCAAAGCAGCCAGAATAATTACAGAGAGCAACGTGAAATACATAAATACTCATCATAAAACATTTATGAAAAATACATGGTGTACAGCAAATGAAAGATAAACATCTTGTGAATCCATCCAATATTTCCTGATTTTTTAAAGTGTTTTACAGCGAAAACACAATATAGAATTATATTAGCTTACCACAATAGCCAAACACACAAAGGCATTTATTCACCGCCAACATAGCTTTCGCAAAAACCAGCAATAGATATAAAATTAATCACTAACCTTGAACAACTTCATCAGATGACAGTCTTATAACATCATGTTATACAATACATTTTTGTTTTGTTCGAAAATGTGCATATTTAGAGCTGCAAATCGTGGTTATACATTGTGAATACGTAGCAACAATTCACCAGAATGTCCGGAGATATTTTGGACACTCACCTAATCTAACCAAAGAACTCATCATAAACTTTACATAAAATACTTGTTGTATGGCAAATGAAAGATACACTGGTTCCTAATGCAACCGCTGTGTTAGATTTTTAAAAATAACTTTACCACAACATACATTATTGTGAGACAGCGCTCACCTATTCTCCGCCGTGTTGGAGTCAACATATTACACAGAAATACGAAATAACATCATACATTTTGTCTTACTTTTGCTGATCTTCCATCAGAATGTTGTGCAAGGAGTCCAGGTCCAGAATAAATCGTTGTTTGGTTTTAGAATGTCCATTTCTTCTGTCGAATTAGCAACTTTGTCCATCATCTCTTGACGGATGGAACGAAATAAACTTCGAATAAACACCCCCCTATCCACATTGACGGGACAGTAGTGGAGAATGTGGAAAGTTTTAAGTTCCTCTGCGTACACATCACGGACAAACTGAAATGGTCCACCCACACAGACAGCGTGGTGAAGAAGGTGCAACAGCGCCTCTTCAACCACAGGAGGCTGAAGAAATTTGGCTTGTCACCGAAAACCCTCACAAACCTTTACAGAGGCATAATCGAGATCATCCTGTCGGTCTGTATCACCGCCTGGTACAGCAACTGCTCCGTCTAGAAGAAAAAGAAACGCACACCTTTTTAGGCGAGGTGCTGGCTAGCGGAGTAGAAAACTTAAAAATAAAGGAGAGCCGCACACTCTAGGAGCTCAGATGCAAAAATATTTAATTTACCAACGTAGCCTCTCATTTTAACAATAAATTATCAAGGTCACCCCCTCTCCTAGGGAGGGTGACATGTTCGATGCCAATATAACGCAGAGACAAAATCGAGTGGCCTGCCTCCAAAAAGGATCAAACGCGCCAAATAAATGGACATTTTGGATATATATCGACGGAATTAATCGAACAAAAGGACCATTTGTGTCACGTTCGTCGTAACATTTAAGTGAGGAGGACCAAGGCGCAGCGTGATAACAATACATTCTTCTTTAATGAAGACGAAAACGAAACGAACACTATACAAACTAATCAAAACAACAAACAGCCGAACGTGAAGCTATACAAACAATAAGTGCAGACACTGGCAACTTACACATAGACAATCACCCACAACCTACCTAATGACTATGGCTGCCTAAATATGGCTCCCAATCAGAGACAACGATAGACAGCTGTCTCTAATTGAGAACCAATCTAGGCAACCATAGACTTACATAAACATCTACAATGAACACAACCCCATGAACTCTACAAACACCCCCTAGACAATACAAACACCCTAGACGAGACAAAAACACACAAACATCCCCCATGTCACACCCTGATCTAACTAAAATAATAAAGAAAACAAAGATAACTAAGGCCAGGGCGTGACAGTACCCCCCCCCCAAAGGTGTGGACTCCGGCCGCAAAACCTGACACAGAAGGGGAGGGTCCGGGTGGGCCTTCCTACGGCGGTGGCTCGGGTGCGGGACGTGGACCCCACTCCACCATAGTCAATACCCGCTTAGGTGGCCTCCCAGGAACGAGGACCCTTGCAGCGAGTCCCGGACTGAAGACCATCGTAGAGGGCGCCACTGGACGGAGGGGCAGCTCCGGACTGAGTGGTAGCTCCGGACTGAGGGGCAACTCCGGACTGAGGGGCAACTCCGGACTGAGGGGCAACTCCGGACTGAGGGGCAGCTCCGGACTGAGGGGCAGCTCCGGACTGAAGGGCAGCTCCGGACTGAAGGGCAGCTCCGGACTGAAGGGCAGCTCCGGACTGGAGGGCAGCTCCGGACTGGAGGGCAGCTCCGGACTGGAGGGCAGCTCCGGACTGGAGGGCAGCTCATGACTGGAGGGCAGCTCATGACTGGAGGGCAGCTCATGACTGGAGGGCAGCTCATGATTGGAGGGCAGCTCATGACTGGCGGGCGGCTCTGGCAGCTCCTGACTGGCGGTCGGCTCCGGCGGCTCCTGACTGGCGGGCGGCTCCTGACTGGCGGGCGGCTCTGGCGGCTCCTGACTGGCGGCCGGCTCTGGCGGCTCCTGACTGGCGGGCGGCTCTGGCGGCTCCTGACTGGCGGCCGCTCTGGCGGCTCCTGACTGGCGGGCGGCTCTGGCGGCTCCTGACTGGCGGGCGGCTCTGGCAGCTCCTGACTGACTGGCGGCTCTGGCGGCTCCTGACTGACGGGCGGCTCTAGCGGCTCCTGACTGACGGGCGGCTCTAGCGGCTCCTGACTGACGGACGGCTCTGACGGCTCGGGACAGATGGGCGGCTCGGGACAGACGGACGGCTCAGATGGCGCTGGGCAGGCGGGCGGCTCAGATGGCGCTGGGCAGGCGGGCAGCTCAGATGGCGCTGGGCAGACGGGCAGCTCAGATGGTGTTGGGCAGACGGGCAGCTCAGATGGCGCTGGGCAGACGGCCAGCTCAGATGATGCTGGGCAGGCAGGCAGCTCAAACGGCGCTGGGCAGACGGACAGCGCAGACGGCGCTGGGCAGACGGCAGACTCTGGCCTGCTGAGGCGCACAGTAGGCCTGGTGCCTGGTGCCGGAACTGGTGGTACCGGGCTAAGGACACGCACCTCAAGGCTAGTGCGGGGATCAGCAACAGGGCGCACAGGGCTCTGGAGACGCAAAGGAGGCTTGGTGCGTGGTGCCGGAACTGGTGGTACCGGGCTGGAGTCACGCACCACAGGGCGAGTGCGTGGAGGAGGAACATGGCTCTGGAGACGCACTGGAAGCCTGGTGCGTGGTGTAGGCACTGGTGGTACTGGGCTGGGGCGAGGAGGTGGCGCCGGATATACCGGACCGTGAAGGCGTACAGGATCTCTTAAGCACCGAGCCTGCCCAACCTTACCTGGTTTAATGCTCCCCGTAGCCAGGCCAATGCGGCGAGGTGGAATAGCCTGGCTGTGGGCTGTGCTGGCGAACCGGGGACACCATGCGTAAGGCTGTTGCCATGTACACCGGCCCGAGGAGACGTACTGGAGGCCAGATACGTTGAGCCGGCTTCATGGCACCTGGCTCGATGCCCATTCTAGCCCGGCCGATACGTGGAGCTGGAATGTACCGCACCGGGCTAAGCACACGTACAGGAGACACTGTGCGCTCTTCCGCATAACACAGTGTCTGCCCGTACTCTCGCTCTCCACGGTAAGCACGGGGAGTTGGCGCAGGTCTCCTACCTGACTTCGCCACACTCCCTTTTAACCCCCCCCAGCCTCGCTTCCGTGCTGCCTCCTCATACCACCGCCTCTCGGCTTTAGCTGCCTCCAGCTCTTCACGAGGGCAGCGATATTCTCCCGGTTGTGTCCAGGGTCCTCCGCTGTCCAGAATTTCCTCCCAATTCCATAAGTCCTGCGATCGCTGCTCCTGCTGCTGCTGCCGCTTACCACGCTGCTTGGTCCGAGTTTTGTGGGTGATTCTGTCACGTTCGTCGTAACATTTAAGTGAGGAGGACCAAGGCGCAGCGTGATAACAATACATTCTTCTTTAATGAAGACGAAAACGAAAACTATACAAACTAATCAAAACAACAAACAGACGAATGTGAAGCTATACAAACAATAAGTGCAGACACTGGCAACTTACACATAGACAAATACCCACAACCTACCTAATGACTATGGCTGCCTAAATATGGCTCCCAATCAGAGACAACGATAGACAGCTGTCTCTAATTGAGAACCATAGACTTACTTAAACACCTACAATGAACACAACCCCATGAACTCTTCAAACACCCCCTAGATAATACAAACACCCTAGACGAGACAAAAACACACAAACATCCCCCACAAAGATAACTAAGGCCAGGGCGTGACAATTTGTGATGTTTATGGGACATATTGGAGTGCCAACAACAGAAGCTCGTCAAAGGTAAGGTATTAATTATATTTTTATTTCTACGTTTTGTGTCGCGCCTGCAGGGTTGAAATATGCTTATCTCTCTTTGTTTACAATGGTGCTATCCTCAGATAATAGCATTGTATGCTTTCGCCGAAAAGCCTATTTGAATTCTGACATATTGGCTGGATTCACAACCGGTGTAGCTTTAATTTGGTATCTTTCATGTGTGATTTAATGAAAGTTTGATTTTATAGTAATTTTCATAGAATTTGGCGCTCTGCATTTTCTCAGGCTTTTTGCCAAGTGAGACAGTAGCGTCCCGCCTAAACTCAGATTTTTGGATATAAATATGAACTTTACCGAACAAAACATACATGTATTGTGTAACCTGAAGTCCTATGCGTGTCATCTGATGAAGATCATCAAAGGTTAGTGATTAATTTTATCTCTATTTCTGCTTTTTGTTACTGCTCTCTTTGGCTGGAAAAGTGGCTGTCTTTTTCTGTGACTTGGCTCATACCTAACAGAATTGTTTGGTGTGCTTTCGTCGTAAAACCTTTTTGAAATCGGACACTTTGGCTGGATTTACAACAAGTGTATCTTTAAAATGGTGTAAAATACTTGTATGTTTGAGGAATTTAAATTAAGGGATTTCTGTTGTTTTGAATTTGGCGCCCTGCAGTTTCACTGGCTGTTGACGAGGTGGGACGCTACCGTCCCACATACCCTAGAGAAGTTAAGATATCGTGTCTCTAGGAAAATGGAAATCTCCTCAAGCCCCGGAAAACATTTCCAAAGAAAGACAAGACAATGAAGCACTCCTTTTCCCAGAAAAACCACTTTGTCAGACTACCCGGATTTAGAAATCCAAACGTTGACTACAAACAAAACCTAATAATAATGATAATTCCATTGTACTCCCTCCAATCATTAGTTTTAAATTTCCTCAATGGTTCATTATACTTAATGAATGTGCACTCCAAGCTTGTTTTGCAAAATAAAATTAACCCAAACTGCAATCCCCTTTACCGACCTAACATGGTTCCATGTAATGGAAACAGATTATAATCATAGTATACCTTAACTTCCTGTTCAATTTCACTGGTGTTACCTAAACCATCAAACCAATAACCATTAACCGGAAACTATCACAAAACTCTTAAACAAACACTAACAACCGTATCTTTCCGGGCAAAACCTATCAGTAGTTGAATTACAATCATAATGAATTTTTGTCTATCGGTGCATAGGCTGAGATATGAACCCGAGTCTCCTGCGTTGTTGGCAACAGTTTTACCTCGACCAACAATTCCCAGAAAATAGCCCTAATTTAAAGGTCCAAGCGTTTCCCCAGCGAGGATTCTCATTAATCTCGCTCTCGTTGTCCCTGCCTCTCTCCTTCTCTCCCGATTGACGCGCCTGACCTTCCCCTTAGTTGAATTACAATTTCAGTGGTTGGGTCCTACTCAGTCACAATGTTTGTTTGCAGGGAGCCTTACAGTACAGGTGCATCAAAGCTGGGACTGAGAGACTGAAAAACAGCTTCTATCTCAAGGCCATCAGACTGTTCAACAGCCATCACTAACATAGAGTGGCTGCTGCCAGCATACTGACTAAAATCTCTAGCCACTTTAATAATAAAAAATTGGATGTAATAAATGTTTCACTAGTCACTTTAAACAATGCCACTTTATATAATGTTTACGTACCCTACATTACTCATCTCATATGTATATACTGTACTCTATACCATCTACTGCATCTTGCCTATGCCACACGACCATCGCTCATCCATATATTTATATGTACGTATTCTTAGTCATTCCTTTACACTTGTGTGTATAAGGTAGTTGTTGTGAAATTGTTAGGTTACTTGTTAGATATTACTGCACGGTAGGAACTAGAAGCACTAGCATTTCACTTCTCTCGCATTAACATCTACTAACCATGTGCATGTGACCAATAAAAGTTGATTTGATTTGATTTGAAGTGCTTTGAGAGACTAGTCAAGGATCACATCACCTCTACCTTACCTGACACCCTAGACCCACTTCAATTTGCTTACCGCCCCAATAGATCCACAGACGATGCAATCACCATCCATACTGCACACTGCCCTATCCCATCTGGATAAGAGAAATACCTATGTAAGAATGCTGTTCATTGCCTATAGCTCAGCATTCAAAACCATAGTACCCTGCAAGCTCATCATTAAGCTTGAGGCCCTGGGTCTCAACCCCGCCCTGTGCAACTGGGTCCTAAACTTCCTGACGGCAGCCCCCAGGTGGTGAAGTTAGGAAACAAAATCTCCACTTCGCTGATCCTCAACACTGGGGCCCCACAAAGGTGCATGCTCAGCCCCCTCCTGTACTCCCTGTTCACCCATGACTGCGTGGCCATGCATGCCTCCAACTCAATCATCAAGTTTGCAGATGACACAACAGTAGTAGGCTTGATTACCAACAATGACGAAACAGCCTACAGGGAGGAGGTGACGTGGTGTCAGGCAAATAACCTCTCACTCAACATCAACAAAACAAAGGAGATGATTGTGTACTTTGGGAAACAGCAAAGGGATCACATCGACGGAACAGCAGTGGAGAAGGTGGAAAGTTTTAAGTTCCTCGGCGTACTCATCACTGACAAACTGAAATGGTCCACCCACACAGACAGTGTGGTGAAGAAGGCGCAACAGGGCCTCTTCAACCTCAGGAGGCTGAAGAAATTTGGCTTGTCAACTAAAACCCTCACAAACTTTTACAGATTCACAATTGAGAGCATCCTGTTGGGCTGTATCACTGCCTGGTACAGCAGCTGCACCGCCCACAAACGCAGGGCTCTCCAGAGGCTGGTGCGGTCTGAACAATGCATCACCGGGGGCAAACTACCTACCCTCCAGGACACCTACACCACCCGATGTCACAGGAAGGCCAAAAATATCATCAACGACAACAACCACCCGAGCCACTACCCGTTCACCCCGCTACTATCCAGAAGGTGAGGTCAGTACAGGTGCATCAAAGCTGGGACCGAGAGACTGAAAAACAGCTTCTATCTCAAGGCCATCAGACTGTTCAACAGCCATCACTAGCACAGAGAGGCTGCTGCCTACATACAGACTTGAAATAATTGGCCACTTTAATAAATGGAACACTAGTCACTTTAATAACGCCACTTTAATAATGTTGACATATATTGCGTTACTCATCTCCTGTGTATATACTGTATTCTACACTATCTATTACATCTTAGCCTATGCGCTCTGAAATTCTTCATCCATTCCCAGCAGCACACCACTCTGCATCCCACTGCTGGCTTGCTTCTGAAGCTAAGCAGGTTTGTTCCTGGATGGGAGACCAGATACTGCTGGAAGTGCTGTTGGAGGGCCAGTAGGAGGCATGCTTCCCTCTGGTCTAGAAAAAATATCCCATTTCCCTGTGTAGGGTGTTGCCTTTTGGATGGGTTGTTCAACGGGTGTAATGCCTCTCACTGTGGTCACTAACGATCCCATGGCACTTATCGTAAGAGTAGGGATGTTAACATTGGTGTTCTGGCTAAGTTCCCAAACTGTCCCTCATACCAACATGGTCACCTAATCATCCCTAGTTTACAATTGGCTCATCCATCTCCCCTGTAACTATTCCCCAGGTTATTGCTGTAAATGAGAATGTTTTCAGTCAACTGATAAAATAAAAATCTATATATTCCTTTACTTAGATTTGTGTGTATTAGGTATTTGTTGTGGAATCCTTAGATATTACTTGTTGGATATTGCTGCACTGTCGGAACTAGAAGCACAAGCATTTTGATACACTCGCAATAACATCTGCTAACAATGTGTATGTGACCAATACATTTTATTTTATTTGATGTTGATTTTGATTCTACCTGGATTATGTTGGAGAGACTTCCATTAAAGAACACCCTCTGTGTTCTGTTAGACAGGTAACTCTTTATCCACAATATAGCAGGAGGTGTAAAGCCATAACACATACGTTTTCCAGCAGTAGAATATGATCGATAATGTCAAAAGCCACACTGAAGTCTGAATAAAACAGCCCCCACAAGTCTTGCTGGCCAGACTCCTGTTGCTCGGACAAGTCAGAGGCTCCTGCGAGCATTATTAATCTTAGAAATAGGGGGCGCTGTTTTCACTTTGGGAAAAAATCGTGCCCAAATTAAACGGCCTCATACTCTGTTCTAGATCATACGATATGCATATTATTATTACTATTGGATAGAAAACACTCTGAAGTTTCTAAAACTGTTTGAATTATATCTGTGAGTAAAACAGAACTCATTTGGCAGCAAACTTGAAAATTCTGAAAATGGGGCTCTGTGTAAGGCCTTGCCTATTCAATTGCCTTTTATTTATGGATCTGTATGCACTTCATACGCCTTCCACTAGATGTCAACAGGCAGTAGAATGTTGAATGAGGTGTCTAGCTTGATGTGAGACCGAATGAGAGCTTTTGGAGTGACAGGTCCGCCCTATTGGCAGTATTCAGCTGCGCACCAGGGAACACTACATTGTTTTCTGCAATGCGTTAGGTATACACGACGAAATGCTCCGTCTTCGACGTTATTGGATACATATGAGAAAAAGATCATAAAGATGGATTTTCAACTGAGTTTGACCAGTTTATTCAACGTTTATTGTGACTTTTGGAATTTTTCGTTCCATGCACCAAGAGTTGATGGACATGTGCGCTCCACAATGCTAGCCAAAGTTGCTAATTCGAGAGAAGAAATGGACATTCTAAAACAAAACAACGATTTATTGTGGAACTAGGACTCCTTGCACTACATTCTGATGGAAGATCATCAAATGTAAGAGAATATTTATGATGTTATTTCGTATTTTTGTGGAATATGTTGGCTCCAACATGGCGGAGAATGGCTGGGCGCTGTCTCAGAATATTGCATGCTGTACTTTGTACTAAAGTTATTTTTTTAAATCTAACACAGCGGTTGCATTAAGAACCAGTGTATCTTTCATTTGCTGTACAACATGTATTTTTTAGCAAAGTTTATGATGAGTTTTTTGGTTAGATTACGTGACTGTCCAAAATATCTCCGGACAATTTGGTGCATTATGGCGCCGTATTCACAATGTAAAACCAGGATTTGTAGCTATAAATATGCACATTTTCGAACAAAACATAAATGTATTGTATAACATGATGTTATAAGACTGTCATCTGATCAAGTTGTTCAAAGGTTAGTGATTAATTTTATCTCTATTTGTGTGTTTTGTGAAAGCTATGTTAGCGGTGAATAAATGGCGTTGTGTGTTTGGCTATTGTGGTGAGCTAACATAAATATGTATTGTGTTTTCGCTGTAAAACACTTAAAAATCGGAAATATTGGCTGGATTCACAAGATGTCTATCTATCATTTGCTGTACAACATGTATTTTTCAAAAATGTTTTATGATGAGTATTTATGTATTTCACGTTGCTCTCTGTAATTATTCTGGCTGTTTTGGTGCTATTTGTGACGGTGGCTGCAATGTAAAACTACGATTTATACCTATAAATATGCACATTTTCGAACAAAACATAAATGTATTGTATAACATGATGTTATAAGACTGTCATCTGATGAAGTTGTTCAAAGCTTAGTGATTGATTTTATCTCTATTTGTGGGTTATGTGAAAGCTATGTTTGCGGAGAAAACATGCCGTTGTGTGTTTGGCTATTGTGGTGAGCTAACATAAATATATATTGTGTTTTCGCTGTAAAACATTTTAAAAATCGGACATGTTGGCTGGATTCACAAGATGTTTATCTTTCATTTGCTGTATTGGACTTGTTAATGTGTGGAAGTTAAATATTTCAAAAAAATATTTTTGAATTTCGCGCGCTGCGAAGGGATGTTCGCAGCGGAATGTTGTGGGTGGTCCGCTAGCGGAACCCCTGGGCGAAAAAGGTTAAGGGATGGGTTACACTGTTATCTGAATGTGCTGATAGTCTCAAAGCTTGGGGTGGTCCTGATTTGTTATGGAGGTGCCCTACCCCTCATAGCCCCACTGTAATTTGATCCCTGCAGATAACTCATACTTAGGAAATAACTGGCTATTTCATGGCCCTGAGGCCCTCTATTTACAGTATGTGTAATAAATGGGTGCTGCACTTATTCAACCCTCCTCTAAAAGTCTTTATTTTGATGAGAAGGCCCCCTAACCATCACTCTTTGCCCAAAGTTGGAAAAAGGTCTTGAACGAAGACTCTGAAGGTCGGGTGTGGCTAAGGCATGATAATAACAGTATCTGTATGCTTATATTTAGTTCTTCACTCTCTAAAAGTTCTGATTCAAAAAACATTTGGGTCATTTCTAGAATACACTCTATCTGTATCATGAGGTGCGTCATACTGTATGGATAGAGAAAAAAAAGGCTTTGACATTGTCTAATATAAAATAAAAATATACATTCAGCGAAAAATGAGGGGCAAACTAACCTGAAAATGTGTTTGTGAGAGAAAAGGAAATAGCACTCTAAGCTTTAACATGCAATGTTTTACAAACTATGTCTTATTCGTGTAGAGTCAACATGTTTTCCGTCTGCAACTGACAAATTGTCTTTTAAACATCCTATAACTAAACGAAAACCTTTATATTTGAATAGGTACTATATGAAATGTCTAGACGTTCTTATATTACTTATTACACTTGTTGACAGGATTGGAATTATCATTTGACATTTGACATTAGAGTTACAACTTCCATCCCTGAATTTGCCCTTTTAGTTTGATGTCAAATCATTTCAATCCATGCAAATAGTGTGAAACAATTAATTACATTACAAAAATAGAAAATTATATTAAATTATCTCCACATGGATAATTGTTTATGACTTCAAATTATTTTATCAAGCTCTTTTATGCACCATTATGAAGCAAGGATCTGGGTGAATTTTAGGCTGTCTGCCCATAACCTGTGTGAGTAGCAAGACAGCCAACCCTGGGGTGTACTCACTTGGGAAGCAAACAGGCCGAAGCGTAGACCGGCTAACCTGAACTTGTCCAATAACAAACGCTCGTTTTAATTGCAAAGCGTTTTCTACAGTGTGCACTAATGAATACAACACGGTTACTTTTCCTCTCAATCAGGCAGAAACAATAACCGTATTGTCACACGTGTTGAAGGGTGAACAGCAGACATTGCGTTGTGACCAATCAACATTCGCTTAGCGCAGAAGCGCGACCTTCTCACCACCCTACAAATATCCACTGGCATTATTCTAGCCGTTTATTACACCTTCACCACCCCGGATTGCAGACGACATCATTTTATTGTGAAAGATCTCAGTACTTAGCATACATCCCTTTTCTTGCAATGACTTAAAACTAAGAAGAGTAAAGAAGTGATTACCATTATAGTCGACTAGAATAAACAGATACAATCGGTAACTAATACAGAATCCAAGTTCTACCACTTTACAAGTTACAGAAAAACGGAAAAACTGACCACAAACCACAAAGGAGGACAACAAAGTCAACTTTGACGATGTTTTGTTCTTAATGTATGCACGTGAACTGAAGGAACTTGAAGATAAAAGCGCACCCGGCTCAGTTGCCACATTTCAACGGTATTGTCCTCTTCTTGCTGTGTTACAACTTTTACGCGCTGTTGTCCTGCATCATGACTCAAAGATCTTGTGCTGTATATGGAGTTGGGATTGTCAGCGCTCATCTGCTGTTCATCGGGATTGGCTTGTTTGTGGCTCAAGTATTTCAAACTGTAATACATAACCGGTTAAAAAAGGTAAGTCAAGCAGAATGCAAAAGTTTTTATAACTTTTCATGTTATATTTGCACGTCAAATATTCCACAGGTGCCAAATTGCTCTAGGGTTGCTGTCAGTAATGACTGAGCCCTGGCCGTGACCTCACTCTCTGAGGGTGTTTCAGGGGAGTAGGATATGCCAAAAAAAACTAATTTCTAATTCACACACATGTACATGTGTAAAATAGGTCAAATGTAAGCACCCGCCTAATGAGACAATCATAAATACAGGTTAGCGACTGCAAATCATCGTGCACCAATCTGTCCGAATAATTTTGCTTGGGGTACCGAGAACAAAGTAGCTTAGTACACCCCTGTGTGAAGTTCTCCAACAAACTGCAGCTGACGTTTTCTCAGAATCAATGCATAGATCACTGAGTTTTAGGGGATCTATCCAAACCAGGCTGGTCTCATAGACTAGATGTCACATAGTTAATGAAAATCCGGTTCTGTCAAATTAGTATGATATGTTACACTTGGTATGGTTACATAAGACAGTCTATCTGTCTGTCTCTGTCTGTTTGTCTGTCTGTGTCTACATGTCAGACAGACAGAGGAGGGAGAGAGAGGAGGGAGAGGGAGAAACAGTGATTAGAGGAGGGGGAGAGAGGAAAGAAGGAGGGGGAGATAATGGATGGGGGAGGAGAGAGAGAAAAGGCAGGGAGAGAGGGAGAAGGAGGGAGGGGAGAGAGACTCAAGAGACAGGCAGAGAAGGGAGACAGATGAAAGGAGGGGGAGGGAAAGAAGGGAGAGTGAGGGAGGTGGAGAGAGCGAGAGAGGGTGAGAGGTGGCGGGTGTGAAAGAAGGGGGAGGAAGAGAGAAGATAATGAGGGAGGGAGGGATAAAGAGGAGCTAGAGAGTGAGACAGACAAGAAAAATGTTAACCCTGCGACAGTCATCTTTTTGCATTGACTGCAACGTACTGAGAAAAATATCAGCTACCGTGACATTACCTTTTTGCAAAACCATGTCAGGATGACGTTTTCCTATTATATCATGTTGGAGTGTAAAGCGATAAAGCACAAATGAAAGGATGGTGGAAGGGTAGGCATATAACACGAACGTGTAGCAACCCAAAGGTTGTGTGTTCAAATATCATCACGGACAACTTTAGCTTTTAGCAACTTTGCAACTTGTTAGCAGGTTAGCTTCCCGTGACCTGAACCTTAACCCTTTAACCTAACTCCTAACCTTAACCCTAACACTTAACCCCTAACCCATAGCCTAGCAAACATTAGCCACCCTAGCTAATGTTAGCCACAACAAATTGGAATTTGCAACATATACGTATTTCAAATTCGTAACATATTGTATGAATTGCAATTCGTAACATATCATACAAATTGGAATTTGTAACATAACATACGAAATGGTTGGTGAACATCCACAAATGAATACATCCATATGTAACATATCATACTAATTTGAGTGTCCCTGATTTTCGTTCACTATGTTACATCTACCTCTGAGTCCAGGTTGTCCATACCAAAGTATGAGAATTGGGAAATTATTTTATTAAGCATAGCAGGCCTACCTACCTATTCAGAATAATTGCTCTCTAAGATAACAGATCTGAGACCAGCCTTTCCTTACTGAAATTTAAATTGTTCACTGAAATGATCAGTGCTCATTGATCATCAACCAGTCCATTCTGCCATTTAGTGCCTAGCCTATTCATTCCAATGAGTGTATTATCCTTTCAATGCAGCTCTGTTTGAAAATCAAACCCATAATAAGAACGTTGGTAGATATGTCACTACAATGATGGAATTGTATGTTGTTCACACAGCTGCTACACTAAAATATGGTATTTCAGCCTAGCAGGGAAGAGGGAAAGTAGGCTGTGTCAACATTTATCTCTAGGGAATGAGCATAATATGTGTACATATTTTGTACTACTTTTATGTTTAAACAAATAGGCTACTGAAATTGTATTTTGCCAAATACTTAGATTTTGGATATCCTGGGTGTGGCAGGGGCACATTGACGTTGACAATGAGGGAAGGTAGCATGTGAATATGTATTAGAGAACCCCTTCATCATCATTTCACAATCTTAGTTTGTGTTTCCAGTCAATCTTCTTGTCTAAAGGGTCCACGTTGACACACTAAACTATCTAGGAAGCCTAACAAGCAAAATAGTGGGTTGTCTAATTTAAAAATACAGCTTTGAGTCCTTTGTTGACAATAGCATTCAGTCCTCGATATGATAAACCTTTGTTGTGACATGTCATTGTTGTTATTGTTGTTGTGATAAGTACTGTTCAAAATCACTGAGTGTCTTCTATGTGTGGCTTTAACGGGGCTGTGTTATGGTCATGGGTGCTTGCATGTGTTCTTCTTAATCTTTTCCATGTTCTCGTTTAAGCAGCTCAGTCAGAAGTATTTTCCTGAGCTGGATAAATTAAGAAGGAGATACAGTGCCTTCAGAAAGTATTCATACCACTTGACATATTACATATTTTGTTGTGTTACAGCCTGAATTCAAAATGGATGAAATAGTTTTTTTTTCTCAACCATCTACACACAATACCCCATAATGGCAAAGTGAAAACATTTAAAAATGTGTTGCAACATTTATTTAAAATTTGAGCTTTCCACACTTGGATTGTGCAACATTTGCCGATTATTCATAAAAAATTCTTCATGCTCTGTCAAAATGGTTGTTGATCAATACTAGATAAACATTTTTCAGGTCTTGCCATAGATTTTCAAGTAGATTTGTCAAAACTGTAAATCGGCCACTTGGGAAAGTTCACTGTCTTCTTGTAAGCAACTCCAGTGTAGATTTCGCCCTGTGTTTTCTGAGTGGCCGAATTGTCCTGAAAGGTGATTTAATATCCTAGTGTCTGGTGGAAAGCAGGCTGAACCAGGTTTTCCTCTAGGATTTTGCTAGCTGGCTAATGTTTTTGCATCTGGAGCAGTAGCAGCTTTTTTGTTTCACCTTGCTGCCATTTCCTGATCTTCTGAGAACATTATTTGAGGAGTCGCCTGAAGCGTGAGAGGAATGGGAGATACAGGAATACAGCAGTGCTGATTCAGAGGGCTCGTAGTGAGGACGACTGGCTACTATTCTGAACTTTGTGTGGTGAGCTTTCTTGCACCCAGAGCTGCTGAGGCATTAACATTTAACATTTAAGTCATTTAGCAGACGCTCTTATCCAGAGCGACTTACAAATTGGCATCACCCAAGTGGGTGCTACACAGAGAGGAAGAGGAGAAGTACAGTGGCTATAAGACACAGGCTGGTTCCCAGACTTGCCCTCTGCAATCTTGCAGAGGGCAAGGGCATCAGCAGACTCCATCACCATCATCTACCCTCCTCTGACCAGCTCTCTTCGCTCAAGCCATGAACTGACCCTCTCCATCTTCGGAGGATGCAACTTTCAAAGACTTGACTTCTATTGGTTGACTTGTCATGATATATTGCCTGTTAATTTTTGCTCTTGAAGCGCTTTGAGATTCAATTGGGTGACAGACCAGGGTTATAGATCTTAGGAGTCAGCCAATTGGGTGAGAGACAAGCGTAAAATAAGCCCGATGTGAACTAGTAGTAACAGTTGTGCCACCCTGACTTACCATCCCAGGTGCATCTGTCTTTCCATAAACAAATAATACATAAGAAATGTTGTCAGATAATTAGGCTAGTCTTCTCCCCCTGACCTAAATCTACAGTATTACCCCTGTTTACCGTGAGGTATGCAGAGGTTATGCCAGCCAGGCAAGCAATGGTTCTTTACTCACTATCCTGATGTGAGATACACACAACACACACACAAACACACACACTGTCCTGATGTGACGGACCTGACCAAGAATAGACCACACAAATCTGGACTTTATCTCTGGAGAGAATGTTACAAAATGTGGATGTTGAAACAACAAATGTTTGTTTAGCCTCTAGTGTTTGTTTAATTAGGTTACTCATTAAAGGGGTGTGTCCCAAATGGCACCCTATTCTCTATAAAGTGCACTACTACCCTATGGGCCCTGGTCAAAAGTAGTACAATATAAAGTGTGCCATTTGGGATGCAGACATTGTGGACTGTGTGACTGTGTGATGCTGTGTGATGCTGAGGGATGGCCAGGAAAACATACTGGAAATGCAACAAATGTTCCAAATTAAGCAGCAGCAGCTGAAAAGATGAGCTCCTACAAATATTGAAATTTAAATGTTTTTTTAGAGTAAAGTACATCGAAAAAAATCAAAAGAAAACTGCAAACTGAATAGGAGACCAAACAAGCAGCAAACAAAGAAGAAAGGCTTTTGAAAAAGTAACAATTTTTCATAAAATTATACCGTTTTCTTAGCTAGCTAAGTTGTTTACCTGTTGCTAGGCAGTTGCTAGGGACATTCCTGAAAAGAAGCTAGCTAGCTAACAAGGAGTGTCTAGTTGGCAGAAGAGAAGAAGGGACAAAGAAGGGATAAAGTGGGACAAAATAAGGACAGAAGAAAAGGGAAAGGGGACATTAAGGTGAAGGTTAAGCAGTCCTCTAAAGACACAAAAGACAATAATACAAGAAACAACACTTCTATTGCCTCTCCCTCTACGATACGCACTTCCGGTTTGGTTTGGAGCGAGTAGTTGCATTCCGCTTTGCTCCACAGGTAGTATTACAGGTAGTATTACATTTCATTTCATTACAGTACAACAGTTTGATTTGTTTGATCTTAGCTGGCTACATAGCCGTCTTTGTATCCAAGATAATTGTGTAGTCTAGAGTAATTGTCGAGGTTACCTAGCCAGTTAGAGGTTACCTAGCCAGCTACACTTTCAAACAAAGTCAACAACGCAGCCACTGCTAGCTAGCCTATTTCACCAGCCAGCAGTACTATATCATTTTAGTCAATAAGATTTTTTGCAACGTAAGCTTAACTTTCTGAACATTCGAGACGTGTAGTCCACTTGTCATTCCAATCTCCTTTGCATTAGCGTAGCCTCTTCTGTAGCCTGTCAACTATGTGTCTGTCTATCCCTGTTCTCTCCTCTCTGCACAGACCATACAAACGCTTCACACCGCGTGGCCGCTGCTACTCTAACCTGGTGGTCCCAGCGCGCACGACCCACGTGGAGTTCCAGGTCTCAGGCAGCCTCTGGAACTGCCGATCTGCGGCCAACAAGGCAGAGTTCATCTCAGCCTATGCTTCCCTCCAGTCCCTCGACTTCTTGGCACTGACGGAAACATGGATTACCACTGATAACACTGCTACTCCTACTGCTCTCTCCTCGTCTGCCCACGTGTTCTCGCACACCCCGAGAGCTTCTGGTCAGCGGGGTGGTGGCACTGGGATCCTCATCTCTCCCAAGTGGACATTCTCTCTTTCTCCCCTGACCCATCTGTCTATCGCCTCCTTTGAATTCCATGCTGTCACAGTTACCAGCCCTTTCAAGCTTAACATCCTTATCATTTATCGCCCTCCAGGTTCCCTTGGAGAGTTCATCAATGAGCTTGACGCCCTGATAAGTTCCTTTCCTGAGGATGGCTCACCTCTCACAGTTCTGGGTGACTTTAACCTCCCCACGTCTACCTTTGACTCATTCCTCTCTGCCTCCTTCTTTCCACTCCTCTCCTCTTTTGACCTCACCCTCTCACCTTCCCCCCCTACTCACAAGGCAGGCAATACGCTTGACCTCATCTTTACTAGATGCTGTTCTTCCACTAATCTCATTGCAACTCCCCTCCAAGTCTCCGACCACTACCTTGTATCCTTTTCCCTCTCGCTCTCATCCAACACTTCCCACACTGCCCCTACTCGGATGGTATCGCGCCGTCCCAACCTTCGCTCTCTCTCCCCCGCTACTCTCTCCTCTTCCATCCTATCATCTCTTCCCTCTGCTCAAACCTTCTCCAACCTATCTCCTGATTCTGCCTCCTCAACCCTCCTCTCCTCCCTTTCTGCATCCTTTGACTCTCTATGTCCCCTATCCTCCAGGCCGGCTCGGTCCTCCCCTCCTGCTCCGTGGCTCGACGACTCATTGCGAGCTCACAGAACAGGGCTCCGGGCAGCCGAGCGGAAATGGAGGAAAACTCGCCTCCCTGCGGACCTGGCATCCTTTCACTCCCTCCTCTCTACATTCTCCTCTTCTGTCTCTGCTGCTAAAGCCAATTTCTACCACTCTAAATTCCAAGCATCTGCCTCTAACCCTAGGAAGCTCTTTGCCACCTTCTCCTCCCTCCTGAATCCTCCTCCCCCTCCTCCCCCCTCCTCCCTCTCTGCTGATGACTTTGTCAACCATTTTGAAAAGAAGGTCGACGACATCCGATCCTCGTTTGCTAAGTCAAACGACACCGCTGGTTCTGCTCACACTGCCCTACCCTGTGCTTTGACCTCTTTCTCCCCTCTCTCTCCAGATGAAATCTCGCGTCTTGTGACGGCCGGCCGCCCAACAACCTGCCCGCTTGACCCTATCCCCTCCTCTCTTCTCCAGACCATTTCCGGAGACCTTCTCCCTTACCTCACCTCGCTCATCAACTCATCCTTGACCGCTGGCTACGTCCCTTCCGTCTTCAAGAGAGCGAGAGTTGCACCCCTTCTGAAAAAACCTACACTCGATCCCTCCGATGTCAACAACTACAGACCAGTATCCCTTCTTTCTTTTCTCTCCAAAACTCTTGAACGTGCCGTCCTTGGCCAGCTCTCCTGCTATCTCTCTCAGAATGACCTTCTTGATCCAAATCAGTCAGGTTTCAAGACTAGTCATTCAACTGAGACTGCTCTTCTCTGTGTCACGGAGGCGCTCCGCACTGCTAAAGCTAACTCTCTCTCCTCTGCTCTCATCCTTCTAGACCTATCGGCTGCCTTTGATACTGTGAACCATCAGATCCTCCTCTCCACCCTCTCCGAGCTGGGCATCTCCGGCGCGGCCCACGCTTGGATTGCGTCCTACCTGACAGGTCGCTCCTACCAGGTGGCGTGGCGAGAATCTGTCTCCGCACCACGTGCTCTCACCACTGGTGTCCCCCAGGGCTCTGTTCTAGGCCCTCTCCTATTCTCGCTATACACCAAGTCACTTGGCTCTGTCATATCCTCACATGGTCTCTCCTATCATTGCTATGCAGACGACACACAATTAATCTTCTCCTTTCCCCCCTCTGATAACCAGGTGGTGAATCGCATCTCTGCATGTCTGGCAGACATATCAGTGTGGATGACGGATCACCACCTCAAGCTGAACCTCGGCAAGACGGAGCTGCTCTTCCTCCCGGGGAAGGACTGCCCGTTCCATGATCTCGCCATCACGGTTGACAACTCCATTGTGTCCTCCTCCCAGAGTGCTAAGAACCTTGGCGTGATCCTGGACAACACCCTGTCGTTCTCAACTAACATCAAGGCGGTGACCCGTTCCTGTAGGTTCATGCTCTACAACATTCGCAGAGTACGACCCTGCCTCACGCAGGAAGCGGCGCAGGTCCTAATCCAGGCACTTGTCATCTCCCGTCTGGATTACTGCAACTCGCTGTTGGCTGGGCTCCCTGCCTGTGCCATTAAACCCCTACAACTCATCCAGAACGCCGCAGCCCGTCTGGTGTTCAACTTTCCCAAGTTCTTTCACGTCACCCCGCTCCTCCGCTCTCTCCACTGGCTTCCAGTTGAAGCTCGCATCCGCTACAAGACCATGGTGCTTGCCTACGGAGCTGTGAGGGGAACGGCACCTCCGTACCTTCAGGCTCTGATCAGGCCCTACACCCAAACAAGGGCACTGCGTTCATCCACCTCTGGCCTGCTCGCCTCCCTACCTCTGAGGAAGTACAGTTCCCGCTCAGCCCAGTCAAAACTGTTCGCTGCTCTGGCACCCCAATGGTGGAACAAACTCCCTCACGACGCCAGGTCAGCGGAGTCAATCACCACCTTCCGGAGACACCTGAAACCCCACCTCTTTAAGGAATACCTAGGATAGGATAAAGTAATCCTTCTAACCCCCCCCCTTAAAAGAGTTAGATGCACTATTGTAAAGTGGTTGTTCCACTGGATATCACAAGGTGAATGCACCAATTTGTAAGTCGCTCTGGATAAGAGCGTCTGCTAAATGACTTAAATGTAAATGTAAATGCAACAGGTGCACAGACACAAACGCACATACGCACGCGCGCACACACAAACTTGTTATTGTCTTGGACCTCTCGGCATAGTGGAGAGACCACTCCTCATATCAACTCATGGCTTGAAAGAGGGTTATGGGCATATGGAATAAGGTGCCATTTGGGACAGAACCGAGCTCATAACTCAAACCACAGAAACCCTTCTGAACTCAGTAGTAGGCCCTCTTTGTGTGGTAAGCCTCTTTCACACAGCATGGTAGGCTGTCTTATTGGGTAACAGCGAGAGCTGTGGCACCCAATTCCCTATATAGTGATCTGCTTTTGACCAGATCTGGTCAAATGTAGTGCACTGTATAGGGAATGGGACGCACCCTGAAGTGTTTGGCAGCTCCACAGTCCCTATCTGGGTCACTGTAGTAAAGGATCACGATCGGCCAACTAGAGAAGTGACCTTAGCCTAGACCAGAACAATGCCCACCAACATGTTTGAGATGGCTGTGTAGAGAAGGAAATGTATGAATGCATTTGGTTTTAACCCACACAGCTTGTCAACATGAAGAAAGACCTCAACATCAAAGCCTACATGTTACATCTGCACCAGAAAATTTTATATATTTTTCATAGAATGTTGCGTGAAAAGAACAACCCTGACTGAGGTTGATCATCTTCTATGCTGTGTTTATTTACTTTTATTTGACCTTTATTTAACTAGGCAAGTCACTCCTATCTAAGATGACAGGCACATTATCCTGAGCAACTCAGCTGGTCGTTTTGTCGTTGGAGAGGTTGAGAGGGCATATCTTCACCCCTCACCCACTGGTGGCTTGGGTCTTTGTCCTTGTGCTGGGGTAATTGTGCCACCGTGGCCATCATTAACACAGAGAGACATCCACTGGGTCTCTCTCTCTCTCTCTCTCTCTCTCTCTCTCTCTCTCTCTCTCTCTCTCTCTCTCTCTCTCTCTCTCTCAGTTTGTGTGTTCAGACCAGAGGTCAGTGCCATGGAGCTCACCAATCACATGATCAACACACACAAATTATAGTGTCTCTCTCAGTCAGCTTGGCTGGTGAAAGGATTTCCATTGGTTACCGTAGACAAAGAGAGGGCCTTTCCCCTCCATCCCTCTACCACTCCTCCCCTCCATCGCCACACCCCAGGGAGGCATGTTTTTGTTTTCTTGCAGCCATGAAGTTCAAAGTTAGGAAGGAACTTTCAATTTCAAAACTTTGGATGTGCTGCTCTAGCAGTTAAAGAGTTATGATTGAGGTAAGTATCCTTCCATGGGAAGCCACCTAATAGCCACCTTGACTTTTTCCATATTTTGTTACATTAATGCCTTCCTCTAAAATAGATTAAATCGTTTTTTCCCCCATCATCAATCTACACACAATACCCCATAATGACAAAGCAAAAACAACCTTAAATATCACATTTACATAAGTTTTACTCAGTACTTTGTTGAAGCACCTTTGGCAACGATTACTGCCTCGAGTCTTATTGGGTATGACGCTACAAGCTTGTCACACCTGTATTTGGGGAGATTATCCCATTCTTCTCTGCAGGTTGGATGCGGAGCGTCACTGCACAGCTATTTTCAGGTCTCTCCAGAAATGTTCGATCGGGTTCAAGTTTGGGCTCTGGCTGGGCCACAGGGATGGTGCCAGGTTTCCTCGAGACATGACGCTTGGCATCCAGGCCAAAGAGTTCAATCTTGGTTTCATCAGACCAGAGAATCTTATTTCTCATGGTCTGAGAGTCCTTTAGGTGCCTTTTGGCAAACTCCAAGTGGGCTGTCATGTGCCTTTTACCCGAGGAGTGGCTTTCGTCTGGCCACTCTACCATAAAGGTGTGATTGGTGGAGTACTGCAGAGATGGGTATCCTTCTGGATGGAGGCCACTGTGTTCTTGGGGACCTTCAATGCTGCAGACATTTTTTGGTGCCCTTCCCCAGATCTGTGCATCGACATAATCCTGTCTCGGAGCTCTATGGACAATTCCTTCGACCTCATGGCTTGGTTTTTGATCTGAAATGCACTGTCAACTGTGGAACCTTATATAGACAGGTGTGTGCCTTTCCAAATAGTATAAATAAATGTATGTCCAATCAATTGAATTTACCACATTGGTGGACTCCAATCAAGTTGTAGAAACATCTCAAGGATTATCAATGGAAACAGGATGCACCTGAGCTCAAATTTGAGTCTCCTAGCAAAGAGTCTGAATACTAATGTAAGGTATTTCTGTTTTTTTATCTTGAATAAATGTGCAAAGAAATCTAAAACCTGTTTTCGCTTTGTCATTATGGGGTATTGTGTGTAGATTGATGAGATTTTAAAAATGTAATCTATTTTAGAATAAGGCTGTAACATAACACAAGGTGTAAAAAGGGAAGGGGTCTGAATACTTTCCGAATGCACTGTATACCAGCGTAAATCAAATATTGACATGGTTGAGCATAATAGATGTTCACATCAGTGGAGCTGATGTTAAGAAGTTACTTTAGGATTCAGTCCTGAATCCTCATACTTTGTATCAAAGTTTATACTTGTTGAGTGCAAAAGTAGTTTTGAAATCCGAAATGAATCACATTACATTTCACTGTTTCACTGTATAGTGAAATGAGAACAGTGAGCTATTGGAACTGCAACCTGATCAAACAGTAACAGTAATATTTGTGTATGGCCATTACAGAAAATCCAAATAAAAATCCATCTAAATTACAGGTTGTAATGCAACAAAATAGGAAAAACGCCAAGGGGGATGAATACTTTTGTAAGGCACTGTAACGCTGCAGATAGCAATACTGGGTGATTTGAATAGTCAATGGAGCAATATTATTATAATTATATATATATTTTTTTTTTATCTTTAATTTACAATCTGTAGAAGCTATGAGAATAGAAAGGTTCAGTACTTTTGTGAAGCATCACGGCACAGTTGAAAAATATATGGCAAATAGAAATCCAAAATTGATGGTGTTAAGAGATAGATGGGAGGGGTTCAATGGAGCTGAAGGGTGGGACTAATAAAAACAAGATAACCGATGTAAAATATACGGGATTTGTAAAATGTACAGTTGAAGTCGGAAGTTTACATACACCTTAGCCAAATACATTTAAACTCAGTTTTTCACGTAAAAAGTCCCTGTCTTAGGTCAGTTAGGATCATGACTTTATTTTAAGAATGTTAAATGTCAGAATAATAGTAGAGAGAATTATTTATTTCAGCTTTCATTTCTTTCATCACATTCCCAGTGGGTCAGAAGTTTACATACACTCAATTAGTATTTGGTAGCATTGCCTTTAAATTATTTAACTTGCGTCAAATGTTTTGGTTAGCCTTCCACAAGATTCCCACAATTAGTTGGGTGAATTTTGGCCCATTCCTCCTGACAGGGCTGGTGTAACGGAGTCAGGTTTGTAGGCCTCCTTGCTCACGCAACCTTTTCAGTTCTGCCCACAAATTTTCTGTAGGATTGAGATCAGAGCTTTGTGATGGCCACTCCAATACCTTGACTTTGTTGTCCTTAACCATTTTGCCACAACTTTGGAAGTATGCTTGGGGTCATTGTCCATTTGAAAGACCCATTTGCGACCAAGCTTTAACTTCCGTACTGATGTCCTGAGATGTTGCTTCAATATATCCACATAATTTTCCATCCTCATGATGCTGTCTATTTTGAGAAATGCACCAGACCCTCCTGCAGCAAAGCACCCCCACAACATGATGCTGCCACCCCCGTGCTTCACGGTTGGGATGGTGTTCTTCGGCTTGCAAGCCTCCCCCTTTTTCCTCCAAACATAACGATGGTCATTATGGCCAAACAGTTCTATTTTTGTTTCATCAGACCAGAAGACATTTCTCCAAACGTGCGATCTTTGTCCCCATGTGCAGTTGCAAACCGTAATCTGGCTTTTTTATGGCGGTTTTGGAGCAGTTGCTTCTTCTTTGCTGAGCGGCCTTTCAGGTTATGTCGATATAGGACTCGTTTTACTGTGGATTTAGATACTTTTGTACCTGTTTCTTCCAGCATCTTCACAAGATCCTTTGCTGTTGTTCTGGGATTGATTTGCACTTTTCGCACCAAAGTACGTTCATCTCTAGGAGACAGAACGTGTCTCCTTCCTGAGCTGTATGACGGCTGCGTGGTCCCATGGTGTTTATACTTGCGTACTATTATTTGTACAGATGAACGTGGTACCTTCAGACATTTGGAAATTGCTCCCAAGGATGGACCAGACTTGTGGAGGTCTACAATTTTTTTTCTGAGGTCTTGGCTGATTTTTTTTGATTTTCACATGATGTCAAGCAAAGAAGCACAGAGTTTGAAGGTAGGCCTTGAAATACATCCACAGGTACACCTCCAATTGACTCAAATGATGTCAATTAGCCTATCAGAAGCTTCTAAAGCCATGGCATAATTTTCTGGAATTATCCAAGCTGTTTAAAGGCACAGTCAACTTAGTGTATATAAACTTCTGACCCACTGGAATTGTGATGCAGTGGATTATAAATGAATTAATCTGTCTGTAAACAATTGTTGGAAAAAGTCCTTGTGTCATGCACAAGGTAGATGTTGTCATGACGTTGGTCTATTTGGGTACAGCAAGCCCCATCCGCCTCTCCCTGCCTCTCCCTGCCTCTCCCTGCCCCCTACAACTACGCTGCTGTGGTCAGAGAGGTCGTAAATTCCTGAGTAGAAACCCTGCCACATGGCCACGCAGTATAGCAAAGGGTATACTTTCACAGAGAACAAAGGGATTTCTTCCACCTCACAGAACTTGAGGTACGAACAAATTTCATGTTCCGGAGAAAGTATAAAAGATCGGTGAAGAATCCAGCTACAAACTGGTCCGTTTGTCACAACTTGGGAAGCTCATGGGAGACGGTGTGGCTACATTACCATACCGCTGTTTATATAATAGCCTCAGATATTAGGTTTACATCTAATTGTTGTATAAGATAAATGAGTGAGTATGATACTGTTTGTATAATTGTGTAATATGATTTTGGACTGTTTAATGAAGAAAAATACAATTCCCTTTTGATTTGAGCTAAATCAGAGGACCGCCCCTGAACCCAGTTAGGGTCAGACATCCTGGGACAGTCCCTTTTCTGCCATTCCGAATAAAAGACAACTTTGAGAAATTATCAGCAGACCGAGCTTACCTCAATTACGAGATGGCTGAAGGTTGCAGACCATTGCTGAATCTTTTAACAATACCACGTGGTTAATGTGTGAAAGTTAAATATTTCTAAAAAATATTTTTTGAATTTCGCGCTCTGCCTTTTCAGTGGAATGTGGGAGGAGTTCCGCTAGCGGAACGCTGGGGCTAGAAAGGTTAAACTCTTAGACTATCGATACCGACAGAATAACAACAAGTCTTTGATATTAATTACTAGTCTGCAGCTAGGAATTCGGTATCATTGAACGCGAAGAACGACAACCACCGAAACATCCATTCTACAACACGATTGAATGTCACTCTGAACTATCCACTATAACCATGACAGAGAGAGAGAGAGAGGACAAAACTCTCCAACAGAAACAAACTTTTAACCAGCGATCAAGACGACACACTGAGCATAAATATATATATGGATTTCAATTGTTCCCGAATGAGTGAGCAATGTGCAAAGGATTAGCATTTCAATTGTTATAATTATGAATTTTGTAGTGTCTCATCTCAGTCGAACCCCACTTCCCTTTGGTCTAACAAGCCGCCATGCCGGTTTAGCCCACTAGGGCCGATTCTCCTATCATTTCTTGTAACCACATTTAATTTGTTTGTTTGTTTGTTTGTTTGTGCAGTTCTGTGACTTACTTAGTTAGTAATAAATAAATGATTTAAGACAATTGATGTATGGATGACTCATAGTGAAGAATGGGTTCGTGCAGATAACCAACAATTTACGACGTTTGGAATGAGACTAACGTGAGGTAAAGTAAATAATTCATTAATTCGAAGAATAATTGATCAGATAAAATATCTGAAAAGTTATTTTAGGAAATGATAACTTTGTAATCTGAATATTTTTCCTTGGTGCCCCAACGTCCTAACCTTTTCTCAATAGGGGGGCGCCATTTCGACTTTGTAAAAAATCGTTCCCAAATTAAACTGCCTCGTACTCAATTCTTGCTCGTACAATATGCATATTATTATTACTATTGGATAGAAAAGACTCTCTAGTTTCTAAAACCGTTTGAATTATATCTGTGAGTAAAACAGAACTCATTTTGCAGCAAACTTCCTGTCAGGAGCTGAGAAATCTGAAATCGGGGGCTCTGTTCCAGGGTCAGTTTATTAATTTGCGGGTCTACGAATCTATGGGTCTACATGCACTGCATACGCCTTCCCCTAGATGTCAGTAAGCAGTGAGAGTTGGAATGGGGTGTCTAGCTAGATCTGAGGTCGAACAAGACTTCTTGGAACGGAAGGACTGGTCTTTTCATCGTCTGGCCTGACGCAAGATGGACGTCTTGCATTGCGCTCTGAAAAGCTTTCGTTTTATAAGTTAGATATCTCCGGCTCTGATTTAATTTGATATATGTGTTAAAAATATCATAATGTAGTTATTTTAAACCGAGTTATATCAGTTATATCAGTTATATCAGTACTTCCGGCGCCGACCGAGATGGCCGCCTCGCTTCGCGTTCCTTGGAAAATATGCAGTATTTTGTTTTCTTTATGTGTTATTCCTTACATTGGTACCCCAGGTAATCTTAGGTTTCATTACATACAGTCGGGAGGAACTACTGAATATAAGATTAACGTCAACTCACCATCGTTCCAACCAGGAATATGACTTTCCCGAAACGGATCCAGTGTTTTGCCTTCCACCCAATACAATGGATCTGATCCCAGATCAGATCCCAGAGAGTGGCAGTGCACCAGGCGACCCTATGCGACGCCGTAAAAGGGGCAAACGTAGCGGTCTCCTGGTCAGGCTTCGGAGACGGGCACATCGCGCTCCACTCCCTAGCATACTACTCGCCAATGTCCAGTCTCTTGACAATAAGGTTGATGAACTCCGAGCACGGGTAACATTCCAGAAAGACATTAGAGATTGTAACGTTCTCTGCTTCACGGAAACATGGCTAACTCAAGAGACGCTAACGGAGTCGGTGCAGCCAGCTGGTTTCTTCACGCATCGCGCCGACCGAAACATACATCTTTCTGGTAAAAAGAGGGGCGTATGCCTTATGATCAACGAGACGTGGTGTGATCATAACAACATACAGGAACTCAAGTCATTCTGTTCACCTGATCTAGAACTCCTCACAATCAAATGTCGACCGCATTATCTACCAAGGGAATTCTCTTCGATTATAATCACAGCCGTATATATTCCCCCCCAAGCAGACACATCGATGGCCCTGACCGAACTGTATCTGACTCTTTGTAAACTGGAAACCACACACCCTGAGGCTGCATTCATCGTAGCTGGGGATTTTAACAAGGCTAATCTAAAAACAAAACTCCCTAAATTCTATCAGCATATCGATTGTGCTACCAGGGCTGGTAAAACCTTGGATCATTGTTATACTAACTTCCGCGACGCATATAAGGCCCTCCCCCGCCCTCCTTTCGGAAAAGCTGACCACGACTCCATTTTGTTGCTTCCAGCCGACAAACAGAAACTAAAACAACAAGCTCCCGCGCTCAGGTCTGTTCAACGCTGGTCCGACCAATCTGATTCCACGCTTCAAGACTGCTTCGATCACGCGGATTGGAATATGTTCCGTATTGCGTCCAACAACAACATTGACGAATATGCTGATTCGGTGAGCGAGTTCATTAGAAAGTGCATTGACGATGTCGTACCCACAGCAACAATTAAAACATTCCCAAACCAGAAACCGTGGATTGACGGCAGCATTCGCGTGAAACTGAAAGCGCGAACCACTGCTTTTAACCAGGGCAAGGTGACCGGAAACATGACCGAATACAAACAGTGTAGCTATTCTCTCCGTAAGGCAATCAAACAAGCTAAGTCCCAGTACAGAGACAAAATAGAGTCGCAATTCAACAGCTCAGACACAAGAGGTATGTGGCAGGGTCTACAGTCAATCACGGATTACAAAAAGAAAACCAGCCCCGTCGCGGACCAGGACTTCTTGCTCCCAGACAGGCTAAATAACTTTTTTTGCTCGCTTTGAGGACAATACAGTGCCACTGACACGGCCCGCTACCAAAACCTGCGGGCTCTCCTTCACTGCAGCCGAGGTGAGTAAAACATTTAAACGCGTTAACCCTCGCAAGGCTGCAGGCCCAGACGGCATTCCCAGCCGCGTCCTCAGAGCATGCGCAGACCAGCTGGCTGGTGTGTTTACGGACATATTCAATCAATCCTTATCCCAGTCTGCTGTTCCCACATGCTTCAAGAGGGCCACCATTGTTCCTGTTCCCAAGAAAGCTAAGGTAACTGAGCTAAACGACTACCGCCCCGTAGCACTCACTTCCGTCATCATGAAGTGCTTTGAGAGACTAGTCAAGGACCATATCACCTCCACCCTACCGGACACCCTAGACCCACTCCAATTTGCTTACCGACCCAATAGGTCCACAGACGACGCAATCGCAACCACACTGCACACTGCCCTAACCCATCTGGACAAGAGGAATACCTATGTGAGAATGCTGTTCATCGACTACAGCTCAGCATTTAACACCATAGTACCCTCCAAACTCGTCATCAAGCTCGAGACCCTGGGTCTCGACCCCGCCGTGTGCAACTGGGTCCTGGACTTCCTGACGGGCCGCCCCCAGGTGGTGAGGTTAGGTAACAACATCTCCACCCCGCTGATCCTCAACACTGGGGCCCCACAAGGGTGCGTTCTGAGCCCTCTCCTGTACTCCCTGTTCACCCACGACTGCGTGGCCATGCACGCCTCCAACTCAATCATCAAGTTTGCGGATGACACTACAGTGGTAGGCTTGATTACCAACAACGACGAGACGGCCTACAGGGAGGAGGTGAGGGCCCTCGGAGTGTGGTGTCAGGAAAATAACCTCACACTCAACGTCAACAAAACAAAGGAGATGATTGTGGACTTCAGGAAACAGCAGAGGGAGCACCCCCCTATCCACATCGACGGGTCAGTAGAGGAGAAGGTGGAAAGTTTTAAGTTCCTCGGTGTACACATCACGGACAAACTGAATTGGTCCACCCACACAGACAGCGTTGTGAAGAAGGCGCAGCAGCGCCTCTTCAACCTCAGGAGGCTGAAGAAATTTGGTCACCAAAAGCACTCACAAACTTCTACAGATGCACAATCGAGAGCATCCTGTCGGGCTGTATCACCGCCTGGTACGGCAACTGCTCCGCCCACAACCGTAAGGCTCTCCAGAGGGTAGTGAGGTCTGCACAAGGCATCACCGGGGGCAAACTACCTGCCCTCCAGGACACCTACACCACCCGATGTCACAGGAAGGCCATAAAGATCATCAAGGACAACAACCACCCAAGCCACTGCCTGTTCACCCCGCTATCATCCAGAAGGCGAGGTCAGTACAGGTGCATCAAAGCAGGGACCGAGAGACTGAAAAACAGCTTCTATCTCAAGGCCATCAGACTGTTAAACAGCCACCACTAACATTTAGCGGCCGCTGCCAACATACTGACTCAACTCCAGCCACTTAATAATGGGAATTGATGGAAATTATGTAAAAATGTACCACTAGCCACTTTAAAAAATGCCACTTAATATAATGTTTACATACCCTACATTACTCATCTCATATGTATATGTATATACTGTACCCTATATCATCTATTGCATCTTGCCATCTTTATGTAATACATGTATCACTAGCCACTTTAAACTATGCCACTTTATGTTTACATACCCTACATTACTCATCTCATATGTATATACCGTACTCTATACCATCTACTGCATCTTGCCTATGCCGTTCTGTACCATCACTCATTCATATATCTTTATGTACATATTCTTTATCCCTTTACACTTGTGTGTATAAGGTAGTAGTTGTGGAATTGTTAGGTTAGATTACTTGTTGGTTATTACTGCATTGTCGGAACTAGAAGCACAAGCATTTCGCTACACTCGCATTAACATCTGCTAACCATGTGTATGTGACAAATAAAATTTGATTTGATTTGATTTATATCAGTATATTGCGATTTTCGGTATTTTCTTTCTTCTGCGTTATGCTGAGTTGGACACATCTGCGCCTCATGGCTAACGTTTGCTGTTAATTACACAGTTGAAGACGACCTTCTACAACCGAGCAACGATTATTCTGGACAAATGACAACTTGTACAAGATTCTGATGGAAGCTCATCAAATAGTAGGAACAATTTATGATGTTAATTCGTATTTCTGTCGAAATTGTTTAGACTAATATTTCGCCATTAATTTGTAGCTATTACAATTTCGACCAAATAAAGATATATATAGCCACTAACCAAGAAACAACTTCATCAGATGACAGTCTGATAACATATTTATTGTATAGCATATGTTTTTTTAGAAAAATGTGCATATTTCAGGTATAAATCACAGTTCTACATTGCAGCTGCAATCTGAAATAGTGCCGAAGCAGCCAGAATAATTACAGAGACCAACGTCAAATACCTAAATACTCATCATAAAACATTTCTGAAAAATACACAGCGTACAGCAAATGAAAGACCAACATCTTGTGAATCCAGCCAATATTTCAGATTTTTTAAGTGTTTTACAGCGAAAACACAATTTAGCATTATATTAGCTTACCACAATAGCCGGAAACATAAGCCGTTTACCAGTAGCAAAGGTTAGCGATCGTAACAATCCAGCAAAAGATATATAATTTTTGACTAACCTTGATATACTTCATCAGATGACAGTCCTGTAACATCATATTACACAATGCATATACAGTGGGGAGAACAAGTATTTGATACACTGCCGATTTTGCAGGTTTTCCTACTTACAAAGCATGTAGAGGTCTGTCATTTTTATCATAGGTACACTTCAACTGTGAGAGACAGAATCTAAAACAAAAATCCAGAAAATCACATTGTATGATTTTTAAGTAATTAATTAGCATTTTATTGCATGACATAAGTATTTGATCACCTACCAACCAGTAAGGATTCCGGCTCTCACAGACCTGTTAGTTTTTCTTTAAGAAGCCCTCCTGTTCTCCACTCATTACCTGTATTAACTGCACCTGTTTGAACTCGTTACCTGTATAAAAGACACCTGTCCACACACTCAATCAAACAGACTCCAACCTCTCCACAATGGCCAAGACCAGAGAGCTGTGTAAGGACATCAGGGATAAATTGTAGACCTGTACAAGGCTGGGATGGGCTACAGGACAATAGGCAAGCAGCTTGGTGAGAAGGCAACAACTGTTGGCGCAATTATTAGAAAATGGTAGAAGTTCAAGATGACGGTCAATCACCCTCGGTCTGGGGCTCCATGCAAGATCTCACCTCGTGGGGCATCAATGATCATGAGGAATGTGAGGGATCAGCCCAGAACTACACGGCAGGACCTGGTCAATGACCTGAAGAGAGCTGGGACCACAGTCTCAAAGAAAACCATTAGTAACACACTACGCCGTCATGGATTAAAATCCTGCAGCGCACGCAAGGTCCCCCTGCTCAAGCCAGCGCATGTCCAGGCCCGTCTGAAGTTTGCCAATGACCATCTGGATGATCCAGAGGAGGAATGGGAGAAGGTCATGTGGTCTGATGAGACAAAAATAGAGCTTTTTGCTCTAAACTCCACTCGCCGTGTTTGGAGGAATAGAAGGATGAGTACAACCCCAAGAACACCATCCCAACCGTGAAGCATGGAGGTGGAAACATCATTCTTTGGGGATGCTTTTCTGCAAAGGGGACAGGACGACTGCACCGTATTGAGGGGAGGATGGATGGGGCCATGTATCGCGAGATCTTGACCAACAACCTCCTTCCCTCAGTAAGAGCATTGAAGATGGGTCGTGGCTGGGTCTTCCAGCATGACAACGACCCGAAACACACAGCCAGGGCAACTAAGGAGTGGCTCCGTAAGAAGCATCTCAAGGTCCTGGAGTGGCCTAGCCAGTCTCCAGACCTGAACCCAATAGAAAATCTTTGGAGGGAGCCGAAAGTCCGTATTGCCCAGCGACAGCCCCGAAACCTGAAGGATCTGGAGAAGGTCTGTATGGAGGAGTGGGCCAAAATCCCTGCTGCAGTGTGTGCAAACCTGGTCAAGAACTACAGGAAACGTATGATCTCTGTAATTGCAAACAAAGGTTTCTGTACCAAATATTCAGTTCTGCTTTTCTGATGTATCAAATACTTATGTCATGCAATAAAATGCAAATTAATTACTTAAAAATCATACAATGTGATTTTCTGGATTTTTGTTTTAGATTCCTTCTCTCACAGTTGAAGTGTACCTATGATAAAAATTACAGACCTCTACATGCTTTGTAAGTAGGAAAACCTGCAAAATTGTCAGTGTATCAAATACTTGTTCTCCCCACTGTGGGTTTTGTTCGAAAATGTGCATATTTCCGGGATCCGGGAGGGAACTGTATGCACATTTTTCTAACAAAACATATGCTATACAATAAATATGTTATCAGACTGTCATCTGATGAAGTTGTTTCTTGGTTAGTGGCTATTTATATCTTTATTTGGTCGAAATTGTGATAGCTACCTATGCAGGAAAAAAATGGTGGGAAAAAAAAGTTGTGTCTTTTGCTATCGTGGTTAGCTAATAGATTTACATATTGTGTCTTCCCTGTAAAACATTTAAAAAATCAGAAATGATGGCTGGATTCACAGATGTGTATCTTTCATCTGGTGTCTTGGACTTGTGATTTAATGATATTTAGATGCTAGTATTTACTTGTGACGCTATGCTAGGCTATGCTAGTCAGCTTTTTTACTGATGGGGGTGCTCCCGGATCCGGGATTGTGTGCAACTAGAAGTTAACAAACTATAGTTTAGGCAAGTCGGTTAGGACATTGTCGTGTCTTTACTATCATTAATAAGAAACCTCTGACGAGTCACCCTCCCGGATCCCGGATCCTCCTCATCAAAAAAGCTGACTAGCATAGCCTAGCCTAACGCGACAGGGATATCATATAATATAATTTCATGAAATCACAAGTCCAATACAGCAAATGAAAGATAAACATCTTGTGAATCCAGCCATCATTTCCATTTTTTTTTATATTTTACAGTGAAAACACAATATATATTTATATTAGCTCACCACAATAGCCAAACACACAACGCCATGTTTTCACCATGTTTCCACCACAAAGGTAGCTTTCACAAAACCCACAAATAGAGATAAAATTAATCACTAACCTTTGAAAAATTTCATCAGATGACAGTCTTATTATACAATAGAATTATGTTTTGTTCGGAAATTTGCATATTTAGAGCTACAAATCGTATTTTTACATTGCAGCCACCATCACAAATAGCACCAAAACAGCCAGAATAATTACAGAGAGCAACGTGAAATACCTAAATACTCATCATAAAACATTTATGAAAAATACATGTTGTACAGCAAATGAAAGATAAACATCTTGTGAATCCAGCCAATATTTCCGATTTTTTAAGTGTTTTACAGCGAAAACACAATATATATTTATATTAGCTCACCACAATAGCCAAACACACAACGCCATTTATTCACCGTAAAGATAGCTTTCACAAAACCCACAAATAGAGATAAAATGAATCACTAACCTTTGAACAACTTCATCAGATGACAGTCTTATAACATTATGTTATACAATACATTTATGTTTTGTTCGAAAATGTGCATATTTAGAGCTACAAATCCTGGTTTTACATTGTGAATACGTTGCTATGATCCACCAAATGGTCCGGAGAAATTTTGGACAGTCACGTAATCTAACCAAAAAAATCATCATAAACTTTACTAAAAAATACATGTTGTGCAGCAAATGAAAGATACACTGGTTCTTAATGCAACCGCTGTGTTAGATTTAAAAAAATAACTTTAGTACAACATACAGCATGCAATATTGTGAGACAGCGCTCACCAATTCTCCGCCTTGTTGGAGCCAACACAAACCACAAAAATACGAAATAACATCATAAATATTCTCTTACTTTTGATGATCTCCATCAGAATGTTGTGCAAGGAGTCCTAGTTCCAGAATAAATCGTTGTTTTGTTTTAGAATGTCCATTTCTTCTGTCGAATTAGCAACTTTGGCTAGCCATGTGGAGGGCACATGTCCAAGAAATCTTTGCGCCTGGAACGAAAAATTCCCAAATTCCCAATAAACGTCGAATGAACTGGTCAAACTCGGTTGAAAATCCTACTTTATGATGTTTTTCTCATATGTATCCAATAAAATCAGAGCCGGAGCATTTCGTCGTCTATACCTAACGCTTTTCAGAAGACAATATGAGGTTCCCTGGTGCGCAGTTGAATACTGACAAAAGAGCGGACCTGTCACTCCAAAAGCTCTCATGCGGTCTCACATCAAGCTAGACACCCCATTCAACATTCTACTGCCTGTTGACATCTAGTGGAAGGCGTATGAATTGCATACAGATCCATAAATATAAGCCAGTTGAATAGGCACAGAGCCCCATTTTCAGAATTTTCACTTCCTGTTGGGAAGTTTGCTGCCAAATGAGTTCTGTTTTACTCACAGATATAATTCAAACAGTTTTAGAATCTTCAGAGTGTTTTCTATCCAATGGTAATAATAATATGCATATTGTATGATCTAGAACAGAGTACGAGGCCGTTTAATTTGCGCACGATTTTTTCCCAAAGTGAAAACAGCGCTCCCTATTAAGAAGAAGTTTTAATAAGAAATTTGTGGAGCGGTTGAAAAACGAGTTTTAATGACTCCAACCTAAGTGTATGTAAACTTCCGACTTCAACTGCACCATGTTCTCACCGGCCTAAACACCAAAGAGCAGGCAACACAGAAGTTGATGTGCACAAAACAGACCACATAATTCAGCATTCTTCATATTCAAATTGACAACTGATGTAAAATGGGCTTTATAAAATACATTTGATTGATTGGTTCTATGTTTGTATCTTTCAGGAGATAACTCTGACAGAGGGCAGCCGTGTGTTTGAGACATGGAAGAACCCTCCTCCTCCCATCTTCATGCAGTACTTCTTTTTTAACGTCACCAACCCAGACGAGTTCCTGGCTGGAGCCAAGCCTTTCGTCTCTCAGGTTGGCCCTTACACATACAGGTAGGATTTGTGATGAATTGATGTGGTGTTCATAAAGACTTTTTGAATGATGTATGAAGTTCTAGTTTATCGCTCAGGTTGGCTCATACACCTACAGCTATATGTAGGCAAAGCACCAGCTATACTGATATTTTAAATCACCCTTTATGTAGTATGACATTGCTTATAAATGATATGTGAAGCATTTATGTGGTGCTTATAAAGCCTTTATGAAGCCATTATGAAGCCTTTATAAGTTTAAAGTTTGCCCAAACTAGAAACGTTTTTTTAAGGGGAACATATCTGCCCACCAAGAAAGCTATGTCCTGCTCCTTCCCTGACTTTTCCTAAATGTTTGTATTTTACACTGCTCATATCCGTGCTGTCCATGCATTCAGCACATGACCATTCGCACGGCAACATTTATTTGGCTGCTATAAGCAAAAACTAGTAACATAATAAACAAAAAACTGAAATATGCTCTTCTGTAGTCAATGGATGATAGGGCGCCAGAAACCAGATAGAAACTGATAATGGTGCACGTAACTTCAGTTAAGTTTTGGTCCGCCGATGTCGAAACCAAGTACTTGCTCAATTGCTTTGCATTTCTGGGGGAAAAATCAACCAGGCCAGCGGTGAGTGACTGTCTGAGACTGTGGTTTTGAGACTCGTGGAAGCAGAAATGTGACCATTGGCAACTTGTTCATACACTGGTGCTTTTGTTTATGAATACAGCAAATAATTTCACCTGCACCTGGCTGATTATATTATTATTATCATCTTTTCGTTTCTACTTTTCAAAAGAAGCTGTAACTGGACTTTATTAATAATTACTATAAGTCTAAAACTAATCGAATCTACAAATAAAGTTATAAATAAAGTTTTATTGTAAGGGAAACGAAAATAGGCTATAGGCCTACGTTTTTACTAGGACTTTGTAGAATTATACAAAACATATCCTTGACTCTATCTAAGCAATCTTAATTCTCAGCCTTTTTGTTTTTCAATGTGTGTTTTAAAAGAGAGCTTATCGCCAAGTACTTATATTGGGGAACTTGCTTAATTTGTGTGCAAATATGTAGGTTCACAGGGTCAATATTACAAGACCGAGAGAACAACATAAACATGCTTTAATAAGCATTTAGCACTATTTTAATAAGATCAGTAAGCAATTTTTGAATTGAGTTAAAACCATGCTGAAGGTCATAAATGGCCTGCTGTACTGAGGGGGCACAGGAGTAAATACTGTAACTGAATCATCCGTGTGGAGATGAATGTTAGAGGTTTTAACAGATAGACCAATATTATTTATATACATACTGAAGAGAACAGGGCCCAAAATCGACCCATGCAGCACACCTTTCGTAATATTGAGGAACTAGATTTGATACCGTCAGTAAGCTAGATACTGTAGTTTTTGAACCAATATAGGCCTATTTCAGACAACCTTTGAGCAGGGAATGTGATGAAAGAAATAAAAGCTGAAATAAATCATTCTCTCTACTATTATTCTGACATTTCACATTCTTATGTTGTATTATATTTTAACCACTATATTTTAGGAATGTGAAATGTCAGAATGATAGTAGAGAGAATTATTTATTTCAGCTTGCATTTCTTTCATCACATTCCCAGTGGGTCAGAAGTTTACATATACTCAATTAGTATTTGGTAGCATTGACTTTAAATTGTTTAACTTGGGCCAAACGTTTTGGGTAGCCTTCCACAAGCTTCCCACAATAATTTGGGCAAATTGTGGCCCATTCCTCCTGACAGAGCTGGTGTAACTGAGTCAGGTTTGTAGGCCCCCTTGCTCGCACACGCTTTTTCAGTTCTTCCCACAAATGCGAGCGTTACAACTCCAATACCTTGACTTTGTTGTCCTTAAGCGATTTTGCCACAACTTTGGAAGTATGCTTGGGATCATTGTCCATTTGGAAGACCCATTTGCGACCAAGCTTTAACTTCCTGACTGATGTCTTGAGATGTTGCTGCAATATAGATGTCCTAACCAACTTGCCAAAACTATAGTTTATTAACAAGAAATGTGTGGAGTGGTTGAAAAATGAGTTTTAATGACTCAGACCTAAGTGTATGTAAACTTCTGACTTCAACTGTAGCACAACATCTAAGACAAGTATAGCCACTGAAACAGTGTTATGTTCGTGTCTCAAACCAGAACGAGAAGTAAAAAAGAGAGTTGGCCAGGGTCTCTAAAAGTTTGGCAAGGCAAGATAGCTTGAAAATTGGACGTTAGTTGTCCAAGTCAGAAGGCTCTTGCCTTTATGTAGGGGGGGGACTTGTGCCATTGTCCAGATCTTAAGGATAGCCCTAGAAAAAAATTGTCAAGTAAAAATATAGGTTAATGAGTCTGCAATAAGTGGGTCAAACCGCAGCAGCAAAAAGGGATCAAGTGAGTCAGCCCCAGTGAATTTTTATTACATTGATCTTCAATAAGGCACTTAGTACATCATAGACATCAAATGGTTGAAAAGAAAATGAGGAATGTGGATCTGGGAATGTATCGTTCTTTTCAAACTGGCTCGATGTGAGCAAAGGACTCCCTCTACTGGAATCAGAGTTTTCAGAAGCTATTTCACAAAATAGGTGGCCCGCTGAGGAAAAGTGGTTATTAAAAGCACCACAAATGCCCATCTTATCTGTTATGGAACCAGAGGCTGTCATAACCTGCTGCGGTAATAAGGGGGTGGAGTTTTGTTTCAGATATTTGACTACCTTCCAGAAGGCAGCTGGATTCCCACTATTCTCTGATCCAAAGTTCAAGAAGTATGTTGATTTTGCTTTTCTAACCAGGGATAGACATCTATTTCTCAAGTGTCTGAAGGACTGCCCGTCAGACATATAATCAGTCAGCCTTAGTCCAAGCTCCTGTAATTTCTCTGATAGTTCATATGTAAACCAAGGATTAGCTTTATCCTTTACCCTTAGTTTATTAACCAGTCTATGCTTATCTGAAATTGAGTTGAGCAAATAAGTAAACCAATTTAGGGCCTGATCCGAGTCAGAGATATCTAACACAAAACTCCCCATTCACATAATCCCAGAACACAATTTAAATTCCTATAATTTCTCTTTGTAATAATGTGAGGCTGAGATATAGGGAGCTTTTCATCTCTCATGCAGGCAACGGGACAATGGTCACTGAACACATGAGGGGCGTTTTTGGCCTCATGGGTGGCCTCATGGGTGGAATGTTATTAATATCTTTCATAATTTCATAATTAATAAAGATTATTTAAAAATACTGGCAAAAATCTGGTGTTTCTATATCAAAAAGTTTAGTTATTTTTTTGTATTTTGTGATGTATATAAAGTGTAATATTTGGATGAAATCTCCAAATTAAATAAATGTCAACACTATATCTGACATGGTACAGGTGGTTCATTTTTTAAGCCCATAACCATGCGTGTGAGCAGGGGCCCCGCCAGGGATTTTGGGCCCTATGAAAAGATATCACATTGGGCCCCACCACCACAGGCCACACCAACCCTGAGCAATTGCTGTATCCACACACCTCCGAAACCCAATCGAATCATTCAAAGCTTTAAATAACTCTACCTTTGCAGGCTTGCAAATCTCTTGTTGTCCAATATTTACTGTACGATGTTTACTGACAGTGAGCTGTGAAAATATAACATTGTGCAGACATCCATGCAACATTCTGCATACAGTGGAATTCACTATTTCTCAAGTGTGAATTCAAGACTGATGCAAGACTGATACCCTCTATTAGAAATGTGCTAAAGGCCATTTTTTACAGTCTAAATGTTTTTGTAATGGTAAAGTTCTCTTAACATTAATGAATAACTTATAACTTAAATATACATTAACCTCTTCAATTAAAATACATTATCATTATCATCTATAGAATGATATAACAAACAAAGATTTTTGAACTAAGTATACATACCAACTAGATAATAAGCAGCTGTAAAAGTGGAAATGGAAAATGCAAACAAAATGGAAATCGAAATGAAAAGGCCTGATAGTGGCGCTAGAGGAAAGGTCAAGTGGTCACCAAATCAAGGTTCCTTCCACTTGGGGTCTTGATTGTGCACAACACATTTTATGGCAATCCAGCCATTACTTTGAGACATATCTTGTTCTCAGTCTGTTCTCAGTCTTGTTCTCAGCCTGTGGGCATTATGTGTATAGTGATCCAATATCCATAGCCATACCATTTAACAGTTATCACTGGCCCTTGCTCAGCCTTACTCACCAAGAGCCCAGCGCCAAGCCTTCTTGCTAGCAAAGTCACTGATCAGCTTGTTTTTCAACATCATCACTTTGTCTGTCTCTTTCTGTGCACAGTCTCTCATTTTCTCCATCCACATCATCTGCATTGGTACTGCCGGCACTGTCTTTCACCTCTTCATCCACTTCCACACTCCTCCCTGAAAAAACTATATCACTTGAAGAGGGTCCTGGCTCTGTAGAGTGTAGATGACGCATATGATAATATATCCTATGTTATAATACCATTTGTAATAATATCATAACCAAAATTTCAGTTACAACCATTTTGTTGACTTAAATTAACTGCACGCACCACAGAAAAAATTAAACAGCACTGAATCCTGCAGAATATTGACCCAAATTACCTGCAGTTGCATATCACCACCACTAGATGTCAGTAAACAACCATATTTCAGTCTGCATCAAAGCCATGGAGCCATACCTTGGCCATATGACTTGAAGGTATTATTTTAACTTTGGCTGTCACTAAATGCTTCAAACTGTCCAGCATCCAATAGACTATTGGTTGTTTTTGTTTCATATAATGATCATCATGTGGACAAATAATTACAGTGTTTGAATTCTTATCATTGAAGAGGATTTAATAATAATAATAATAAAAAAATGTATTCCCACGGACCCCCTGCAATTATGCCAAATGACATGTCATTTAACACAATGCTGCTCACCTCCTTCAGTTGGGAGTAGGGCTGGTTCAGGGATATGGGGATGGGGAGACAGGGCTGGTGAGCCTGAAGCTGCACCTGTTGGGCATGGCACAAGGCAGGGGCAGGGACAACTGATTTAGTATGAATAGCTTGCTAAAAGTTTGCCTGCGTTGATTAAATGTCGGCAAAAAGAGGAGCGAAATATAAACACCCAGATCTGTGAAGATATTAAGTAACTAATGTTAGGGGAGCAAAAGTAGCCTATTTCACAATGGACTAAGCTAACAGGTTAATTTCCACCACTCACGGACTACACCCACCTTTCTTTGAGAAAAATTGGCATACTGTAGCCCTTTCTTTTTTCTCTCCTCTTTTCTTTCTTTTCATTTTTGGTAGCCAGATTTTTCTTTAGGAAACTGAGACATGATGCTCCACCGGCACTCCTCACTCGCAATTCACTGCTAGCAAGTATCGTTCGCGCATGGTTTGGGGGCAGGACCGAACCATTGCATGTAAATAAACCGTTCGTTTTATTAGTACATTGTAAATCAAATATTATATTAATGATGATAGGTTAATAATTTAATATTGAAAAAAATGTACCTAATGTGCTAATATTTTTTTAAGGCCCCTTAGAATCAGTCACAGGCCCTTAGAATCGTCCTAAAGCCTCCCCCCCCCCCATATGGCACGCGCCCCTTTGTGTGAGATGTATACTTTTGTTTCAAAATATATTTGTTTAAGTCTACCAAGAATCATTCTGTGTGACCCTGATTTAGCCCACTGCAGTAAAAGGTTCAAGTTAGGGCGGGTTGGTTCAGTTATCATGAGTTAGATTTAGCTCAATGCAGATATATGTCATCCTATCGAAAGCTGGCATCAACCAATCCAGATTAGGATCACCCAAAATTAATAATTAGGATTTGGCATAGTTAGATTGCAAGTCAGACTATCGGCTAAGAGCACATGTTGAGGCAGAGGGAGGGCGACAAATTCCCACTATTATAAATTCAGCATTGTTAACAAGAGAGAGATACAGACACATTTAAGTTGTCGTTTGTAAATATGGAGACAGCTCCACCTCTGTCAACTCCATTGGATTTAAAAACATTATAAACAGTCAAAGACACATCAGTATCCGGCACAGTCTTAATTAGCCAAGTTTCAGATATTACCAGAATGTTCACATGTAGATATATTGTCTAGAACTGTACAAATGGGCCGATGCCTAGAGCTGGTACGTGGGCTAAAACAAACTGGTTACATGCAGGATGATGATAATGCTGATTATTTATGGTTGGGCACTGGGCCTGAAATAATTAGATGCTTGTTGGTCTTTCAGAGTTCCAAACAGTTATTTAAAATCCTGTTTCAGCTGTTCTGAGCTAGCCATCCCAATGTCATTAGATCCCACATGGACTACGACAGCGACAGCCCCCATGTTCTGGCGTAAAACGATAGGAAGCAGCCTGTGTCCGAGCCTCAGGATAACACAATGTTTTTGCATTGGGAACAAAGATGTTTCTCACATTAGAGCTGCCGATGATAACAGATGGTGAGATTTGTATTTGTATTTATTATGGATCCCCATTAGCTGAGCTACTCTTCCTGAGGTACAGCAAAATTAAGGCAGTAGTACAATTTTAAAAACATTACAATACATTCACAACAGATTTCACAACACATTAAGTGTTTGCCCTCAGGCCACTACTCTACTACCACATATCTACAACACAAAATTCATGTGTACGTGTGTGTATAGTGCGTATGCTATCGTGTGTGTCTGTGCATGTGTTTGTGTCTCTTCACAGTCCCCGCTGTTCCATAAGGTTTATTTGTATCTGTTTTTTAAATCAAATTTTACTGCTTGCATGAGTTACTTGATGTGGAATAGAGTTCCATGTAGTCATGGCTCTATGTAGTATTGTGCGCCTCCCACAGTCTGATCTGCTGTCATGTCTTCTGGTGGCATGTCTTGTGGGGTATGCATGGGTGTCTGAGGTGTGTGGCAGTAGTTCAAACAGACAGCTCAGTGCATTTAACATGTCAATACCTCTCATAAAAATACAAGTAGTGATGAAGTCAATCTCTCCTCCACTTTGAGCCATGTGTCACGCCCTGACCCTAGAGAGCCGTTTTATTTCTCTATTTGGTTAGGTCAGGGTGTGATTTGGGGTGGGCATTCTATGTTTTCTATTTCTTTGTTTTCTCTGATGTTCCCAATCAGAGGCAGCTGTCTATCGTTGTCTCTGATTGGGAATCATATTTAGGTAGCCTTTTTCCCACCTGTGTTTTGTGGGTAGTTATTTTCTGTTTAGTATCTGTTTACCTGACAGAACTGTTCACTTTTGTTTTGTTACTTTGTTCGAGTGTTTCTTTGATCAATAAAATCATTAACACTTTCCACGCTGCGCTTTGGTCCACTCATTCCGACGGGAGCCGTTACAGAACTACCCACCACCAAAGGACCAAGCAGCGTGGTAAAAAGGACGAGTGGACATAGGAAGAGATCCTGGATGGAAAAGACCCTGTACGCAGGTCGGGGAGTATCGCCGTCCGAAGGAGGAGATAGAAGCAGCAAAAGCGGAACGGCGACGTTACGAGGAGTTGGAGCAACGAGGCAAGAACGAGAGGCAGCCCCTTTTGGGGGGCACACGGGGAGATTGGCAGAGTCAGGGTTCAGACCTGAGCCAACTCCTCGTGCTTACCGTGGGGAGCGTGTGACCGGTCAAGCACCGTGCTATCCGGTTCTGCGCACCATGCCTTCAGTGCGCATCCACAGCCCGGTGCACTCTGTGCAAGCTCCCCGCAGTGGCCGTGCTAGAGTGGGCATTCAGCCAGGACGGATTGTGCCGGCTCAGCGTTCCTGGCCTCCGGTGCGTCTCTTCGGCCCAGGTTAACCTGTACCAGCTCTACTCACGGTGTACCCGGTTCGCCAGCACAGCCCAGTGCGGCCTGTTCCAGCTCCCCGCACTTGCCGGGCTACAGGGGGTATCCAGCCAGGACGAGTTGTGCCAGGTCTAAGCTCGAGACCTCCAGTGCGCCTCCACAGCCCAGTGTATCCGGTGCCTGTTCCACGCACCAGGCTTCCAGTGCATCTCCCCAGGCCAGTGAGACCTGTTCCGGCTCCACGTACGAAGCCTCCAGTGATGATCCATGATCCGGAGCCTGTAGTGATAATCCATGGCCCGGAGCCTCCAGTGATGATCCATGGCACGAAGCCTCCAGTGATAATCCATGGCCCGGAGCCTCCAGTGATAATCCATGGCACGAAGCATCCAGTGATGATCCATGGCCCGGAGCCTGCAGTGATAATCCATGGCCCGGAGCCTCCAGTGATAATCCATGGCACGAAGCCTCCAGTGATGATCCATGGCCCGGAGCCTGCAGTGAAAATCCAGGGCAAGGAGCCTCCAGCAACGGTCCGCAGTCTGGAGCCTCCAGCGACGGTCCCCAGTCTGGAGCCTCCAGCGACGGTCCTCAGTCCGGAGCCTCCAGCGACGGTCCGCAGTCCGGAGCCTCCAGCGGGGGTTCCTAGTCCGGAGCCTCCGGCGACGATCTGCAGTTCGGAGCCTCCAGCGGTGGTTCCCAGTTCAGAGCCTCCGGCGATGGCCCGGTTCCTCCGGTAACGATTCACGGTCCGGAGTCTCCGGCGACGATCTTCAGTCAGGTTCCACAGAAGCGGAGGGATCAGCGTAGGGAGTGGGGGCTACGTCCCAAACCGGAGCCGCCACCGATGGTAGATGCCCACCCGGACCCTCCCCTATAGGTTCAGGTTTGCGGCTGGGAGTCTGCACATTTGGGGGGGGGGGGGGTACTGTCACGCCCTGACCTTAGAGAGCCGTTTTATTTCTCTATTTGGTTAGGTCAGGGTGTGATTTGGGGTGGGCATTCTATGTTTTCTATTTCTTTGTTTTTGGCCGAGTGTGGTTCCCAATCAGAGGCAGCTGTCTATCGTTGTCTCTGATTGGGAATCATACTTAGGCAGCCTTTTCCCCACCTGTATTTTGTGGTAGTTATTTTCTGTTTAGTATCTGTTCGCTTTCGTTTTGTTACTTTGTTCGAGTGTTTCTTTGATCAATAAAATCATGAACACTTTCCACGCTGCGCTTTGGTCCACTCATTCCGATGAGAGCCGTTACACCAGGAGAGATTGACATTCATAAAAGTTATGTTAGCTCTCTGTGTACATCCAAGGGTTAGCCGTGCTGCCCTGTTCTGAGCAAATCGCAATTTTCCCTCTTTGTGGCACCTGACCACACCACTGAACAGTAGTCCAGGTGTGACATATTTAGGGCCTGTAGGACCTGCCTTGTTGATAGTAAGAAGGCAGAGCAACACTTTATTATGGACAGACTTCTCCCCGTCTTAGCTACTGTTGTATCAATATGTTTTGACCATGACAGTTTACAATCCAGGGTTACTCCAAGCAGCTTAGTCACCTCAACTTGCTCAATGTCCACATTATTCATTACAAGATTAAGTTGAGGTTTAGGGTTTAGTGAATGATTTGTTCCATTTCAGTTTCTGTAATAGCTGACATGTAAAGTGTTGAGTCATCCACATACATAGACATGCCAGCTTTACATGCCAGTGGCATGTCGTTAGTAAAGATTGAAAAAAGTAAGGTCTGTCAGTTTTTGTAAAAGAAAAAGAGAGACCCACACTCTAGGAGCTCAATTTAATAACATATATCCAACGTTTCGACAGACAAGCTGTCTTCATCAGGGTATAATGCCAAACACTGCGGGTGACTAGTTTATATAGTCTCAAAGGTGTCTAATAATGGCAGGGTGTGGCCTGATATCATTGGTTAATTCTTAGATATAAAAATAAATACAAAAAACATGAATGATAGCCTACGATCATAGATACAATTTGGCTACATAGGCCTATAAAACATTTACAATGAATAGCAAAATCACAATAATAACAGGAATGGTGTACTCTACGTTGAGACCAAAGGGAGCAAGGGTCTTTAAATTAAAGATCCAGGCAGCCTCTTGTTTTAACAATAAATATTTGAGGTCACCCCCTCTCCTAGGGAGACCTATGTGTGTGTCCTTTGACACTATATAAACTAGTGACCCGCAGTGTTTGTCATTGACACACCATACCCCACCTTGTTTGATGTTTTTATTGTTACTGGTATTAGTTTGGAGGTTGCTTTGTCAAGTTGCTTTGACATTTGATCGCAATCAGGAGTTTGGAAACTGCCAGATGGTGAAGCATGATTCCTCACTCCAGTGAATGCGTTTCCACTGCTCCAGAGTCCAATGGCGGTGAGCTTTACACCACTCCAGCCAATGCTTGGCAGTTTGACAGACAAATCTGGGTTTGGTGGATGCCAGGAGAACACTACCTGTCCCAATGCATAGTGCCAACTGTAAAGTTTGGTGGAGGAGGAATAATGGTCTGGGCTGTTTTTTATGATTCAGGCTCATTAGTTCAAGTGAAGGGAAATTTTAACGATGCAGCATACAATAACATTCTAGATGATTCTGTGCATCCAACTTTGTGGCAACAGTTTGGGGAAGACCTTTTCATGTTTCAGCAGTAACAATGCCCCTGTGCACTAAGCAAGTTCCATACAGAAATTGTTTTATATAAGCCTACAGTTTCTTTATCTGAATCTCTGATATTCAATGATATTCAATCAATCAAATGTATTTATTAAGCCCTGTTACATTCAGCAGAGGTCACAAAGTGCTATACAGAAACCCAGACTAAAAACCCAAACAGCAAACAATGTAGATGTAGAAACACAGTGGCTAGGAAAAACTCCCTAGAAAGGCAGGAACCTAGGAAGAAACCTAGAGAGGTACTAGGCTTTGAGGGGTGGCCAGTCCTCTTCTGGCTGTGGAGATAGTACATGGCCATAAAGGCCAGATTTTTCTTCAAGATGTTCAAACGTTCAAACGAACAGCAGGGTCATTCAGACGTCGAGTGTTCCATAGCGGCAGGCAGAACAGTTAAAACTGGAGTAGAATCATGACCAGGTGGACTGGGGACAGCAAGGAGTCATCAGGCCAGGTAGTCCTGAGGCATGGTCCTAGGGCTCAGATCCTCCAGGAGGGGAGGGAGATATTGACTTTCCCCATGTCTCCTCTGTCCCAGGGAGTACAGGCCCAAGGAGAACGTGACCTTTTTAGAGAATGGGACCAGGGTCGCTGCCTACCAATCCAAGACCTTTGTGTTTCTGCCAGAGAGGTCAGTGGGTGATCCTGACATAGACATGATCACAACCATCAACATCCCAGCTGTGGTGAGTAAAAGTGTGTGTGTGTGTGTGTTTACACTGTTATGAGCTCTTATTTTTCTCTTCTAAAGCCAACCATCATGTTTAGTGTTGTGTATGTAGAGGTAATTAACAGCTCCTAAGTTTAAGCATACCATTCATTTCTTAATTTTTCTTTGTTTTCTCTTTTTTCTTGTTGTTATTTTAAGTAGTTGTGTTGTTTTTTTGGTCGTTGTGTTTGACAATAAGTAATCTCTCCCACCCTCTCCATTACCCCCCCCTCTCTCTCTCTCTCTCTCTCTCTCTGCTCAGGCTGTGATGAACAAGGTAAAGGATAGCTTCTGGAAGAGTTCTATGGTGTCTATCTGGATGAACTCCCTGCATGTGGGCATGTTCATGACGCACTCCGTCAACGAGCTTTTGTGGGGCTTCAAGGACCCTCTGCTGTCCCGCATACACCCCATGAACCCTGAGATCGACGAGTACTTTGGCCTCATGTATAAGGTAGGTCAGGGAGTGAATACAAAATACAACATCTGACACACTCAACCCTTTTTAAGTTCTGTAAAGAACAATATAAACTGTCTATGGTCCTTGATACCTGTTGTCTGCTGGTGGTTGCCACTTTCACCTGAATATAAAATATTACTATAATAAATATTAATGGCCTTTTAGAATGATTTTCCTTCTCTTTTCCACTCTGTAGAAAAATGGAAGCAATGATGGTGAATTTGTTTACCATACCGGGGAGGCAGACTTCATGGACTATGGCAGGATAGCCAGATTTAAAGGAGAAAGGTACTGAAACATTTTGGCCATATTTGGGGAGTTTATCCCATTCTTCTCTGCAGATACTCTCAAGCTCTGTCAGGTTGGATGGAGAGCGTCGCTGCACAGCTATTTTCAGGTCTTTCCAGAGTTGTTAGACAGGGTTCAAGTCCAGGCTTTGTCTGGCCACTCTACTATAAAGGCCTGATTGGTGGAGTGCTTTAGAGATGGTTGTCCTTCTGGAAGGTTCTCCCATCTCCACAGAGGAACTTTGGAGCTCTGTCAGAGTGACCATCGGGTTCTTGGTCACCTCCCTGAGCAAGGCTGTTCTCCCCCGATGGCTCAGTTTGGCTGGGCAGCCAGCTCTAGGAAGAGTCTTGCTGGTTCCAAACTTCTTCCTTTTAAGAATGATGGAGGCCACTGTGTTCGTGGGGACCTTTAATGATGCAAACATTTTTTGGTACCCTTCCCCAGATCTGTGCCTCGACACAATCCTGTCTCTGAGCTCTACCCAACAGTTGCTTCAACCTCAGGGGGACAGGGTTATGACCCAAATGGCACAATGTTCCCTATGTAGTGCACTACTTTTGACCAGAGCCCCTATGGCCATTTGGAATGCAGACTGCAGCACCAGAGATAGAGACTCCCCAGAGGTCCCTAGCCTAGCCAGAAACCAGAACACAGAGCACAGAGCTGCTGTGTGCTTGACACATCCTAGTACTTAGCCCAGTTGGAAAGGTCTCAATGAAGGCTTCCTGTCAGCTTTCTTCTAATGTAATAACAGACCTGCCAGTATGTATCATGCAGCACCTTTTCCTTCCCCCTTTGATTAGATAAAGCACAAATTTTGATTAGCTTTCTTTAATATGTTGATTGATAAGTCACACAAGCCTAAACAATCAAGCATTGGGCTAGATGGTGATTTGTATTTAATAGGTATTATAAAGATGTACATGTATATTTTTTCTTTATTAATCAAGTTACATTTAGAAATACATTTTGTGTTTCAGCAAACTGAGTCTGTGGACGTCTGAGCAGAGTAACATGATCAACGGTACAGATGGCAGTGCCTTCCATCCCCTGCTGTCCAAGAAGGAGAGACTGTACATCTTCAGTCCTGACCTGTGCAGGTAGGCTACAATACAGAATCTTACAGATCAGGACAGAACAGATGTCTCACTAAACTGTATGTCAAAGGTCACTAAAACACACACATTTTGACAGGGTGGGATCAATTCCATTTCAAGTCAAGTCAGGAAGTATTGCTTTTAAATGAGGAAATTGAAATGACCCCAACTCTTCTAAACAGTATGTCAAAGGTCAGTGTTGAATATATACAGTTTAACTTTGGTAAATGGATCCCACAAGAAAATTGTAAGTTTAGAAGCGATGTTGCTCATTTGAGCGATGGCCTGTGGCCTCATATGTGACTTTTGTGGTAGTTAATTTCTTTACTATCAAATGAGGAGAGACAAACTTATCACACAATTCAGAGTTATACTTAAACTAAATCTGTATTCTCTTATTAAAAAGGGACAAAGGTACAAAGGTACAAAGGTATTTTATAGCCAAAATACACCTCCATCAGTCTACATGACAAACAACAGATGTATGGAATGGGTCACAAGGTTAAGATTTGTATGAAAGATACTTAAAATTCACAGCAGACTGTATCTGCTGTAAAAAAAAAAAAAAATGTTATCATTGTGTAGAGACCAGGGTCTGGCCCCGAGCCATCTCTCCCTGGTACCTTCCAGTCAGGCACACAGACACTATTCATGCTATGGAATGTCGTCTTGTTAGGTTTATCACCAATCCATTGTCTTCTGTCAGTGTTAAATCTTCCAGAGGCCCATCCTCAGTAAAACACACACAGATGAGTGTTCTAACAACCCCTTATTCTGTTGCGTAAAACAACCATTTGATGCAATAACAGTATTATAACATAATCTTGTAATTTATCTCACATTCCCCAATGTTGAGAGTCCTCTCAACTTAAAAGAAAATTACAAGATTTAAGAACATTAATTCACTTGTAGAAAATGCATACATTCTTCATAAAACAAGAAGCATGAAAGCAATAATTCATTGCATGGATTCCTGCATGTGACAGGCTGCTATAGCACCGGCTCAGCCTGTCTCCCGTTTCAACCTCCAACACAATGTGTCTGGGGAGGTCCTGATACACAGACACCTGCATGCAGGTTATATGATTCAAGGCTATATCTTAATAGACAGTGAAAATCTAATGTTTAATGCATAATGCAGTGCATGCAACAATGGAGTTTATTAAAATAAGCTTTCGTTTTCTATCACACTCTAATGGATCAGCAAGGTGGAAATAACTATTTCCATCCCAGACACTAAAATCTTGTTGGACAAATCCAGGTAGTGGCTTCTGGTTTAAGTCAAATGTATTACGTTGGTGCCTAATGAACAAGACCCAAGACAAGCTTCATGATTCCACTATTTATAAGGCAATGCCTATAGATAAAAAATATTAGGATCAGTTTCACCCTCCGGATCAGAGTTCACCCTCTCCATTCACCAGGGTATGCTGGGAATAGTGTCAACATCTTTAGCTCACAACAGCAATCAAAACAATCAATCCCAAATACACTAATTGCTTCACTCATATAGTTATTAACATACTAAACTCAAATCAATCCTTCAGTTTTAAAAATCATTCAGTTTCCAAATCAAATCATAATTAGAACCCAATTCATTATCCAACCAAAATGTAGAATGACATTGCTCAGTGATAGGACCAATCACTTAAAACCCTCAATTTAACACACATCGACATTGGCAGAATGTACATTTATATTAAAATACAGTATAATTATCCTATAATTCTAGTATTAACTTTCTTATCATGATTATAATTACATATCAGTGTTCTAATATATTCTAAATCTAAATGACTATAATTTTAGCAGTGTGTAGAGTGGATGGCCCATGATAATGTCCCAATTTCAATGTCTCACCTGAGCCACCACCACCTTTATGTCTTGTCCATTTGTCAACCAGTATACCAGCGACATAAGAGAAGATTGGAACAGATTTCTCCCCATGCTCACTCCACATGGACTCCTGTCACACTCCTGAGAGGAAAAACAGCTTAGATTGGATGCTGTACACCGGTTGCTGGCTCTCTCAGGTCTCTCAGTAAACAATAGAAGTGGCGCCGACGGGGCTGTATTGAACACATTTGTCACTCTTCTTCAGCCCGTTACAGGGGGTTTTGAGGTACACACACTGTTTGGTCCAATTATCTCTTCCATGCATTAAGACACCGACTGACGTCACCTTTCATGATAACCTCAAGAGAGGACAGATCAGAACAACAGTTTAGTTCATCGGGAGAAATCCCAACAATCCATCAGACCTAATCTGGTAAGATTTATATCAAAACGAACAGAACAAACAACACAAGCAACACAGCAATACACTTCTTCACATATCACTCAATACACTCGTACATACAGTTGAAGTCGGAAGTTTACATACACTTAGGTTGGAGTCATTAAAACTCGTTTTTCAACCGCTCCACAAATTTCTTATTAACAAACTATAGTTTTGGCAAGTCGGTTAGGACATCTACTTTGTGCATGACACAAGTAATTTTCCCAACAATTGTTTACAGACAGATTATTTCACTTATAATTCACTGTATCACAATTCCAGTGGGTCAGAAGTTTACATACACTAAGTTGACTATGCCTTTAAACAGCTTGGAAAATTCCAGAAAATGATGTCATGGCTGTGGATGTATTTCAAGGCTTACCTTCAAAATCAGTGGGAAAATGGGAAAATCAAAAGAAATCAGCAAAGACCTCAGAAAAAAAATGTGGACCTCCACAAGTCTGGTTCATCCTTGGGAGCAATTTCCAAATGTCTGAAGGTACCATGTTCATCTGTACAAACAATAATATGCAAGTATAAACACCATGTGACCACGTAGCCGTCATACCGCTCAGGAAGAAGACGTGTTCTGTCTCCTAGAGATGAACATACTTTGGTGCTAAAAGTGCAACTCAATCACAGAACAACAGCAAAGGACCTTGTGAAGATGCTGGAGGAAACAGGTACAAAAGTATCTATATCCACAGTAAAACGAGTCCTGTATCGACATAACCTGAAAGGCCGCTCAGCAAGGAAGAAGCAACTGCTCCAAAACCTCCATAAAAAAGCCAGACTACGGTTTGCAACTGCACATGGGGACAAAGATCGTACTTTTTGGAGAAATGTCCTCTGGTCTGATGAAACAAAAATAGAACTGTTGGTTTGGAGGAAAAAGGGTGAGGAGGAAAAAGGGGGAGGCTTGCAAGCCGAAGAACACCATCCCAACCGTGAAGCACAGGGGTGGTAGCATCATGTTGTGGGGGTGCTTTGCTGCAGAAGGGACTGGTGCACTTCTCAAAATAGATGGCATCATGAGGCTGGAAAATTATGTGGATATATTGAAGCAACATCTCAAGACATTAGTCAGGAAGTTAAAGCTTGGTATAAATGGGTCTTCCAAATGGACAATGACCCCAAGCATACTTCCAAAGTTGTGGCAAAATGGCTTAAGACAACAAAGTCAAGGTATTGGAATGGGCGTCACAAAGCCCTGACCTCAAACCTATAGAACATTTGTGGGCAGAACTGAAAAGTGTTTGCGAGCAAGGAGGCCTAGAAACCTGACACAGTTACACCAGCTGTGTCAGGAGGAATGGGCCAAAATTCACCCAACTTATTGTGGGAAGCTTGTGGAAGGCTACCCGAAACGTTTTACCCAAGTTAAACAATTTAAAGGCAATGCTACCAAATACTAATTGAGTGTATGTAAACTCTGACCCACTGGGAATGTGATGAAAGAAATAAAATCATTCTCTCTACTATTATTCTGACATTTCACATTTTTTAAATAAAGTGGTGATCCTAACTGACCTAAAACAGGGAATTTCTACTAGGATTAAATGTCAGGAATTGTGAAAAACTGAGTTTAAATGTATTTGGCTAAGGTGTATGTAAACTTCCGACTTCAACTGTATCACTCAAGGTGTGTAAACTTAAATCTAAAACCTCAGAGGACTAGTACCTCCCCCATCATTTTGACACATGACTCCCAATGTGAGTAATGTGTAAATAAAAAAATAAAAAGTACTGGTTAAAAAATAAAACAAATATTTTCAAAAATCAAAATCGAATTAGCATAACTACCCTTAATATCTCCATGAAGAAAAATAATTGTACCCATACGGTCATAGTAAAATAGACTTAAGACAGCCTACCCTTAGTCAAAGGCAATGCCCTCTCCTTCTTCACAGTGGTCCTAATCACAAATATGGCTAAGAACTATAAACTTCATCATAATTATCAATATTACAAATGACCTTCAAATCAGTATTACAAATGACCTTAAATTAATTATCCAAATGGCTTTCCAGTGAGGGTGATCAAACCACACAGGAAAGTCAGGACAGAGGTCAGAGGACATACAAACCCTTCAAATAAGTGTTTCTTACTATATTAGACTAATTAATAAAAAACAGTCAAACATTTCATACATTTCATATCCCAGGGTTCCAGTAAGTTTCCAGTATATGTCTTATCAAAAGAATTCATATGTTCAATTATTAAAACTCACAAAATAATAACTTCAGAAAAATCCATGTGTGTGTGTCCCTTTAAGATACCTTGGCACAAAGACAAACGGAAAACTCACTAAACCCAAATGAAAAAGAACACCCACAATAAATCAAACATAGTATTTTAAAAACAACAACAAATAGTCATAACAAATGTGTTGTGTGTGTGGTATTTCCAAACCTTAAGGTAAAAACAAACAAAAATGGCCTTATTTCATTTGGTAGTTTACGGTCTCAATTTCACGCACCGCTCTCCCCAAGACCATAGCCCTGTGAAACATTTCAATGAGAGAAAATGACTACCCCCATTATCCTGGAATCTTTTTTCAATTTCATTAGCATTCACTATACTAATATCATACTCAGTAACCCAAAGGTTTATGATAATGATAAGTCCTTTTTACACACATTGTTTTAAGAATTAGGGAAGAGAGCTGATGCACTTTGTCCCACATCAGCAAAATGTCCTTTGACAATGACCAAAGGATCAAGTCAACTGGATGTACCAGTTTTGAGGTCAATTCCATTTGGAATTTCTGTTTAATTCCACATTGGAGGAATGTTAATCTCTGATGAAAAATAAATATATAAATGTAAAGTTAAATAAAGTTAAAGATCTAGTTGTGGATTTCAAGATTAGAGGAATGTAAACGACTTAAAGATCATCTGGAGTTACCATTAGGGTTTTGGTCAATTACGTTTAGAATGTCAGTTTATGCCCTGAGTTAACTTAATTGAAATTGATTCGAAAGCTGGGTACCAGTACCCCAGGAATCTCCAGAGGTAATTTCCCCTGTGGGTGACTTGTTGTGAGTGACATGACCTGTGACCCCTGACCTCTAACCTATGCGTGTAAATTGGATTTAGGGTCTGTGGGTAGAAGCAAGTGTAGTTCAACACATGTTCACCACTACACAGCTTCTGAAAGATGAGCTCATGTCTCAGACAATAACGAGCATTGTTGCAGGTGGCCTACCTGAAGGCCTGACAGTCAGACCTGGGTTCAAGTACTATTTGTAATAATTTCAGATACTTTAGCTGGGCTTGATTCAGCTTGCCTGGCATAATGGAACCAATAGAATAGTCACAATCGCCTCCAAGCAGGTTAGAGCAAACTTTCAAAGGATTTGAAAGATTTCGAATACTATTTGATCCGAGGTCTGCTTACAGTATCCTTCCAGCCTTGGCTCAGACTGTGTGTTGTCATTCATCTTTTCTAAACACCACAGAATCCATGGCCATGTTTACAGTATGGTGCCTACAACAGTATCTTATTGTCTAGTGCACTGCAGTTCACTAGCAAAATTTAACACTTTTCACTAGGGGGAATGCAACACTTAATATAATTAAAAGACCACCCTTACTGTTGGTGTGGCTCCATTCATTCATATCATTCCAAATGTGAGCGAGATAGTTCCGCAGATATTATGAGCTGTATTAATTTAAAACATTAGTAGGGAATGCTCTAAGTGAATATTGTGTTTGTTTTTTATGATCATGTTTTGTCATTTAGTATTTTATTGTGTTTTATATTGATATGTGTGTTTTGTATTGTACGGGTCTCATTTGAAAAAGAGACATGGTGTCAATATGACACCCTGTTAGACAGTACATTTTCTGTTGTGATCCTCAGGTCCATCTTCATGGAGTTTGAGAAGGATGTGGATGTGAAGGGACTCTCAGCGTATCGTTTCACCCCTCCTCGTGACGTGCTGGCCAGCAAGGAGGAGAACCCAGCCAACGAAGGCTTCTGTGTCTCCCCCAAAGAGTGCCTGGGTAGCGGAGTGCTCAAAGTCAGCGTGTGTAAAAAAGGTAGTTAGCTCCAGCTCTCTACCTCCACCTCTCCACCTCTCCTCTCTCTCTGTATTTCAGATCGGTGTAGTAGGCCCTATTCCATTTCAATCAGGTGTGTTCAGGGAACAAATTGAGATATACACACCCCAGAACACAGACACACACACACACACACACACACACACACACACACACACACACACACACACACACACACACACACACACACACACACAGAGACACAGACACACACACACACAATTTTATACAGCTGCACCATCGAGAGCATCCTGATCAGTTGCATCACCGCCTGGTATGGCAACTGCTTGGCATCTGACTGCGCTACAGAGGGTAGTGCGTATGGCCCAGTACATCACTGGGGCCAAGATTCCTGCAATACAGGACCTATATAATAGATGGAGCGCCAAGTCTAGGAACAAAAGGCTCCTTAACAGCTTCTACCCCCAAGCCATAAGACTGCTGAACAATTAATCAAGTGGCCACCGGACTATTACATTGACCCCGACCCCACCCTCCATTTGTTTTGTACACTGCTGCTACTCACTGTTCATTATCTATGCATAGTCACTTCACCCCTACCTACATGTACAAAATACTTCTAACCTGTACCCCCGCACACTGACTCGGTAACGGTACCCCCTGTATACAGCCTCATTATTGTTATGTTACTGTGTTACTTTTTATTATTAGGTAAATACTGTGTTACTTTAGTTTATTAGGTAAATATTTTCTTGACTCTTCTTGAACTGCGCTGTTGGTTAAAACTTCTTAAGGATCTGCCCCTTTTTTTTAAAGGAAACACTTTAAAGTTTGTGGAAATGTGAAAGGAATGTAACAAAATATAACACATTAGATCTGGTAAAAGATAATCTAAAGAAAAAAACATTTTTATTTTATTTTTATTTTTTGTACCATCATCTTTGAAAGGCTATAATGTATTACTCAAGCCCAGGCGCAATTTAGATTTTGGCCACTAGATAGCAGCAGTGTATGTGCAACATTTTAGACTGATCCAATAAATCATTGCATTTATGGTAATTTTTTTTTGCCATGACTGCCCAAATGTGCCTAATTGGTTTATTAATAACTTTTGAAGTTCAAAATTGTGCACTCTCCTCAAACAATAGCATGGTATTAGTTCACTGTAATATCTACCGTAAATTGCACAGTGCAGTTAGATTAACAAGAACTTAAGCTTTCTGCCAATATCAGATATGTCTATGTCCTGGGAAATGTTCTTGTTACTTACCACCTCATGCTAATGGAATTAGCCTACGTTAGCTCAACCGTCCCATGGGGGACCCACTGATACTGAAGAAGTTTTAAGGGCTTGTAGGTAAGCATTTCATGGTAAGGTCTACACTTGTTGTATTCGTTGCATGTGACAAATACAGTTAGATTTGATTTGTTTCAGCTCCACTGTCTCTAACCCCCCAGAACCACAGGTCAGGCCGGGAAGGACTGAAAGTGGCCTTTTGGGGAAAGAGCAGTCAGTGCTCTTAATAGGAAATAGGGTGCCATTTTAGACACAACCTTCGTCTCCATTGTTGTGCTTGCCCCGCAAGTGTCTCTCTGTGATTTATCACCAGTCGTTTACTGTGATAACCCAATCAGTGGGTTGCCAAGCCAAAGTTGCCAAGGTTGCCATACCAAACGAAACTAACACACTCACTCACTCGTCCATGTTTAGAAGAGCAAACACATTGTTTGATTTGTGAGTGGATCCAGGTCGTTTACCATCAGGCCTGGGTTCAAATGCTATTTGTCAAATCATCTTAAATACTTTATCTAGGCTTGATTGAGCTTCCCTGACCCAATGGGACCAATAGAATATTTGCAAAAGTTCAAGCCCCGCCCATCTGGCACTATAACCCTAACCCCTCCTTATATTTAGTTAATATCCTGATCACCAGGCCAAGACATGGGAAGTGAGGGAGGCGTAGCTACAGTTGAAGTCGGAAGTTTACATACACTTAGATTGGAGTCATTAAAACTCATTTTTTCAACCGCTCCACAAATTTCTTGTTAACAAACTATAGTTTTGGCAAGTGGTTAGGACATCTACTTTGTGCATGACACAAGTAATTTTTCCAACAATTGTTTACAGACAGATGATTTCACTTATAATTCACTGTATCACAATTCCAGTGGGTCAGAAGTTTACACACACTAAGTTGACTGTGTCTTTAAACAGCTTGAAAAATTCCAGAAAATTACGTCATGGCTTTGGAAGCTTCTGATAGGCTAATTGACTTTTTGGAGAAATGTCCTCTTGTCTGATGAAACAAAAATATAACTGTTTGGCCATAATAACCATCGTTATGTTTGGAGGAAAAAGGGTGAGGCTTGCAAGCCGAACAACACCATACAAACAGTGAAGCACGGGGGTGGCAGTTTTCATGTTGTGGGGGTGCTTTGCTGCAGGAGGGACTGGTGCACTTCACAAAATAGATGGCATCATGAGGTTGGAAAATTATGTCGATATTTTGAAGCAACATCTCAAGATATCAGTCAGGAAGTTAAACCTTGGTCGCAATTGGGTCTTCCAAATGGACAATGACCCCAAGCATACTTCCAACGTTTTGGCAAAGTGGCTTAAGGACCACAAGGTGAAGGTATTTGAGAGGCCATCACAAAGACCTGACCTCAATCCTATAGAACATTTGTGGGCAGAACTGAAAAGGGTGTGCAAACAAGGAGGCCTACAAATCTAACTCAGTTACACCAGCTCTGTCAGGAGGAATGGGCCAAAAAGTTATTGTGGGAAGCTTGTGGAAGCCTGAAATGTTTGACTCAAGTTAAACAATTTAAAGGCAATGCTACCAAATACTAATTGAGTGTATGTAAATTTCTGACCCACTGGGAATGTGATGAAAGAAATAAAAGCTGAAATAAATCCTTCTCTCTACTATTATTCTGACATTTCACATTCTTAAAATAAAGTGGTGATCCTAACTGACCTAAGACAGGGACTTTTTACTAGGATTAAATGTCAGGAATTGTGAAAAACTGAGTTTAAATGTATTTGGCTATGTTGTATGTAAACTTCCGACTTCAATTGTATATGCTCCAAAATTACACCCTGGGCTGTGGTCAGGGTGTCAAAAGGGTGCCATTTGGGACAAAGCTCTTGTGTTATGAAGTATTTTGCGTTGCCATGCTAATTCCCACTCTCTCAGGTGACAGTGGCTAGCATTTTAGTCACACCACCACTCAAATAAAATAAAATGTTTAAAGTGCATTTAGAATTGCAACACACTTTGCATTAAAGCAATAATAGAAGAACATAGAAAACAAAAAAATCTATTATTAAAAGTCGGCTCAAGAGGTGTGTTTTTAAAAGTGATTTAAAAACCTCAATGGTGTTTGCCCCTCTTACCTGACAGGGCAAGCTGTTCCACAACTGATGTGTTTTAATAGAGAATGCTCCGCCCCCCCGCCTTGGTTCTGCATCTAGGAACCGGGAGCAGAGCACCCTCACTGGATTGTAAGAAACAAGCATGTCTGTCAGAAGGGGCATGCAGTGCCTTAAAAGTTAGGATTAAGATCTTAAAATCGAAAATCAGACTGATGCTTTACAGACAGTCAGTGTAGTGCAGATAAAACTGGAGTGATGTGCTAGTGTTGGTTATAATCTGAGCTGCAGTGTTCCATACAAGTTGTAAACTTCTAATATTAGAATCTGAGCAGCTGGAGAGGAGGGCATTATATTAGCCTAGAATAGATTAAACAAATGCATGGACTTTTTGGCATCTGGCTGGAAGATGAATTCTAGAAATGTTCCTGAGATTGAAGTATGTTGTTTTGGACATGCTTTTTATGTGGTTGTCAAAAGTTAGGCCGGGGTCAAAGGTAACACCAAGGTTTTTAACAACCATGTTTGGTGTAATGAGGCAACCATCAATGTTGAGAGTGAGGTCTGACACTTCGTAAGTTTCTTGTGGCCAAGAAGCATCATTTCCGTATATCAAAGTTTAAAAGCAAGAAGTTGGTTGTCATTCAGTGTTTACATCTGGTGATACAAGTCTCAAGGTAGGCTGACTTTAAAGCATTGTCTGGTTTAAAAGATCAATACAATTGGGTATAATCAGCGTAGAAATGTTGTTGTGCTTACGAATGACATTACCAAGGGGAAGCAAGTTCAAGGAAAATGAAAGAGGTCCAAGCACAGAACCTTGGGGAACGCCACATTCAACCTTCAGATTAATGATTGTGCATCTGAACAAATTGATACCGCTCAGAAAGGTATGATTTGAACCAATTGGGAACCTGTTCCTAGACCAACCAAGTCTTCTAGCCTCTTAGTGAGAATAGCATGATCAATCGTATCGAAGGCAGCACTTAAATCTAAAAGAACAAGAATAGAGACGTGACCAAGGTCAACGACAGAAGTATGTAATTTACTACCTTGACAAGTGCAGACCCAGTCCTGTAAAATGGTCTACAACCGGAATGGTATGTTTCAAAGATACTGTGTGAATGAAAGAAATATGTCAGCAGCTGGGCTCCGGCTTTCTCTAGTATCTAAGAAAGGAAATGGAGATTTGAGATTGCCCTATTGTTTTTTAGTTTTTAGACCTATAATATTGTTTTTTAAGAGGTCTAATTACAGCCTATTTAAGAGATTCAGGGACTATTCCTGTTTGGAAAGATGTGTTTACAATTATTAGTGGGAGAAGTTCTTTGACTAGCTTCGTGGGTATAGGGTCAAGTTGGCAGGTGGAAGGCTTGGAATGCATAATAAGTTCAACCAAGTCAGGGGTGTTTAACAATCCAGAATAGCTGTGATCGCCTCATACTCCTGTGGGGTTTGTGGCATATCAGATGACTTCATTGAGATTTTAGCTCTAATTGTAGTAATTTTCTCATTTAAAAAAATCATAAAATCTCTTACAGGTGAGGCTAGAAAATGCTCAGGCAGGTTGCTTCTATGTGAGACTGGCTACAGTGCTGAAGAGAAATCTAATAATTTTGTTATCATCTATTAATTTAGGAGTAGGACGCATGCGCAGATCCTAGGGCTTGCTTGTAATCAGTGATGCTCTCTGTCTTGCCATGCCAGCCAGCATACTTCAAGCTTGGAGGAATGCTATTGTGGTATTAATGCTAGAATCGATCATTTCTGGGAGGAATTTATAAGGCCGCTAAAATAAAATCCAGGTTCAGATCTAGGGCGGACTATCAATTGAATTTCAAAAGTTCTAAGTACATGGTCTGAGAGTACAGGATTTTGAGGAGAGACTGATATATTTAAAATATCAATGCCATAGGATAGGGCTAGATCTAGCGTATGGCTATGGCAGCGGGTGGGCACAATACATTCTGAGCAAAGACAAAATACTCTATAAGAGGGAAAAACGCTATTCCCAGGGCATCACTGTTATTGTCCTCATGTACATTAAAATCACCTATAATTACTATTTTGTCATATAGGATTACAAGGCTTGATAAGAATTCAGCAAATTCTGGCAAAAACATAGTATAAGGACCAGGTGGTCTGTAAAATTCAAGTAGTATTTTGCCTTAAGCATGGCATAATTCAGAGTAACACAAAGGAGAAAAAGTCAGTAGCAGCAATAGGTTTTAAACAGAGCTCTTGTATGATGGTATGATGGCTAGCCCACCACCTCTTCCTGATTCACTAGATTTGCCATTGGAGATGCCTCATTTAGAGCCACATACTCATCAGGTCTCAGTTAAACTCATAATATCCATATTTTTTTAAATAACCTTTATTTAACTAGGCAAGTCAATAAGAACTAACTCTTATTTACAAAGACATCCTACACCAGCCAAACCCGGACGACGCTGGGCCAACAGGTTGGATGGAATGAATCAAATCGTATTTGTCACATGCGCCGAATACAACAGGTGTAGTAGACCTTACCATTAAATGCTTACTTACAACAATGCAGTTTTAAAAAATAAGAGTTAAGATATTATTTACAAAATCGACTAAAGTAAAACAATTTTTATAGTAACAATAAAATAACAATAATGAGGCTATATACAGAGGGCACCGGTACCGAGTCAATGTGCGGGGGTACAAGTTAGTCGAGGTAACTGAGGTAATAAGTACATGTACTGTAGGTAGGGGTAAAGTGACTCAGCATTGGTAATAAGCAGCGAGTTGCAGCAGTGTAAAAAAAAGGGGTGGTTATGCAAATAGTCCAGTTTGTCACGCCCTGACCATAGAGAGGTTTTTATCCTCTATTTTGGTTAGGCCAGGGTGTGACTAGGGTGGGCATTCTAGTTTCTTATTTCTATGTTTTCTGTTTCTATGTTTTGGCCGGGTATGGTTCTCAATCAGGGACAGCTGTCTATCGTTGTCTCTGATGGGGAATCATACTTAGGCAGCCTGTTTTTCCACCTTAGTTGTGGGTAGTTTGACTTTGTTAGTGGCCTGTATAGCCCTAGTAAGCTTCACGTTCGTTTTTGTTGTTTCTTGTTTTTGTTGGCGACATATATAAAATTAAAATAAATGTACGCTCACCACGCTGCACCTTGGTCCGGTCATTTTCCTGACGACGTTCGTGACAGAACTACCCACCACAAACGGACCAAGCAACATGGTAAGGAGGACTGGACATGGGAGGACATCGTGAGTGGGAAAGGATCCTGGACGTGGGGAGAGACCCTAGCGGGAAAGGATCGCCTGCCGTGGGAGCAGGTGGAAGCAGCGAGGAAGGCGGAGGCAGCGAGTAAAAGGGCCCAGGATTACACAGGGTCACGCCTGGCACGAAAGACCGGGAGGCCACTCCAAAAAATGCTTGGGGTGGGCACTGGGAGATTGGCTGAGTCAGGTTGGAGACCTGAGCCAACTCCTCGTGCTTACCGTAGGGGTGCGTGGTACTGGTCAGGCACCGTGTTATGCGGTGGAGCAGCCCGGTGCGCTACATTCCAACTCCCCGCATTGGCCGGGCTAGAGTGGGCATCCAGCCAGGACGGGTGGTGCCGGCTCAGCGCATCTGGCCGCCAGTGCGTCTCTACGGCCCAGGATATCCTACGCCGGCTCTGCGCACTGTGTCTCCGGTGTGTCTGCACAGCCCAGTGTGTCCTGTGCCAGCGCCCCGCCTTGCCTGGCGAAGGTAACCATCCAGCCATGATGGGTTGTGCAGGCTCTACGCTCGAGATCTCCAGTGCGCCTCCACGGCCCAGTGTATCCGGTGCCTGCTCCAAGAACCAGGCCTCCAGTATGTCTCCCCAGCCTGGTGAGTCCTGTGCCTGCTCCCAGAACCAGAACTCCTGTATGTCTCCCCAGCCTGGTGAGTCCTGTGCCTGCTCCCAGAACCAGGTCTCCTGTATGTCTCCCCAGCCTAGTAAGCCCTGTGGCAGCTCCACGCACCAGGCTGCCCATACGTCTCCTCACCCCAGTGATGATCCATGGCACGAAGCCTCCAGTGATGATCCATGGCACGAAGCCTCCAGTGATGATCCATGGCACGAAGCCTCCAGTGAGGATCCATGGCACAAAGCCTCCAGTGAGGATCCATGGCACGAAGCCTCCAGTGATGATCCATGACACGAAGCCTCCAGTGATGATCCATGACACGAAGCCTCCAGTGATGATCCATGACACGAAGCCTCCAGTGGTGATCCATGGCACGAAGCCTCCAGTGGTGATCCATGGCACGAAGCCTCCAGTGATGATCCATGGCACAAAACCTTCAGTGAGTATCCATGGCACGAAGCCTCCGGTGATGATCCATGGCACGAAGTCTCCATTGATGATCCATGGCACGAAGCCTCCGGTGATGATTCATGGCACAAAGCATCCAGTGATGGTCCATGGCCCGGAGCCTGCAATGAGGATCCATGGCACAAAGCCTCCAGTATTGATCCGCGGTCCGGAGCCTGCAGCGACGGTCTCCAGTCCGGAGCCTCCAGCGACGGTCCGCAGTCCGGACCCTCCAGCGACGGTCCCCAGTCCGGAGCCGCCGGTGAGGGTCCCCAGTCTGGGGCCTGCAGCGAGGGTCCCCAGTCCGGGACCTGTAGCGAGGGTCCCCAATCCGGGGCCTGCAGCGAGGGTCCCCAGTCCAGAGGCGCCACCAAAGTGGGGGGAGCCAGAGGTGGAGCGGGGTCTGCGTCCCGCACCGGAGCTGCCACCGAAGTAGATGCCCACCCGGACCCTCCCCTATAGAGTCGGGTTTTGCGGCGAGTCCGCACCTTTTGGGGGGGTACTGTCACGCCCTGGCCATAGAGAGGTTTTTATTCTCTATTTTGGTTAGGCCAGGGTGTGACTAGGGTGGGCATTCTAGTTTCTTTATTTCTATGTTTTCTGTTTCTATGTTTTGGCCGGGTATGGTTCTCAAATAGGGACAGCTGTCTATCGTTGTCTCTGATTGGGAATCATACTTAGGCAGCCTGTTAAAATTAAAATAAATGTACGCTCACAACGCTGCACCTTGGTCCGGTCATTTCCCTGACGACGTTCGTGACACATTTAGCAATTTGATTAACCTTTACTTAACACCCGTCCCGGATCCGGGAGCATCCTCATCAGTAAAAGCTGACTAGCATAGCCTAGCATAGCGCCACAAGTAAATAATAGCATATAAATATCATGAAATCACAAGTCCAATACAGCAAATGAAAGATAAACATCTTGTGAATCCAGCCATCATTTCCGATTTTTAAAATGTTTTTATGTATTTCTATTAGCTAACCACAATAGCCAAAGACTCAACCGCATATTTTCACCATGTTTCTACCGCATAGGTAGCTATCACAAAACCGACCAAATAGAGATATAATTAGTCACTAACCAAGAAACAACTTCATCAGATGACAGTCTTATAACATGTTATACAATAAATGTATGTTTTGTTCGAAAATGTGCATATTTGAGGCATAAATCATAGTTTTACATTGCAGCTACCATCAAAAATATCACCAAAGCAGCCAGAATAATTACAGAGAGCAACGTGAAATACCTAAATACTCATCATAAAACATTTATGAAAAATACATGGTGTACAGCAAATGAAAGATAAACATCTTGTGAATCCAGCCAATATTTCCGATTTTTTTTAAGTGTTTTACAGCGAAAACACAATATAGCATTATATTAGCTTACCACAATAGCCAAACACACAACCGCATTTATTCACCGCAAAGATAGCATTCGCAAAAAACAGCAAAAGATATAAAATGAATCACTAACCTTGACCAACTTCATCAGATGACAGTCTTATAACATCAGGTTATACAATACACTTATGTTTTGTTCGAAAATGTGCATATTTAGAGCTGCAAACCGTGGTTATACATTGTGAATATGTAGCATCGATTCACCAGAATGTCCGGAGCTATTTTGGACACTCACCTAATCTGACCAAAGAACTCATCATAAACTTTACATAAAAATACTTGTTGTATGGCAAATGAAAGATACACTGGTTCTTAATTCAACCGCCGTGTTAGATTTTTAAAAATAACTTTACCATAACAAACAGCTTGCGTTATTGCGAGACAGCGCCCGCCAAAACGGCAGAGAATAGGAATCAACATTTTCCACAGAAATACGAAATAACATCATAAATTGTTCTTACTTTTGCTGAGCTTCCATCAGAATCTTGTACAAGGAGTCCTAGGTCCAGAATAAATCATTGTTTGGTTTTAGAATGTCCTTTTCTCCTGTCGAATTAGCAACCTTAGCTAGCCATGTGGCGCGAACATGCCCATCTTCTCTTGACGCAAAGAACGGAAAATTCCAAAAGTCCCAATAAACGTTGAATAAACTGATACAACTCGGTTGAAAAAAACTACTTTATGATGTTATTATCACATGTATCAAAGAAATATCCGACGTGTATACCGAACGCTTTTCAGAAGCCAATGTCGACGTACTTCGCGCGCCAGAGAAGACAAAGAAATGTCCAGACCTGTCACTCCAAAAGCTCTTGTTCGGCCTCAGATCAAGCTAGACACCCCATTCCACCTTCCACTGCCTGTTGATATCAAGTGGAAGGCGTATGAAGTGCATGCATATCGATAAATAAAAGCCAGTTGAATAGGCAGGCCCTGGAACAGAGCCTCGTTTTCAGATTTTTCACTTCCTGTATGGAAGTTTGCTGCAAAATGAGTTCTGTTTTACTCACAGATATAATTCAAACAGTTTTAGAAACTTGAGAATGTTTTCTATCCAATAGTAATAATAATATGCATATTGTACGATCTAGAATAGAGTACGAGGCAGTTTAATTTGGGCACGATTTTTTCCAAAGTGAAAACAGCGCTCCCCTATTGACAAGAAGTTTTAATTGTTCAGCATTCTTTATGGCTTGGGGGTAGAAGCTGTTAAGGAGCCTTTTGGACCTAGAGTTAGTCCTTGACAATTTTTGTCTTTGACAATTTTTGGTGCCTTCCTCGGACACCGCCTCGTATATAGCTCCTGGATGGCAGGAAGCTTGGTCCCAGTGATGTACTGGGCCATAAACACTACCCTCTGCAGCGGGTAGTGTATACGGCCCTGGTCATGAGAAGATCACCTCCGACCTCATAGCTAGATGGTCAGTGGAGGCGGTGGTCGGAGGTGGTGGTCAGGTCAGCACGTGCAAGGGCAAGCAGGTAGGCAGGCAGCTCGATGTCATCAGGGTGTATCCGACGTCTGCGGATTCTTTATTGGGACTCTCTGATGAAGTTTGAGCTCCCCACAGAATACAGCCCACTCCTTACTTCAGAAGTTTCCTCCTGAACAATGAAAAAGCTGTCCCAATGCCAACTCTGCATGCATATCCTCGTCTGGGATCACCGTTGGTGAAAAACAACCCAACGTCAGTAGGTGTAATTCTAATGAAATCACACACTGGCTAACAAGCATTAGCTAGCTTGTTGACAACACTGATTTTCATACATTTATGGACAGGAATCGAATTCATGATATCAAGACTAGATCTGCACTCCTTTAGCTAATGAGAAATAAAAAGTTTACATGAAAATGATTAAATATGCACAGAATTTACATGAGTTCTCTGCCTAGGCTGCCACTAGGCGCCATGGCAACTATAGAACCTATAGAATGACTAGCCATGCTCTGAAGGGAAAGGGACAGATCCTATCACAACAGTATTTCAAGGACAAAGCCTCCTTCATTGAAATTATGTGGAAACAACGTTTATTCAATCATTATGTGCCCAGTGGGAGATCTCTTCTCAGTAAGCTGGGAAGTTAGAGGCCAACTACTGTTTTGTCTTAACCCTTTTGTTGTTTTGTTGTTGCTCTGGTGAATGATAACTGTGCTGCATATTTAGGACCCTACCCCCTGAGAACTACACTGTTCAGGATATGGTTTTATTGGTATTGTGACTCATGAGCCATCTGTGTGTTGATCTAGTATTAGCTGCATCTCAAGGGTTTGTTTCTTTTGCTGCCCATTCACATTTGACATATTCCGCTAATATATTGCAAACAAGAGGATCCAATCGCATTTGATTACTTCCTCACTGAGCTTGAACAGCCTCTCCTTTTTCTCGTCATCAGAGTTTCAGAGGAGGAAAGGGAGGACCATCCTCCTCAGTGAATTTCATACTTTTAAAAAATTTAAAAAATTTAAAAAGTTATATTTTTTAGATAAACTATACCAAATATAGTCACATGTCACCAAATAATTTATTAAAACACACTATTTTGCAAAGAAGGTCTACAGTAGCCTCAATAGCACTCTGTAGGGTAGCACCATGGTGTAGCCGGAGGACAGCTAGCTTCTGTCCTCCATTGAGTACATTGACTTCAATACAAAACCTAGGAGGCTCATGGTTCTCACCTCCTTCCATAGACTTACACAGTAATTATGACAACTTCCGGAGGACGTCCTCCAACCTATCAAAGCTCTTGCAGCGTGAACTGACATGGATCAGAGAATAATTAATGTAGTGCTGAAAGCATAAGATACAGCTAGCTAGCACTGCAGTGCATAAAATGTGGTGAGTAGTAGAAAATATTTGAACAGTTTTGAACAAATTAATTGTTTCCTAAATGAAGGAGAAACAGGAGAGAAATATATAGAGAGAGAGATTGTCATTTTTTCCCACTTTCAGTTCCACTTACTTAGCTAGCAAATGCAGCTAGCTAGTTAAGCCTACTGAAACACCCTGCTCAAACAGAGGGTTGCTATGTTAGCTAGCTGGCTATGACTATCCAACACAACACTGGAACTCTTCTAAGATAAGGTAAGCTTTTGGTTTTACAAATGTATTGCCACTGGGGCACGCCGGTGTAACTGCTTACTGACTGTACACTGTAATGTTACTGCATGCTTGTAGCAGGTTTACTAACACGTTAGTTCTATTAGCTATGACATTACTTTAGCTAATATGGTGACAACGATGTAGGCTGTGTGTAGCGGTTTGGCTTGGAAAAGTTTATTCGCCTGGTCACATATGTATTCATTCTGCCAATTCTGTTGAAAATGTTTCTTAAACAGAAGCAAACGGAACAAAACGGGGATAAACGTACCTGAATGTTTCCAATAGAATCTATTGTTTGCAACTGCTGGACTAATGATTACACTCGTCGGAGGAGGAAGAGCTAGACTGCCGTTACACACCCACTATCAGCTAGATACAGGCAATAGTGTGTAAGGCAGTATTGAATGTCACTGTCTGTCCATGTGTCACTGTCTGACACATCAAATTTGTATATTGACCTGTGTGCACCTACGTTGTAAACTTTCATTCATAGGCTAGGTTGTAGCAACCCCATGATGGGTATAGGGAAAATTTGAGTATCATGTGGTAGCCTAAACCTATCGCTGTTTCTTTTAACTGGGTGAATGGAATATGAATGACAGTCATCCAATATGCTGTAATAGAAATAAGGCCATGCCCATGAAAATAATTTGGCACTGAAACTGCACTGACCACCACTGCTCTCCAGGTGCTCCAGTGGTTGTGTCCTTCCCTCATTTCTACTTGGGCGAAGAGAAGTACACTAACGCCATTGAAGGACTGAGTCCTGTGAGAGAGCACCACCAGACCTACCTGGACCTGAACCCGGTACATTACCCTCTAGTGTTCACTTCTCTGGGTGTCTGCCCTAGAGTAGAATAGATAATCTACTTTAAAAAGCATTGTTGCACCACCTAGTGTTACATTTGTGGAATAGAGAATTGCACCAACTGTAAAATATTAAATACTGTTCCCAACCTACCAGCCTATATTTATTCATGTTTAACCTAGACATAAATCATGTATCTAGTACATTGAGCGTTACACCTGCAGTTCACATGGCTCATCAAAAGTGTGTATGTGTTATTCTACACTTCCAGACCACTGGTCTTCCTGTCCGTGCCAGTAAGAAGGCTCAGATCAATATCCTCATCAACAGAATCTCTGGCTTCCCGTGAGATATCACAAATCCACAACCACAACCCAAGTTCAAATAGCTAAAGGCTTTTATAATCTTTGTTTCTATTTGATTTCCTTCCATTGTTTAATGATTTCCATCTCACAACCACCAAGTTCTACTAGCGATATACACTTTATTATTTCTATATTATTTCCTTTCTTTGTTGAATGATTTTCTTACAATCTCTTCTCCTTCACAGGAAAACCAAATACCTGAATGAGACTATCTTCCCTGTCATGTTTATCAATGAGGTAAGATCACATCGACTACACAAAAACATACAACTTTGGGAGAATATAACATTTAATTTCCGAAAATAATGTTTTATCTGAGCATTGATCGCAAATTTGCAATGACAACTTTGTCCTGTTCGATTTTACTGTATCCCTTTACAGGGTGCTGTGCTGTGAGTGACACCCCCAGATAGTACGGTCGTGGTGAAAAGTTTTGAGAATGACACAAATAGTAATTTTCACAAAGTCTGCTGCCTCAGTGTCTTTAGATATTTTTTGTCAGATGTTACTATGGAATATTGAAGTATAATTATAAGCATTTCATATGTGTCAAAGGCTTTTATTAACAATTACATGAAGTTGATGCAGAGAGTCAATATTTGCAGTGTTGACCCTTCTTTTTCAAGACCTTTGCAATCCGCCCTGGCATGCTATCAATTAACTTCTGGGCCACATCCTGACTGATGGCAGCCCATTCTTGCATAATCAATGCTTGGACTTTGTCAGAATTTGTGGGGTTTTGTTTGTCTCTTGAGGATTGACCACAAGTTCTCAATGGGATTAAGGTCTGGGGACTTTCCTGACCATGGACCAAAAATATCGATGTTTTGTTCCCCGAAGCACTCAGTTATCACTTTTGCCTTATGGCAAGGTGCTCCATCATGCTGGAAAAGGCAGTATTTGTCACCAAACTGTTCCTGGATGGTTGGGAGAAGTTGCTCTCGGAGAATGTGTTGGTACCATTCTTTATTCATGGATGTGTTCTTAGGCAAAATTGTGATTGAGCACACTCCCTTGGCAGAGAAATAACCCCACACATGAATGGTCTCAGGATGCTTTACATTTGGCATGACACAGGACTGATGGTAGCGCTCACCTTGTCTTTTCCGGACAAGCTTTTTCCAGATGCCCCAAACAATCGGAAAGGGGATTCATCAAAGAAAATTACTTTACCCAGTCCTCAGCAGTCCGATCCCTGTACCTTTTGCAGAATATCAGTCTGTCCTAATGTTTTTCCTGGAGAGAAGTGACTTCTTTGCTGCCCTTCTTGACACCAGGCCATCCTCCAAAAGTATTTGCCTCACTGTGCGTGCAGATGCACTCACACCTGCCTGCTGCCATTCCTGAGCAAGCTCTGTACTGGTGGTGCCCCGATTCCACAGCTGAATCAACTTTAGGAGATGGTCCTGGTGCTTTCTGGACTTTCTTGGGCGCCCTGAAGCCTTCTTCACAACAATTGAACCGCTCTCCTTGAATTTCTTGATGATCCGATAAATGGTTGATTTAGGTGCAATCTTACTGGCAGCAATATCCTTGCCTGTGAAGCCCTTTTTGTGCAAAGCAATGATGACGGCACGTGTTTCCTTGCAGGTAACGATGGTTGACAGAGGAAGAACATTGATTCCAAGCACCACCCTCCTTTTGAAGCTTCCAGTCTGTTATTCAAACTCAATCAGCATGACAGAGTGATCTCCAGCCTTGTCCCCGTCAACACTCACACCTGTGTTAACGAGATAATCACTGACATGATGTCAGCTGGTCCATTTGTGGCAGGGCTGTGGAAATATATATAATAAGCAGTGGAAATATTTTTGGGAGATTCAGTTCATTTGCATGGCAAATTAATTGCAAATTAATTGCATATCATCTGATCACTCTTCATGACATTCTGGAGTATATGCAAATTGCCATCATACAAACTGAGGCAGCAGACTTTGTGAAAATTTATATTTGTGTCATTCTCAAAACTTTTGGCCACGATGGTACATTGTCAGTGAGTTTACGGTGTCTACTCTGTCTGTACTGATATATTATGCACCTTCTTTACCCCCTTCTTCAGACGGTTGTGATAGACGACACGTCTGTTGCGAAGCTCCAAAAGCTGTTGCTGATGGTGACGTTGGTGTCCAACTTCCCTCTCATCATTGTTGGTCTGGGGGTCTTGCTGCTGCTGGTGTTCATCTGCCTCATCGTCTGTGAACGCAAACTGAAGGTACCACTGACCTGTGTGTCTGTGGGAGTGTTGAGGGCTTAGCCGAGGGAGATGTACAGTAAGGTAGAAGCAGAACAACATGTCCTCTAATCAATATACTATAGTTAGGGCCCAGAGTTTTTCCTGGTCAAGTCACATGGTCAAGAATAAGTCCTGGGCTCGGTTGGATAAAACATATTAAGTGTTTCCCTTAAGTAATAATTTCCCCTTACTTAAGGGAATTGTTTAAGGGTGTTGCATAGAGCACCTCAATCGTTTTGAACCATCATCCAACTGGGAATTACAAGTCAGAAACTCTGGCATCTTTCTAAAGCTCTGACATTCTGACCTGAAGATCACTGAAGTTATGATTTGACCTACTTTTTGTTTTTACAAGTTTCCAGTTGTCTTAAGACGCCCATTAACACAATGCTAAAATTACTAACATGTTTGTGTAACTAATCATTTTCTTAACTATGATGCCACCATGATTCAGTAAATGTCTTAACCAGTGCATCTTAAACCATTGTAAGAGTACACTGTATGCTTGTGCTTCCATTATGTTTCTGTTCAGAATAAATTTAAACATATTGTTTTTGGCGAAGCTCTGTATTCCGCTCCTGTAAATCCTAATAATCCTACATAATTCTTCCCTTTATCATTAAGATGTATTGGTTATTCTTGATTCTTTATGTCATTGCCTTCCTACATGTATAATTAGCATGATCGTTTTCTCATAATCCTCTCCTGTCACGCGGGACTAGGTTGGCGAAAGAACCAGACGCAGAGAGAGAGAGAGCCGCTTGGGAAAAATATTCCTTATATTTATTCTTAAGGAAAAACTGAATAAGCCCGAACATCCAGGGCGTAAAGAGCAATACTTGCCAAACACCCAAAATACACACACGTAACAAAAAAACAATCCCGCACAAAACAAGGGCGGGTCAAACTCCTAATTATAGGGAAGCTCATTACGAAACAAAAAACAGGTGCAACTAATAAGACAAAACAAACAGACAAACGAAAAAGGGATCGGTGGCGGCTAGTAGGACGGTGACGACGACCGCCGAGCACCGCCCGAACAGGCAGGGGAGTCAACTTCGGCGGAAGTCGTGACATCTCCTATGTTTGAGCTAGTGAACAGTATTTACTGTACATTGTCATTGATAACAATTATACACTATTTTGAAGAATATATGTTGATATGTTAACAATCTGATTAATGATAATCCTGAAAGCTAAACTATTTTGAGGAAGTTTCCCGAACACCACAGGAAGTTGGTGGTACCTTATTTGGGGAGAACGGGCTCGTGGTAATGACTGGAGCGGAATCAGTTGAATGATATCAAATACATCAAACACAGGGTTTCCAGCTTCCTGTGCCGGACACAGATTAAGTTTAGTCCTAGACTAAGAAGCTATTTCAGTGGAGATTCTCCATTGACCATGTTTTTTAGTCCAAGACTAAGCCTAATCTGTATCCAGAAAACCAGACCTTTGTACAGCATAACATAGGTCAAATAAAATAAAATAAAATTGCATTCGTCACATGCGCCGAATACAACCTTACAGTGAAATGCTTACAAGCCCTTAACCAACAATGCAGTTTTAAGAAAAATAAGTGTTAAGTAAAAAATAGATGAGTAAAAATTTTAAAAATGTATAATTAAAGCAGTAAAATAACAGTAGCTATATGCAGGGGGTACCGGTACAGAGTCAATGTGCGGGGGCACAGGTTAGTCGAGGTAATTGAGGTAATATGTACATGTAGGTAGAATTAAAGTGACTATACATAGATAATAAACAGAGAGTAGCAGCAACGTAAAAGGGGGGGGGGGGGACAATGCAAATAGTCTGGGTAGCCATTTGATTAGCTGTTCAGGAGTCTTATGGCTTGGTGGTAGAAGCTGTTAAGAAACCTTGTGGACTTAGACTTGGCGCTCCGGCACCGCTTGCTGTGCGAACAGTCTATGACTAGGGTGGCTGGAGTCTTTGACAATTTTTAAGGCATTCCTCTGACACCACCTGGTATAGAGGTCCTGGATGGCAGGAAGCTTGGCCCCAGTGATGTACTGGGCCGTACGCACTACCCTCTGTAGTTACTTGCGATCGGAGGCCGAGCAGTTGCCATACCAGGCGATGATGAAACCAGTCAGAATGTTCTCGATGGTGCAGCTGTTGTCACAACCTGATCTGTTTCACCTGTGTTTGTGCTTGTCTCCACCCCCTTCCAGGTTTTGCCCATCTTCCTCATTATCCCCAGTGTATTTACACCTGTGTTCTTTGTTTGTCTGTTGCCAGTTCGTCTTGTCTTACCAGCGTGTTTTCCCGTCTCAGTGCTTTCTCAAGTGCTGTTCCCTAGTTTCCCCGGTTCTGACCATTCTGCCTGCCTTGACCCCAAGCTTACCTGCAGTTCTGTACCTGCCTGACTCTGGCCCGTTTACAAACCTCTGCCTGTCCTGACCCAGAGCCTGCCTGCTGTTCTGTACCTTATTGACTCTGCCCTGGATTATGGACCTCTGCCTGCCTTTGACCTGTCTTTTGCCTAACCCCTGTTTGGGTCAATAAACATTTGTGACTCTAGCTGTCTGCATCTGGGTCTTATCCTGAGTTCTGATAGTTGTAGAACTATTTGAGGATCGGAGGACCCATGCCAAATCTTTTCAGTCTCCTGAGAGGGAATAGGTTTTGTCGTGCCCTGTTCACAACTGTCTTGGTGTGCTTGGACCATGTTAGTTTGTTGGTGATGTGGACACCAACGAACTTGAAGCTCTCAACCGTCTCCACTAAAGCCCTGTCAATGAGAGTGGGGGAGTGCTCGGTCCTTCATTTTCCTGTAGTCCACAATCATCTCTTTTGTCTTGATCACATTGAGGGAGACGTTGTTATCCTGGCACCACACGGCCAGGTCTCTGACCACCTCAACAGGTGTAGACCTTAAAGTGAAATGCTTACTTACAGGCTCTAACCAATAGTGCAACAAATGTATTAGGTGAACAATAGGTAGGTAAAGAAATAAAACAACAGTAAAAAGACAGGCTATATACAGTAGCGACGCTATAAAAGTAGCGAGGCTACATACAGACACCGGTTAGTCAGGCTGATTGAGGTAGTATGTACATGTAGATATGGTTAAAGTGACTATGCATATATGATGAACAGAGAGTAGCAGCAGCGTAAAAGAGGGGTTGGCGGATGGTGGGTGGGACACAATGCAGATAGCCCGGTCAGCCACTTTGCGGGAGCACTGGTTGGTCGGCCCAATTGAGGTAGTATGTACATGCATGTATAGTTAAAGTGACTATGCATATATGATAAACAGAGAGTAGCAGCAGCGTAAAAAGAGGGGTTGGGGGGGCACACAATGCAAATAGTCCGGGTAGCCATTTGATTACCTGTTCAGGAGTCTTATGGCTTGGGGGTAAAAACTGTTGAGAAGCCTTTTTGTCCTAGACTTGGCACTCCGATACCGGTTGCCATGCGGTAGCAGACAGAACAGTCTATGACTGGGGTGGCTGGAGTCTTTGACAATTTTTAGCGCCTTCTCTGACACCGCCTGGTGTAGAGGTCCTGGATGGCAGGAAACTTAACCCCAGTGATGTACTGGGCCATACGCACTACCCTCTGAAGTGCCTTGCGGTCAGAGGCCGAGCAGTTGCCGTACCAGGCAGTGATGCAACCAGTCTGGATGCTCTCGATGTTGCAGCTGTAGAACCTTTTGAGGATCTCAAGACCCATGCCAAATCTTTTTAGTTTCCTGAGGGGGAATAGGCTTTGTCGTGCCCTCTTCACGCCTGCCTTGGTGTGCTTGGACCATTCTAGTTTGTTGTTGATGTGGACACCAAGGAACTTGAAGCTCTCAACCTGCTCCACTACAGCCCCGTCGATGAGAATGGGGGCGTGCTCGGTCCTCCTTTTCCTGTAGTGCACAATAATCTCCTTAGTCTTGGTTACGTTGAGGGATAGGTTGTTATTCTGGCACCACCCGGCCAGGTCTCTGATTTCCTCCCTGTAGGCTGTCTCGTCGTTGTTGGGGATCAGGCCTACCACTGTTGTGTTATCGGCAAACTTAATGATGGTGTTGGAGTCGTGCCTGGCCATGCAGTCATGGGTGAACAGGGAGTTAAGGAGGGGCCTGAGCACGCACCCCTGAACGGCCCCCTTGTTGAGGATCAGCGTGGCAGATGTATTGTTACCAAATGAGAGCAGCCTGTCAGGAAGTCCAGGGTCCAGTTGCAGAGGGAGGTGTTTAGTCCCAGGGTCATTAGCTTAGTGATGAGCTTTGAGGGCACTATGGTGTTGAATAATGAGCTGTAGTCAATGAATTGCATTCTCACCTAGGTGTTCCTTTTGTCCAAGTGGGAAAGAGCAGTGTGGAGTGCAATAGAGATTGTATCATCTGTGGATCTGTTGGGGCGGTAGGCAAATTGGAGTGGGTCTAGGGTTTCTGGGATAATGTTGTTGATGTGAGCTATGATCAGCCTTTCAAAGCACTTCATGGCTGCAGATGTGATTGATACGTGTCGGTAGTCATTTAGGCAGGTTACCTTAGTGTTCTTGGGCACAGCGACTATGGTGGTCTGCTTGAAACATGTTGGTATTACAGACTCAGTCAGGGTTGAAAATGTCAGTGAAGACACTTGCCAGTTGGCCAGCGCAAGCTCGGAGTACACGTCCTGGTAATCCATCTGGCCCTGCAGCCTTGTGAATGTTGACCTATTTTTTAAGTGTTACTCACATCGTCTATGGAGAGTGTGATCACACAGTCGTCCAGAACAGCTGATGTTCTCATGCATGTTTCAGTGTTGCTAGCCTCGAAGCGAGCATAGAAGTAATTTAGCTCATCTGGTAGGCTCGTGTCACTAGGCAGCTCATGGCTGTGCTTCCCTTTATAGTCTCTAATAGTTTGCATGCCCTGTCACATCCGACGAGCGTCAGAGCCGGTGTAGTACGGTTCAATTTTAGTCCTGTATTGACGCTTTGACTGTTTGATGGTTCGTCGGAGGGCATTGCGGGATTTCTTATAAGCGTCTGGGTTAGAATCCCGGTCCTTGAAAGCGGCAGCTCTACCCTTTAGCTCAGCGCGGATGTTGCCTGTAATCCATGGCTTCTGGTTTGGGTATGTACGTAGAGTCACTGTGGGGACGATGTCATCGATGCACTTATTGATGAAACCAGTGACTGATGTGGTGTACTCCTCAACGCCATCGGAAGAATCCCGGAACATATTCCAGTCTGTGCTAGTAAAACAGTCCTGTACATTAGCATCTGTGTCATCTGACCACTTCTTTAGTGACACTGGTGCTTCCTGCTTTAGTTTTTACTTGTAAGCAGGATTCAGGATAGAATTATGGTCAGATTTGCCAAATAGAGGGTGATGGAGCGCTTTCTACACTTCTCTGTGTATGGAGTAAAGGTGGTCTTGTCACGCCCTGACTTTAGTTATATTTTGTTTTCTTTATTTTTTGGTTAGGTCAGGGTGTGACAAGGGTGGTTTGTTTAGTTTTTGTATCGTCTAGGGGTTTTGTCTTGTCTAGGGTTTTTGTTTATCTATGGGGATTTTGTATGGTCTAGGGGTATGGAGGTTTATGGTGGCCTGAGTTGGTTCCCAATCAGAGACAGCTGTTTCTTGTTGTCTCTGATTGGGGAGCCTATTTAGGTTGCCATCTTCCATGTTGGTTTTGTGGGTAGTTGTTTTCTGTTTTGTGTTGCTGCACCTTGCAGGACTGTTTCGTTTTCGTTTCACTCTCTTTGTTGTTTTGTTCAGTGTTCTGCATTAACATGAACACTTACCACGCTGCACTTTGGTCCGACTACTCTTCATCCGAAGACGAATAGCGTTACAGGTCTAGAGGTTTTTTTCCTCTGGTTGCACATTTAACATGCTGATAGAAATTTGGTAAAACGGATTTAAGTTTCCCTGCATTAAAGTCCCCGGCCACTAGGCGCCGCCTCTGGATGAGTGTTTTCCTGTTTGCTTATGGCCTTATACAGCTCATTGAGTGCGGTCTTAGTGCCAGCATCGGTTTGTGGTGGTAAATAGTGTGGTCTACAGCTTATCATGAGAGCAAAACCTCGGTGAGCAAAACCTCGAGACTTCCTTAATATTAGATTTCGTGCACCAGCTGTTGTTTACAAATATAAACAGACCGCCACCCCTTGTCTTACCGGAGGCAGCTGTTCTATCTTGCCGATGCAGCGTAAAACCCGCCAGCTGTATTTTATCCATGTCGTCGCTCAGCCACGACTCGGTGAAACACAAGATACTACAGTTTTTAATGTTTAATGGTAGGATATTCATGATCGTAGTTCATCTATTTTGTTATCCAATGATTGTACGTTGCCTAATAGGACTGATGGTAGAGGCAGATTGCACACTCGCCGTCGGATCCTTACAAGGCACCCCGACCTAAGTCCCCGATATCTCTAATGCAAATGACAGGGATTTGGACCTTGTTGGATGTCTGAAGTAAATCCTTTGCATCTGACTCGTTAAAGAAAAAATATTTGTCCAGTACGAGGTGAGTAATCGCTGTCCTGATATCCAGAAACTATTTTGGGTCATAAGAGACGATGACAGAAACATTATGTACAAAAGTTACAAATAACGCGAAATAACATACACAATTTGTTAGGATGCAGCCATCTTCTCCGGTGCCATTGGACAACAAATACTGTATCTGAAAGATTATGATCCTGAAAAGCTCTTTTGTCCAATGTCTTGCCACTAATATTGTACTCTGTAACCTCTCTCTCCCTCCTTCCAATCTCTCCCTCCCTCCCGCCCTCCCTCTGCTTCCTCCCTCCTCTCCTTCCACTCTCTCTCTCCCTCCTTAAACTCTCTCCATCTATAGATGACAACAAAGGAGGACACATCTTATTCTCCTGTGAGCAACAAGGAGGGTGACGAAAAAAATGTCAGCACCTACATTGGCATGACTCCTATTATTGAAAAGTCTTGAGGAGGGAATGGGAGTTTTTTGTTGTTGAGATTCAAAGATCTACTGTGTGTGAGTTGCTGTTCAGAGTTGAATTGTTGCCTCTCTGTGCCTCAAAGTTATAGTCTTGATCAATGTGACACTAGTTACACTATTATTGTGATATCTCCCTGTTTGTTTGTTTGGATCTCGTTTAACCCACAATGGAGGCTGTTCTTCCAAGAGTCCCTGTAATATTGGTTGATAATACACGTGACCCTTTGACCTGCTGTTTCAGACATTCTCTTAAAGTTAAACTGTTTGATACCTGTTATTCACTTCTAATCTCATTGTAATATAATGTAAATAAAAATACAGTCTCCTGTAACAAAAATATGCATCCTTCCTTCTGCCCCTGATTGAATGGATGAAAACAGTATGGTGGAGGGCTAAGTAAAGCCATCGCTATATTGCATGATTAGAGATGGCAAGGGAAGGGAACATGTTTTTTGAATCCAGCTGATAACTATGGTCCAGTTTCCCAGACACAGATCAAGCCTAGTCCTTCTCAATGGATAATCTCCATCGAAATAGCTTTTTAGTCCAGGGCCTGGCTTAATCTTGTCTGGGAAACCGGCCCTACTCCATGTGTGTGTCCTAAAGGTCTATGTATACTCATTCAGGTACTATGCTAGGAACTATGCCCCTTGTGCATCATGGGATGGATTAAAATGTAGTATAATTCTCTACCCATAAGTGTCAAAGAAGGTCAAGGAAGTGGTAAAATGCTCTATTGAGCAATGAAGGCTAAACAAATCATGCAATGAGGATGTCCTTTTTATGAATTTGGATTCATATTAACACTGCAATTTTTTAAACGTTCTAATTATTACATTTCTACAGCTTATCACTTTTGTTAATGCACTGATTAAATTGATAGTTGGTTGAATACGTTCAAATATGTAAGGAACAAAAATGAAGTCTAACTATGTTTATAAAAATGTTACAGAAAATATCTCTGTCCATACCTAATACATAGGTCACCTTCACTATGAACTTGTCAGTGGTGATATGGTTGCAAGTGAGTGTCACTTTGTGTTACGGGATTTTTGTGTTTAATGACTAAAATATGTATACATTTGACTTAACATTCAACATTTATGAGTTATAATTCTATGTGTTCCTTGTTAGAAAGAATGGGTTTATCTTCAGACAGGCTAGAATGATGTCTCTACCCAGGGAGGGGAAATACCTTGGGTTGGTTGTAGATAGTTTAACAGGTGGCAGACAGTAATGAGAACTCGAACTGTATTGCCATTGTATCCGAGAGGAGGTTGGACATTAAAACCTATGACATCATCTTTATTATATAACCTGATGTAAATTGTACTATGATTCAGTACTTTCGAGAATAAACGCTATTGATTGATTGATTTTAAGACTGGCTTCTGTCCATTTGGCTGATAATTATCTTACAAATTCTTATTTATGGGCAGAGTGTTTTAATTGAATTGGTTGATAAACAGGAATTAAAATTCCTTTAACAATTTGGTCCTTAGAGTCGGAACTCAAGATCTGCCTCTGTCGTTCCAAGAAACTGCTGAAAACCGTGCACGGGCGGATCCAGGATCCGTAAGACAAAGACCTGACCTCTGACTTGAGGGTTTATTTCAGGCCAGTGGTGAACTGGTACACGACAGAGGTGGTGACGAGATCCAATGAACATTGCTTTTCCCAGTCAGCGACAAGGTCAGTAGCCTATATTCTCGATTCTGGGGGGAATGATTTAAGTTATCCTTGATTTAACGTTCTGAAATGTTTAGAATTGATCAATAATAGGACCTTTGCTATTCCAAACAGATCCAAGGGGTTTTGTATGACCAATATACAGGTATCGATAATGGGGCAGGTCTGAAATTGACCTGAGGTAAGGTGCACTACCGTTAAATAAAAATACCTTAATAGATCCGGGTGCCTTAGGGGCCAGAGGGGTTATTAAGATGAGATACTAGGACAGGTGTTGACAGGTGCAGTCGTGTTGTGCAAATAGGACAGCCATTAAGTCAAAAGACATATGTAAACTAAAGTTCTAACCTAATCAGTCTATCTGTATATGGGAAGTAGTCTGACTATGAAACGGAGCGGTAGATATATTAAAATAGGTGAGTATATAAACTAGGCTTTGTGAGGAGGAAGGGTGGTCCTGTTCGGGCAAGGTGACTGCACTTATTCAATACTGAAAGAAGTATCAAAAAAGGTGGAGAGGGAAACCAAAATCTATAAATCTGAGATAAAAGCCAAATCTATAGACAAGAGGTTCCACGAGAGAGGGAAACCTAATATAGCGGAGTAAGATACAAGATATTAACTTTAAAAGTCCTATGACACAAAATAATAGGTTATTAACTGGGACTTTACACCCCCGGGGAAATAGCTTATATTTGTACGGGTAAGATTTAATGTCCAACAAATGCAACGCTATAGATAAAGTTTCCAAACGGGAGAACAACCAAAATAACTAGGTAAAAACTAACGGTAAAAACAACACATACATAAATCATAGAAAATTATAATAATAGGACCATAGCTACTAGGAGCGGCAAGGATTTATTAAACATGGGTAGTAAATTCTCCAAGGAGGTCCCGGAATGGACGGGAGTTTGCGACTACAGAAAATTGTAATAAAATGGTTATTGGCTCCTTTATTCCAAAAGTGATGGTGGTTCAGGGGTTAAATAGCTGCCTCCCAAGCTTGAGACCTGACTTCGATTCACGGTATATGCTCTGACTAAAATATGAGTCTTTTAATTGTAATTAAACCATTTGTATGTTTTGCCTGAGAAAATACGGTCGTTAGTGTCGGTATAGGATATAAACCTAAACGTTTTAATAACTTGTTTAGGTTCAAATGAAAGACTAATCTAATTCTAAATGATAGCGATGCGCTTTCGATGTGATACGTTGTGTTGCCTCAATGATCTGCATGAATAATGTATTGAGACGTGAGTCGTATTTATATTACTGAATCGTAGAAGTGACAGTTACCTAAACCTGATGAATTCTAAAGAATAACGGAGAAATATGATAAAGTTGTGCCCATCGGAATGTTATAATTCTTATGGATGACTGACATGCGATATACATTTAGCGAAGTATATGGTACGTTTGCATTTTGGAGTAGAGAAAGTTGAGAAGTTGATTTTACTTTTACGATAGTTTTGGTGCAAAACTCAGTTGGAGTAAGTAGATGTAGGAATAAGGGAGTTAGTTTTGGTATTGTATTGGCTACTAATTTTCAGGGTACGTTGTTAGAGGCAGGTTGACTGGTTGCGTAATAACGTAAAACAACGTCATTACGTGGATACAAGAACGTTACTCAAATGGATTTGGCCATTGTTCAGGTACACTCTTTTCTGTACTCCTGGCAGTATAATTTTGATTGAGAGATGTTGATTGATGTTGTAAATTCTATTCAAGATCCAACCTTTGTGATGAATTGGTTTTGGTTTATCGAACCCGTACTATTGCCTGTTGCAGTTAGTCAACAATGATTTACAATTCGTTGAAAGTTGCTGCGGCCTGAACACGGGCTGAGCGCTCGTTGTAGACATCACTCACAATGCACTTTTGCAACCAGGCAATGATGTTGTGACTGAGGGTGGGACAGAGAAAATGGTTTGTGTAATTTAGAGGGAAAATGCGTGCATTATAGCTTTGAGCCACATTTCAGAAGTTGTTAAAACTTCAAAATAGAATTTTATAAGCACCTGAATAACGTCAGAGTAGTCTAAAAATTGCTAGGTGGCCATCACGGATAGTTGGCTATAAGAGGAAAGTCAAAATAGTTGGATCGTAAAAATTTATGATAGCTCTTTATTGATTTTTAGTTCGAATATCTAGGCAACACCAGTGAAAATTAACAGAAAGTTAAGGTATACTAACATGTCGGTGGCGCTGATTAAAGGTTAAAGGGTACCCATTAATCACAGTTGTGTGTCTGTGTCTAAAGGCAGGGTACTCCTATCAACCATTAAGGAAATGTAAAACTAATGATTTGAGGGTGTACAATATACTTATTATAATTGCTAGGTTTTGCTTGTAGTAAACGTTGGGTTTGAGGGGATTTCCATGTGTAAATATCTTAAAGGGACACACTCGCATATGGAATATTTGAAGTTTTGTTTTCTGAGTTTTCATAAATACGTTAAAAAAAAATTGATAAAGGGTTCTTTATTTTGTATAATATAATAAATAACACTTATTTGAAGTGGTGGTATGGCTGATGGCTTCTGAGGTGATACAAAATTAATATTGTGGGTATTGGTGGAGGATGAAAAGTCACTAGAGGGCGCCATTGGTCAACTTATGGAAGTTTATGTAAGGTTAGATAAAATACAGTGGGCTCCTGAAGGAGATATCTCATTAGTACAGAAAACATATGATATGGTTAGCATTCGTTTTGGCCTCATTTGATCATAGTGTGAATAGTATAAAGTGGCGAGCTATCTGTGGTGATTCAGGATTATTGACAGGATCGAGACAACCTTATTTAACCTATGTAAGGACTTTAGAAATTGCCACCATAGACATTTTTTTGTTTGTTTTGTAATTCCATGGGTTCAGATAACAGCGAGACACTTAGTTAATGTTTGGGACCAAGCTACAGGCAGTGAAGGGACTCAAGGCCCAGTATAATCAGTGGAATGCGTCCCAAGATAAGCCGTACCATTACACAGAACTTAGTAGGGTGGGTGCGAGCAGAGCAGAGCAGAGAGATAGGAGTGGCACAGACTGGGTCACGGTTACTGAGGGGAGACAGAGGGAATGAAAAACTTAGTTGGTTTCAGGAACTAAGGGGCAGCACTTAACAGAGAATTGTTAGGTTGATCCAGTATTGATACAAGGGCGGAGCCAAGTATAAAAGGGGGGATGGTCTAGGATAGGATGGGGCCTATTGGATAATAAACTATGGTCTAGGATAGGATGTGGCCTATCAGATAATAATAATAAACAAAAAAATGTTTTTATATATATATAGCGTTCCCAACTTACTTGGCGGACACGAGTATGGTAACTAAAAAATTAGGTCAAGATATTCTTCCTAGAGTTGGGTTCCTAGGATAATAATGGATGACATTCTAGCTAATCAAATAGAACAGATAGAATGACAGAGGTTCTAGCAGAACACATTTAAAAAAAGTTAATTAATCAAACCCCTCACGACGCCAGGACAGCGGAGTCAATCACCACCTTCCGGAGACACCTGAAACCCCACCTCTTTAAGGAATACCTAGGATAGGATAAAGTAATCCTTCTGACCCCCCCCCCCCCTTAAAAGATTTAGATGCACTATTGTAAAGTGGCTGTTCCACTGGATGTCATAAGGTGAATGCACCAATTTGTAAGTCGCTCTGGATAAGAGCGTCTGCTAAATGACTTAAATGTAAATGTAAACCCGTATGTCCAAGATTTTATGCTCTACAGGAGAACTACAGGAGGGGATTACCGACATGATTGGGCCAGGGGACTGGGTCTGGGTCCAATCACCTGAGGAGAATAGGTGGAATGCAGCCCCATTGGGAGGGGCCAGACCAAGCACTCCTTGTGACTGCATTCACAGTGAGAATAGCTGAAAGAGCTACCTGGGGGCATTTCACACTTGTAGGAGGGTAAGACACACTGACACTGTCGAACAATCACAGGGGTAGGAGCAGAACCAGAACCAACAGGGTACTGGGGGCCAACTCTTACTGAAGATTCCCTTATACCCGACCTTTCCCCGCTGTGAGCGTTCATAGAAGTGAAAGTATGGCTTGGCCTCTGGCGGTTGATATGTTCTCTGGGAGAGGGTGGGGCTTTACAGGGGCGCTGATTGGTCTGAGCTGTCTTATTGTGGGAGCCATATTCCTAATACACCACACCCCACCTGAGTATGCAGAAGGTGGTAACTTGACCCATGGTTTCGATGATGAGAGTTTTGTATTAACCAAGCATAAGAGATCCCTTGATCTGGATAGACAGGAAGTTAGAGTGGAGGTTGGGAAGGATGTCTCAATGGAGTTTTATGTAGACCAAAAGGGGTCTCTGACTCCTGGGCAGTCTAGGACTAAGAGCCATTATAGAATTTAGGCTGTGTAGGTCCCCATGTGGTTCATGGACACAGGTCATAGCTCACACACGGAGAGAGAGCTATGTAAACCCATACATCCAATTTAGGAACAGATGGAGTATAGTAAGGGTTGGAGTTTCTGACTGTGTTCCCGAGCAGAGGAAGTATTGCATAAAGGTATGAATTAACATTAAAACGGTAAAGTCCCAGGATTTCGGGTTATGGTATGTTGGCTTCGACCAGTTTTCAACTGATACTATGGTACCATTCCAGGTGGCAGAGGTTAGAGCTGGCAAGGAGACTATGGTCGGCCAGAGTTCAATTCATCTCCCTAACACCACGGACATTCCTAGTATAAACATCCAGGATAAAGGACCTGTACGAATAGTTCAGATAATTACCTTAAAGAAGTGATAGAGGTGGAGACTGGGTTTGGGGATTCCAACTTTGGTTAAAATGTCTGTGCTACTGCCAAACCACAGCTGACCACCATCTCCTTTCCATTTGATGGAATTGATATACTCAGGGGAATGGCCTGTATGATAAAGCTGTTCATGAAGGCAGGGAAGCCAGACAATGACAGTTGCTTTGATCTGCATAACCTTTATCCCCATGTGCCCATTACCTCCATTCCTCCTTTCACAGTTACAGAAGGACACTATTATTATAGGGCCTGGCACATTACAAACGGATGGGATGAAGAGGAAGTAAGACCTGACTGGGTGGTTGACTTCCGGGGATTTCAAGTAAGATAAAAAGGCCCAGAGTGGGTGTCTGGTTGTTATGTGGAGGGATGAGGTTGTGGCCTGACCTGCCTACCAATTGGACCGATAGTATTTATTTAGACAAGCTTTTCACCCTTATCTAAAACGAGGACCTAGAACCAGGTAGAAGAGAGAGGAGGAGTGATCCGTCCGGATCTTTTGACAATAGTATTTATTTAGACATGCTTTTCACCCTTATCTAAAACGAGGACCTAGAACCAGGTAGAAGAGAGAGGAGGAGTGATCCGTCCGGATCTTTTGACAATAGTATTTACATAGGATAGTATTGGATATGTTATCGGCAGAAAAGGGTGGCGTGTGCGTCTTATTTGGAGCAGAATGTTGCACATTTATCCCTGATAACACGGCTCCAGACGGATCAATGACCTAGGCCTTGATTGGTTTAACTTTTACTTGGTACTCATCCCGGATCCGGGAGCACCCCCATCAGTAAAAAAGCTGACTAGCATAGCCTAGCATAGCGCCACAAGTAAATACTAGCATCTAAATATCATGAAATCACAAGTCCAAGACACCAGATGAAAGATACAGATCTTGTGAATCCAGCCATCATTTCTGATTTTTAAAATGTTTTACAGGGAAACACAATATGTATTTCTATTAGCTAACCACGATAGCAAAAGACTCAACTTTTTTCTCTCCACCATTTTCTTACTGCATAGGTAGCGTTCACAAATTCGACCAAATAAAGATATAAATAGTCACTAACCAAGAAAAATCTTCATCAGATGACAGTCTGATAACATATTTATTGTATAGCATATGTTTTGTTCGAAAAATGTGCATATTTCAGGTATAAATCACAGTTCTACATTGCAGCTGCAATCTGAAATAGCGTCGATGCAGCCAGAATAATTACGGAGACCAACGTCAAATACCGAAATACGCATCATAAAACATTTCTGAAAAATACACAGCGTACAGCAAATGAAAGACCAACATCTTGTGAATCCAGCCAATATTTCAGATTTTTTAAGTGTTTTACAGCGAAAACACAATATAGCATTATATTAGCTTACCACAATAGCCAGAAACACAAGCAATTTACCAGCAGCAAAGGTTAGCGATCGTAACAATCCAGCAAAAGATATATAATTTTTGACTAACCTTGATAAACTTCATCAGATGACAGTCCTGTAACATCATATTACACAATGCATATAGGTTTTGTTCGAAAATGTGCATATTTAGCAGCACAAATCGTGGTTATACAATGTGATCAGTAGCAACATTTCAGGCATTCTGGCCGGCGCCAGAATCTTGGAGAGGCACCTAATCTAATCGATAACTAATCGTAAACTTGACTAAAAAATACAGGTTGGACAGCAAATGAAAGATGCATTAGTTATTAATGCAACCGCTGTGTTAGATTTTTAAAATTAACGTTACTAGACATACAGTGTGCGTTACAGCCAGACCAGTGCCGAAATTAATGGTGGACAAATCATTTTACATTTTTCCACAGAAATACGGATTAACATCATAAATAGCTCTTACTTTTGGAAGAGCTTCCATCAGAATCTTGGGCAAGTTGTCCTTTGTCCAAAAGAATCGTTGCTCGGTTGTAAAATGTCCTCTTCAACTTTGGAAATAGCAGCAAACATTAGCTATGTGGCGCAGACATGCCCAAATCTTCAAAACGCAATACAAAGGAAATTCCGAAAATCGCAATATACTCACATAAACTGATATAACTCGGTTTAAAATAACTTCGTTATGATGTTTCTAACACCTATATCGAATAAAATCAGAGCCGGATATATCTAAGGCCTATAACTTGAGCTTTTGAGAATGCCATCCTGAGGTCCTTCTTTGCGTCATGACGAAGGTTGAAAAGAGTGCACCCCCTATGCCATGGGCTTTTATAAGGTCTCAGATCTGCCTAGAAACTCCATTCCAATTCTCATTGGTTACTGACATCCAGGGGAAGGCGCGTGCAGTTCATGTCGACCCATAGGATACATACAGAGTTTTAAACTGATCCTAGAACAGAGTCTACATTTTCAGATTTTGCAGTACCTGTCAGGAATTTCGCTGCCAAACGAGTTCTGTTTCACTCAGAGAAATAATTCAAACGGTTTTAGAAACTAAAGAGTGTTTTCTATCCAATAGTAATAATAATATGCATATTGTACGAGCAAGAATTGAGTACGAGGCAGTTTAATTTGGGAACGATAAATGGTAACGTTGAAACAGCACCCCCTATATTGAGAAAAGGTTAACCACCTTAGCTCACGAATTGGCAGAAAACTCTGGGGTCGATAATTCTCTTAAAAATGGATGTGACAGTATGTTTGGGGAATGGAGAATTGTCATAATCACTGTGTCGTGGGCCAATTTCACCTGTATGAGTGTTTTGATTCTGTGTGAATGCTGCTTGATTCTGGGTGTGAAAGGTCTCATTTGATCTCAAGGACAATATTGATGATATATTGATACGGACCGATTCCAAGTTCTGACCAGTGGGAGGATGAATACTGGTTCCCAGACCGAGGATGGATCCGGCTACTTTGAGACATTATAAATATTAGTTCCCATCTTGTGTTGATGATTTTTATGTTAGACTGTTTCTTTGATGAAGATTATAGTTATGACTCTGATATAGGCCTGGAATAGCCATTGTAAATCCATATATTGATGTAGTGTAAGGTGTTGTGGTTGATTTAGGTTGTATTTGGAAAACAATAAATATTTCTAATAAAAATAGAATTGTGCTTTTTAATATTTCTAATAAAACTAGAAGTACGATTAAAGCTATAATATTTAGTCATATGTTACGGGATTTTTGTGTTTAATTACTAAAATATGTATACATTTGACTTAGAATTATAGCTCATAAATGTTGAATGTTATGTGTTCCTTGTTAGAAAGAATGGGTTTATCTTCAGACAGGCTAGAATGATGTCTCTACCCAGGGAGGGGAAAGACCTTGGGTTGGTTGTAGATAGTTTAACAGGTGGCAGACAGTAATGAGAACTCGAACTGTATTGCCATTGTATCCGAGAGGAGGTTGGACATTAAAACCTATGACATCATCTTTATTATATAACCTGATGTAAATTGTACTATGATTCAGTACTCTCGAGAATAAACGCTATTGATTGATTGATTTTAAGACTGGCTTCTGTCCATTTGGCTGATAATTATCTTACAAATTCTTATTTATGGGCAGAGTGTTTGAATTGAATTGGTTGATAAACAGGAATTAAAATTCCTTTAACACTTTGGTATGAAGAGATTTGGGAGACAGGCGCAGGAATGTGTAATAGGGTTTTTTATTAAGCCCAAATTACGTTGTGCCGCGTAAAGGCACTGGGACGAAGACCAAACAAACATGTAACGCAACACAAGGTAGAAACCCAAAACAAAAGAGTGAGGAGTACCTCGAATAAATAACACATGCGCACAATGATTAACACACTGGACGAGCCCCGTAATCATCTGCGCAATCCACAATGGCACAAAAGCCAAAACACACAGCACAGGTACTCACACGCACCAACGGACATTGTAACAATAATCGACAGCACCGTGGTGAACAAAGGGCACATACATACACAAACAATCAGTGGGAATAGGGGCCAGGTGTGCCCAATGAAAGTTCCAGAGGGATCCGTTACAGTGAGCATTTTTAAGTGTTATGTATATGACATTTGAAATGTGACATCTGCCTACATTGCTTAGGTGAGTGTGGTGTCTAAAATGTGTCATCCTACTACAGTCTGTATCTCTGCAGTTCTATGAAACTACCATATCATTGGCTTATTGTTGCCATTGTGGACAAGCTAACAAACCTATTTCACTGTACACACTGTAAAATAAGGACAGGTTCTGGACCGAAATTGCTGAACAAACTGAGGCTTGACATTTAAGACAATTATCCTGTGCCATATAATGTGGGGTAAATTTGTCTAAAAGTAAACAATAAAGGCTATGAAAATGTATAACTTGAAGATCAGATTCCTCTAGAATGTATTTACAGAAGAGTATTTTAGTTTGGCCAATAGAATAGAGTGTGTCCCAATGTGCATTTCTGTTAGACAGGAAGTTCATATGTTGTTGTGTTTTGGTTGATATTATTAGATGGAAATGGACTTCAACTTTTAACTCATGTATCAGGTTCTGCATTATCTAAATGTATTATCATCTCTACATTAAAGGCTTGTATTTAGACAGTTGGGCCGTTGAGGTTTCTGCATTACGATGCATTTACATGCCACTACAACATTATATGGCAGCCATGTTAGCGCTACATTCACATGGGGAATATAATGTCTAAAATTAGCATTGTTATGTATTTACATGATGCTTAACCTGTTTGGGACAACTCCCCCCTTTTCTCAATTTCCGCCTGAAAACATACCCTAATCTAACTGCTTGTAGCTCAGGCCTAGAAGGAAGGATATGCATATTCTTGGTATCTGTCATGTTTTGTCTTTGATCATGTCTTGTCCCTGTGCTTCCCTCTGCTGGTCTTATTAGGTTCTTTCTCTTTCTCTCTCTCTATCGTTCCGTTCCTGCTCCCAGCTGTTTCTCATTCTCCCTACGACCTCATTTACTCTTTCACACCTGTCCCCTGTTTTGCCCTCTGATTAGAGTCCCTATTTCTTCCTCTGTTTTCCGCTCCTGTCCTTGTCGGATTCTTGTTTGATGTCTGCTATCCCTCCTGTGTCTTCTGTCCCCTCTACTCAGGAGGAACCTGGTGATTTGACAGGAGTGCCGGAGGAATATCATGATCTGCGCACGGTCTTCAGTCGGTCCAGAGCCAGCTCCCTTCCTCCTCACCGGTCGTATGATTGTTGTATTGATCTCCTTCCGGGGACCACTCCCCCTCGGGGTAGACTATACTCTCTGTCGGCTCCCGAACGTAAGGCTCTCGAGGATTATCTGTCTGTTTCTCTCGACGCCGGTACCGTGGTGCCTTCTTCCTCTCCCGCCGGAGCGGGATTTTTCTTTGTTAAGAAGAAGGACGGTACTCTGCGCCCCTGCGTGGATTATCGAGGGCTGAATGACATAACGGTTAAGAATCGTTATCCGCTTCCCCTTATGTCGTCAGCCTTCGAGATTTTGCAGGGAGCCAGGTGCTTTACTAAGTTGGACCTTCGTAACGCTTACCATCTCGTACGCATCAGAGAGGGGGACGAGTGGAAAACGGCGTTTAACACTCCGTTAGGGCATTTTGAATACCGGGTTCTGCCGTTCGGTCTCGCTAATGCTCCAGCTGTCTTTCAGGCATTAGTTAATGATGTACTGAGAGACATGCTGAACATTTTTGTTTTCGTTTACCTTGACGATATCCTGATTTTTTCACCGTCACTCGAGATTCATGTTCAGCACGTTCGACGTGTACTCCAGCGCCTTTTAGAGAATTGTCTCTACGTGAAGGCTGAGAAGTGCGCCTTTCATGTCTCCTCTGTCACTTTTCTCGGTTCTGTTATTTCCGCTGAAGGCATTCAGATGGATCCCGCTAAGGTCCAGGCTGTCAGCGATTGGCCCGTCCCTAAGTCACGTGTCGAGTTGCAGCGCTTTCTCGGTTTCGCTAATTTCTATCGGCGTTTCATTCGTAATTTCGGTCAAGTGGCTGCCCCTCTCACAGCTCTGACTTCTGTCAAGACTTGCTTTAAGTGGTCCGGTTCCGCCCAGGGAGCTTTTGATCTCCTCAAGAAGCGTTTTACATCCGCCCCTATCCTTGTTACTCCTGACGTCACTAAACAATTCATTGTCGAGGTTGACGCTTCAGAGGTGGGCGTGGGAGCCATTCTGTCTCAGCGCTTCCAGTCTGACGATAAGGTCCATCCTTGCGCTTACTTTTCTCATCGCCTGTCGCCATCGGAACGCAACTATGATGTGGGTAACCGCGAACTGCTCGCCATCCGCTTAGCCATAGGCGAATGGCGACAGTGGTTGGAGGGGGCGACCGTCCCTTTTGTCGTTTGGACTGACCATAAGAACCTTGAGTACATCCGTTCGGCCAAACGACTTAATGCACGTCAAGCTCGTTGGGCGTTGTTTTTCGCTCGTTTCGAGTTCGTGATTTCCTATCGTCCGGGAAATAAGAACACCAAGCCTGATGCCTTATCCCGTCTCTTTAGTTCTTCTGCGGCTTCTACCGACCCCGAGGGGATTCTCCCTGAAGGGCGTGTTGTCGGGTTGACTGTCTGGGGAATTGAGAGACAGGTAAAGCAAGCACTCACTCACACTGCGTCGCCGCGCGCTTGTCCTAGTAACCTTCTGTTCGTTCCTGTCTCTACTCGTCTGGCTGTTCTTCAGTGGGCTCACTCTGCCAAGTTAGCTGGCCACCCCGGCGTTCGGGGTACGCTTGCTTCTATTCGCCAGCGGTTTTGGTGGCCTACTCAGGAGCGGGACACGCGTCGTTTCGTGGCGGCTTGTTCGGACTGCGCGCAGACTAAGTCAGGTAACTCTCCTCCTGCCGGTCGTCTCAGACCGCTTCCCATTCCTTCTCGACCATGGTCTCACATCGCCTTAGACTTTATTACCGGTCTGCCTTCGTCTGCGGGGAAGACTGTGATTCTTACGGTTATCGATAGGTTCTCTAAGGCGGCACATTTCATTCCCCTCGCTAAGCTTCCTTCCGCTAAGGAGACGGCACAAATCATCATTGAGAATGTGTTCAGAATTCATGGCCTCCCGTTAGACGCCGTTTCAGACAGAGGTCCGCAATTCACGTCACAGTTTTGGAGGGAGTTCTGTCGTTTGATTGGTGCTTCCGTCAGTCTCTCTTCCGGGTTTCATCCCCAGTCTAACGGTCAAGCAGAAAGGGCCAATCAGTCGATTGGTCGCATTTTACGCAGCCTTTCGTTTCGAAACCCTGCGTCTTGGGCAGAACAGCTCCCCTGGGCTGAGTACGCTCACAACTCGCTTCCTTCGTCTGCTACCGGGCTGTCCCCGTTTCAGAGTAGTCTTGGCTACCAGCCTCCTCTGTTTTCGTCCCAGCTCGCCGAGTCCAGCGTTCCCTCCGCTCAGGCTTTTGTCCAACGTTGTGAGCGCACCTGGAGGAGGGTCAGGTCTGCACTTTGCCGTTACAGGGCGCAGACTGTGAGAGCCGCCAATAAACGTAGGATTAAGAGTCCTAGGTATTGTCGCGGTCAGAGAGTGTGGCTTTCCACTCGTAACCTTCCCCTTACGACAGCTTCTCGCAAGTTGACTCCGCGGTTCATTGGTCCGTTCCGTGTCTCTCAGGTCGTCAATCCTGTCGCTGTGCGACTGCTTCTTCCGCAACATCTTCGTCGCGTCCACCCTGTCTTCCATGTCTCCTGTGTCAAGCCTTTTCTTCGCGCCCCCGTTCGTCTTCCCCCCCCCCCCCCGTCCTTGTCGAGGGCGCTCCTATTTACAAGGTACGGAAGATCATGGACATGCGTTCTCGGGGACGTGGTCACCAGTACTTAGTGGATTGGGAGGGTTACGGTCCTGAGGAGAGGAGTTGGGTTCCATCTCGGGACGTGCTGGACCGTTCGTTGATTGATGATTTCCTTCGTTGCCGCCAGGGTTCCTCCTCGAGTGCGCCAGGTGGCGCTCGGTGAGTGGGGGGGTACTGTCATGTTTTGTCTTTGATCATGTCTTGTCCCTGTGCTTCCCTCTGCTGGTCTTATTAGGTTCTTTCTCTTTCTCTCTCTCTATCGTTCCGTTCCTGCTCCCAGCTGTTTCTCATTCTCCCTACGACCTCATTTACTCTTTCACACCTGTCCCCTGTTTTGCCCTCTGATTAGAGTCCCTATTTCTTCCTCTGTTTTCCGCTCCTGTCCTTGTCGGATTCTTGTTTGATGTTTGCTGTTCCTGTGTCCTTGTTTCGCCCTGTCGTGTTCTTTGCCTTCTTCAGATGCTGCGTGTGAGCAGGTGTCTATGTCAGCTACGGCCAGTGCCTTCCCGAAGCGACCTGCAGTCTGTGGTCGCGTCTCCAGGCGTTCCTCTCTATTGACGAGAGGATTTCAGTTTCCTGTTTTGGATTACCATTGATTATATCCAGGAGAATCATTATTTGTTTAATACTGGAATAAAGACTCTGTTACTATTACGTCGCTTTTGGGTCCTCATTCATCAGCATAACAGTATCATTTGAAAGGAAACATTCTGAAGTTTGTGTAAATGTGAATTGAATGTAGGAGAATATTACACAATAGATCTGGTAGAAGAAAATACAAGGAAATCAACAGACGTTTTTTGTTCTTTTACTGTTGTTGCATCTTTAAAAATCAACAAGAAAGGCCAAACATTCAGTTATGATACTGGGGATCATTTAAAATCAGAACATAAGTAGGCAACAGTATTTGACCAAAGTTTCAGATGGATACCTTCAGGAATGAGTGAGGTACATGCCATTGAGCATGAAGTCAACCAGGTGTCCCTCACAAGTTTCCCAAATGTACCCAAGTGGCCGAATTGGTACAATGATACAATGATACAAATAACTATATACAAAATACGAAACAATTATTCTAACATACCCCAAAAAATATATATTTGAAAAATTAAATAAAAAAAATAAAAAGAATATTTCAAAAAAATAAAAAATTAACAAGGGTAACTATTTACACTTCAATGTTCAATCATGTGAAGACTCTCAGTCCTCTACACAATGTTGCGCTCCTGATGCCATATCCCATAGCAGTCTCTCTCTGGTGTGAAACAGAGGGTCACAGCACAGGTGGTGCAGGTGACAGGGGACTTCTTATGGCACAGGGCACAACGAAGCCGCCCTACTGAGCCCCTTTTTCCCTGAGGCACATTCCTGCCTGCAATGATGAATTTCAGCATGTGCGTACCACTGGTTGGAGCAGAAGGGACAGAGGTAGAGGGGACAGAAGGTGCTACAGTGTTCTTGCTGTAGTTAGCAAGCTCCTGGATGAGCAGCTCCCTAAAGGCTAGCTGTGAGATTGGGGGCTGTCCACAGTTCTTGGCCATTTCCTTCTGGAGGATGAAGGAATTCACCACAGCAATGTCAATAAAATGATAAAACAAAGTTTTGTACCATTTCATGGTTTTGTGAAGAACATTGTAGTATCCTATCAGCGCATCCGATAGGTCTACACCTCCCATGCTCTTATCACGTCGAACAACGTGATCCCCACCGAAGGACTTGTGAATAGTGGAGCACATGACTACCTCTCGAGTGTCCATCCACTTCACAAAGAGCAGGCCATCTTCACGGATCCATCTCATGGTACCCCGCTCAGCCCGCTTAGGCATGTCGTTCACCCTGGTTTTTGGAAAGCCCACTCTGTTGGTCCGAATGGTGCCACAGGCCCACATCTCTCAGGTCTGTGAACAGGGTAGGGCTTGTGTAGAAGTTGTCTACAAATAGTTTGTAGCCCTTCCCCAGCAGCTGGAAATCTAATAACTGCATCACAGAGTCATAACTGAGTCCCTTACCGCTCGCACAAGTGTTCTTCCCCTCATAGACAAAAAAATTGCACGTGTATGCACACGCAGAATCGGCCAAAACAAACAGCTTGTAACCCCATTTTGTCGGTTTGTTGCGCATGTACTGTTTTAGGCCAATTCTGGCCTTTGAGGCTACCATTCTCTCATCTATGGAAAGGTTCTGGGCGGGCTGAAAATAAGTCTTGCATGCCTCAACGATATCGTGGTAGAGAGGTTTGATCTTGCAGAGCTTATCAAACCCTGCCGTGCCTCGTTTCGTCTCGTTGTCCTTATCAACTTCTGGGTCACTGATGTGAAGCGCCCGTGAAATTGTCAGAAACTTTTTCCTAGACATGACCGTTGAGGGGAAAGGCAGTTGATAGAGAGGTGCAGTTTTCCAGTAGTCTTTCAGGGTTTTCAACTTCACCACCCCCATGTAGATGACCATAGAAAGGTAGCAAAACAGATCTGAAATGGAAATGGCCTTCCATGTCTCTGTCTTGCCTTCCTGCTTCTTAGCGCCATATTTATTTGTGTTCATCACCAGGGTATCAACAACTGCCGAGGTGAAAAACAACTGGAAAAGTTGCATGGGGGTGTATTTGGAAGTCAGGTCCAATTGAGGGCCTACTGGGCGTTTTGGTCGGAAAAGTGGAGATGGTGGGGCCACATCCTCCTCCAGAACAGAGTGCCAACGGTCCTCCTCCGCTCTGGCAGGTTCCACGCTGGACGCTCTGGACGGTTCCACGCTGCCCTTCCTCCGCTTCTTTGCCGCTGGCTTACCACCCCTTGATGGCCGGGCGGGGGTAGGTGTGGTGCCGGAAACAGCAGGGGTCCAGCTGGATGGACCAGCTTCAGTGGGGGATTTGCACCTTGGCTCCCAATCAGAATCGCTGGGACTGTGAAATAAAGACACAGACACACAGACACATATTATATACACAATTAGTGCCTATGGTGAGGTTGTCCATTCCATTTTAGATATAAAATACATGTAAACAATTAGGTAATAATTATAAAGACACACAGACACAGACACATATTATATATACACATTTAGTGCCTATGGTGAGGTTGTCCATTCCATTTTAGATATAAAATACATGTAAACAATTAGGTAATAATTATAAAGACACACAGACACAGACACATATTATATATACACATTTAGTGCCTATGGTGAGGTTGTCCATTCCATTTTAGATATAAAATACATGTAAACAATTAGGTAATAATTATAAAGACACACAGACACAGACACATATTATATATACACATTTAGTGCCTATGGTGAGGTTGTCCATTCCATTTTAGATATAAAATACATGTAAACAATTAGGTAATAATTATAAAGACACACAGACACATATTATAGACACACAGACATACACCCACAATGTAGAGCAATATGTACTTTCTACATTTCAATATACTTGTGTACTTTATATTTCATGTCCTAGTCCTATTTTTATATAAGGCAAATAAAATACAAATATCTCAAACAACTCAAATGAATAATATTTGATATTATTAATTTCAAACAACGTTACTTACCGATCCAAAACTGCGTCTTCCCCGTAGAGGAACATCTCCTCAAATTCAGAATCAAAAGATTGATTAGACTCACTAGATTCATTTTGGTGTTCACTTCCACTATCTCTATCTATTTCGTCAATTATATCGTGTAGGTCCGTGTACTTGGTCTTCGTCTTCGATTTGATTTATTTGCCATTATTATGTCTTGAAAATGCTCTAAAATAAACTGTTGCGGTGCGTAAACGGCGTGGTTGCTTCTTGTAGAATTTTCAATGGCGAATGGCTGTGTGTACGCATGAGTTTAGGACAAAGGATATTCTTCCCGGGTCGAACCATTACATGTTCCCATTTACCTCAGTTCATTGGCTATCTATCCAGCTAGATTTCAAGAAGATCAGTGGTCATTGGTCCGAAATACAGTCAATCAACAAAGGACAGGTCACTTGATTGGCGCGTAATGAGGTCGTTGTTTGGTGTGTTCAAATCAGTTCCTTTCGGTCAATATGTCCCGGGAAAAGAACCATGATGTTTGATTGTTTTACTAACAAACAGAGGATTGTAATGAAACCGAACATGACTGGATAAACGTCCGTTTAGAGTGAGTAATTACAATGAATGTTACGTCCAAAGTTGAAGGACGCTGAATTTTCCACACAAGCCGTTTACAAAATGTTTCGTGTTAGGCTATAAAAATGGATTATATCGAACAAAACGCCACTTAATTGTTTCGTCGTGACCTTTAGGATTGCCAAAAGAAGAACATTTCCTAAGGTATTTGATGAATATTATTGCAATTTCTGACTTTCGTGACTAATCTACTTTGCTGTAACTGTACCTAATGTGTTGTTTACTGATCGATAATCGCTTTTGCAGTGAAGCTTTTCGAAATCGGACATGGTGGCTAGATTAACAAGAGGTATAGCTTTGATTTGGTGTATAACACTTCTGATTTAATTGAAGTTAAATATTTATAATAATGTCATTTCGCCAATTTTTGTGAAACGTTCCGCTAGCGGAACCCCGGAGCCAGACAGGTTAAACGTTATATGGTAGCCATGTTAGCAGGCAATGAACATTATATGGGGAATATTTCAATAATGCTGTCTAACTGAATGACTAGAACAATATTCAAAATTCTAAAATGTGGCCCATCTATTTAAATACATGGCTCTGCTCTTAGCAACACGCATACCCCGCCGACCCAAGGAGCTGTCTATTTCAGCCATCTATTTCCTGTGTTTGAGTGGTGCAAAATCCACATTATAAATCAGACTCATCATAAAACTGTGCTTGCATGAACGGGCATTATAACTCCACCTGAAAAACGCCCATCATTCACCTTTTATGGTGACAATAACGCCTATATTTGCTGTATACTTTGGAATTAGGTCAAGACAGTATATAAAGGAAATAACAATGGCAAACTTGATCAAATGTTTTTGGAGATATTGCCAGAATTTTTTTTTTCAGTGACACTTGCTGTAGCCAATCTGATCATTTCTGTGAGACAAAAATAATTGCAAATTGTTGTGGACCTGTAAACAGAGGTTTGAATTCAATGTTTTGAATGGACTTTTTCCCGAACGTAAATATGCTGCACTCCCTGCGAATTCTGAAACATTGTCTACTCTGAATTTCTTTTAAATACAGTAAGCCTACTGACAGTGGTAGCCTTCAATGCAAAATATCAACTGTCTGTTCACCTGTTAAATTCCAGTAGTGGTGCTTCCCCCCAAAAAAGCCATATTACAACCTACTGTATGTGTTATAATTGCATTATTGTCTCTATAACCTGTTAATTCATATGCATTGCGACCGTGATATATACAGTAGGCCTAAAGGCTAGGACAATAAGTAGGCCTAAAGGCAAGGCCTAAAGGCAAGGACACAGTGGCAGAATAAATTCAACCACACCTTTGTTTTATCACAAAACCAGATAGCAACCTCTGTCCAGTGAAGTCCACAAAGCATATTGCATGTACAGTAACAAACAGTTAGTTGACCTACAGCATGGTCAAGCAATTTAATATTTTTTTACATTTTCGGACAATTAAACAACTATTGATTTAGAACCACAGAGAGTTACAGCAAGTCGCAAAGAAAACATGAGCTGCCTCCACTATTCCAGCACCATTTCAACATCATCAAATCACCTCTGCTTTGTCTAATACAGTGACAACTAAAAGATACCAAAAACAATTTAGTCCAATCAACGTAAGCTAAATATGATGTGGCTGTCCATGGTTCTGATTTTTGAGTGCATGTGTGTGCGTGCGCGTTGGTGTAAGTAGAAAAACATGTTGACTCATTAGGCTCTACATCTAGCTACATATTGAACCTCCATCCACTCAGGCCAGGGGCCCAAGTCCCTCTCCATCCATGGCTAATTTAGGAAAGAGACCATTTTTGTTAGCTGACTAGCTAGGCACCAGAGGACAACAACACAACATGATGCAACAATTCAAGTTTTTCTGTCAATAACGTATGCTCTCAATGGGATTTGATTGGAGTGATGCCAAATCCAAGCTGGCTTTACGATTAAGGTTCAGGGTCAGGGCAGAATGGTCAAAACCAGGAAAACTAGAAAACAGGAACTAGGAACAGACAGGAGCAAGGGGGAAAACCGCTGGTAGGCTTGATGAACAAAATGAACTGGCAACAGACTAACGAGCACACAGGTATAAATACACTGGGGATAATGGGGAAGATGGGCGACACCTGGAGGGGGGTGGAGACAAGCACAAAGACAGGTGAAACAGACCAGGGTGTGACAGAACTAGGTAGAGGTTCAGATCTCCTGGAGAGTTACCCTCCTGTAGCTTATCAACCAGCTCGAAGCACTAGATTACGGTTGGAGAAAACCTACAAGACGGTAACTCTCCAGGAGAGACCTTTATCAGATCATTCTGGATCTTGTGTTGAGTCTGCTGATTCCATCTCGATCTTGTCATCCTCATCGTGGTACTCCAGCCCTCTGGGGCCTGATTGATGTCACACTTTTCCCCAGCCCCAGGGAACACATCTGATTAAACAAATTGCATTCCGAGGCCAATCTCTATGATAAGACTGTCACCATGATCACCTGAATAACATAAATAGTGTCACAATAATTTTGTTTGCAAACTGCAGTAACACTGAAACTTCTTAAAAACTAAGTAATGCTCTCATATCTAACCTAAATGCTTGTTGTTGGCAAAGAAAGAAAACATGTACACGTAGCATACACTCATTGAAGTAAAGTCAATGTGTTCACAAAGTTGGATCATGTCTACATACGGTAGCCAGCGAGAGGTGAGGTGGGGAATGTGATTAGTCTAAATAGAACAGCATTTCTAAATTCTGGTCCTTAGGGACCCAAAGGGGTGCACATTCCCTCCCCCCTAACACTACATAGCTGATTCAAATGATAAACGTATCATCAAATGTTGATGATTTGCATCAGGTGCATAGTGCTAATGCAAAAACATCCCCACTATCCCTGTCCCACACTGGGCTCAAACCATTGATTCTCTGCTCACAAACACATGTGACTGTCCTCCTTGACAACGTACCAACGGTTTGAGCCACCCAAAAGTTCCCAATTGGTTGGATTCATCCACTACATTTCAAGCTAGCTGTGGAGTGAGCTTACAGCATGTTCTTAACTCTGTTACACATTTGTATGTTATCATGTATTAGTCCAGGTCTGTGATTCCTCTCATGACCCACCTGCCCTCGGCACTACTCATTCATGTCTCCTCGCTCTCAAAGACCACGCTACTGTACTTGTTGTACTCCTCAGTCTTGCCTTCATTGTTCTTCAGTGAGACGAGGTGGTGGTATTGGGGAGTTGCCCTCGGTCTCATTCATCCGAGGCAAGCCTCTCCAGAGGAACACTGAGGGGGGACAGAGGGATAAATGTGAAGGAGAGACAATTGACATGGTCTTATCAGTAAGGTATACCAGTATAAATACAGGTATTCTGTTTAGAAATGGGGTGCTTTCGAGGCAAATAATGCATTACTGAACCTTCTAAAAAGAGATTTAGGAGCCATTGAGACATGAGAGGAGGATACTTACGTGAGAGGGAGAAAAGGGTGAAAGAGAAAGAAAGGGGATGGAGAGAGAGGGGGGGAATGAGAGATCAGGACATGACAGAAATGATCAGTGAAAGAAAGACCACCCACATCCACACACATCCTACTAGTAACAGCCTACCTCATTATCGGTGATGTCCTCTTCTTGTCCTTCTCCTGTGATTGGTCAAAGCTAGACTCCCTCTCTTCCATGTAGCAAGGGGTGTAGCGGGTCACCTCCTCCAGAATCTTATCAAAGTGGGGATCGCACCTGGGGTTTTTGCATTGGCCAGAGATTATTGTCTATGTACGTGGGTGTGTGTAATAAAGTCAGGTTTCCAGTAGAACATGTTATTACAATAAGTCACAAAAAAAGTATTCTATACTTACTTTGTACTGTATTTTCAAATGTGTTGGTGGATTAAAGGTGGATATCCTTGATCTAGAAAATTAGAGGTTTTGTATTTTTTTACATAATGTAATGAAACAGCGGGGAGCAGGTATCGAACCCTCGACCTTCGAGCCCGAGGTATTTTTTTAGAAATAAACATAGTTTTTTTAGTAAAATAAATGCATTTTCTGAACACTCCACAACATTAAGTACATATTAAGCCTTCAAGAAAACATATTTTCCCACCTCAGATGCCTCAAAAGTCCTCAATTGGCAGCTTCATTAAATAGTACCCACAAAACACCAGTCTCAACGTCAACAGTGAAGAGGCAAATCCAGGATGCTGGCCTTCTAGGCAGAGTTCCTCTGTCCGGTGTCTGTGTTCTTCTGCCCATCTTAATCTTTTTATTGGCCAGTCTAAGATATGTATTTTTCTTTGCAACTCTGCCTAGAAGGACAGCATCTCGGAGTCGCCTCTTCACTGTTGACGTTGAGACTGGTGTTTTGCGGGTACTATTTAATGAAGCTGCCAGTTGAGGACTTGTGAGGCATCTCTTTCTCAAACTAGACACTCTAATGTACTTGTCCTCTTGCTCAGTTGTGCACCGGGGCCTCCCACTCCTCTTTCTATTCTGGTTAGAGCAAGTTTGCGCTGTTCTGTGAAGGGAGTAGTACACAGCGTTGTACAAGATCTTCAGTTTCTTGGCAATTTCTCGCATGGAATAGCCTTCATTTCTCAGAACAAGAATAGAATGACGAGTTTCAGAAGGAAGTTCTTTGTTTCTGGCCATTTTGAGCCTGTAATCGAGCCCACAAATGCTGATGCTCCAGATACTCAACTAGTCTAAAGAAGGCCAGTTTTATTGCTTCTTTAATCAGGACAACAGTTTTCAGCTGTGCTAACATAATTGCAAAAGGGTTTTCTAATGATCAATTAGACACTTTAAAATGATAAACTTGGATTAGCTAATACAATGTGCCATTGGAACACAGGAGTGATGGTTGCTGATAATGGGCCTCTGTACGTCTATGTAGATATTACATTAAAAATCAGCCGTTTCCATCTACAATAGGCATTTACAACATTAACAATGTCTACACTGTATTTCTGATCAATTTCATATTATTTTAATGGACAAAAAATGTGCTTTTCTTTCAAAAACAAGGACATTTCGAAGTGGCCGCAAACTTTTGAACGGTAGTGTATATATTCTTATTACGTTTTGTGCATTAGGTAGTTGTGGAATTGTTAGATTACATGTTAGATATTGCTGCACTGTTGGAACTAGAAGCACAAGCATTTCACTACACTTGCAATAACATCTGCTAACCATGTGTATGTGACCAATATAATTGATTTGATCATATTCCACTACACACCACTGCCCAAGAAGACCTGGATTTCCCCACTGGATTTCATCCACAGGTTGTGGATTTTTTCATTCATTCACCTTCTTCCTGAAACTGAAACTGTGTGTTAAAGCATGTACAGTTTATGTCCTTCTTTGTTGAACAAAGGCATCACGAGACATCAGCTCACCAGGAGCAAGGGTGATGACCTGGTGTATTCTTATGGTGGAGGGCATCGCTTTTATTGGGCTTGCCATCATCTCCATTGTACCTTCAACATCGGCACTCTTCACAAAGAACAGCTTCACTGCCGTGTTAGTCTCATGGAGGGCTTTGTAAAGCTCCAGTGCATCACTGATATCACTGCCCTTAGCCACCAACCTGTCTGCCGTTGTCTTCAAAGTTCCTCCCACACCATCAGGAAATGTTGAGGCAGGGAAAAATAAAAAGATCATCGATTTAAGCGAGAGAGACCAGCGTCAGAAGCGTAAACAGTGGAGAACAACATACTAAAGAAGCAAGGAGAGGAAAGCTGCATTGAGGAACTGGAACTTTTTTCAAGCCATGGAAAAGTAGCTCAAGATGGCCATTCACGTCACTCAAATGTAAGATTAATTTCTTTAAAAGAAGGAGACTAGACTGATAATTCCATCAAATTCCTACAGAGAATGATCGTTAAATGAATCCCATCCATATCTCACAAGGTTGAGATAGAAAGAGGCCTGGGGCTAGTAATGCTTCAGACAGACCGAGGACGCTGATCTTCAAGTTCCTCCCGTACAACGAGTGCTGAGCCATTCTACAAGGAGCCAGAGCAGCAGTGCTAATTCATCACGCCGGTAAGGTACTGCGGTTTTTCCCTGACAACAGTATGCACACCTCTCAATGCCACAAAGCCTTCAAAGCTGTCCGGAACAAACTCAGACTGAAGGGCATCCAGTAATTGCTCGTCTATCCAGCAACACTCCGGGCCACACACAGCCTGTCATTCACCACAGCACAAGACGGCGAGGAGTTTGTGGCATCACTGGGGAAGGACAACCACGAGCACCGCTGTGAGCACCACGCCGTTGGTCCTGTAGGGGGGCCATGTAAGGGGCCATGTAAGCACCAGGGTACCTATGGAACCTATAAGTGAATTGGTCAAGAGGATTTATCCACAACTTCAAGGAGTTTTGAGGAACATTTGACCGAATTACTTGTGATCATTAGGAACTTCGACAACAGAGCATCAGCAAGCTAGCTATCTAGTGAACTATCTTTCCAGCTAGCTGTGTGGTTGGGTCAGTAACATTACAGCTAACGTAGCAGCTAGCTAAGTAAGTCATCATCACAACTGTTAGCTAGCTAACTCTCTTCAGTGGTGTTCAGTATAACCTACATGTTGTTGAAAATGTATCTAGCTTCTATAAACTGAAATTGTATCTCACAACTAAGTTACGTTTACAACGTTTGTGTGATAACGTTGTCTGGTGGTAGCTGTTTAGCTAACTTGTCTCATGTTGCTATGACAACAACAACGCAGCTAGAGAAGCTATCACTATTACCACTGAATTATTTTGCAAGTTAGTTCTCCATGTTTGTGCTACGTTAAGGCTTAATCATTCAGTCAATTGAGCATTTCTTGCCGTTCTTATATCTCCATTGTGTCAGTTAATGCAAGATATTTAGGAAATGGAGTGAGACATTCAGGATCATTGGCAGGGTTTTAGTGATAAACACCTATGCGTTCTGTTAGGGTTCGTTCCTTTTGTCCTTGTCAATCATTGGTGAAATTAGCGTTATGACAATATCTTTAATTAAATCATTCAAAAACCTTTATTAATGCAATTGCAGACAGAAGTTGACAATCAGGAACATAGCACGAATGTTTCCGAGTAAGTTCTGCATCAAACAAAAGGGCTCAAGTTGTTTTCTTAAACCCTAAGTCTAGCCCTGGTGATGTCACTACCTACGTCATGACCTTTTTACTCCTGAGACCAAAACCATGCCTACCAAGTGTCACTGCCGTTGAAAGAACTTGACCAAAGCGCAGCGTGGTGAGCGTACATATTCCCTTTCATTAGGTGATGACGCCGACAAAACAATAAACAATACCAAACAACCGTGACGCTTAAGGCTAAGTGCCACAAACAAAGTTAACTTCCCACAAAGACTGGTGGGAAAAAGGGCTACCTAAGTATGGTTCTCAATCAGAGACAACGATAGACAGCTGTCCCTGATTGAGAACCCTACCCGGCCAAAACATAGAAATACAAATAATAGAACGAAAGAACATAGAATACCCACCCCAAATCACACCCTGATCGAACCAAATAGAGACATAAAAAGGATCTCTAAGGTCAGGGCGTGACACTAAGCTATATAAACAATGACTTTTAGTGTTATCTAAAAACTTAGCAGTAAACATCCACTCACCAAAGTTGATTTATTGTGGAATGTTTGACTAGTCTTATCTCCTTCACTCCCTTGCAGAGTTCTGTCTCAGTCACATATTTCTAAGAGGGGTCTTTTTATAATAGGCAGAGAGAGAGAGAACTAGAAAACAACTGTGGAACAATTCTAAACCTCTATAATGAATATATATATATATATATTGTTAATCTGTAGTTTAGGACCCTATAAATGTAAGGAGGGAGGGGTCTTATAACCCCTCCCCTTCTATCAATACAACATAAGTATAATCAATTATTCTAATACATCAAACATTTTGGTACAACCCTTATCATGACCCCTAGGTGAACCCGACATTTCCCCCTTTGAGACTAATTAGTCTCACAGCTTCAATCATAATATTCTCCTCTGAAATCAAATAGATTAGGCAAATCCCCCGGATCCATTTGATCCCAGGGATGGCCTTCTAAAGGGAGAACCAACTTCTGAGATTTCTGGAATGCTGGTGGGGGGTGGGTGAGAATTGGCTATACTCCAATTCCTCTCGTGTCTTGGGTAAAATTACACGAGTTTAATAAATAATGGGATTAAGAGAAATCAGAAATGCTCCAGTATCCCCTTCAGTACGATTTGTATCAGATTCCACCAACACCATCATTCCAGCATGTTCATGAGCAGTTACAGTAATTTTCTTACAAATATAAACAGTAACCAAAATCACCAAACCTCCGACGAGTATAGGAATAAACCATGAAAACAGAGTCAACATAACTTTTCCCATCACATTTCCAAATGTAGCATTAAACCAGTCACCAATTTTGTCAAAAACAGATTTTTCAGATTTTGAGAGAGTTTTACTAAGATCAGCAATTGTATCAATCATTTCAGTCATATTCTCAGAGGAGTCAGGGAGGAGCATAACACAATTTTCAGGATCAATAATACCTAGTACGTTACAGTGTCCTCCTTCCTACGCCAAAAGATCCTCTAAAGCCATCTCATGGTGGTTGACGACTGCTTTCAGACTTTGGACATCTAATGAGAGTTGGCTAAATCCTTGGATGGTTAAATTCATATGGGCCTGTAAAGAGTAGGTTAAATTGTTTACCCACTTTCCTAGGACAGTCACACCCCAATAGGGTATGATTGACATACCAAAAATCTCACCCGGGTGTAGGACATGACAATAGACTTCCTGATTGTCTGGGATGAGTCGTTTGGCACGCTTCAGTACCCCAGAGTTGGTTTTACCTGCCTCATTGAAAAGATCGGTGACCAGAATTCTTAACATGTACAGTGGGGCAAAAAAGTAGTTAGTCAGCCACCAATTGTGCAAGTTCTCCCACTTAAAAAGAAGAGAGAGGCCTGTAATTTTCATCATAGGTACACTTCAACTGTGACAGACAAAATGAGGGGGAAAAATCCAGAAAATCACATTGTAGGATTTTTAATGAATTTATTTGCAAATTATGGTGTATTTGGTCACCTACAAACAAGCAAGATTTCTGGCTCTCACAGACCTGTAACTTCTTCTTTAAGAGGCTCCTCTGTCCTCCACTCGTTACCTGTATTAATGGCACCTGTTTGAACTTGTTATCAGTATAAAAGACACCTGTCCACAACCTCAAACAGTCACACTCCAAACTCCACTATGGCCAAGACCAAAGAGCTGTCAAAGGACCCCAGAAACAAAATTGTAGACCTGCACCAGGCTGGGAAGACTGAATCTGCAATATGTAAGCAGCTTGGTTTGAAGAAATCAACTGTGGGAGCAATTATTAGGAAATGGAAGACATACAAGACCACTGATAATCTCCCTCGATCTGGGGCTCCACGCAAGATCTCACCCCGTGGGGTCAAAATGATCACAAGAACGGTGAGCAAAAATCCCAGAACCACACGGGGGGACCTAGTGAATGACCTGCAGAGAGCTGGGACCAAAGTAACAAAGCCTACCATCAGTAACACACTACGCCGCCAGGGACTCAAATCCTGCAGTGCCAGACGTGTCCCCTTGCTTAAGCCAGTACATGTCCAGGCCCGTCTGAGGTTTGCTAGAGAGCATTTGGATGATCCAGAAGAAGATTGGGAGAATGTCATATGGTCAGATGAAACCAAAATATAACTTTTTGATGCTGAGTTGCATCCAAAGAACAACATACCTCTGTGAAGCATGGGGGTGGAAACATCATGCTTTGGGGCTGTTTTTCTGCAAAGGGACCAGGACGACTGATCCGTGTAAAGGAAAGAATGAATGGGGCCATGTATCGTGAGATTTTGAGTGAAAACCTCCTTCCATCAGCAAGGGCATTGAAGATGAAACGTGGCTGGGTCTTTCAGCATGACAATGATCCCAAACACACCGCCCGGGCAACGAAGGAGTGGCTTCGTAAGAAGCATTTCAAGGTCCTGGAGTGGCCTAGCAAGTCTCCAGATCTCAACCCCATAGAAAATCTTTGGAGGGAGTTGAAAGTCCGTGTTGCCCAGCAACAGCCCCAAAACATCACTGCTCTAGAGGAGATCTGCATGGAGGAATGGGCCAAAATACCAGCAACAGTGTGTGAAAACCTTGTGAAGGTTCATTATACAGTACATCAATCAATCATTAATTCATTTGTGTATGTCATCACACATCATACAAGTCATCCATGTCTTTAAATAGTCAAGCATTTTAGTTATAAAACTAAATAACAAAGGGAGCCTTGAATAATTTAACAATCAATAAACCATGTTTCAGTTAGGAAAATATGGTGCTGTACAACGGGACCGGTCGGGAGTAGACCTAAACTACTAAGTGAATGCGAGTGAAGAACAAAATAATCATAACCCAGTCCCCATGCTCTGTCATTCAGTGATACTTTTTCCCATAATAATTTGTTATGGATCCATCCAGATGTGGTTAAATAGTATTGAGTTTTGTGTGGTTCGCTCCAGGACACGGCCTCAGCGGTAGGACACCTGTCACACCCTGGCCTTAGTTGTCTTTGTTTTCTGTAATATTTTGGTTAGGTCAGGGTGTGACAGGGGGGATGTTTGTCTGTATTTGTCTCGTCTTGGGTGGTTGTATGGTATAGGGGGTTTAGTAGAGTGTATGGGTTTGTGTTGAGTGTAGGTGTCTAGGTATCAAATCAAATCAAATCAAATTTTATTAGTCACATACACATGGTTAGCAGATGTTAATGCGAGTGTAGCGAAATGCTTGTGCTTCTAGTTCCGACAATGCAGTAATAACAACAAGTAATCTAACCTAACAATTTCACAACTACTACCTTATACACACAAGTGTAAAGGGATAAAGAATATGTACATAAAGATATATGAATGAGTGATGGTACAGAACGGCATAGGCAAGATGCAGTAGATGGTATAGAGTACGGTATATACATATGAGATGAGTACTGTAGGGTATGTAAACATAAAGTGGCATAGTTTAAAGTGGCTAGTGGTACATGTATTACATAAAGATGGCAAGATGCAGTAGATGATATAGAGTACAGTATATACATATACATATGAGATGGGTAATGTAGGGTATGTAAACATTATATTAAGTGGCATTGTTTAAAGTGGCTAGTGGTACATTTTTACATAATTTCCATCAATTCCCATTTTTAAAGTGGCTGGAGTTGAGTCAGTATGTTGGCAGCGGCCGCTAAATGTTAGTGGTGGCTGTTTAACAGTCTGATGGCCTTGAGATAGAAGCTGTTTTTCAGTCTCTCGGTCCCTGCTTTGATGCACCTGTACTGACCTCGCCTTCTGGATGATAGCGGGGTGAACAGGCAGTGGCTTGGGTGGTTGTTGTCCTTGATGATCTTTATGGCCTTCCTGTGACATCGGGTGGTGTAGGTGTCCTGGAGGGCAGGTAGTTTGCCCCCGGTGATGCGTTCTGCAGACCTCACTACCCTCTGGAGAGCCTTACGGTTGTGGGCGGAGCAGTTGCCGTACCAGGCGGTGATACAGCCCGACAGGATGCTCTCGATTGTGCATCTGTAGAAGTTTGTGAGTGCTTTTGGTGACAAGCCGAATTTCTTCAGCCTCCTGAGGTTGAAGAGGCGCTGCTGCGCCTTCTTCACAACGCTGTCTGTGTGGGTGGACCAATTCAGTTTGTCCGTGATGTGTACACCGAGGAACTTAAAACTTTCCACCTTCTCCACTACTGACCCGTCGATGTGGATAGGGGGGTGCTCCCTCTGCTGTTTCCTGAAGTCCACAATCATCTCCTTTGTTTTGTTGACGTTGAGTGTGAGGTTATTTTCCTGACACCACACTCCGAGGGCCCTCACCTCCTCCCTGTAGGCCGTCTCGTCGTTGTTGGTAATCAAGCCTACCACTGTAGTGTCATCCGCAAACTTGATGATTGAGTTGGAGGCGTGCATGGCCACGCAGTCGTGGGTGAACAGGGAGTACAGGAGAGGGCTCAGAACGCACCCTTGTGGGGCCCCAGTGTTGAGGATCAGCGGGGTGGAGATGTTGTTACCTACCCTCACCACCTGGGGGCGGCCCGTCAGGAAGTCCAGGACCCAGTTGCACAGGGCGGGGTCGAGACCCAGGGTCTCGAGCTTGATGACGAGTTTGGAGGGTACTATGGTGTTAAATGCTGAGCTGTAATCGATGAACAGCATTCTCACATAGGTATTCCTCTTGTCCAGATGGGTTAGGGCAGTGTGCAGTGTGGTTGCGATTGCGTCGTCTGTGGACCTATTGGGTCGGTAAGCAAATTGGAGTGGGTCTAGGGTGTCCGGTAGGGTGGAGGTGATATGGTCCTTGACTAGTATGTCTATGGTTGCCTGAATGGTTCTCAATCAGAGACAGCTGTCATTCATTGTCTCTGATTGGGAGCCATATTTAACATTTACATTTACATTTAAGTCATTTAGCAGACGCTCTTATCCAGAGCGACTTACAAATTGGTGCATTCACCTTATGATATCCAGTGGAACAACCACTTTACAATAGTGCATCTAACTCTTTTAAGGGGGGGGGGGGGGGGGTTAGAAGGATTACTTTCTCCTATCCTAGGTATTCCTTAAAGAGGTGGGGTTTCAGGTGTCTCCGGAAGGTGGTGATTGACTCCGCTGACCTGGCGTCGTGAGGGAGTTTGTTCCACCATTGGGGTGCCAGAGCAGCGAACAGTTTTGACTGGGCTGAGCGGGAACTGTACTTCCTCAGAGGTAGGGAGGCGAGCAGGCCAGAGGTGGATGAACGCAGTGCACTTGTTTGGGTGTAGGGCCTGATCAGAGCCTGAAGGTACGGAGGTGCCGTTCCCCTCACAGCTCCGTAGGCAAGCACCATGGTCTTGTAGCGGATGCGAGCTTCAACAGGAAGCCAGTGGAGAGAGCGGAGGAGCGGGGTGACGTGAGAGAACTTGGGAAGGTTGAACACCAGACGGGCTGCGGCGTTCTGGATGAGTTGTAGGGGTTTAATGGCACAGGCAGGGAGCCCAGCCAACAGCGAGTTGCAGTAATCCAGACGGGAGATGACAAGTGCCTGGATTAGGACCTGCGCCGCTTCCTGTGTGAGGCAGGGTCGTACTCTGCGAATGTTGTAGAGCATGAACCTACAGGAACGGGTCACCGCCTTGATGTTAGTTGAGAACGACAGGGTGTTGTCCAGGATCACGCCAAGGTTCTTAGCACTCTGGGAGGAGGACACAATGGAGTTGTCAACCGTGATGGCGAGATCATGGAACAGGCAGTCCTTCCCCGGGAGGAAGAGCAGCTCCGTCTTGCCGAGGTTCAGCTTGAGGTGGTGAGCCATCATCCACACTGATATGTCTGCCAGACATGCAGAGATGCGATTCGCCACCTGGTTATCAGAAGGGGGAAAGGAGAAGATTAATTGTGTGTCGTCTGCATAGCAATGATAGGAGAGACCATGTGAGGATATGACAGAGCCAAGTGACTTGGTGTATAGCGAGAATAGGAGAGGGCCTAGAACAGAGCCCTGGGGGACACCAGTGGTGAGAGCACGTGGTGCGGAGACAGATTCTCGCCACGCCATCTGGTAGGAGCGACCTGTCAGGTAGGACGCAATCCAAGCGTGGGCCGCGCCGGAGATGCCCAACTCGGAGAGGGTGGAGAGGAGGATCTGATGGTTCACAGTATCAAAGGCAGCCGATAGGTCTAGAAGGATGAGAGCAGAGGAGAGAGAGTTAGCTTTAGCAGTGCGGAGCGCCTCCGTGACACAGAGAAGAGCAGTCTCAGTTGAATGACTAGTCTTGAAACCTGACTGATTTGGATCAAGAAGGTCATTCTGAGAGAGATAGCAGGAGAGCTGGCCAAGGACGGCACGTTCAAGAGTTTTGGAGAGAAAAGAAAGAAGGGATACTGGTCTGTAGTTGTTGACATCGGAGGGATCGAGTGTAGGTTTTTTCAGAAGGGGTGCAACTCTCGCTCTCTTGAAGACGGAAGGGACGTAGCCAGCGGTCAAGGATGAGTTGATGAGCGAGGTGAGGTAAGGGAGAAGGTCTCCGGAAATGGTCTGGAGAAGAGAGGAGGGGATAGGGTCAAGCGGGCAAGTTGTTGGGCGGCCGGCCGTCACAAGACGCGAGATTTCATCTGGAGAGAGAGGGGAGAAAGAGGTCAAAGCACAGGGTAGGGCAGTGTGAGCAGAACCAGCGGTGTCGTTTGACTTAGCAAACGAGGATCGGATGTCGTCGACCTTCTTTTCAAAATGGTTGACGAAGTCATCCGCAGAGAGGGAGGAGGGGGGGGAGGGGGAGGAGGATTCAGGAGGGAGGAGAAGGTGGCAAAGAGCTTCCTAGGGTTAGAGGCAGATGCTTGGAATTTAGAGTGGTAGAAAGTGGCTTTAGCAGCAGAGACAGAAGAGGAGAATGTAGAGAGGAGGGAGTGAAAGGATGCCAGGTCCGCAGGGAGGCGAGTTTTCCCCCATTTCCGCTCGGCTGCCCGGAGCCCTGTTCTGTGAGCTCGCAATGAGTCGTCGAGCCACGGAGCAGGAGTTGAGGACCGAGCCGGCCTGGAGGATAGGGGACATAGAGAGTCAAAGGATGCAGAAAGGGAGGAGAGGAGGGTTGAGGAGGCAGAATCAGGAGGTAGGTTGGAGAAGGTTTGAGCAGAGGGAAGAGATGATAGGATGGAAGAGGAGAGAGTAGCGGGGGAGAGAGAGCGAAGGTTGGGACGGCGCGATACCATCCGAGTAGGGGCAGTGTGGGAAGTGTTGGATGAGAGCGAGAGGGAAAAGGATACAAGGTAGTGGTCGGAGACTTGGAGGGGAGTTGCAATGAGATTAGTGGAAGAACAGCATCTAGTAAAGATGAGGTCAAGCGTATTGCCTGCCTTGTGAGTAGGGGGGGAAGGTGAGAGGGTGAGGTCAAAAGAGGAGAGGAGTGGAAAGAAGGAGGCAGAGAGGAATGAGTCAAAGGTAGACGTGGGGAGGTTAAAGTCACCCAGAACTGTGAGAGGTGAGCCATCCTCAGGAAAGGAACTTATCAAGGCGTCAAGCTCATTGATGAACTCTCCAAGGGAACCTGGAGGGCGATAAATGATAAGGATGTTAAGCTTGAAAGGGCTGGTAACTGTGACAGCATGGAATTCAAAGGAGGCGATAGACAGATGGGTCAGGGGAGAAAGAGAGAATGTCCACTTGGGAGAGATGAGGATCCCAGTGCCACCACCCCGCTGACCAGAAGCTCTCGGGGTGTGCGAGAACACGTGGACAGACGAGGAGAGAGCAGTAGGAGTAGCAGTGTTATCAGTGGTAATCCATGTTTCCGTCAGTGCCAAGAAGTCGAGGGACTGGAGGGAAGCATAGGCTGAGATGAACTCTGCCTTGTTGGCCGCAGATCGGCAGTTCCAGAGGCTGCCAGAGACCTGGAACTCCACGTGGGTCGTGCGCGCTGGGACCACCAGGTTAGAGTGGCAGCGGCCACGCGGTGTGAAGCGTGGCCGCTAGGCATTAGGTTAATGTGGGTAATTGTCTATGTGTAGTGTTTAGTGTCAGCACTATTTGTTTGAATAGCTTCACGGTCGTCTGTTTGTTGTTTTTGTTCGTCTTCAAAATAAAAAGAAGATGTCGTTCTATCACGCTGCGCCTTGGTCCTCTATACAAAGTTACGACGATCGTGACAACACCAAGTGGGTCTCTCCAAATTTAACGAACTAAAGATATTGGGAGCTATTGAATTCAGTAAATCTATGCAAAATAATGAGAGAAAAAAATGAAAAAGCTTTAAGGGTTGCAACAGTGAAAGTATAATAGAAATATTAGTGTGGCTGCTGCAGATTGAGAGTTGTGTGTTTCATCTGTTTTGGATGGTTCAGTTGAGTGGGGTTATTCACCGGTCTTGTTTGGGTGGTTCATCTGACCAGTCTGTTCAGTCTGTTTGAGTTAAGATTGTGTTGTCTGATTCAGTTCGGCTAGACTTGTTTGATTAGACCTGTTTGAGTTTGCGCACAAACACAACCCATTCATCTTATTCAATCAGTCCGAGTCGGGTGAGTCAATAAATTCATCCAGCTCGCTCAGTCGCTCATCTGGGGCATTTATTTGAATTTGTTCAATTCATCTGTCTGCCCTGTTGACTGGTCTGTTCGAGCCAGTTTGGAGTGGCAGCTGTCCATCTGCATGGTCGAATAGAATTAAATAAAATACATCTGGTGTACCGCTATATAGTGTCGAGGAAATGTATCGATGGGGGACTGCTCAGACAGGCAAAAAATCCTGTGGTTACCGCTTGGCTGTGTTGAGGAAGTGAATAAATATGTGACTGCTCAGACAGGTAAAACCCTGTATAATACCACTTTTCTGTGACGAGGAAGTGTATCAGAAAAGGGATGAATTTGCAGGTCGCTTAGGAAAGCGTACGAGGTGTGTAAAACTGAGTGTGAAAGTTCTCTGCTGTTGGTGGGGAAGGTGTCGCGCACTTCTCCCGGACCGTTGCTTAAGTGTGACCTGGTAGGGAGGACGCACCCAGTCCCACACTAAAGAAAGTGTGAATGGTACATGAATAACCATTGAAGTAATATAATACTAGAAGTTTGAACAGTCAGGATAAATAAAAAAATACATGAACATTATAAAATAAAATAAAATAGTAATAAATCAGTGATTGCCCGGTAAGGCCATTAAAAATTGCATACTGTGCTGCAAGGTAGAATAATATACAGTACAGAGAAACATAGAAGTAATAACATTTGAAATAAGCCTATACTCGGAAAGAGGGAACAATTATAAAAACCTAAAGACAGGGGTAATAACCAATAGACCGAATGCAATAATCAGAAAATAAAAATAACGTGGATATCAATAGGAGGGAATAGGGTGTGGTCAAATAATAATGATATTTGAGACACAATACTGGAATAAGACATTAATTCTCCAGTAATACATTTGCAGATGCTATAGTATAGGTTCTAATACAATGTATTAAGTGCCATGACCAATTAATTATTATCCAGGGAAGTGGGTAGCGCTACCTAGGAAAATAGTTATTAGAAGGTGTGTATTATAGAAGGGAAAGGTTTGGGAATAATAACTATTGAAATGTCGACAAACGGCCCCGTTTCTCCCTGTAAGATGGAGCTAGAGGGTTTTAATAAAGCCATGGAGTTGCTGAAAGAAGCGTACGAGTGGTCTACTAATTCGGCTCAAATATGGGGAATTAATAGAGGTACTTACCTACAAAAAGACTGGGAACGTGAGTACATTGATAGAATTTGTACTTCGACTTTGAAAGCAGGTTTGAAACCTGTGATCAAAACGACAATTGTGGGGGTTGTGGATAAAATAGAGCAAGATGTTTTGAGAGTGGAATATAACTTGCTCACTTTAATATGGGGGCGCTGTTTCCACTTTGGAAAAAATCGTGCCCAAATTAAACTGCCTCGTACTCTATTCTAGATCGTACAATATGCATATTATTATTACTATTGGATAGAAAACACTCTCAAGTTTCTAAAACTGTTTGAATTATATCTGTGAGTAAAACAGAACTCATTTTGCAGCAAACTTCCATACAGGAAGTGAAAAATCTGAAAACGAGGCTCTGTTCCAGGGCCTGCCTATTCAACTGGCTTATATTTATGGATATGTATGCACTGCATACGCCTTCCACTAGATGTCAACAGGCAGTGGAAGGTGGAATGGGGTGTCTAGCTTGATCTGAGGTCGAACAAGAGCTCTTGGAATGACGTGTCCAGAATTTCCTTTGTCTACCAAGGCGCGGGAAGTACCTCCATATTGTCTTATGATAAGCGTTCGGTATACACGGCTAATATCTCCGGCTTTGTTTTTATTTGATACATATTAGAAAAATATCATAAAGTAGGTTGTTTCAACCGAGTTTCATCAGTTTATTCAACGTTTAATGGGACTTTTGGAGTTTTCCGTTCTCTGCGTCGAGAGAAATTGGGAACGTCATCAACATTGGCTAGCCTTGTGGAGCGAATTCGACAGGAGAGAAGGACATTCTAAAACCAAACAACGATTTATTCTGGACCTAGGACTCCTTGTACAAGATTCTGATGGAAGCTCAGCAAAAGTAAGAACAATTTCTGATGTTATTTCGTATTTCTGTGGAAAATGTTGAGTCCTATTATTCGCCCTTTTTGCGGGCGCTGTCTCGCTATAACGTAAGCTGTTTGTTATGGTAAAGTTATTTTAAAATGTAACACGGCGGTTGCATTAAGAACTAGTGTATCTTTCATTTGCTGTCCAACATGTATTTTTTAGTAAAGTTTATGATGAGTTCTTTGGTCAGATTAGGTGAGTGTCCAAAATAGCTCCGGACAATTTGGTGAATCGATGCTACATATTCACAATGTATAACCACGGTTTGCAGCTCTAAATATGCACATTTTCGAACAAAACATAAGTGTATTGTATAACCTGATGTTATAAGACTGTCATCTGATGAAGTTGGTCAAGGTTAGTGATTAATTTTATATATTTTGCTGGTTTTTGCGATTGCTACCTTTTGCTGCTAATAAATGCATTTGTGTGTTTGGCTATTGTGGTAAGCTAATATAATGCTATATTGTGTTTTCGCTGTAAAACACTTTTAAAAAATCGGAAATATTGGCTGGATTCACAAGATGTTTATCTTTCATTTGCTGTACACCATGTATTTTTCATAAATGTTTTATGATGAGTATTTAGGTATTTCACGTTGCTCTCTGTAATTATTCTGGCTGCTTTGGTGATATTTTTGATGGTAGCTGCAATGTAAAACTATGATTTATACCTCAAATATGCACATTTTCGAACAAAACATAAATTTATTGTATAACATGTTATAAGACTGTCATCTGATGAAGTTGTTTCTTGGTTAGTGACTAATTATATCTCTATTTGGTCGGTTTTGTGATAGCTACCTATGCGGTATAAAAATTGTGAAAATATGCGGTTGAGTCTTTTGCTATTGTGGTTAGCTAATAGAAATACATATTGTGTTTTCGCTGTAAAACATTTTAAAAAATGGATTCACAAGATGTTTATCTTTCATTTGCTGTATTGGACTTATTATATTATATTATATGATATCCCTGTCGCGTTAGGCTAGGCTATGCTAGTCAGCTTTTTTGATGAGGATGCTCCCGGATCCGGGATGGGTAGCAATGAAAGGTTAATAGGGCCACGGACAGTCACTAACTATAGTTTTAACTTCTAGTTCCTCCCAAACCCGGATCCAGGAGCACCCCCCACCAGTAAAAAAGCTGACTAGCATAGCCTAGCATAGCGTCACAAGTAAATACTAGCATCTAAATATCATTAAATCACAAGTCCAAGACACCAGATGAAAGCTACACTTCTTGTGAATCTAGCCACCATTTCTGATTTTTAATATGTTTTACAGGGAAGACACAATATGTAAATCTATTAGCTAACCACGTTAGCAAAAGACACAATTTTTCTTACTCCACCATTTTTTCACTCCATCAGTAGCTATCACCAATTCGACCAAATAAAGAAATAAATAGCCACTAACCAAGAAAAAACTTCATCAGATGACAGTCTGATAACATATTTATTGTATAGCATATGTTTTGTTAGAAAAATGTGCATATTTCAGGTATAAATCATAGTTTACCATTGCAGCCACCATCACAACTCGACTAGAATAACTACAGAGAGCAACGTGTATTACCTAATTACTCATCATAAAACATTTCTTAAAAATACACAGCGTACAGCAATTGAAAGACACAGATCTTGTGAATCCAGACAATATTTCAGATTTTCTAAGTGTTTTACAGCGAAAACACAATATATCGTTATATTAGCATACCACATGTGCAAACATTACCCCAGCATTGATTCAAGGCAAAAAGAGCGATAACGTTATCACCACCAAAATATATTAATTTTTTCACTAACCTTCTCAGAATTCTTCAGATGACACTCCTGTAACATCATATTACAACATACATATAGAGTTTGTTCGAAAATGTGCATATTTAGCCACAAAAATCGTGGTTATACAATGAGAAAAGTAGCCAAGCTGGTCAGAAAATGTCGGGCGCCATCTTGGAAAGACACCTAGTCTAATCAATAAATAATCATAAACTTGACTAAAAAATACAGCGTGGACAGCAATTGAAAGACAAATTAGTTCTTAATGCAATCGCTGAATTACATTTTTAAAATTAACCTTACTGCGCAATACAGGGTGCGCCAAAGCGAAGCTACCCCAAAAAAAATGGCGGCTTATGCGTTTAACATTTTTCAACAGAACAACGATTTATCAGCATAAATAGTTCTTACTATTAGCTGAGCTTCCATCAGAATCTTGGGCAATGTGTCCTTTCTCCGGTCTAATCGTCTTTTGGTCGAAAGATGTCCTCTTGTCCTGTCGAAATGGCCACTAACGTTCGGCATGTACCGGAAAAATGTCCAACTCTTGAAAGTGCGTCACAAAGAAATGCCAGAAAATCGCAATAAACTGCTATAAACTGCTATAAGTCGGTTTAAATTAACTACCTTATGATGTCTTTAACACCTATAACGAATAAAAACATGACCGGGGATATAGAACTTGCTAAACCAAAGCTTGGAAGGAGGCCAGTCCGACGTCCATCGTGCGCCAAGCGCAGGGCAGAAAAGAAAGGTACTTCCGCAATTTGGGTTTATATAAAGTCCCAGATTGCGCAATCGACCCCATTCAAATTGTCACCACTTACTGACATCTAGAGGAAGGCGTAGGCAGTGTTTGTAGCCCCACAGCATTCACAGGGACTTATAAACTGACCTGGGAACAGAGGCCAAGATTTCTGAAATCTCACTCCCTGGCAGGAAAAGTGCTGTAGAATGAGTTCTGTTCCACCCACAGACATAATTCAAACGGTTTTAGAAACTAGAGATTGTTTTCTATCCAATAGTAATAATAATATGCATATTGTACGAGCAAGAATTGAGTACGAGGCAGTTTAATTTGGAAATGTAAAAAAAATAATAGTGCTAACAGCTCCCCCTATTGACAAAAGGAGAAACGTTGTTGAAAAGCATCAAATCGTTGGGAGACAGAGTCCTGTTTTAGGTGTGGGGCAATTGGTTATTGGAAAAGGGAGTGCATAGTGGGAATGGAACCTTCTGCATTCAAAGGAAAGGCCGCTATACATGCGTTTGCATCTTTTTTAAAAGAGCAACAACAAATCCTTTTGAGAGTAGCAGGAGAGGAAATGTCACATATCGGTGTATAGCCTCGGTTCGATCGATAGTGGTTCATAGAGATGACAGTTTCTATGTGAAGGAAGACGTATGAGATCACATCTTACCCAACTAGTAGAGGCCAGGGATCAAATATCGTGGATTCCTTATGATAAGAAATTTGCCAAATTTGCCACAGGAAAACGTCATTTGGGTTGAAGAATCTAGGCAAAATGCCAGGGGAATGGATTCTAAAGGTAACAAGTTTAAATTATCTGGCCAAACACTCCTTGCATACTCAGAAAGCCTTGGTTTTAACTTTTACTTGGTACTCATCCCGGATCCGGGAGCACCCTCATCAGTAAAAAAGCTGACTAGCATAGCCTAGCATAGCGCCACAAGTAAATACTAGCATCTAAATATCATGAAATCACAAGTCCAAGACACCAGATGAAAGATACAGATCTTGTGAATCCAGCCATCATTTCTGATTTTTTTAATGTTTTACAGGGAAGACACAATATGTATTTCTATTAGCTAACCACGATAGCAAAAGACCCAACTTTTTTTTCTCCACCATTTTTTTCCTGCATAGGTAGCTATCACAAATTCTACCAAATAAAGATATAAATAGTCACTAACCAAGAAACAACTTCATCAGATGACAGTCTGATAACATATTTATTGTATAGCATATGTTTTGTTCGAAAAATGTGCATATTTCAGTTATTTGTTCCAATAACTAATCATTACCTTGACTAAAAAATACAGGTTGGACAGCAAATGAAAGATACATTAGTTCTTAATGCAACCGCTGTGTTAGATTTTTAAAATTAACGTTACTACGACATACAGCGTGCGTTAAAGCGAGACCACACCGAAATTAATGGCGGAATAATAGTTTAACTTTTTCGACAGAAATTACGAATTAACATCATAAATAGTTCTTACTATTTGATGAGCTTTCATCAGAATCTTGTACAAGTTGTCATTTGTCCAGAATAATCGTTGCTCGGTTGTAGAAGGTCGTCTTCAACTGTGGAATTAGCATCAAACGTTAGCCATGTGGTGCAGACGTGTCCAACTCAGCATAACGCAGAACAAAGAAAATCCCGAAAATCGCAATATACTGATATAAACTGATATAACTCAGTTTAAAATAACTACATTATGATGTTTTTAACACGTATATCGAATAAAATCAGAGCCGGATATATCTAGCGCCTATAACAACAGCTTTTCAGGACGCAATCCTGAGGTCTGTCTCGCGTCATGACGAACGTAGAAAAGACTGCACCCCCGGTTCCAAGAGCTCTTATACGGCCTCAGATCTACCTAGACACCCCAATTCTCACTGCTTACTGACATCTAGGGGAAGGCGTATGCAGTGCATGTAGACCCATAGATTACATGCAAATTAATAAACTGACCCTGGAACAGAGCCCCCGATTTCAGATTTCTCACTTCCTGACAGGAAGTTTGCTGCAAAATGAGTTCTGTTTTACTCACAGATATAATTCAAACGGTTTTAGAAACTAGAGAGTGTTTTCTATCCAATAGTAATAATAATATGCATATTGTACGAGCAAGAATTGAGTACGAGGCAGTTTAATTTGGGAATGAATTTTTACAAAGTCGAAATGGCGCCCCCCTATTAAGAAAAAAATGTATTTACATTTTATGTCGTCTTATTCTGAAATAGATTTCTAGAATGTAAGAAAGGGTGGAGGGGTAACGAGGAATTAGCAAAGGGGTTACTAAACCTAAAATTAACTTTACGTTTTTTCAGTTAGTTCATGAACATTGTGGTGTGATGGTTATGGAGAATAGTGCATGCTAAATAAAAGATACATAAACATTGGTGGATTGAAACAAACATTTACTGATTGGAGTAAGGACAGTGGATTTACAATTATCATGTTTGGTTTATAATTAATAGTTTTGGCTTGCTGATTAAAATGTAGCATAGTGAATGCTAACGAAATGTACACTTTCTTTTCCAGAAGAGGGGCCAACAATTTGGACTAAGTATGCATTGAGATACTGATCTTTCATTACAGGGCCACTCGTGACAGGAAAAGAAGGGACAAAGGAGAAGCGTTATTACGGTTCTGTTTATAAATATACGTTCTTACAGGGATGATGTGTGCTAAGTTAAGAAGCTGGAATTCGAGTCCTAGACTCAAAGTAAGCACTAAGGACTGTCATTCTGAATTTGGGTTTGATCATTTGTAAAATGTTTTAGTTATGATTTGGGTACAGCGAGAGATAGTTGCTTTCAAACGGTGAGGGGTGGGTGCACTGCTACATTTATTAGGCATAGGAAAGCTCTAGAAACCTTATCTCTAAGTATCCTCCAAGAGGGAGTTTGTTAGAGAACTCACTGGATGATAGCTTGGGTCAACCATTAAGGTATTTTTGTTCTCTTTTGTTTTACCATGTCATCAGAATTGTACTGTTAAATCGCATCGATACATAGAGATAGCTGGATGATACGGTACAATTAATTGCATACAAGGCTCATAGTCTGTGTTTTGCGATAACACCCATGGATGAAAATTAAGGAGAGGGCATGGAGACCAGCATAACATGGGCTGAGAACGTAACTGATGGACGGTTCTTTCCCCAGTTTTAGTCATATCAAGGGTGGTGTGAAGTTGTTAAACATGTACTTATTTCTCTTTCCTTTTCAGTCAATATGTTTTTAGGTTTCGTGGAACATAAGAGTGATCATTGTTCCAGAGGAGGGACTGATGTATATTGACTAATTGATTTGAGAATGTTTTTGCATGTTTATAACTGTAGAAGTGCATTAGGAGTAGTGACTAGTGTGTTATGGGTTAGATGGAATGGTATATGTGCAAATGTATATGTAGTAGGAGGCGAGGTGTTTGAGACAGAATGTTTACATAGGGCTGTTAAGAGGGATGGAACGTGACTGCAGTGGAGATCTGTGGGGGCTCATAAATGAAGGTCGTGGTGATAGAGGAGTATCCTTCCCAGAAACTAGGTATATTGTTACAGGAGATAGCTCATAGGAGAGGGAGGACAGCTAACTGTGCACAATGTAGAGAGTATTATGAAGTTAAATTGAACATTACACATACCCAGATCATGGTGAGAGTAGAAGAGATAGTGGTGGCATTTCAGACACTATGGTAAACTTTCAAGAAACCTGTGACTTAGAGTTTTGTTAGGTTGGATATTATTCCAACCCATTGACGCTAGGGGTCAGATTATTATATATTTTTTTTAAATAACATTCCCAAGGTAAACGGACTATTTCTCAGGTCCAGATCTTAGAATATGCATATAATTTACAGATTAGGATAGAAAACACTCAAAAGTTTCCAAAACTGTCAAAATATTGTCTGTGAGTATAACAAAACTGATTCTGCAGAAGAAAACCTGAGAAAATCTAACCCGGAAGTGATTTTTTTTAATTTTTTTTATCTGTGTTTCCTGGCCCGTCTTTCTTCCATTTAAATGGGTATCAACCAGATTCATTTTCCAATGGCTTCCTCAGGCTGTGACCAGGCTTAAGACATAGTTTCAGGCTTTTATTTTGAAAAATGAGCGAGATTTTTCAAAACGAGTCAGGTGTCCTCTGATTAGTTCCTGCGCGCGAGAGGGTAGCTCTCCATTTTCTTTTTCTCTCTTATTGAATAGGTTACGGTCCGGTTGAAATATTATCGATTATGTTTGATAAAAACAACCTGAGGATTGATTATAAAAAACATTTGACATGTTTCTACGACCATTACGGATACTTTTTGGAATTTTCGTCGAACGGAACGAGGCTTTGGTTTTCTGAACATTTGCGCGTTGGGTTGGGTTGCGCGTTGCAACCCAAATGGCGTTTTTTTGTTATGAAAGTAATATTTATCGAACAAAAATAACATTTGTTGTGTAACTGGGAGTCTCGTGAGTGCAAACATCCGAAGATTATCAAAGGTAAGCGATTAATTTTATTGTTTTTCTGACTTTCGTGACCAAGATAACCAAGCTAATATAAGGTTAACTGTTCTAGCATTGATTGATACACTCACAAAAGCTTAGATTGCTTTCGCTGCAAAGCATATTTTCAAAATCTGACACAATAGGTGGATTAACAACAAGCTAAACTGTGTTTTGGTATATTTCACTTGTGATTGCATGATTATAAATATTTTTTGTAATATTTTTGAATCTGATACGTTTGGGAATTTTCTTCCATTTATTGTGTAACTGGGAGTCTCGTGAGTGCAAACATCTGAAGATTATCAAAGATAAGCGATTAATTGTATTGCTTTTCTGACTTTCGTGACCATGCTAATTTGGGGCTAGCTGTTGTAGCATTGATTGATACACTCACAAAAGCTTGGATTTCTTTCGCTGTAAAGCATTTTTTCTAAATCTGACATGATAGGTGGATTAACAACAAGCTAAACTGTGTTTTGGTATATTTCACTTGTGATTGCATGATTATAAATATTTTTTGTAATACTTTGCGCGCTGCAATTCAGCGGTTGTTTAGGAAAATGATCCCGTAAAAGGGATCCGTAGCGCAGAGAAGTTAAATATCTTTCCCAATTTCTAACAGCCGGAAAACACTTGACAGATTACATGCAGTAGTTGTTCTCACGGCAGTCGCTGTAGGGACCGTAATTGAAGGAGGCTATAGTCATGGGCCATGTTAATAGTAGCAGGGATTACTTTAGTAGCATTGTTGGGATATCAGTTTATGAGGACTTCATGCCACATGGCTTGGTAACTGGGAGACCGATGGGAGTACAGGGGGGTGTTGGGTCTGGGAGCTACTTTAAACATGTTGGGTTATGTTGGTTTCATTGGTTAGTGCATCATAAGAAAGAGGATAGATGTTGGGGTAATTGTACTCTAAACAACATTTTGAAGGCATTGATGTGAAAGCATATAGAGTGTTGAGTTACCTCAAGAGGATGTAGCGTTAATTAGAGATACGCACTTGCCTATCAGGTGACATGTCTATCAGGTGGCAATGGAGGAGATGGGGAACAAAGTGAAAATGGCATGGCTTGGGAAGACCTCTCTGAACCTGGGGCCAGAAAGGGGAAGACTGGGTGAAAGCATGAGGAGGCTTTTTAGGGCTTTCATTTTTGTGGAATCCCAGATTCCCAGTCAAAAACGTTTGACATGTTTCTACGAACATTACGGATACTTTTTGGAATTTTCGTCTGCCTTTCAGGACCGGAACAAGGCTGTAGTTTTCTGAACATAACGCGCAACCCAAATGGCGTTTTTTTTTTATAAAAGTAATATTTATCGAACAAAAATAACATTTATTGTGTAACTGGGAGTCTCGTGAGTGCAAACATCCGAACATTATCAAAGGTAAGCGATTAATTTTATTGCTTTTCTGACTTTCGTGACCATGCTAATTTGGGGCTAGCTGTTCTTACTGTTTTGTCTAGTGATTGATAAACTCACAAACGCTTGGATTGCTTTCGCTGTAAAGCATATTTTCAAAATCTGACACGATAGGTGGATTAACAACAAGCTAAGCTGTGTTTTGGTATATTTCACTTGTGATTTCATGATTATAAATATTTTTTGTAATATTTTTGAATTTGGCGCTCTGCAGTTTAGCGGTTGTTGTTGATAAATGATCCCGGTACCGGGATCTGTGCGTCAAGAAGTTAAAGTCATCGCCTATTCAATTCCCTGTAATATATGGATCTGTTTGCACTTCCTACGCCTTCCACTAGATGTCAACAGTCAGTAGAACGTGGAATGAAGCTTATGCTGTGTTGTGGGACCGGATGGGAGGTGTTTGAGTCAGTGGTCTGGCAGAGTGCCAGTTCTTGGTCACTCACTTTCCTCATGATATCGTCATGCGTTCCATTACTTATAGAGACTGAAAAGAATGCTCCGGTTGGAACGTTATTGGATATATATGATAACAACATCCTGAAGATTGATTCTCTACTAAGTTTGACCAGTTTATTCGACTTGTAATATAACTTTTTGAAGTTTCCGTCCGACGCCTGCCTGCATCTGCACGAGCGTTTGGACATGTGTACTACACATGCTAGCAAAATTAGCTAATTGGACATAAGTAATGGACATTTTCGAACAAAACAACAATTTATTGTGGAACTAGGATTCCTGGCACTGCATTCTGATGAAGATAATCAAAGGTAAGGGAATATTTATGATGTAATTTCGTATTTCTGTTGACTCCAACATGGCGGAGAAATGTTGTTAAATCTGTGCGCCGTCTCAGATTATTGCATGGTGTGCTTTTTACAAAAGTTTTTTTTAAATCTGACACAGCGGTTGCATTAAGAACAAGTGTATCTTTAATTATATGTAAAACATGTATCTTTCATCAAAGTTTATGATGAGTTATTCTGTTTTTTGACGTGGCTCTCTGTAATTACTCCGGATATTTTGGAGGCATTTCTGAACATGGCGCCAATGTAAACCGAGATTTGTGGATATAAATATGCACATTATCGAACAAAACATAAATGTATTGTGTAACATGATGTCATATGAGTGTCATCTGATGAAGATGTTCAATGGTTAGTGATTCATTTTATCTCTATTTCTGCTTTTTGTTACTACTATATTTTGCTGGGAAAATGGCTGTGTTTTTCTGTGGCTATGTACTGAGCTGTGTGTGTGTGTGTGTGTGTGTGTGTGTGTATGTGTGTGTGTGTGTGTGTGTGTGTGTGTGTGTGTGTGTGTGTGTGTGTGTGTGTGTGTGTGTGTGTGTGTGTGTGTGTGTGTGTGTGTGTGTGTGTGTGTGTGTGTGTGTGTGTGTGTGTGTGAGAGAGAGAGCTTTTCTTTAACATCTGTTGGGAGAAATGACTGCTTTACAGTTCATGAGGGTTACCTAGTCACACATATGAAGTTTGGAAAGATGTGACTTTTTTAACTCTTCGAAACAGACACTTTGACCCCAATTAAAGGCACTTCCGGTTAGCACAGGAAGCTTAAAGTAAACACATATCCTCATTGGGGTAGGCTTTTACAGAATCCTGAGTTCAAAGTCTTTACGTTAAGACCTGACTGATTTACACAGGGTTGAATGCAATATTTCTCACAAACTGCAGGTTGGGTATGGCAAAACACTTTTAGGGTGATTTTAACCACTTCCGGTTGCTCCAGGAAGCTTAGAATCGACACAAGTAGACCTCATAGTGGCCTGATGGATTGTTATCAAAGACAGGTTCATAAGGCATTATTAACCCACATAGGCTTCAGGTTGAATTTAGGTTAGCAGGCAATGTATTCCTATGGGTTGAGATGTCATTGTAATCTGTGAGATGAAAAAACCCTGTTTTCACTGTTAAGAGTTAATGCCACACGGTCAAGGTTAGGCTTGCACAGATCGGGAGGACCTTAGGAACATTCCTGTGGTTGAATTGTCCTTCTAAACCTAACGGTTTCGCCGCTGTCCCCCAAAAGCACCTGACATTTTTAAAGCTTTTTTTCACGGTTGCCGAGCGAGCTACGTTGAACTCGTCACTGCCTAGAGATTATGGTAATGCCATTGCAGGCTCTGTTTGTCTTTAAGCCCCATACTGTGTCACTCCATCCCTGCTGTGTGTGTGTGTGTGTGTGTGTGTGTGTGTGTGTGTGTGTGTGTGTGTGTGTGTGTGTGTGTGTGTGTGTGTGTGTGTGTGTGTGTGTGTGTGTGTGTGTGTGTGTGTGTGTGTGTGTGTGTGTGTGTGAGAACTTTTTCTTTGACATCTGTTGGGAGAAATGACTGATTTACAGTTCATGAGGTTTGCCACACATATGAAGTTTTGTGGCCTCTTTAACCCTTCGAAACAGCCTTTATGACCCCAATTTAAGGCACTTCCGGTTGACACAGGAAGCTGAAAGTGAACACATATCCTCCTTGGGGTAGGCTCTTACAGAATTATGAGTTTTAAGTCTTTACAATTAAGAACGGACTTATTCACAGAGGGTTGAATGATTGAGTGTTATTTCAGAAAACACAGAAAATCATAGAAATCACATAGAGTTCCGAAACCCACCAGTTTGTCTGAACTGGATCTGTATTTTATTTTTTTAAATTTTAACATTTCTTTGAACATCACCAATTGTACATTGTACGAATTCTCTTAAATTATGATAGATATATGGCTGGTAATTTTTTCCTTACACCGTAAGTTAATGTACTTTGATGTGAAGCGGTCAAATTAGCGCTCTATTTTCATTTTTGACCTTTAACTTCTTTGGGCTGCAAGCCCGAAGCCGGGCGCAATATGTCAACAGCCACTTCAAGTGCAGGGCGCGAAATTCAAAATATATTTTTTAGAAATATTTAACTTTCACACATTAACAAGTCCAATACAGCATATGAAAGATAAACATCTTGTGAATCCAACATTAAAATGTTTTACAGCGAAAACACCACGTATATTTATGTTAGCTCACCACCAAATACAAAAAAGGACAGACATTTTTCACAGCACAGGTAGCATGCACAAAACCAACCTAACTAACCAAGAACCAACCAAACTAACCAAGAAACAACTTCATCAGATGACAGTCTTATAACATGTTATTCAATAAATCTATGTTTTGTTCGAAAAATTTGCATATTTGAGCTATAAATCAGTTTTACATTGCAGCTACCATCACAGCTACCGTCAGAAATAGCACCGAAGCAGCCAGAGTAATTACAGACACCAACGTCAAATACCTAAATACTCATCATAAAACATTTCTGAAAAATACATGGTGTACAGCAAATGAAAGACAGACATCTTGTGATTCCAGCCAATATTTCCGATTTCTTAAGTGTTTTACAGCGAAAACACAATATAGCATTATATTAGCTTACCACAATAGCCAGAAACACAAGCCATTTACCAGCAGCAAAAGTTAGCAATCGTAACAAACCAGCAAAAGATATATAATTTTTTACTAACCTTGATAAGCTTCATCAGATGACAGTCCTATAACATCAGGTTATACATACACTTATGTTTTGTTCGAAAATGTGCATATTTAGAGCTGAAATCAGTGGTTATACATTGTGCTAACGTAGCAACTTTTTCCCACAACGTCCGGATATTTTTCTGACACTCACATATTCTGACCAAATAACTATTCATAAACATTACTAAAAAATACATGTTGTATAGGAAATGATAGATACACTAGTTCTTAATGCAATCGCCGTGTTAGAATTCAAAAAATAACTTCATTACGACATGCAGTTTACGTTATGGCGAGAGCGTGCCCAAAATCTGGGCGCAAACTACTAGTTCACATGTTCGACAGATATATGAAATAGCATCATAAAATGGGTCCTACTTTTGATGATCTTCCATCAGAATGTTGTACAAGGGGTCCTTTGTCCAGAACAATCGTTGTTTGGATTTAGAATGTCCTCTTCTCCAGTCAATTAGCACGGAAAGCTAGCAAAGTGGCGCGAAGCTCTCCTTCCTGAACATACGCAGACAAAGCAACACGCCTAACGTCCCGAAAAAAATTCAATAATCTATTAAAACTATATTGAAAAAACATACTTTACGATGATATTGTCACATGTATCAAATAAAATCAAAGCCGGAGATATTAGTCGTCTATAACGACAGCTTTACAGAAGGCAATACCAGGTCACTTCTCGCGCGTTCCAGAAAACAGGAAATTGGGGTCACGTCATGCCAAGAGCTTTTATTCGACCTCAGATGATGTTATACACTCCATTTCTTCTCTAACTGCCTGTTGACATCTAGTGGAAGGCGTATGAAGTGCATGTATACTAATAAATATCAAGCACATTTATAGGCAGGCCCTAGAACAGAGCATCGATTTCAGATTTTCCACTTCCTGTCAGGAAGTTTGCTGCAAAATGAGTTCTGTTTTACTCACAGATATAATTCAAACGGTTTTAGAAACTAGAGAGTGTTTTCTATCCAATAGTAATAATAATATGCATATTGTACGAGCAAGAATTGAGTACGAGGCCGTTTGAAATGGGCACCTTTTATCCAGGCTACTCAATACTGCCCCTGCAGCCCAAAGAGGTTAATCCCAGAAAAATGGCCTTAACTCAAAAAGCGTTGAGGCCTCGACACCATCTTGTTTCGGGGCTAACAGCCCATTAGTCCAAACCTATGCTCGCCAAGTTTCGTCTTCGAAGTCTTTTCGGTTTAGGAGAAATGGCCATGTCGTGATTGGTGATGTTTTGTACATTTGCAATAAGATTCCATTTGCCATCTGGTGGAATTTACCGGGACAGCGGAAAAATGACCAAAATTTGAACATTTTATAAAACGGAAACCGAATGTCCGAGAGACTTCGTTCGATGACTTCCCGGAAGATCTGGCCCCGGTGCACGGCCCACTGCCATCGGCGAATTTTACAAACATTCGCGGACGTCTAGTAAGGGACCGTACATTTGCAATATTGAGTTTCTCATCGATCATAGAGCAAATGCCAAAAAGTGCCCTTCATGTATGTAAATTAGATATTTATGTATTTCATTTTCAATAAATGTGTTTTTACTTTGTCGTTATGGGGTATTGTGTGTGGATGGCGTAACACAACAAAATGTGGAATAAGTCAAGGGGTATCAATACTTTCTGACTGCAATGTATATTTCTTTCTGCCATGTCTTGCCCTTTATCAGATCCTTCATCCATATATTCAGTATAGAGGCCAGCCATAGTGACTGTGAGGCTTAATCCTAATCCATTTGTGGCTTGTTGTTTTGATTAAGTGGTCACGGGGCTTGGCTGAGAAGACACTTGGCGATATTAACTACCAGCCTATAGCCATGGACTGGACTAGAGAGAGCTATACTACACCTGGAGCATGACTGAGGCCATGTGTGTACCAACCTAGAGGTACCACCCATCATCCCAAAAACAACTGGAACAAGTTGTCTTCTGTTTGAATAAATATGTCTGAAAAATCCTCCAAACATCCCTTTATCTTCCCTCAACGTGTTCTGGAGGCTGACAGGACAGTAAAGAGTTAGAAAAATAAGGTCTTTGCTGCTGATGTGCTAAAATACTGAGGGAGAGACCTCATCGTGGAGAGGCAACCTGGCCAGGTAAGATGGGTCTTGCAATTGTGGTGCAGTTTTCTAGTGTGATGAGGGGATTTGACTGCTTGAAATAGAGAAGATTGTTGTAAAATATGATCATTATAGGCTTTGTTGGTTGACTATAATGTCAATCTAATCTTGCCAGGCCCATTATATATTTTCAAATATTAATCAATCACAGAACAGTTAATTAAATGCACATTTGAATCATGGAAATAGTGCTTGTAAATTTCTTCAATGAAAAAATGCATTTTTTTTAATTTTATTTTTTTATATATAAATACAATTGTACCTCACACAAGGTCATGGGATGTGGCTTTGCAAAATCAGACCAGCTGAAGAAACGCGACAGAGAAAGTAAATGCTTTTTCTCATGTATTATCACCTCTTTAAACAATTAAACCTTTATAAACCAGTTTGGATTAGCCTAGAGAGAAATTAACTCATCTTCTCTGTCGTGTTTTTCTGTTACTTATAGCCAGCCTCTTAGTCCCAGGTAAAGTCTTACAATTCAATATTTGGTTAATTCAACTTTGTTTTCAAAATGAACATCAATGTTATTATCATCATCACATACTGTGCAAGATAACACTTGATTAACTAAGATTAACACTTGTACTTCTTTGGTTTATGTGTCTTTGTTTCCTACAACGTGATGTGAAGCTGCCACAGGTGAGTCAGTCAGTCTTCAGCTCGAGGACTAAATCACCACAGATCATTATGGGGTATTGGAGGATCTGAATTTGTAATCTATGACTGAGTGTTCCAGTAGTTACCGTTAACATTATCATCAGACAAGCTAAGAATAGCTGTAGAACTTTTCAGACAGGTATCAGACACTCAGACAAGCTACAAATAGCTGTAATACTGCTTTAAAAAAAACTGAAGTGAAACAAATAAAGATACAGTGGGTCCCATAATGATAACTAGCTACATTTGCACGGTAAACCTGTGTGTTCTTTTGGTAATGGGATTGCGATAGCAATGAGAGGGTTATGACTTCAATTCCCACAGGAATCACATACTGTAAGTGCCTATGTGTTGTAATATGCTCTCTCTCGACACTACTCATTCCCCCAGCAATGAGGGCAGCTCTCCTGATCCAACGTTGGTACCGTCAGTACGTGGCACGGCTGGAGATGAGACGCAGGTGCACCTGGAACATCTTCCAGTCCATCGAGTACGCAGGAGAGCAGGATCAGATCAAGGTGGGACAACTACACATTCATATGACACCATGTGATTCTTTTATTTATTGTTTTCAAATAGAATTGAATCAATTATGTATTTTCTTCTTCTTGTTCTTCTTGTTCTTCTACTTGTTCTTTGACTTCTTTATCTCAGCTCTACAACTTCTTTGGCTACCTCATGGATCACTTCACTCCAGCCAGCAGTGAGCGTAAGCTATCCTCTCACCTCATCCCCAGGCTATAGGCGAAGAAGTCAGGTGTACGAGATTAGGGATGTCCAACATGGCACCCTATTCTCCATATTGTGCACTACCTATGGGCCCTGGTCAAAAGTAGTGCACAACATAGTGAATACTAGATTGCCATTGGGGATGCAACCCAGCTTTCCTCCCATTAGCTCATTTGACTAATTACCTACAGTACGTCCTCTGAAAAACCTGTGTCCTATCTCCGTCTTAGGGAACCTGATCTCACACATCTTCCGTGAGAACAACATCTGCCATAATGTAGATTGGGAGAGGTACTTCTGCTACAAGAGCATTGAGGTACCAGAGCTGTACTCTGGTCCCCACCTCTCTTTCCCCATAACATGTTCCAATGCAGCTGAGCTGGTGGAGGCCTTCAAGAACAAACAAGTAGGTATTCCTACTCACAAGTGATCCAGCAAGCAAGGGTAGGCAGGGCCATCAGTGGCCTCCATGTGCCAAACATCCATTCTACCACCAACTGTTGGGCAGAGGCTTGCCATTATGCTAGTTTTCTCTGCTGACTGCCCTCTGTTGTTGACTTTCTACTAACGACTTTCCTCTCATTTCTCGTTTTCCCTCAAGCATTCTGTTCTTCTCTGTCTGTTTTTCCCAGTAGCAGCTCCATTCTCGCTATGTCCTTCAGCTCCTTGGGGAGACCTGGAGGCTGCTGAGGATCCTCCCCAACATCAGTCAGATCTCCACCTGCCACAACAAGGAGATCACCATCTGTGGTAGAAACATAACCACACATCAGGCTTTTAAACAATTCACTGGTTGTATAGCTTTATTGCTTCTTATGTTTTACCAACTTGTCACTCACTGGTAAACCCTCTCCCCCCCAACAGGAGACTTACATGGGCATCTTGAGGATCTTTTGTTGGTCTTCTACAAGGTGGATGCCACTTTTTTGTCAACGCACCACATCACAATTCACATGACATGGTTCTCATTCATAATGAATGCAAACTAATTTAAGCTTTCTTTAAGAAGTATTTGACATGTGCTTACCTATCTTGATCAGAATGGTTTACCATCGTCTGAGAAGCCGTATGTCTTCAATGGAGACTTTGTGGATCGAGGAAAAGATTCCCTGGAGATCCTCCTCATCCTGTTTTCCTTTCTCCTGGTCTATCCTAATGATGTCCATCTGAACAGAGGCAACCACGAGGACCATATCGTTAACCTAAGGTACTATCAGACATACTGTATGTACAGTATAATCCCTGCACTAACATACATAACATGAACATGTCTACTTCTGCCAAGCTTCCCAGGAAAGCAATGAAAACAGTCAAGCAGTGCTAAAAATAGCCCACATTAACATATGTAGATGACATTCCTATTCTGACAATTATGATACTTACTTAGATAATACCTTTGATGATACATGGTTATAACATCTACAGAAAATACAGAAATGCCAAAGGTGGAGGTGTTGCCGTTTACATTCAGAACAAGTGATCACACTACAGTAGCCATATCTAGGAAAACCAACATTCCAAAGGCTGGGCCTAATATAGTGTACAAGAGGTCATACAATATGTTTTGTAGTGATTCCTATGTTGTTGATGTAAATAATATTTGTTGGTCTGTTGTGTGTAATGAGGAGCAACCAGATGCTGCAATTGACACATTTATGAAGTTGCTTATCTCAGTTACTAATAAGCATGCACCCATTAAGAAAATGACTGTTATTAAAGCTGTTAAATCCCTGTGGATTGTTGAGGAATTGAAAAATTGCATGCTTATTAGTAACTGAGGAAAAAGGAACGGCAAATAAGTCTGGCTACATAACCGATTGGCAAACAGGGCAGAACAGCTCTACTTATTTTTGTTAGAAGTGTTAACATGCTGAATGCACCGAGGTGTCTGTTAAAACTACTAGCACACAGCTCGGACACCCATGCATACCCCACAAGACACGCCACCAAAGGTCTCTTCACAATCCCAGAGTCAAGAACAGAATATGAGAGGTGCACATAGAGCCATGGCTACATGGAACTCTATTCCACATCAGAAAACTGATGCAAGCAGTAGAATTGGATTTCAAAAACAGATAAAGTACACCTTATGGAACAGCGGGGACTGTAAAGAGATACACATAGGCACAGACACACATACACATGATAAGACACGCACTCTACACTCGTGCACCTGGATGTTGTATTGTAAATATGTGGTGATGGAGTGGTGGCCTGAATGTGCTGGGTAAGGTGTTATGAAAAGTAATGTCATGTAGTATATTAAACTGTTATGTTGCTGGACCCCAGCAGCTAATGGGATCCATGATAAATACAAATACAAATATTTCTTCTCTGGTATTCCCCAGTAGAAACATAATTCAACACACTTTTCTTTTCCCCCAGATATGGCTTCACCAAAGAGGTGCTTGGAAAATACAGGGTAGGTCTCACCTTGTGTCATTCTATAACATTGGATAATTGTTCAAATTGCTTTGCCTCTGCCCCAAACCAAGTGTTTCAAAAAATAACTATGATTTTCCCAGAGCAGTCCTATTTATTTGATATGGATGAACCACATCATAGATAATTTATTCTGCTAATCAGAATCATCTAATCTTCCTGAGTATTATGTTAACCAGTGATCAGAGTCCACTTATATCAAGCCTATCTATTTCAGTGTGTAATGTGGGTCACTCTCCCTCTTGACTAAGGAGATTACAGGATCTTTCTCTCCGTCAACTGTGTGACTCTTCGTGACTCTCTTTCTCTTCCTCTTCCTCTCTATCTTTGTGTGTTTGTGTACGTGTGTCAGTCAGTCAGTCTTAAATAGCCAGCACACTGACCCAGTTAGTCAGGAATACCTGTTTGTTTTAGGTTACATGGTTACAGTAGCCAATGGATAAACTGTTGGTAGATAACACCATCCACATCCACTTAGTGCTTGATTAAAGACCTACTGTATTTGATGTGTTAATAGTGTGTATCCCAAAAGGCAAAAATAGCACTACACAGGTTACTGCACAGGCTTTATAGTTTTCAATATAATCAATGACGCTGACATGTTGAATCTTATACTAACTTATGCATAATAAGAAATATTCTGATCGACATTGTTGTCGCTTGACTTGTGCTTAGCTTCATGGCAAGAAGATTCTAAAGCTTCTCCAGAAGATCTTTAGCTGGTTGCCCCTGGCGACAGTAATTGACCACAAGGTGTTGGTTCTGCACGGCGGTATCTCAGACACCACGGACCTTCACCTCATATCCAGGGTGGACAGACACAAAGTAAAACCTCACTAACACCTCACTTAAAGGAATAGTTCACCTGTAATAAAGTATAACCTCACAGAACCCTTCTCTTTAGTTCACCCACATTACTTAAATGTAGCTGAGCATCAATTAGACACTAATTGATGATTCATCTTAGTCTATTCTAGCCTTAGTATAGACAGGTGTAATGTCCCTAAATATCCCTAAACCTAAATATATAGTGGGGCTGAGAAGCTTAAGTTGATTGCATGCCCAGATCACTTTTCTCATTGTTAAATAATGTCTGTGCTAAGTACAGCATTGCTCACTGTAGAATGGATCATGACAATACTTGCATCTGTAGTATGTTTCAGCTCTCCGGCCTCCCAAGAGGAAGAGGCAAAACAGGTCAGGTATGACCGACTCCGATCTAGAAGACGATGACCCAACCGCCAAGTCTGTGGACAGCAGCAGGCGCCGGGTCCACTCCCTGACCCACAGCAGCAGCACAGGGACCAGGCATGAGGTCCAGCGTCGCTCCCTGCAGGGCCTGAACAACAGGGTGACCTGCTCTGTAGAAGAGGAGCTGAAGGAGAGACGCAGGCAGGCCGGACTTAGCCAGTCCTACGGAGACCTCCGTAACTCCCTGACTAACTCTGACTCTGACCCAGACCCAGACTCTGGAGAGCTGCTGGAGTCGTACGGGGGCGAGTGGAAACAGGTAACTGAGATCATACACCATTTACATCACATATATTTGTTAGAGTATGATTAAAGACAAAATAACAGTTGGTGATGTTTTAGGAGGATTATTCATATTGGGGTGAAAGGATTAGGATAGCAGGCGCTGATGGAGTTAAAGGCTGATATTTGTTTATATTATGGGGTGGAATTGATTTGAGTTCTACCTGTATTTGAAGAATAGCAAAGATGATTGAAAGCAAGAGATAGACTGATTTGGGTGGACATTGTTAGTCTACAGAACCAGTGAAAGGCCACCCCCCTAGTGGTGGTGTTAACTAGTAACTACACCCTGGTGTTGTCTGTCTGGGCTGCAGATTGTAGACATGCTATGGAGTGACCCCATGCCCCAGGATGGCTGTGTTCCCAATGAGGTGCGAGGTGGAGGATGTTACTGGGGTCCTGATGTGACAGAAGAGGTCCTGCGACGTCACAACCTCACGCTGCTCATACGCTCACATGAGTGCAAGCAAGAGGGCTACGAGTTCTGCCACAACCGCAGGGTGAGGAAGACCACAGACATAGCACAATCAAAAGAGAATGAAATATGCAATAAACTGTAGCAAAATGTTTTTATTGCAGTCATCTATTTGAAATAAAAAAGGAATACAAACGCTGTGAGTGTTTGATAAAATCCTCTAAGAGTAGGCAAAATAGCTTTGAGATCTAAAGCAAAATAGAACCTTCCAATTATGCTTGTTCTTTCTCTTTCTCTAGGTCCTAACCATATTTTCTGCATCTAACTACTATGAGGTGGGAAGCAACAGAGGAGCGTACATCAGGATGGGTCCTGACCTGGTGCCTCACTTCATCCAGTACCAGGCCAACAGGGCTACTAGGGCGCTCACACTGAGACAAAGGTAACATAGGTCACACGAGCCATAGATAGATGCTTAAATGACTCTGGGACACAAGCAGCCCAATTCTGATATTTTTCCCCACTAATTAGTATTTTGACCAATCAGATCAGCTCTTTTGCCAATAATTGGGGAAAAAGATCAGAGTTGGACTGCCTGTGTAAATGCAACCATTGTGTCATCTGTGTGGAGAGGGTCATGAAATGGCACTCTGAACAATTGAATATCAGACTAAAAGATTACCTCAGATGTGTATGATATGTCTGACATCTCACACATACTGTGCTTCACTAAAAACCCTGCAGTGAATTCCTTGTATACCTCAGACACATTTTCCACTGTGTGTGATGTGGTTGATGCCTTCTGTTTTCAGTGTTGGGCGGACTGAGCGTTCAGCTCTCAGGGCTTTGAGGGAAAAGCTGTTTGCACATAAGTCAGACCTTATCAGTTCCTTTCAAGAATACGACCCGGAAAATACAGGTACTGAACCACGCACTCACCGTTTCACTCATATCACAACTACCAGGAACCTCTGTTCCCCTTAGTACTTTAGTGAATACATTATATAATGTTGACTACTATTCATCACCACCTAGTGGCAACAGTATATTTAGCAGTCTTAAAATCCTATCATAAAGGTTCCAAATGTACACTGAATGGTGTCAACATCAAATCATGATTTATAGCGTCTCTCTCTGTGATGATTAAGTGTCTTTATGGCCCAGTATAGGATATAGATAAAAGTTCTCTATGCAGTAAAAAGTCTGTCAGTGTTTTATGTTTATCTGTGTGATCACTGCATGGTCTGGTCTCTCTCTGTGGCTGTGTTGAGACTGGGTTTACCTTGAAGTGTTAGCGTAGCAGTTTGAGGCTGACTGTGTGACTGCTGCATGGTCTCTGTAATGGCTTTGTGGTGTGGTCTCTCAGGGCTGATCTCTCTGGGCCACTGGGCCTGTGCCATGGAGGCTGTGTTGAGGCTGGGTCTACCCTGGAGGGTGCTGCGGTCTCAGCTAGTGGGAGACACTCTGGATGGCATGCTGGACTATCATCTCTGGTTCAGAGAACTGGCCATCACCGAGCCCAACACAGAGGTGAAGTTTACTAACACACAAACGTATACATACGCACGCATGCACACACACACAACAGCAAACAAGGACCTAACAATATTCCTGGTCGCTGCCTTTTATCTACCAGCTCTCGAATGCCAGTCTGCTTGAGACCATGTATAAGCACCACTCCAACCTAGAGACCATCTTCAGGATCATAGACACAGACAACTCAGGTGAGTAAATAATCAGCTTGGCCCAGATACCTGCCCTGTTGTGTTTTACAAACATTAACTTTCTCAAGCCTCTCAGGCCCCTCTGTCATAACACAGAGAGCTTATTAGTAACAAGCTGCATATGATGTTCCATTGAAAACAAAGAGATTAATTGCACTGCATTGATCCCCAGAGGGAATATTGGATGTGTCACCAGCATAGGACCTACAGGAACAACAGACACACGTGTAACAGACGTTGCGCTTGTTTAACAGTATTTAACTAGTCCAGTCAGTTAAGAAATTCTTAATTACAATGACAAACTATAGCCTACTGTAGGCTATCCTAAAAGCCCACACTGGTGGTATTCGATCTCAGATCCTCTGCCTTGTGCAAACACGTGATTGCATCCCTTGACCAATTACACTATAGAAAAGCTAGTGAATCGATAGGGCAACTAGAGACATTTCAAGCTGGTGAGTGAGGTTACAAATCCAACTCTGTTACACAGGCACACATCAGAACATAGACCTGATGTACTTTATTTTTCCTTGTCTGATCTGTGGGCTATATCTTACATGTGAAATAAACCCATTCGATTGAGTATAAATCAGTACCATATGAAACCAGGTTTTAAAATTGCAGATTGTCACCGTCTTTCACTCAAAGACCCCTAAAAATTTTCTGGTGCACTACAGATTAAATAATGTGTGGACATGGGGGGGGAAACACATTTCTATTCAAATATGTAAAGCTGAAGCAACCAGATCCCACAATAGAAATGTAAAGGTCATTCCCGATTGAGTCGACATATTGCATTCACGGTTAACACTGCATTTAAAATGTCAATCACGCTTTAATGCTGAACTTCCATGATGCAGATTGAATAGAGCCCATGATCTAAAATACAAAGCACTATTCTATTTCATTGTCTCCCAGGTCTGATATCGTTTGAAGAGTTCCGTCAGACGTGGAAGCTGCTTAGCTCCCATCTGCAGACAGAGATCAGTGACGAGGCCATCAGTGACCTGGCCGTCTCCATCGACTTCAACAAAGACGGCAGCATAGACATCAACGAGTTCATGGAGGCCTTCCGGCTAGTGGGAGGAGACCTACTGCAGAATGAAGGTGACCCCCACTGACACACATCTTCAACAGGAAATATATTACTACAAACTGGAATCTATTCATTGCAATCAATGGTCAACAGTATCATAGGAGGGCTTCCAGACGACCTACTGCAACAAGGGAGATGATGACCCACTGATAAAGCACTTCAAGAGGAAATACAGTACATTACTAACAACTGGAATCTACCCATTCAAATCAATAGCCTAGCCCTGGAGGGGGTCAACAGTATGATCGGACGAGGGCTTTCAGCAACCTGCTGCCACATGAACAGTAGTCTTGCTTGCCAGCCTCATGGTGCTCCATCATGCTGTGGGGGTGGGGACTACATGAATGCTAGTGAAAAGGGAGGGGGATGAACCTCTTGAGTTTATTTTTCTCTGATACCCACTTCTAGAGAAAATATACTACAAACTGGGAATCTACTTATTCCAATCAATGGACCTATTTCCAGCATCTCAAAAAGGACAGATATTGAGAGCCAATGAGAAAAGATGCAACATCATCAGAAAAAAGGACAAGATGGAAAAGATTTTGGGGCATACTTGATTATTCATACAGGCCTCTCTCAATAGGTGACCATAATAATATTATGACCTAAGGAAATATTGATTCTATAGATGAAAACTATACAGCCATTGGCTAGTCATTGTGTAAGTGAGAGACCCAGACAGAACACAGTATATGGATTTGCAAAGCATTCGTTTTAGAAATGGTGCCTATACTTGTGTAACAGATTAAGAATGTACCGGATAAACTCACCCACAGACTAAAATGTTGCCAATGAATCAGATCCTTTTTAGTGTAACAACTGGTTTGTATGTTGTCAAGCGGCATTCATGGGAGACAGAGGACCCTGGTTCAAGCCCAGTCAGAGGCAGATTGAGGGAGGAAACAAAGCTGCTAAGCTAGCACTGACGCCGGTTACACTTGGGTAAGAAAGAGATCCAAACACAGGAGTCATGTTGAAAAAGGCTTCTCAATGACATTTTATTAAACCATGTTGGGCTTGTGTATAATTCTTATTCCATCATATAAAATATTACTAAAGCAATAATAAAAGGCGTATTTATTTACAATGTGTTGAATATCGCACCAAATCATCGAACAGTCACATTTTACTGGCTGTCAACCAGACAGTGTCCACCAGACGGTCTGGCAGTTTTTCTAAGGCGGCCTTGTTCCAGTTTAGATGTTTGGGGGTTTTAGGGGCAGTTTCCAAAACAAAAATGATGCCTAGTCCTGGACTAAAAAGCATTTTTGATTGAGATTCACCATTGAGCCATTAGTCCAGGACAAGGATTAATCTGTGTGAGAAAGCACCTTTGAGTAGGAGACAGACCATAGAAAAGACAGATATATGCCTTGCTAAGAAGAGGCATGTCCCTTTAACGTTTGTCAGCAGTGAGAGAGAGATTCAGGGCCACGTGAGGCCTGGGAAGACCTTTGAGGTCAGCCGAGTCTGTCCAGGAGGCCATGTTCTATCAGTTTGATGTCTTCCACGTCATCTTTGATCACACTGATCAGCTGACTCAGACCCTCCTGCTGCTGCTTTAGGTGCTGTGGAGAGGAGAACGGAGAGACACTCGGTCAGCAATACTGACCAACCACACACTTAGAACTACTGACGGACTAACGGCAGACCACACACATCTGTAAGCAGACAGACAAAACACTTCCATAATTTGCATAATCATATACATGCAGTATGTCTTGCCCATAAAAATATAATTTTAACAGTCTCACCTGTCTGATCTCTCTGAGAAGGTCCCCGTCCACACTATATCGTTCCTCTGAGCGCACCGCCCCAAAGTGGTTCTGCATGCGGATCTGAGACATCAGCTCGTTCAGACGCCCCTAATAGAGCAATAACCATTTCAAGTCAATTTTAGACATGGTCCTCAAATTACATGAGAAATACTGTACATCCAATAAGAAAAGAGCAGGGTCATCAAATCTGAATCAGTGAGAGGCGACAGGTAGCATAGCAGTTAAGAGCATTGGGCCAGTAACAGAAATGTCGCTGAGTTCCCGAGCAGACTAGGTGAAAAATCTGCTGATGTGCCCTTGAGCAAGGCATTTAACCCTAATTGCACCTTTAAGTCGCTTTGGATAAGAGCGTCACCTAAACTACCAAAATGTAAATAGGTAGGGTGTCCAGAGTTGCAGTTAAAAGTCAGCTTTTAGTACATTTAACATTTACATTTAAGTCATTTAGCAGACGCTCTTATCCAGAGCGACTTACAAATTGGTGCATTCACCTTATGATATCCAGTGGAACAACCACTTTACAATAGTGCATCTAACTCTTTTAAGGGGGGGGGGGTTAGAAGGATTACTTTATCCTATCCTAGGTATTCCTTAAAGAGGTGGGGTTTCAGGTGTCTCCGGAAGGTGGTGATTGACTCCGCTGACCTGGCGTCGTGAGGGAGTTTGTTCCACCATTGGGGTGCCAGAGCAGCGAACAGTTTTGACTGGGCTGAGCGGGAACTGTACTTCCTCAGAGGTAGGGAGGCGAGCAGGCCAGAGGTGGATGAACGCAGTGCCCTTGTTTGGGTGTAGGGCCTGATCAGAGCCTGAAGGTACGGAGGTGCCGTTCCCCTCACAGCTCCGTAGGCAAGCACCATGGTCTTGTAGCGGATGTTAGCTTCAACTGGAAGCCAGTGGAGAAGTAGTCACGTAGGGCATAGCGTAGTGCCAGCGTTTGTATGGAATAACCAGATGTTGCAGTGAACTTACCTTGAACTGCGTGGGGGCGTTAAGTTCACACTGGATGGTGTCCAGCTGCACTCTTAGGTGCTCCTCATCCACCTGGATGGCATAGCCACTCTTCCTCTGAATCTCCTGCTTGATCAGCACCTACATACACACACACAGTTTATATACCAATGCTGTCCCCGACTAAAAAAATAAATCTTGGTGTTTTGCTGGTACTATTTAATTTAATGAAGCTGCCAGTTGAGAACTTGTGAGGAGTCTGTTTCTCAAACTAGACACTCTAATGTGGTTGTCCTCCTGCTCAGTTGTGCACCGGGGCCTCCCACTCCATTCGATTCTGGTTAGAGACAGTTTGCGCAATTCTGTGATTTTGAGCCTATAATCAAACCCACAAATGCTGATGCTCCAGATACTCAACTAGTCTAAAGAAGGCCAGATGTATTGCTTCTTTAAATCAGGACAACAGTTTTCAGCTGTGCTAACATAATTGCAAACAGGTTTTCTAATGATCAATTAGCCTTTTAAAATTATAAACTTGGATTAGCTAACAACGTGCCATTGGAACACAGGAGTGATGGTTGCTGATAATGGGCCTCTGTACACCTATGTAGATATTCCATAAAAAAATCTGCCCATTCCAGCTACAATAGTCATTAACAATATCTACGCTGTATTTCTGATCAATTATGTAATTTTTTATTTGCTTTTCTTTCAAAAACAAGGACATTTCTAAGTGACCCCAAACTTTTGAATGGTAGTATGTATGTATGTGTATATATTACATACACGCACGAACGCACACACAAAAGTTTGGATATACCTACTCATTCAAGTTTTTATTTTATTTTTTTACTATTTTCTACATTGTAGAATAGTGAAAACATCAAAACTAAGAAAACACATAATGAATCATGTAGTAACCAAAAAAAAGTTTAAAAACAAATCAACATATATTTTAGATTCTTCAAAGTAGCTTTGCACACTCTTGGCTTTGCACACTCTTGGCATTCTCTCAACCAACTTCATGGAATGTATTTCAATTAACTGTTGTGGCTTGTTAAAAGTTAATTTGTGTCATTTCTTTCCTTCTTAATGCATTTCTGCCAATCAGGTGTGTTGTGATAAGGTAGGGGTGGTATACAGAAGATAACCCTATTTGGTAAAAGACCAAGTCCATATTATGGCAAGAACAGCTCAAATAAGCAAAGAGAAATGACAAAGACATGAAGGTCAGTCAATCCGGAAAATTTCAAGAACTTTGACAGTGCGGCACAAAAACCATCAGGCAATATGATGAAACTGGCTCTCATGAGGACCGCCACAGGAAAGGAAGACCCAGAGTTACCTCTGCTGCAGAGGATACGTTCATTCGAGTTACCAGCCTCAGAAATTGCAGCTTAAATAAATGCTTTCGAGTTCAAGTAACAGACACATCTCAACATCAACTGTTCAGAGACTGCGTGAATCAGCCCGTCATGGTTGAATTGCTGCAAAAAAACACTACTAAATAAGAAGAGACTTGCTTGGGCCAAGAAAAACAAGCAATGACATTATACCGGTGGAAATCTGTCCTTTGTTCTGATGATTCCAAATTTGAGATGTTTGATTCCAACCGCCGTGTCTTTGTGAGTCGCAGAGTAGGTGAACAGATGACCTCCGCATGTGTGGTTCCCACCATGAAGCATAGAGGTGGTGTGATGGTGCTTTGCTGGTGACACTGTCAGCGATTTATTTAGAATTAAAGGCACACTTAACCACCATGGCTACCACAGCATTCTGCAGCGATACACCATCGTATCTGGCTTGCGCTTACTGGGACTATCATTTGTTTTTCAACAGGACAATGACCCAACACACCTTCAGGCTGTGTAAAGGCTATTTGACCAAGAAGTAGAGTGATGGAGTGCTGCATCAGATGACCTGGACTCCAATCACCGACCTCAACTCAATTGAGATGGTTTGGTTTGGCAGAGGGAAGGAAAAGCAGCCAACAAGTGCTCAGCATATGTGGGAACGCCAAGATTGTAGGAAAAGCATTCCAGGTGAAGCTGGTTGAGAGAATGCCAAGAGAGTGCAAAGCTGTCAAGGCAAAGGGTGGATATTTTGATTTGTTTAACACTTTGGTTACTACATGATTCCATATGTGTTATTTCATAGTTTTGATGTCTTCACTATTATTCTACTGTGTAGAAAATTTTTAAATAAAGAACAACCCTTGAATGAGTAGGTGTGTCCAAACTTGTGACTGGTACTGTATATTACTGCTCGACTAAAATAATTTTGGTCGACCAACAGCCTAACGACCAAACAATCAACTAATTGGGGTTAGCCCTATTATACACACATAGTTAAATAATTAATTTAATCAAGATAGCTAACTTCATGATATTCTGTCGGCATTCAAAATATTTTCACACACCGCTGTACCAACTGACAACAGCCAGATGACTTGACTTTATTATTATGTATGGCATATACCTGTAGTACTCTGTGAGAGAGATCCATCAGCTTCCTCTTGTATTGAGCGATCTTAGCCACTGTTGTTGCCTGGTTCTTCTGCAGTTCACTGATGTCATTAGAGATGATCTGGTGAAAGACCACAGGAAACGTGTACATAACTACATAGGAGGAACCCACCTACAGCATATAAAGGAGGGTACTGAGAAGCATGTGACGCAGCTCCCCTCCTGTATTGGTCTTAGTAGCCAGATGTGTCTCTCAGTCTCCTTTGCAGTCCTTCAAGCTGGATAAGAACCAGCAACCTAAGGTTCTTTATTCATTTTATGGTCCTGCAAATTCCCTATCCCTCTACACTCTTTTATAACACTTCTAGAAGCAGTGCAATTGTAGAGGAAAGCAGCAGGACTCACGTCTACTCTGGACTGGTGCTGTTTGGTCATCTGGTCCTGAATCTTCAGTCTGCGGAGTAGTTCTTTGAAACCAACCATGGGGACGGGGATCAACCTGTACGATTACGAATATCATCAGTTTCATATACAGTTTCAAAATGATCATCTAGCTCAGAAGAATTAATGATAACAACCTTTTAATAACCTTGATTCACATTAAACAACTTACTTGTCCGCATCAGGGTTATCCACCTTTGCCTGTTCCCAAATGATGGGATCCACACCTGAAAACAAGCAACAAAACTCTGAGTCATATACAACAGTCACATTCTTAGTGCTACATGTGGACCAAATAGTCCATACGCTGTTATTTCAATAAACCATTAAATGAAACCAAAATGAAATCCATGAAGCCACAGCTGTTGTACAATAGACATCTGGTTATCTAAAAGACATGGCCTTGTTCCCATGCTCAGACGTTGCATGCATCAACCAATGGTTGCGTGTCAGATCATTGACTGTGTCGTCGGGCACCAGATTGCTATAACATGATGTGCTTAAGCTGATATGGAAAATACCTATTCAGGCCTAAAATCTGGCATGCATCAGCAACGTCTGAGCCGGGGAACAAGACCATGCTCTCAACAAAATGACTCAGTTAACTTCTTATGGCTGCAGTGGCAGTATTGAGTAGCTTGGATGAAAGGTGCACAGAGGTGCCCAGAGTAAACGGCCTGCTCCTCAGTCATAGTTGCTAATATATGCATATTATTATTAGTATTGGATAGAAAACACTCTGAATTTTCTAAAACTGTTTGAATTATGTCTGTGAGTATAACAGAACTCATAGGGCAGGCAAAAACCCGTGAAACAATCCAAACAGGAAGTGGAAATTTCTGAGCCTGGTGGATTTTCAACCAAGCTCCCATTGAAATCCCAGCGAGATATGGATGAGTTTTCACTTCCTACGGCTTCCACTAGATGTCAACAGTCTGTAGAACTTTGTCTGATGCCTCTACTGTGAAGGGGGGCCGAATGAGAGAGGAATTAGTCAAGTCTGCCATGATCTGACCATGCACATTCACATAAGAGGGAGCTCTGTTCCATCGCTCATCTGAAGTCAATGTAATTCTCCGGTTGGAACGTTATTCAAGATTTATGTTAACATTCTAAAGATTGATTCAATACATCGTTTGACATGTTTCTACTGACTGTTACGGAACTTTTGGACATTTCGTCACGTTTTAGTGAACGCGCTGTGACTTTGGAATTGTTTACCAAACGCGCTAACCAAAGTAGCTAATTGGAAATAAATAACGGACATTATCTAACAAATCAATCATTTATTGTGGACCTGGGATTCCTGGGAGTGCATTCTGATGAAGATCATCAAAGGGAATATTTATCATGTAATTTCTGGTTTCTGTTGACTCCAACATGGCGGCTAATTTTACTATAGTTCTAAGCGCCGTCTCATATTATTGCATGGTTTGCTTTTTCCGTAAAGTTTTTTTGAAATCTGACACAGCGGTTGCATTAAGGAGAGGTATATCTATAATTCCATGTGTATAACTTGTATTATCATCTACATTTATGATGAGTATTTCTGTTGAATAGATGTGGCTATGCACTATCACTGGATGTTTTTGGAACTAGTGAACGTAACACGCCAATGTAAACTCAGATTTTTTTATATAAATATGAACTTTATCAAACAAAACATACATGTATTGTGTAACATGAAGGCCTATGAGTGTCATCTGATGAAGATCATCAAAGGTTAGTGATTCATTTTATCTGTATTTGTGCTTTTTGTGACTGCTATCTTTGGCTGGAAAAATGGCTGTGCTTATTCTGTGGCTTGGTGGTGACCTAACATAATCGTTTGTGGTGCTTTCGCTGAAAAGCATATTTTTAATCAGACACTTTGGTGGGATTAACAAGATTACCTTTAAAATGGTATAAGACACATGTCTGAGGAATTTTATTTATGAGATTTCTGTTGTTTTGAATTTGGCGCCCTGCACTTTCACTGGCTGTTGTCATATCATCCCGTTACCAGGATTGCAGCCATAAGAAGTTAACTTAGTTGAGATGGAGGTGAGAGAAGAGAGAGTATGGGGAAGACACACACACAACCAAACTTACCTGCTGGTGCATTCGCCAGCAGCTGTTTGAGCTGTGCTGGTGAGAGCTCAGTGCGTGTAACAGACATGAAAACTGCTAGCTGTGTGAGCTGGGCCTTGGTGTTAGCCTGCTCTACATAGCTGTACAGTGTTGTAGCTGGGATCCTCTTAGATGTGCCGTTAGGAGAACGCTCCACCACATAGATCACCACCTCCGTCCTAAAAAGAGAGAAAGACAGGCATTCAGTGTTACATGGTCTACTTACAGGGCTTCTAAATGTTCACTAATTTGAAAAACAAGAAAATGGCAGCCCTGCCACTTGGTTTGCTATCAAAGTGAGTATTTGGGCTGGAGAAATGTATTCCTGTTAATAGGTTCACAGATTGAACAATGACTAACAGATCATGAGGTCAACGTGATAGACAACCATACTACATAAAGTATATTCTCTGTTGTGTACCCATAGACTGTGTCTGGTAGTGTCTACTACTACTCACTGGTCATCAGGCAGGGCTTTGACTCCCTCTACGTTGACGGTGAGAGTCTGGTTCCCTCCCAGCACCTTGTGTAGAGACTCAACCAGCTGCTGCTGTTGGCTACGGACATCAGCCTCCTTCTTATTGAAGGCCAGGACAACCAGACCATCCTCATCCTTACTGCCTGGGATACAGCTGTAGCCCACCGCCTTGCAGACACAAACAGATATGATAAACTAGCAGTTTGTGACCTTTGTATTCTCTAGATAGAACTTTGGTGGTCTCTCTTATGCCGACATATTTGTGACAGTTAATTGAACTCCAAAGCACTGGTCTACACCACTGCAGTTACCTGAAGACGGTAAAAAGGAATAGTACAACAAACCTCGTCAACATGTGAAAACTAGTTTAAGATTAAAACAGCAATTTGCTTTATTAAAATAGAAAAACACTTAATGTCAAAATATGCTGATAGGAGGCATTACCTTGAACCTGCAGAAAGGGTTCTCCTGTGTGAAATCTACAGGGGGGAGTTGGTTGTTGAAGTAGCCCTTGCCTGTTCCCCAGAAGGCCTGGAGCTGATTCCACTTGGCCAAGATGGCATCTCTCTCGTCCCCAAGCAGGGTGGGGGCAGACAGGGCGTTAGCTGTGTGGACGAGCTGATTAGACTGGGCTGGGGCCTGGGCCTGCTGCCCAAAAAAGCTTCCTATATAGCGCAACACAAAAGAAAACTTAGGTATCCTAGCAAATCATAACTTGTTTGGTTTACATACACCAGGGGACAATCGCAATAGTCTTTCCTTAATTCCTCCTTGCGTTCTCTCCTCGTCTCCGTCTCAAATCGTTGGATCTTCTGTTCCCTCTAAGGTTAAGGAAGCGAGGAGAGGACCCTAGGAATTGAGGAAGGACTTTTGAGATTCACCCCTGCTCTTAGCCAGAGGAACACTTACCTTGCTGTTGCTGCTGTGGCTGGATATTGAAGCCACCAAATCCACCTCCTAGAGTTGTCCCCAGACTTGTTCCAAACCCAGCTGCAGCAGTAGTGCCAGTGCCCAGCCCAGAGGAGAACCCAAATCCCTTATTCTGGGTATTACCAAACAGTCCTCCTGGAAGGAGAAATAATTATATCAATAAAACCATTAAATGGAAAATATAAGGATTTGTTGAGTATTTTGGCATAGAATCTTAGGTTAGGGTTATAGTGTGTTGGTAATCTAAGAATGGAATGCTAGTATCGGGAGAGGCTATGGCAAGGAGATAACATGTTATGGTAGTGCACCATCTAGTAGTTGCCATGCAGAATAGCAGGAGCAAGCAGAGTGGGACAAGGCCGTTCCTGCCCTGGCTCTCTCAGTCTGTACCCAGCCCTGCCCCAGCGAGTTCCATATTCCTGACCTGTTGTGCTTGCAGGAGTGGCGAAGCTGAAAGTTGACCCAGGCGCAGCAGCGGATGTAGTGGTCGTCCCAAAACCCCCAAAAGCACCTGAGCAAGACAAACCAGACCGTCAGAGAGAGGTAAGAGAGCATGGATGAATGGATGGATAATGGAAAGAAAGATGAGGGAGGGCGTAGAGATTAGGGTTGCAAAGAGTCAGGAACTTTCCGGAAATTTCCATGGGAAGTTAAGCCCGGAAATGTTGCTTACATTCATCAAAAAAGTTTGCTTATAACAGTGAACCTTTTTTGTGGAATACACACAAGGCAATTCGAGGTCTTGTGGCATATTTTGGTTAAACTATCCCCAATTCAATGGAATTGCACCCCTCTGCATGCACAGTGCGTTCTTCCATCACATGTACAGCTGATTCTCAAGATCTTGCACACTAATGAGATACTATTGAGCCAACACTACTATACTGTCTGAGCCAAGGACTACATACTTTCTGGTAAGTTTTGATTACAATACTGGGTGGGGTGAATGTATTTTATATAACATACATTATTTTATATGACATACATTATTTTTTGTTAACAAGTAAATAGTAACCTACAGCAACGTGTGTTTAAATCATTTCTAACTTGTTAACAATTTCTGCTAGTTAGGATTTGCTACCATGTGGGTTTTTAGCTTGCTTGAGCCTGCTAACTGAGTGTTAATTCACCTGTTCCATACATGTTTCATTTAAAAAAAATTATCTTACAAAGGAGTTGTTTAATCTAACTGCTTAACTATTTATCTGTACATGGAATTGTATATATATATATATTTTTTTTTTAAATCTAATCTTTACAGGAAAATGACACGGGCACTATCTGATGTGTGGAGATATTTCACTGCAACTAATGCAGAAGGAAAAGCTGTTTACATTTGCAAATACTGTGCCAAATCATATGTGAAGAATGCTACAAAGATGCAGAATCATCTGGCCAAGTGCAAAAAGTTCCCTCAGGGCTCACAAAAAGCAACCTCTGACAAAAGTCCCTCTACTTCTATTCGAGGTGAAAATTATGCATCAGACACCTTATCGATAGCAACAGCTCATGGTCCTCCTGGAATCAGAAGTTTTTTTTGACTCAATGGAGGAATGTAGTCAGAGAAATGCTGATGAATGTTTTGCTCGAGCTGTGTATGCAACTGGTTCACCTCTGATGCTCACAGGCAATGTGTATTGGAAGAGATTTCTGAACGTTCTTCGCCCAGCAAACAACCCTCCAACCAGACATGCTTTATCTACTAATTTGCTGGATGCAGAGCTAAACAGAGTTCAAGTGAAGGTCAAGCAAATTATAGAAAAAGCAGACTGTATTGCAATCATCTCTGATGGGTGGTCGAATGTTCATGGGCAAGGAATAATTAACTACGTCATCTCCACCCCTCAACCAGTATTCTACAAGAGCACAGACACAAGGGACAACAGACACACCGGTCTCTACATTGCAGATGAGCTGAAGGCAGTCATCAATGACCTTGGTCCACAGAAGGTATATGCTGCGAACATGACGGCTGCTTGGTCTAAAGTGGACGAGTCCTACGCTCACATCACACCTAATGGCTGTGCTGCTCATGCATTGAATCAGCTCCTCAAGGACGTCATGGCACTGAAAACAATGGATAAACTCTACAAGAGAGCCAAGGAAATTGTTAGGTATGTGAAGGATCATCAAGTTATAGCAGCAATCTACCTCACCAAGCAAAGTGAGAAGAGCACCACATTCAAGCTGCCCAGCAACACCCGTTGGGGTGGTGTTGTCATCATGTTTGACAGTCTCCTGGAGGGGAAGGAGTCTCCAAGAAATGGCCATATCACAATCTGCCGATATGGACAGCCCCAACAAGAGGATCCTCCTAGATTATTTATTTTGGGAGAGAGTGGCAAGTAGCCTGAAACCTATAGCAGTAGCCATTGCACGAATTGAGGGAGACAATGCCATCCTGTCTGATGTTCAGACTCTGCTTGCAGATGTAAGAGAAGAAATCTGTACTGCCCTGCCCACTTCAGTGTTGCTCCAAGCAGAGGAAACTGCCGTTTTGAAATACATCAAAAAGTGTGAAGACTTCTGCCTGAAGCCCATACATGCCGCAGCGTACATGTTGGACCTCAAATATGCTGGCAAGAACATACTGTCTGGAGCAGAGAACAACAAGGCCTATGGTGTCATCACTACCGTGTCTCGCCAACATGGCCTGGATGAGGGCAAGGTTCTTGGTAGTCTGGCGATGTACACATCCAAGCAAGGGATTTGGGATGGAGACGTAATATGGCAGTTGTGCCAACATATCTCCTCAGCCACCTGGTGGAAGGGACTTTGTGGATCTGAGGCTCTTTCCCCTGTTTCCTCCATCATCCTCCAAATCCCACCAACATCAGCCACCTCAGAGCGCAACTGGTCCTTGTTTGGGAACACACACATCAAAGCACGCAACAGACTGACCAATACAACGGTTGAAAAATTGGTGGCAAATTGAGGCTTTTTGAGCTTGACAATGAGCCATCCCCAACAAGGTTGGAAAGTTGACAATGAAGATGAGGCCTCAGAATCTGATGTTCAAGAGGTGGACATTGAGGAGGTCCAGGGAGAAGACATGGAAGCCTGCGAGGAAGACAACCAAAGCTTTAGTTTCTAGACTATCATTACAGATGTATGTTGAAAACGTTTTTGGGAGATGCGATGGATCATTGGTGATCATTCAAAATTCCCTTTTGTTGTTCAGTGAACTCGTCCCATGTTTAGACTCAACTCATTTAATTAAAGTTCAATTCATAACTAAATATTTTTTTTTATTTCTATTGGAAGGATTTAATCATTTGCAACTATGTCTACTTATGATAAGGTAAAAGGTTTATATGATATGGTAAATATATCCAATGCAAAAAACATCTACATTTAAATGGTATTAATATTAATTTGAATATATTCCCATTAATTCCATATATCCCACGTAAAGTTTCCACCTCTAAATATTCCCCAAAATGTGCAACCCTAGAAGAGATCAATTGATTTCTCTAAGGGAGGGGGTCCCTAATGCTTTTTTAGAGTGGAGAAGATAAATACTCTAGAGAAATAACACAGAACATGTCATGTGCCTGCCAGGCAATCAGTGGCCTAACAGATTCAGGAAAATGCGATAAGAAACACATAACATATTCCACAAAAATAATCTAGCACGCCTTTCCCAACTCCGTAATCAGAGCCCACCAGTTTGACACAGGGACTGTGCTAACAAAGGCTGTTGTAGCGGATAGCGGATGTATCCAAAACAGGCAACATGCAAAACATCTTTAGATGAGCATTTAACATATGCATAGGGTGAGATGGAGATATACAAAAACACCATACCAAAATAATACACAGTCGTGTAGGGATAAATGGAAAGTACAAATGTGTGCTGTAGACATACTAGACGGATTGACTGATTGATAGATTAATATAAAAAAGGCATCTACCTGCGCTAGCCAGGCTATTACCAAAATTGAACACAGTGGCTGCTGTGGTAGCTGCACCAAAGCCCCCAACATTAAAGCTGATTGCAGCCGCATTGGGAGCTGCTGCATTTAATCCAAACCCCCCAGAACTAAACCCACCAGACGTGGTGCTCCCGGCTCCCAGCCCCCCAAATCCTTTAGCCAGCAGGCAGGCAGGCAGCGAGAGAGAGAGAGAGAGAGAGAGAGAGAGAGAGAAGGGTGCAGAGGAGGGTTAGTGTAGAGAAGAGCACCGCGACAGTCCCACAGTGGGATAAAAGCTTCAAACACATTGTATGTACAAGAGCACGCCTGGTAGCGTCATAACAGTGATGTTTTCAGTTGAAGGAATTACTAACAGCCACAAATTAACAGCCACAAACCTCAACTCCCTGCTCTGTTAGTCAGTTAATTAATAAGATACTACTAGTATTATGCTGAATACACTGGTGTAGTTGGATGGTTATTTAGTAGTAACCACATTTCACACTTATGTGGTAGGCTGGTAGCCTGGGTGCCAGTCTGTTTCTACTCTCTTGCCAACTCCTATAGTTTCGGAAATCCCAGACCTAGGGCAGCAACAGCACTAGGTCTGGGAAACATGACAGATTCTCTTGGCAACTTCGAAAAAGAAAAGATCCTGGGGAGTTCTCTTCAAACAGACAACTCTCCCAACAAATCACGAGTTTGGGTAGGCAAGGCTTAAAATGTAGGCAGGAATTGTGCTCATGAAAAACTTACCATAGGCAGACATGCCAGAACGTCGCGATTCTATACCTAAGTTTGCAGGCAAAACCTTTGCAGTGGTTTCAGTGTAGGTAGTTGAGGCAAACTAGTAAAAAGCACTCATTTAAAAAACCTCTATGATCTTCATCTTGCTAGCTACTATTGTGTGTCCAGGAGACGTTTACGCTAGGGCAACAAGCAGATAAAGCAGTTATATAAGCCGAATGTCCCAACTCTCCCCTTTCCTCTATTCCAAACTGACTTTGTATATGTACAGACATGTTAAGCTGGAAGGCAACCAGTCTGTCTAAAAAGACTAAACTATTTATGTAATTGTCATGCTATGTTTGGTTTGCCAATGAAGTAAGCAAGAGAACAAACAGATCTGGTACAAGGCTAGTTGGCTGGTTAGTTATCAAAGTCGGCGTAGCTGTGTCAAACACTGATGTAGTGGACAGTGGAGTGTCCCAGTCTTACCTGTGGTGGTGGTGCCAAAGCCGCCGAAGCCAGCGGGGGCCGCAGCAGTGGTGGTGGTCCCGAAACCAGGGGCTGCAAGACCTGCTATAGCCAGGAAGAAAATGATTTAAGTCTTTACAATGGGGAAGAACCACAACAAACTCATCAGGGAGAGGAGAGAAAGAGCAGGATGAGACAGTGCAGTTTAAAATGCCCCTTCACCTCCATGAATCAGTGAAAGTCTGTGGGGCCAGGGCCATTGCATTGTACTTACTGCTGCTGAGTCCGAATATTTCAGTCATCCTTTGCTTTGCCAGAATTCTGTTCCCTTTCACCACTCATGTATTCACAGAGGCCCAATCAAAGATGCAAGACAGTCCCCAGGGCCTAAACAGTGGTATTAGAATACTGCCAGTGAACCTTGTCTCATCATTCTTGCCAACTAGACGAGGGAAATTATTTCTCATGCTCCACCACATCTCTCAAGGTCCTGTTCATGTTTAATCATCAAGTCTTTTGTGGGGTGCTGGCAGAGTGATCTGCTTTATTTGCAATCATAAAGGTCCTTAATTGCTAGACTACAAAAAGTAGATCTTTGTTGGATAAAGCAACCTCATTTATTCAGCATTGGAAATTGCAGCATAAGCATGCTATTGCTCCTACGGACTGTGCTGAACTTGGTTGAGCTACTGTTTACTCAGCCTGGGATTATTTGAGAAACCTCTACACCGGTCTACATTCTCAAGCAAGTAGCCTAGCTAGTTAGCAGATTACTCGTATTCTTCTGAGTGATGAGAATGCATTTTGGGGAATGGGGAAGCTGCTGTGCCTTGAAAATGAGCATATTTACTACCAAATCCCGATGAGGCACTGGTGGTGTGCTGTTGTTTTGGCAGCAAATGAACCAAATTAAAATACATTAGTGTCTTGACCAACAACAAAATATGTAGTCAGACAGTGGAATGTTATGAGGATGGATGAAGAAGTGGATAAAGTTGATGCCGCCATGGGCAACTGCATCCCTGATAGAGGTCGACCGATTAATCAGAATGGCCGATTAATTAGGGCCGATTTCACGTTTTCATAACAATCGTAAATCGGTATTTTTTTACACCTTTATTTAGTCAGTTAAGAACACATTCTTATTTTCAATGACGGCCTAGGAACGGTGGGTTAACTGCCTTGTTCAGGGGCAGAACGACATATTTTTACCATGTCAGCTCAGGGATTCAATCTTGCAACCTTACGGTTAACTAGTCCAACGCTCTAACCACTTGCCTCACGAGGAGCTTGCCTGTTACATGAATGCAGTAAGAAGCCAAGGTAAGTTGCTAGCTAGCATTAAACTTATCTTATAAAAAACAATCAATCAATCATAATCACTAGTTATAACTACATATGGTTGATGATATTACTAGTTTATCTAGCGTGTCCTGCGTTGCATATAATCTATGCGGTGTGCATTCGCGAAAAAGGACTGCCGTTGCTCCAACGTGTACCTAACCATAAACATCAATGCCTTTCTTAAAATCAATACACAGAAGTATATATTTTTAAACCTGCATATTTAGCTAAAAGAAATCCAGGATAGCAGGCAATATTAACCAGGTGAAATTGTGTCACTTCTCTTGCGTTCATTGCACGCAGAGTCAGGGTATATGCAACAGTTTGGGCCGCCTGGCTCATTGCGAACTAATTTGCCAGAATTTTACGTAATTATGACATAACATTGAAGGTTGTGCAATGTAACAGGAATGCTGTTTTTCGGTCGACCTCTAATTTGTACCTTGTCAGCTCGGGGATTCGAACTTGCAACCTTTCGGTTACTAGTCCAACGCTCTAACCAATAGGCTACCCTGCCACCCCAATACTAAATTACCTATTAGAACATCCAATAGTCAAAGGTATATGAAATACAAATGGTATAGAGAGGAAAAAGTCCTATAATAACTACAACCTAATACTTCTTACCTGGGAATATTGAAGAAAGGAACCACCAGCTTTCATATGTTCTGAGCAAGGAACTTAAACGTTAGCTTTTTTACATGGCACATACTGCACTTTTACTTTCATCTCCAACACTTTGTTTTTGCTTTATTTAAACCAAATTGAACATGTTTCATTATTTATTTGAGACTAAATAGATTTTATTGAAGTATTATATTAAGTTAAAATAAAAGTGTTCATTCAGTATTGTTGTAATTGTCATTATTACAAATATATATATAAAAATCAGCCGATTAATCAGTATCGGCTTTTTTTTGGTCCTCTAATAATTGGTATCGGTGTTGAAATATCATAATCAGTAGACCTCTAGTGAATACTCATCATAGGAATGGAACACCCTGGATATAAAACGTGTTTTTAACGCATATTTAATAGCGAGGGACACAATCAACCCGAGAGATGATGGAAATGCCTCTGATGTTAAAAATATATATACAAAATATAAAAAAGCGTGAATCGAAATATTTTACAGGTAGGGAATCTTTCGGCAACTAGCCATCTAACATTAAAAGTCAGTCAACATGTTAATTTAAATGGCTAGTTGGGAGACGAATATAAATTATCCGTGCCATTTGAGAAAATCCTGCAAAATTAGTACAAAACCAAAGATATTGATACGTTTTATGCAATTGATCTTGTGTCATTGTGTTGACTATACACTTTTAAACTAACATCACCAATCTGAAGGAAAAATTGTGTAATTCCCGCCAATTTGATGTGGTCAATACGCCAATTTGTGTAATGTAGGAACACAATCATAACATCATGGAAAGAAGCATATGGTAAAATAATTCAATATCCTAATTTAGGATAATAGTAAATTAAGCAAACTCAGATGTTATCACATTGCTATATTCCTCTCTAGTTTAACCAATTAGAGATAAAAAAAAAAGTATCCAAACACAATTTAACCAGGCGATCTAAACTAGAACGTCTATGCGGAAGGATGAATGTTTGATGTCCTTACACTTGCTCGTCCGCAACATAAGGGATTCAACAGAATGTTGCTGACGACTAGGTAGCTAGTGTAGTTAGTTAGCTTCGCTAGTTAACTATATTAGAAAGCTTACAACTGGCAGTTTAAATAGCAAGCGGACTTAAATCGATGATCCTCCTGTGAGAATAGTTCATACAAGCTGACTAGATAGCTAGTTTACTAGAATGTTCATACACTAGCTAAATACTTCGTTAGCTAACCTTAACTGGCTTGACCTGCAGTCAAGGCCGCTTTTCTTACTTTTGTGGTTTCGTTAGATGTGGCGTACGTAAATGAAATCATAGCCATCCGTCCATCACAATATCTGCTGTTGGTAGTAATGTAAAGTGCTTTCTAATAAATTCGATATCAATAGATGGAAATATCTCCTTACTTGCGGGGTTGGTGGCAGCGCCGCCAAAGTTGAACGCCATGATTACTCCTGTTCACAGCAAATTGAGTCCGTGCAGGAAGTGTCGTTTGATTGTATAGTTCCGCGAAATAATTTCTTCTTCTTCCTTTATTAGGTTTAATGGTGGTTGGCATCCAATAAATGTTGCATTACCGCCACCTACTAGACTGGAGTATAACTCCTTTATAATTTTGCTTGAAAAAAATGTAACAAATAAACAAATACCCCACTATCTAACACTACACTCACATAAAAAAACAGCATACTCCAATGTTTAAATATATTTAGTCCTACTTCAGGCCAACAGCCTGAAAGGATGGGACACCACCACTTAACACACCCTGTAACACTTCTGACGTTCAGTCTTGCACACCCAAATACCTCTCTGCATCTGCCACCACAACCTTAATTTTCTGTGACTTACATTCCATCCCTGCAGTACAGTTCATAACCATTGCTATAAATGCTAACTGAAACATATATCACTTGTTGGTTTATCCCTCTGTATTGGTACAGATCTACTACTCACACCTACTACTACTTTCTTCACTGCCTCAGCATATGACAGTGGTGGGCCGTCAGGGCCAGCAAGGCCTTCTCTGCTGGCCTAAACATCATCAGAATATAATTTTTTTTTAAATATATTTTCCCACAAATATGTATTAAATTATTCCCCAGAGTAAGAGTTATACTCTTCATTTCATAGCTTTCCTCTTGGTTGCACTGCTTCCAGCCCCAGGTTGAGATTTGGAGGGCTGGTCTTTATGTTAGATCTTTTATCCAATCATATTCAGCCATCATGTGTTGCCAGGGGTCTAAAATCTGCCCTCAGGCCTTCAGAATCAACAGTGCGGGCGCTTGTAGCTTAAAGTGAATGGAAATGAAAATTTAGTGTCAACCAATCAGCTTTAGAGTTGGCTATTGTACGCCTGCTGGCTGGCTCCAGTGTTACACAGGAGCCAGCTAGCAGGCGTAGTGTGTGCACGTCTTTTGATTGGATTACCAATATTGAGAGGCAGGTCCTATGGGCAGGTCTATGCAGATCTAGGAAACTGAATTTGATAAACGAATTAATTCGCGTACTACTAAGCTGTTTTTTTCAACTCACAATGGCGGAAGGAGGAGAAGATATCGATTTGGTCGAGGATATAATTATAACGCCATTCTCAAGACGAACTTTTCAAGAAAAGTTAGACATTGTAAGGAGAGGTCGCCCGACGCCGACGCTACAAAGCCTGTCACAGGCGGGAAAGGGGTTCGTTCGCTCGCCACTTTCAAAGTTCCAACTACGAGCGCTATCAATGGCTCACAGGCTCCGAGAAGCACTGCAAACTGTACTGCTGGGAATGCCTATTACTTGCAAGTGATCGATTTGGTGTTTGGAGCCACACTGGCTTTGCAAACTTGAGTTGTCTAACCAAGGCAGCAACGAGACACCAAAGTACGGCTGGGCACTTACAAGCAATGGTGCTTTTGAAAACTTTTGGGGACACCCGAGTGGATCTACAGCTCAACGAACAAGCGCGCAGGACAACGGAGCTGCACAATGAAAAGGTGAAGAAAAATAGGGAAATATTGAAAAGACTCATTGATTGTGTCATGTTTTTGAGTAAACACTGTTTACCCAAAAATGTCAATTTTTGTCAATTTCAAGGTGACGCAACGCCTGGTTATACTGCGTTTCTGTCTAAATGTATAGTGTCTAGAGCCATGGCATCATAATGATGGTAATAAGAGCTGGATTAATTCGGGTGGGACTGTGTAGGACCTCACTGAAGGCCCAGGCCCCAGGCCCACGGCACGCCACTGGCATATGACAACCTCTGCACTACTATAACCCTGGAAACCTCAACCTGCCTCTCTCGCATGAGACATTTCTGATCCCCAGCCCCATGGGCACCCCTACAATTAACATCCACCACTACTTTCCCCAATGCTACACATTCCTTTGTCTCATGCCCTTCTGCACACATCTCACACCTAGGAACCTCCCTCCTACACACTGCTGCCACATGCCCAAAAGCTTGACACCTGTATAAACGTAATATATTCGGCACAAAAGCTTGTGCAGGATAACTTATATATCCTAACATCACATTGTCGGGCAAAGCTTCAACATCGAAACGCAAAAGAACAGACAACAACTCTTCTGTTTCACCACTCACGCCACCCTGACTGCATCGCACTATACGACGAGCATCACAAACACCGGGAATCTTCCCCTACAGTTGGTCAGCTTTCACATTTACCACTACCCCAGTAATCACTCCTTTGAATTGAATTTATTTTGGGTAACAGACATATACAACAAAATGTACAATGTGGACCCAAAGGATATCACTTAAAAGTATGAATTAAAATGCTTGTTTCTAAAGTGGTTCTCGATGGTAAATATGGCGCCCTTTTCTTGCGAGCAAAACAATTCACATCTCTTGCCCCCATTCGTTTAACGCGGACTCTCTCTAACTCTCTCGAACCAGCAGAAACACAAACAATTATCACAAAACCACTTCTGGTTACTCTCACCGATTCCACAGCGCCCAACTCTGTTTTCACTCACCCTGAAACCACAAATGGATCAGCCAAAAGGCAACGGTCCACTTTTTCCAAAAACTAAACTCCTACTCTCACAGACTCATCTTTATCCTAACCCTCGGTGCAAGCCTCGGGCTCCGAGAACTTCACCACACCTACCACCTCAGATAGTTCACACTCATTCACTTCCATTTCTCCTCCTGTCTTGAGCTCACTCTGCTTACACTTTCTACCAGTCTTCTTTATTAACAAACCATCTCCCTTTTCCCCGCCACTCAAGCTCACCCTCTTCCTCCCTCTCTATCTTAGACCTCGTCTACCTCTCTTTTTCCCTCCATTCCTCCTTATAATAATACTGCACTTCTCCTGACAGACATCTTGTTCTTGCCTTCTCAAGGGACGCCATTTAACCGGCTGTCACAATCTCCCCCGCAAATTAAATGTTCAGTTTAGATAGTTTTAACATATAAGTTGAAATAGTGCTTCTATTATAAAAACGTTTTTTTTCAGACAGCAATTCAATGCTATAGTTTCTATATTTGAAATTGAGCATCTAGTTTGCATCATCATAAAACATAGGCTACACTATGTATTGGTCAATTGAAAAGCCACATCTTCTACACCTCACCTAGGGTGTATTCATTAGTGGTCATGTCTAGAAAGGATACAGCTTTTGTTTTGCATTTTAAATAACCCTACCTCGAACCTTAACTTAATTATCCTAACCAGCTACGTTAATTATCCTAACCTGCTGCGTACGTTCTCCTAATTTGTTACGAAAAGTAAATTTTTGACAAAAGCTGTATGCCATCTAGACAAAACCTTAATTAGTCATATTATGTTGCAAAACGTTGGTCTGTTGCAAAATGTTTTTTCCCAGTGACTGGGATAATAGTCTTCCTCACAACTTAATAACAGTTGACACTCACTCACACTCACAATTGGCCCAGCGTTGTCCGGGTTTGCCCGGTGTAGGCAGTCATTGTAAATAAGAATTTGTTCTTAACTGACTTGCCTAGTTAAATAAAGCAGGAGCCACAAGAACATTAGTGAGGTCGGAAAGTGATGTTGGGCGATTAGGCCTGACTCGCAGTCGGCGTTACAATTCATCCCAAAGGTGTTCAATGGAGTTGAGGTCAGGTCTCTGTGCAGGCCAGTTAAGTTCTTTCACACTGATCTTGACAAACCACTTCTGTATGGACCTCGCTTTGTGTACTGAGGCATTGTCATCCTTCAACAGGAAAGGGCCTTACCCAAACTTTTGCCACCAAGTTGGAAGCACAGAATAGTCTAGAATATCATTCTATGCTGTAGCGTTAAGATCTCCCTTCACTGGAACTAAGGGGCCTAGCCTGAACCATGAAAAACAGCCCCAGACCATTATTCCTCGTCCACCAAACTTTACAGTTGGCACTATGCATTGGGGCAGGTAGCGTTCTACTGGCATCTGCCAAACCAAGATTAGTCCGTCGGACTACCAGATGGTGAAGCATGATTCATCACTACAGAGAACGCATTTCCATTGCTTCACAGTCCAATGGTGGCGAGCTTTACACCACTTCAGTCGACGCTTGGCATTGCGCATGGTGATCTTAGGCTTGTGTGTGGCTGCTTGGCCATGGAAACCCATTTCATTAAGCTCCCGACTAACAGTTCTTGTGCTGACGTTGCTTCCAGAGGCAGTTTGGAACTCGGTAGTGAGTGTTGCAACCTAGGACAGATGATTTTTACGCGCTGCGCACTTCACCGGTCTCGTTCTGTGAGCTTGTGTGGCCTACCACTTCGCAGCTCAGTCGTTGTATTTGTATTTGCAGCAGCTACTCTTCCTGGGGTCCAGCAACATTAAGGCAGTTACTGTATATACAATTTCAAATATTACAGGACATTACATTTCATAACTCTTTTCTCAACACATTAATTGTGTTCCCTCAAGCCACTACTCTACTATCAGATACAGTACCAGTCAAAAGTTTGGACACCTACTCATTCCAGGGGTTTTCTTTATTTTTACTATTTCTACATGGTAGAATAATAGTGAAGACATTAAAACTATGAAATAACAAGTATGGAATGAGATTGCTTTATATAAACGTACTATGTATGTAAAATGTATGTACAGTACCAGTCATTCAAGTGTTAAACAAATCAAAATATATTTGAAATTCTTCAAACCCTTTTCCTTGATGACAGCTTTCCACACTCTTGGCATTCTCTCAACCAGCTTCACCTGGAATGATTTTCCAACAGTCTTGAAGGAGTTCCCACATATGCTGGACTCTGCAGTCCAACTCATCCCAAACCATCTTAAATAGAGTTGAGGTCGGGTATATAAAACATTTTGATTTGTTTAACACTTTGGTTACTACATGATTCCATATGTGTTATTTCATAGTTTTGATGTCTTCACTATTCTACATTGTAGAAAATAGTAAAACCCTTGAATGACTGATACTGTACATACATTTTGCATACACATTTTACATGCATGGTACTTTTATATAAAGCAATCTCATAACAATAATACATTAACAAAACATACAGTGGGGCAAAAAAGTATTTAGTCAGCCACCAATTGTGCAAGTTCTCCCACTTAAAATGAGAGAGGCCTGTAATTGTCATCATAGGTACACTTCAACTATGACAGACAAAATTAGAAAAAAAAATCCAGAAAATCACATTGTAGGATTTTTAATGAATTTATTTGCAAATTATGGTGGAAAATAAGTATTTGGTCACCTACAAACATTAGATTTCTGGCTCTCACAGACCTGTAACTTCTTCTTTAAGAGGCTCCTCTGTCCTCCACTCGTTACCTGTATTAATGGCACCTGTTTGAACTTGTTATCAGTATAAAAGACACCTGTCCACAACCTCAAACAGTCACACTCCAAACTCCACTATGGCCAAGACCAACGAGCTGTCAAAGGACACCAGAAACAAAATTGTAGACCTGCACCAGGCTGGGAAGACTGAATCTGCAATAGGTAAGCAGCTTGGTTTGAAGAAATCAACTGTGGGAGCAATTATTAGGAAATGGAAGACATACAAGACCACTGATAATCTCCCTCGATCTGGGGCTCCACGCAAGATCTCACCCCAAAACCACACGGGGGGACCTAGTGAATGACCTGCAGAGAGCTGGGACTAAAGTAACAAAGCCTACCATCAGTAACAGACTACGCCGCCAGGGACTCAAATCCTGCAGTGCCAGATGTGTCCCCCTGCTTAAGCCAGTACATGTCCAGGCCCGTCTGAAGTTTGCTAGAGAGCATTTGGATGATCCAGAAGAAGATTGGGAGAATGTCATATGGTCAGATGAAACCAAAATATAACTTTTTGGTAAAAACTCAACTCGTCGTGTTTGGAGGACAAAGAATGCTGAGTTGCATCCAAAGAACACCAAACCTACTGTGAAGCATGGGGGTGGAAACATCATGCTTTGGGGCTGTTTTTCTGCAAAGGGACCAGGACGACTGATCCGTGTAAAGGAAAGAATGAATGGGGCGATGTATCGTGAGATTTTGAGTGAAAACCTCCTTCCATCAGCAAGGGCATTGAAGATGAAACGTGGCTGGGTCTTTCAGCTTTCAGTCTTTTCATCCCAAACACACCGCCCGGGCAACGAAGGAGTGGCTTCGTAAGAAGCATTTCAAGGTCCTGGAGTGGCCTAGCCAGTCTCCAGATCTCTACCCCATAGAAAATCTTTGGTGGTAGTTGAAAGTCCGTGTTGCCCAGCAACAGCCCCAAAACATCACTGCTCTAGAGGAGATCTGCATGGAGGAATGGGCAAAAATACCAGCAACCGTGTGTGAAAACCTTGTGAAGACTTACAGAAAACGTTTGACCTCTGTCATTGCCAACAAAGGGTATATAACAAAGTATTGAGATAAACTTTTGTTATTGACCAAATACTTATTTTCCACCATAATTTGCAAATAAATTCATAAAAAATTCTACAATGTGATTTTCTGGATTTTTTTCTTCTCATTTTGTCTGTCATAGTTGAAGTGTAGCTATGATGAAAATTACAGGCCTCTCATCTTTTTAAGTGGGAGAACTTGCACAATTGGTGGCTGACTAAATACTTTTTTGCCCCACTGTAAGCTCTTTAATCCCACCCCTCACCCACTCTCAGCCCATACCACCTATCACCATAGACCACCCTCATATTTGGTTTCCATGTGACATATATTTTTCAATTGTGCTGTGATGTTTTACATACATTTTGAACCTTTCTAATCGTATAGTATCCACAGATTGTGAGCTAAAGATGAAAACCTTTACTACAAGTATTATTATGTTATTTATTGACTGTCTATGGCTTTCCAAATCGCCCAACACTGCTATTTGCAAGGTACATTTTAAGTGAACGTTGTGATTTTTTTTACCATTCCTGAACCTGTGACCAGAAACAATACCATACAATACCAGAATAAATGGTCTAGTGATTCTGTCTCTTCGCAGAAAAATCTACAGAGCTGTGATTGTTGTACGCCCCATATATACAGCTTTCTGTTGGTGGAAAGAATTTTGTATAATTGAAATTGAAAAACTCGAAGTGATGAATCAAGTGTTTTTTGTACCAGTTCATAAACCATTTGCCATGGAATCAGTACATCAAAAATCTCCTACCATTTATTTTGCAACCTGTATGGCGCAGCTGTCAACATTTTTGTCCTCAAATGAAACTGGTATATTTTTCTATTTTTACCAATTCCTTTAAGCCAATTTGTATCTTAAATATATTGCAGGGAAAGAAGGTCACCTTCTCCCTTTTCCACTTGCCTCCTCCATTTTGTGGTAATGCTGCAATCAGTTGGTTTGGATTGAGCAGACATTCCCATATATTTTCGATAGCTGCACTGTTTATATTCATAAAATAATTGATAAATATAATTTAAAAAATTTACATTTTCTTCCGTAAAAAAAAAAGCTTTATTAATCAGTATATTTGAGTTCAACCATAACATTTGTGGTAATAATTGTTCTCTTTTCTGGAGGATAAAATTGAAATTGTAACCAGCTTTGTATGATTTGTTTAAGAAAGGGCGATACTTTAAACAAAATTTCATTTTCAATTTGTCTGAAATCTGTATAAAGGCAAAAAGGCCATTTTTTTTGCAAATGCTGAGCCTTTCTTAATAATCTACTGAAGAACCATTTTGGGTGTATAACTGTTACACTGTTGCGTCTTTACTCGCTGTCGGGACCTGAAACCAAGGCTATGGAGGACTCCATTGGGGACTCCCTAGCTACTGGATTTTTCCGTCCCTCTTCCTCTCTCACTGGCACAGGGTTCTTCTACGTGGAGAAGAAGAACAAGACCATGCGCCTGTGCATTGACTTCCGGGGACCTAATGACATCACTGTAAAGAATCGTTATCCGCTACCTCTAATTTCCGCTCCATGGGGCCACTGTGTTCTCCAAGCTGGATCTATGAAATGCCTACCACCTGGTGCGGATACGAGAGGGAGACGAGTGGAAGACTGCCTTCAACACGGCCAGTGAACACTACGCATATCTGGTGATGCCCTTTGGCCTCACCAACAGCCCTGCCGTGTTCCAGCCTCTGGTGAATGACGTTCTCCTTGACATGCTGAACCTGTTCGTCTTCATCTACATTGATGACATCCTTGTCTTCTCCCGCTCCCCCCAAGAACCCGTGCTCCATTTCCGGCAGGTTCTCCAGCGCCTTCTGGAGAACCAGTTTTTCGTTAAGGTGGAAAAATTAGTTCCATCGCTCCACCATTCCCTTTCTGGGCTACATCATCTCTGCTGGGAGCGTCAAGATGGATCCAGAGAAGGTGAAAACGGTGGTGGATTGGCCTCAGCCTGCTTCCTGGGGTTCGCCAACTTTTATCACCGCTTTATCCGGGTTTACAGCACCCTGGCCTCCCCCCTGACTGCCCTCACCTCTACCAAGGTTCCGTTCACATGGTCCACGGCCTCTGACCGGGCGTTCCGGGACCTTAATTAACCTCTCTGGGATATGTGGGACGCTAGCAAAAATGCAGAGCGCCAAATTCAAATAAATTACTATAAAAATGTAACTTTCATGAAATCACACATGCAATACACCAAATTAAAGCTACACTTGTTGTGAATCCAGCCAACGTGTCAGATTTCAAAAAGGCTTTACAACGAAAGCACACCAAACGATTATGTTAGGTCAGTACATAGCCACAGAAAAACACAGCCATTTTTCCAGCCAAGGAGAGGAGTCACAAAAAGCATAAATAGAGATAAAATTAACTTTTTAGGGATAGGGGGCAGCATTTTTACTTTGGATGAATAGCGTGCCCATAGTGAACTGCCTCCTACTCTGTCCCAGATGCTAATATATGCATATTATTATTACTATTGCATAGAAAACACTCTGAAGTTTCTAAAACTGTTTGAATGATGTCTGTGAGTATAACAGAACTCATATGGCAGGAAAACTTCCAAACAGGAAGTGGAAATTCTGAGGCTGGTTGATTTTCAACTCATCGCCTATTCACATCCCAGTAAGATATGGATCTGTTCGCACTTCCTACGCCTTCCACTAGATGTCAACAGTCTGTAGAACGTTGAATGAAGCCTCTGCTGTGATGTGGGGCCGGATGGCAGCTGTTTGAGTCAGTGGTCTGGCAGATATCGCCTTGCGTTACATTACTTCTGTAGACACGAAGGAATGCTCCGGTTGGAACTTTATTGGATATCTATGATAACAACATCCTGAAGATTGATTCTCTACTTAGTTTGACAAGTTTATTCGACCTGTAATATAACTTTTTGAAGTTTTCGTCCGAGTTCGCCTGGACCGACGCCAGCGTTTGGACATGAATATTTGACATTATCGAACAAAACAACAATTTATTGTGGAACTAGGATTCCTGGGAGTGCATTCTGATGAAGATGATCAAAGGTAAGGGAATATTTATGATGTAATTTCATATTTCTGTTGACTCCAACATGGCGGAGAAATGTTGTGTATATCTGAGCACCGTCTCAGATTATTGCATGGTGTGCTTTTTCCGTAAAGTTTTTTTGAAATCTGACACAGCGGTTATATTAAGAACAAGTGTATCTTTAATTCTAAGTCAAACATGTATCTTCATCACAGTTTATGATGAGTATTTCCTGTTATTTGATGTGTCTGTGGCAATTTCTCCTGATATTTTGGAGGCATTTCTGAACATGGCGCCAATGTAAACTGAGATTTTGGGATATAAATATGCACATTATCAACAAAACATACATGTATTGTGTAACATGATGTCCTATGAGTGTCATCTGATGAAGATCCTCAAAGGTTAGTGATACATTTTATCTCTATTTCTGCTTTTTGTGACTCCTATCTTTGGCTGGGGAAAATGGCTGTGTTTTTTTGGACTTGGCGGTGATCTAACATAAATATATGTTGTGTTTTCGCTGTAAAACATTTTTTTTTTAATCGGACACGATGGGTAGATTAATAACGTTCCCAAGGTAAACTGACTATTTCTCAGGTCCAGATCGTAGAATATGCATATAATTTACAGATTAGGATAGAAAACACTCCAAAGTTTCCAAAACTGTCAAAATATTGTCTGTGAGTATAACAAAACTGATTCTGCAGGCGAAAACCTGAGAAAATCTAACCCGGAAGAGATTTTTTATTTTTTTTATCTGTGTTTCCTGGCACGTCTTTCTTCCATTTCAAGGGGTATCAACCAGATTCCTTTTCCAATGGCTTCCTCGGGCTGTGACCAAGCTTTAGACATAGTTTCAGGCCTTTATTTTGAAAAATGAGCGACATTTTTCAAAAGTAGTCAGGTGTCCTCGGATTAGTTCCGTGTGGCTCAGTTGGTAGAGCATGGCGCTTGCAACGCCAGGGTTGTAGGTTCATTCCTCACGGGGGGACCAGGATGAATATGTATGAACTTTCCAATTTGTATGTCGCTCTGGATAATAGCGTCTGCTAAATGACTTAAATGTAAATGTAAAATTAGTTCCTGCGCGCGAGAGGGTAGCTCTCCATTTTCCTTTTCTCTCTTATTGAATAGGTTACTGTCCGGTTGAAATATTATTGATTATGTTTGTTAAAAACAACCTGAGGATTGATTATAAAAAACATTTGACATGTTACTACGACCATTACGGATACTTTTTGGAATTTTCGTCGAACGGAACGAGGCTTTGGTTTTCTGAACATAACGTGCAACCCAAATGGCGTTTTTTTGTTATAAAAGTAATATTTATCGAACAAAAATAACATTTGTTGTGTAACTGGGAGTCTCGTGAGTGCAAACATCCCAAGATTATCAAAGGTAAGCGATTCATTTTATTGCTTTTCTGACTTTCGTGACCAAGCTAACCAAGCTAATATAAGGCTAACTGTTCTAGCATTGATTGATACACTCACAAAAGCTTGGATTTCTTTCTCTGTAAAGCATATTTTCAAAATCTGACACGATAGGTGGATTAACAACAAGCTAAGCTGTGTTTTGGTATATTTCACTTGTGATTGCATGATTATTAATATTTTTTGTAATATTTTTGAATCTGATTCGTTTGGGAATTTTCTTCTGGCTTCCAAAACCCAAATGGCGTTTTTTTGTTATAAAAGTAATATTTATCGAACTAAAAGAACATTTATTGTATAACTGGGAGTCTCGTGAGTGCAAACATCCGAAGATTATCAAAGGTAAGCAATTCATTTTATTGCTTTTCTGACTTTCGTGACCATGCTAATTTGGGGCTAGCTGTTCTAGCATTGATTGATACACTCACAAAAGCATGGATTTCTTTCTCTGTAAAGCATATTTTCAAAATCTGACACGATAGGTGGATTAACAACAAGCTAAGCTGTGTTTTGGTATATTTCACTTGTGATTGCATGATTTGTAAATATTTTTTGTAATATTTTGCGCCCTGCAATTCAGCGGTTGTTTAGGAAAATGATCCCGTAAAAGGGATCCGTAGCGCAGAGAAGTTAACCTCTCTCGGATATGTGGGACGGTAGCGTCCCACTTGGCCAAAAGCCAGAAGAAATGTAAAGCGCCAAATTCAAATATATTACTATAAAAATCAATCATTCATGAAATCAAACATGAAAGACACCAATTTAAAGCTACACATGTTGTGAATCCAGCCAACGTGTCTGATTTCAAAAAGGATTTACGGGGAAAGCACACCAAACGATTATGTTAGCTCAGTACATAGCCACAGAAAAACACAGCAAAAGATAGTAGTCACAAAAAGCAGAAATAGAGATAAAGTTAATCACTAACCTTTAACGAGAAATTGCTTTGATGAAAGATACATGTTTTACATATAATTAAAGATACACTTGTTCTTAATGCAACCGCTGTGTCAGATTTCAAAAGAACTTTACGTAAAAAGCACACCATGCAATAATCTGAGACGGCGCTCAGATTTAACAACATTTCTCCGCCATGTTGGAGTCAACAGAAATACGAAATTACATCATAAATATTCCCTTACCTTTGATCATCTTCATCAGAATGCACTCCAAGGAATCCTAGTTCCACAATAAATCGTTATTTATGATGAGTAAATTAATTTAATGCATTTTAGAATAAAGCTGTCACTTAACAAAATATGGAAAAAGTCAAGGGGTCTAAATACATTCTGAATATGTATAACCTCACATACCCCCTCATTTGAGCCCTGGTTTTAACTTCACACATCAAGCCCTTCACTGACACAGATAGTTAATTAAGAAGTGCATGATGACTGAAGGAATTGGCTGACAAAATCTATGGATAGTAGACTATTTTTTTCTGTCAAAATGGCATACCTCTTATTTATTGAATACGAAGAAATATGCTCCAACACAAAGCCCTCGTTGATAGTAGCCTAAAGTCAAATTAAAATGAAGACTGTTTAAATGAATTTGGCCTCGAATTAGCATACTTTCAGCACCAATATACTGTCCATCTCCGCAGCTGCCGCTTCCATAGTAATGTAAGTAATGTAAATTACTCAAATATGGCTTATTGTGAGGTCAATAACTCTGATAAATAGCTTCATTATAAGCAATGAAACATATTGTTTTGATTAAAATAAATTATATCATTCGTAAGCTTACCTCCGGTTCTCCTTCTCATCTTTGCATTCTCCCTTTTGAACTGAACAGTACATCAGTAGGCCTAGTCCGCGCGCACAGATATTGCATTTTTTGGATAAATAAACAATTATTTTTGGAAGAAGCTGTCAGGCATTGGGTGTAGCTGGTGCAAGAAGTCAGGAACAGGAGCGTAGAGATGAGTGAACAATGCACTTTACTCAAGAAAATAGCACAAGTAACAGTACTAATGTGCGAACAATAACGGTTGCCACAAAACACGGGTGAAAACAGCACCCGGACAAAAACAGCCGGAAACGTACCGACCTGAACAATAAACAATCACACACAAAGACATGGGGGAAACAGAGGGTTAAATACATGACCAGTAATTGGGAAATGAAAACCAGGTGTGTGGGAAACAAAGACAAAACCAATGGAAAATGAAAAGTGACATAGACCGCCTAGCGCCGCCTGAACAAGGACAAGAACCGACTTCGGCGGAAGTCGTGACAGAAGCCTTTAACTCGCCTCCTGAAGTGCACACAGCACACAGCACAGCAATTGGTTAGGCAGCACAAGAGCAGGGCAGGCCAGTGCTCATGATTGAGATAGCCTATCCATTGCAGTGTGTAATGCACGAACCTCCCCCATTGTCCTCCGGGTAACAGTTGTGTAATTTTCAGCTCCCTTACTGTACATGTATGGTATTTACTCAACACGTAGACTATTTGAAGTGTCAGAGAGAGTTAAAGTTAATTCCAGGTAATTTGAGTGAATGTTTACATCGAAGGACCTAGTTTTGCTGCAACAAGATCAACAGAGAGGCTTTACATGCATACCAATGCAATCATCAGGGCCAGGATCAGATCGATCTGTCTGTTTTTGAGTTTTTTAAATATTTTTTTTATCATCGGATAGGATCATTCTGATACACATACCACAAAATCAAGATCACAGAATCCGTATTTTCAGTGCTTTGAACAGGCCTACACCTTGCCACCTACTGGACAGGTTGTGGTACTATTTCCACACTGTCATGGGAAACAAAGATGAGTAAAGTACTTGAATGAAAGTAACATTACACTGACCAGATACCTATACAGGGTCAATTTAACATAATGAACCCTTGGTTTACAGATGTAATTACATTTTTAAAATCCTCCTCACATTAACATTTCTTGGTTGTAGTGCCTTTCACCTTTCTAAATCAACCCTTAATCCACCCTTCCAGTGGGTTCAAGATAATCCAGATTTTTTTCGGCATTTAAACTATCCTAATCACTACCTTTGAGTTTTGAAAAATGTAAAAATGACATTTAATCCTGAACTTCTTGAGGATAGGGTGCAGAGTTTTCACTTAGGGAAAAATAGCGTGCGCAATTTCAACTTCGTGCTACTCATCCCCAGAATAGAAGATATGCATATTATTAGTAGATTTGGATAGAAAACACTCTGAAGTTTCTGAAACTGTTTGAATCATATCTGTAAGTATAACAGAACTTATATAGCAGTCAAAACCCTGAGGACTAACTTTTTTATTGTTAAGTTCCTGTATGTTCAATGGGTTATCATGGGCACACCAGAATTCTAATCACTATCCACGCAGTTTCTACTGGTTCCACTGGATGTCGCCATTTTATAGATTTTATAGATTTTTTTTTTAAATCTGGCGCTCTACATTTTAACAGGCTGTTGGGACGCAAGCGTCCCGCGATCCCAGAGAGGTTAACGGTCAGATTACCAAATCCTCATCCCTATCCGGAGGATCAGAATCAAATTTCAGTTTTAAAAAACCCAAGTCTAATATTTAATCCTATCCGATTGCCGAAATCCGATCAGATAACTTTTTAAAAACTGAGCCCAGGCAATTCATCATGTCTCAGTGTAACGGAGACGCAGGGAGTCAGGAAGCAGGTACATTTAGTGAGTTAAATAATAACAAACATGGCGCAATACAAAACAAGAGAAGCGTCTGACATAGAAACATAAACAATACTACCTGATGACTGATAACAAAAGAGTGCTATATAAAGGGTAAGTAATGAAGGGAGTAATGAAGTCCAGGTGTGACTGATGATGAGATGCAGCTGTGCATAATGTTGGTTGCCAGGTGTGTGTAAAGCTGGGTTGCCAGGACCGGTGGTTAGTAGACTAGTGACGTGACAGTACACCCCCCCCCCCCCCCCCCAGAGATGGACTGAATGGTGCGGGTGATACCTGGATGTCCAGCGATGACAGCTGTGTGCACCCAGGTCAATAGCCAATTCCTTATCCCCGTGGGAATGTAGGTGCGCTCAGGAGGACAGGTGGCAGGTGCGAGTTCCCTGGTGAATGTCCACATCTACGTCCCAGACTACGGGGCTATGACTCGAGAGGGCGGGATTATGGGTGCACTCAAGACAGGAACCTCTCCCGAATCGTAGAGATGGGACAGGGCATTGGCTTTGATGTTTTTTTTACCTGGCCGATATGTCAACATGAAATCTTGTGTACGGGTGCACTGATGATGAGGAAAGGAAGGCTTTCTTGATGTATAGATTTCACGGTGAGGGTGAGTGGTGCTGTGATGTGTGTGATTGTCCCCTATTCCAGTGGTTGACTATCTAGTGCTTGAACAAGACAAGGAAAGGAGAGCGGGTATGAGGTGATGATCAATAAAATTCCCTGCAGTGCCAGAGTCCACTAGAGCTGTAGAAACAACACATGAAAGACAGCCAGCCAGTGAAATCGTTACTAGGAACGGTTTGGCGGCAAGTGATGATGATGGAATGCTCACGCCTTACCCAGGAGACGGATCATCACATGGCTGTCTCTCTGCTCAAGTTGAAAACTGGTTAGAACGTACCTGACACCGTTGAAGCTGGTGTCCATCCTGTCTGCAATATGGACAGAGCCCCAGCTGTCTACGACGGCGTCACTCAGCCGTGGAGAGACGTGTGTTCCCCACCTCCATGGGTTCAGGCTCTGACTCAGAATGATCAACGGAGGAGGGAGAGAGGCGATGTGGGTACCGATGCTCCTGATTAAGGTTACCTCTTTGCGCAATCCTCTTCTGAATAGGGTGCGGAACGCCAGCTCATTCCATCCGCTGGATTCTGCAACTGTACAAAAGGTGAAGTAGGCGCTCACCTTCCCTCTCTGCCCTCTGGTGGATGGTCGAAGACCCCCCTGAACAGAGCCATGAAACCCAAATAGCAACCCAGCTTTTCCTCTAGACCCAGGTGTGAGTAATGATGGTTGCCAGGTGTGCGTCAGATGGGTTGCCAGGACCGGTGACGTCGAGAAAGGGCGCGGGAGTGGACGTGGCACTCAGTTAGTTTGGCTGCTCTGTGGAATCTCTGTCCTTGAATGGCATTATATATTATATTATTTTCCTTGTTATCAGAGGAAGATTGGCGCCTTTCATGTTGTGCCAGCACTGTGGGGAGGTGATGAACTTCCTCCCAACAAGGAGGACTGTCTGGTCAACAAATCCCTCACATCCAGTGCTCATGGTGGGTCACTCTTATCAACATAAGCCATGTTCCTTTGCTCATGCATGTGAATTGTCCGGTCACAGTTGCTCCTTCCTCCCTTGCCAGCCTCACCTGGGACAACTTTAGAGATAATTTTTTTCTACAGTCAAAAGACTAGAATCCCACATGTCTATTGACAACCAAAGCAGCCATGACTACAGTTATTTAACATAGAAGTCAACCAATTTCCTGTAGTTTCAAAGTGATTCAATGTTTTGTTTCATGTAATAACTTTTATTTTCCATTTCTACTTCAAATGGAGCAGACTTAGTGAATAACATGTGTAACACTTGTTAAAGTACTGTGTGAATTTCACCAGGTTCATATATTAATATGGCATGTTGATTTGTTATTATGCATGCCTGCATCCTGGGAGTAGGGGAGTGTGTACAGTCGTGGCCAAAAGTTTTGAGAATGACACAAATATACATTTTCACAAAGTCTGCTGCCTCAGTTTGTGTGATGGCAATTTGCATATACTCCAGAATGTTATGAAGAGTGATCAGATGAATTACAATTAATTGCAAAGTCCCTCTTTGCCATTCAAATGAACTGAATCCCCCCCAAATATTTCCACTGCAGTTCAGCCATGCCACCAAAGGACCAGCTGACATCATGTCAGTGATTCTCTCGTTAACACAGGTGTGAGTGTTGGCTGGAGATCACTCTGTAATGCCTTATAAGTTCAAATAACAGACTGGAAGCTTCAAAAGGAGGGTGGTGCTTGGAATCATTGTTCTTCCTCTGTAAATCATGGTTACCTGCAAGGAAACATGTGCCGTCATCATTGCTTTGCACAAAAAGGGCTTCATAGGAAGGATATTGCTGCATCAAGAACTTCAAGGAGAGCGGTTCAATTATTGTGAAGAAGGCTTCAGGGCGCCCAAGAATGTCCAGAAAGCACAAGGACCATCTCCTAAAGTTGATTCAGCTGCGGGATCGGGGCACCACCAGTACAGAGCTTGCTCAGGAATGGCAGCAGGCAGGTGTGAATGCATCTGCACGCACAGTGAGGCAAAGACTTTTGGAGGATGGCCTGGTGTCAAGAAGGTCAGCAAATAAGCCACTTCTCTCCAGGAAAAACATCAGGGACAGACTGATATTCTGCAAAAGGTACAGGGATTGGAATACTGATGAATCCCCTTTCCGATTGTTTGGGGCATCTGGAAAAAGCTTGTCCGGAGAAGACAAGGTGAGCGCTACCATCAGTATGAGACCATTCATGTGTGGTGTTGCTTTTCAGCCAAGGGAGTGGGCTCACTCACAATTTTGCCTAAGAACACAGCCATGAATAAAGAACGGTACCAACACATCCTCCAAGAGCAACTTCTCCCAACCATCCAGGAACAGTTTGGTGACGAACAATTCCTTTTCCAGCATGGTGGAGCACCTTGCCATAAGGCAAAAGTGATAACTAAGTGGCTTGGGGAACAAAACATCAATATTTTGGGTCCATGGCCAGGAAACTCCCCAGACCTTAATCCCATTGAGAACTTGTGGTCAATCCTCAAGAGGCGGGTGGACAAACAAAAACCCACAAATTCTGATGAACTCCAAGCATTGATTTTGCAAGAATGGGCTGCCATCAGTCAGGATGTGGCCCAGAAGTTAATTGACAGCATGCCAGGGCGGATTGCAGAGGTCTTGAAAAAGAAGGGTCAACACTGCAAATATTGACTCTGCATCAACCTCATGTAATTGTCAATAAAAGCCTTTGACACTTATGAAATGCTTGTAATTATACTTCAGTATTCCATAGTAACATCTGACAAAAATATCTAAAGACACTGAAGCAGCAAACTTTGTGGAAATTAATATTTGTGCCATTCTTAAAACTTTTGGCTATGACTGTACTTACGTTTTGCCCTGCGTGCTCTTGTTCAAATCATTTTGATGCACTATGAGAGGTAGGCACGCTTTTTCTGTCGTCTTCAGAAAAGTTTGATTCTTTTAAGCACAAAGTCATACACACAGTGTTTTGTTCATCTATAATGTTGTATATTTAGAGGTTACTCATAAGTGGATGGTATTGTTAATAGCTAGCATTTCAATGACCATAATAAATATATATGGAGACAACTGACAGCCTTGTTTTACTCCTTTTAGAAGCTCAATACTTTCTGAGAAGTAACCATTATTTACTATTTTACATCTGGGGTTGCTGTACATAACTTTAATCCCCCCACAGTGTAACTGTACTTTTTAGGATGATATTAACATTCTGAATTCAACATGTGGTTAATAGCTAGCTAAGGTATTAGCAGGCTATTGTATGTGTGAACGATGGCTAGCTCCACGAATGATCCCAGTCCCTTGTGTTGTGCATCTGTTGTAGAAAGAGGCGACGATTCGCAGAACCCTATGTGCTCTACAAATGTTTTATTTTCTTTTGGATGCAGGTATGTGGTTTATCTATGTAAAATATATGTTATGTGTTGATGCATAATAAGAAGAGGCTGTACTCATTTTTGTATTCTAATATCATTTTGATGCACTATGAGAGAAAGAGGTGACGATGTGCAGAACATATGTGCTCTACAAATGTTTTATTTTATTTTGGATGCAGATGCAGGACGCAGAGAGTGAATTCTGCTTAATTAAAACAACCTGATCTCCAAAGTCCACGTTTATAGTCTCAATCAACCACACACAACGCAGAGTTACAGCGGTGCAGTACAGCACCGCTTACATGTATGTACATGTATTAAGTCATATGAAATAATGTCATTAGCTAAGTTGACACACCCACATAAGTATACCTGGATGCACATGTATCAACTTTAAAACATGTTTTTTCTTTGTTTGGGCTAATGGCTATGGCTAATGGCTTCTACATTTTTTCATTAAAACAAAACCGATATTCATTAAATATGAATACCGAACTTGTTTTTGCGTGGAATCCGCAACACGGTTAGCTTTTAACAGCTAGGACCGCTATTTCTTGTCCCAGACAGGTTAACAGACAGGTTGAAGCCTGCTTGACAGAGACTCTAAGCTGCTAGCCATCAAGCTAACGAAGTTGGTACCAGATGAGTTTTGCAATGGAGCCCTCTTTGTCTGGAGAAATAAATGAACGGTTCCAGCGCTGTAGGAGCTGTATCTACTACGCTTTGTTTCGGGGGAAAACGTATCACTCGGCGTTCCAATGCGGCAATTGTACTTTCCGAGGATTATAGGCTTGAGGTGACTTCCTTGATCACGCAGGTCGCCAGCCTACGTAAGAAGCGCCGGTGTTGCCCGGAGCTCACCAATCGGATAGCGGAGTCGAACGAGCACAGCAAGAAGAGCAAGGCAATCATCGATGGTCACATGTCACGAGCCTTGGAAGCCGAAGACAGCAGCCTCCCGCAAAGCAGTCTACACTCCCAACGAGAGGCCCGGAGCGGATACAAACAACAAATAGTTTCACTATCCTGGAGCCTGATCTTCCTGCACCTTCGTCGCTGGGGGTGCCTGTGTCTGCGGCCACAGTGTGGTGGAATATTCTATTCTAGTGAGAGAGACTTTGTCATTTCTTCAAACAATCATCTTTATTCAATATTGATTAATTATTGCAATAATGAAGCCGTCGACAAAGCCGAGAGCCTACCCTTTACAGACAATGCACAATTTAAATAGCTAATACCCAGAATGCTTGGTTCCACCCCTCCCATATAGATTGGGGGGCACCATAAGCCACCATGAACTTTGTGTTCATCTTCTGGTCATCTGCCTCTGGTGCTGTTTCCCAGATGCCAGGATAATTAGGAATACTGGGGCCTTTGTTCTGTTCCCCCAGGCTATCTCTATCTCGGTGACACCCACCACATCTGATCTATGGAATGCCAGCTGTAGTTTTTTTTTATCACCAAGCCATCACTTAATCAGCTGCCAGCCCAAGCTCCATAAAGACTCCTCTCAGTTAACTCAGAAAGGAGGGAGAGAGTCCTAAGAACCTTACTCTGTTAAATAAAACAACAATTTGGTGCATAAATATAACATAATCTTGTAATCCTGCTACAACAGCAGTGCCTACTACTACAATTCCGAAGTCGACGTCGGCAACCTTCCGCCCTTGCTCTGGATCGAGCGGGGATTCTCCATCTGTCGGAGGCCTGCACCAGGCGCCGGGAGCAAGTTATCCTGCCTCTCGCCCATTCCTGTGAAGCGTGGGAGTGGGCGGATTTCCTCGTCCTTCTCACCAGCCGTGATTTTGGGCAGCTCCATGGTAAGAATGCCTTGGCAGCAGCTAATGGGGATCCAAAATAAATACAAATAATACAAATACCTGAGCACATGGTAATTGTCTGCAAACGCCTCCCAATTTGGGATAATTATCATAACAATTGGTGCTCGGCCCCTCTTTCCCATCAAACATTACTTTGTTCTTTGAGCAGCGTAGTTGCGTGAGTAATTTTTTACAGCAAAAAATATATATAGGCTATGAACCCAGCGTGAACCAGCAGGAATTCACCATTAGTTGAAGCGTTGCCTCGCCTGAGTACCAAATGGGCAGCAGAATGGGCCAATTGTCTAATGCTTGGATTCAATCTCAATGCGGGTTATAGACATTGCTGAAATTTGAGCTACATATGCAACATCTACCGTGAATGGGACCTCTGTGAACACGCAAACATTGCATTTAAAAGCTGCGATACCTATAACCCGCTTTAAGATTAAATCCTGGGCTAAATCCCCAAATGGCACTTTTGACCAGAGCCCTATGAGCCCTGGTCAAATGTAGTGCACTATATAGGGAATAGGGTGCCATTTAGGACGCATCTCCAGTCTCCTACTCTTCTTCCATGAACCCAGCATCAGAAAAATGTCCATCCTGGATGGACAATAACGTTTTATTCTGTTCTTCTATTCTATCAGTCACACTATTGTCGTGTCTTTGGCATCATTTAAACGAAGACTGTTATTTAATCAAATCAATTCTCTGTAATTATTATTACGTGATTATTCTAATCATGTAAATAACTAGGAAGTTGGGGCACCAAGGAAAATATTCAGATTAAAGTTGTAATTTTCCTAATATAACTTTCAGATATTTTAATATCTGATCTATTAGTCTTCTAATTAATGAATTATTCTTTACCTCACGTTAGTCTCAGTCCAATTGACGTAAATTGTTGGTTATCTGCACCAACCCAGTCTTCACTATGAATCATTCATACATCAATTGTCTCAATCATTTATTCATTCATTTATTCATTTATTCATTTTTTCATTCCAAGATGGCTTAGCAGTTCAGACGTCATTTCTGTCCTCGTATTGTCGTGTCCTGTATATATATATATATTTACACCTTTCTTCGCATATCTTTTATATATTTTATTATCCAAGAACTCAACTACAAAAGCTTTCCTGCAAAAGCTTTCCTGCAACCCGCCTCACCAATTACAAAAAAAAGTATTATTTACCTCAAATCTGAAAATCCACAGTGGAAGCTAGCCAGGGGCTAATCAGAAGCTAGCCAGAAAGCTAACCAGAAGCTAGCCGAAAGCTAGCCAGAAGCTAATCTGAAGCTGCCCAGAAGTTAGCCGGTTTGCTGGCTAGCGTTGGTGTTTCAGCTGCCCACATTTTGTGGTCATCAGCTATTCCTTTAGCTCGATAATCTACCGGCACTTTTGTGCAACGCGACTCGGACCGGAGCATACCGGGCCTTTTTTTTCTCTCAGTTTCCCCGGATTTCAGCCGCAGGCTCTGGACATTTGCACCTTGATTTCGCAGCTAGCTAGCTGCAAACCGTGTGACTATTGGCTTACGTCGATCCCGGAGCAAACTTAAATCATTCCGGAGCTAGCCAGCTGAGGAGTTCCATCAGCCATTCCTGGGCTACAGTCACCTATCCGGACCCGTTTGTTTTTAATATTTTTTTTTTTTTTAAATCAATTAAAAAATATATATATTTTATTTATTAAAAAAAAAAAAAAATTGCTGCAGAAACGGAGCCCCACCGGGCCTTCACGACTGACTGCCGACGTTATCTGCCCGAGGGAGTTATCCAACTGGCACCTCCGTCGCGACGTTACCTGAACGCTCATCTGGGGCCCGCTAATCGTTAGCTGTCTTATCGGCTGCTATCTGAATAAGTATATCAGACAATTTTTTTTCTTGGGTCACTATATCTATTTTGCCAATTGGATTGATCCCCTCTACCACACGGAACCCCACTAATCTACCGACGGAAACGCACGAGGTGTCTAAAAATAGACCTCCATCCTATGCTATCTTGCTACCGATAGCCATCTACCCGGCCAGCTGTCTGGATCGCCGTGACCCCAACCAACCTCTACTCACTGGACCCTTATTGATCACTCGATTAAGCATGCCTCTCCTTAATGTAAATATGCCTTGTCCATTGCTGTTCAGGGGCCTGTTGCACAAAACTAGGATAAGGGATTAAGCCAGGATATCTTGGTGATCCTGGCTCAATTGATCCGTAATCCGGTTGCACTAAAGATGGATAGGGGGCAGGAGGATATGTTATGGTATAAATTACCATGGAGATTTATTCTGTGGAGCTAGCCTGCTCCAGACCAGGCTAAATTCCAGGATCTATTTAATCTCATCCCTAATGTCAGTCAGCAGTCACCACAAATGGAAACCAATAGTTATTTCACTGCTCACTATACATTGTTATCACATATAACTAGACCCACTGTTATTATTTAAACGTTTGTGATCATTAATTTCAATGATTTTGGATAAAAAATGATTTTTAGATGATGTTGCTATCATTAGATAATTTACAGTTTCCCATAGACTATAAGGCTATATATAAAATGATAGAATATTAGGGCCACAGAGGGGAAAAAAACACAAGTCATAATATTGTAACCAGTTGTTTTAAAGGAGGACAGTTGTTAAAATGACAGATGTGGGGCATTTCGTGAAATTGTACTTCAGTATGGTTTCATAAACAAAGACATGCTGATGTGCCAGAATATTAAGTATCACATTGTCATAAGTATCAAAACTGTAAAAACAATATGTAGCTTTTCTGCAGAAAGAACCAGCCTCATAAATTTATGACTTTATCCTTTTTCTTCAGTGTGGCCCTAGTACTCTGTCATATAAACAAATACACATTCCATATGAATATAAAAACACAATGTGTAACATTATGTTCCTTTATTGAATAAGGACAAAACAAAGCAGGTAAACCATCAGCTCCTTTCGAAACTGAAGTCACAGTGACTCTACAAGATGGAAAGCACAGAATCCAAGCATATTATACAAAATGATACATACACATTCAAAGGTCTGTATATAACACACCCTGCATGTCTGCACACTAAAATAAATGCAGGACAAATCCATACACATCAACTGAACAGACAAATGAATGGATGCAGTAGCCTCCCTGCAGCCTTGTATTACACACAGTATACCGCACAAACATCATAAGAGGCCAAATTCGTCAAAAAACGAACCCAAAAAAACCCAAATTCCTCTGCCACCGCAGGACATATTTAACCAAAATTGAAAGCACACATACTAACTAAAATAATTCAACACATATTGGTCCCTCAGCAGCCGACCACTGTCGTCATCAGGGAAGATTGCCGGATTGTCCCAGTCCATGGCTGGTGGCACTCTGGGGGCCCTCTCCTTCCTCAGGCAGGCCACATTGTGGAGGACAGCACAAGCCACAGTAATATCACATGCCCTAACAGGGCTGACCCTTAATTTGTGAAGGCAGTGAAAGCGTGCCTTCAGGAGGCCAAAGGTCATTTCAACTCTGGCCCTGGTCCTGGCATGGGCATGGTTGTAGGCCTGCTGTGCTGCCTGGGGGTCTGTGAAAGGTGTCAGGAGAAAAGGCTGGCAGCCATACCCCCTGTCTCCCAGCAACACACCAGAGAATTCACCTGTCAACACAAAATCTCATCATTACTACCTCATAAACACAGTGATATTCTTGACACAGCCATGATGGTTATAAATAGGGGTTGTGTGGCTTACCTTGTGATAGGCACTGATAGATTTCAGAGGCCCGAAAGATTCTGGAGTCATGGACTGAGCCAGGCCATTTTGCCACAACATTGCTGATCACACAGTCAGCATTGCAGACCATCTGAAATCATAAGATGAGGAATATTACACCAATCAATGCACATCACTGGCAATGCAGAGTGTTCGTCAATGGACAATATCAAAAAGTTATGTTCACCTGAACATTAATGCTGTGAAAGGATTTCCTATTCACAAAATCGGCCTCATGGGCACCTGAGGGGGCTTTTATCCTTATGTGTGTGCAGTCCACTGCACCAATGACATTGGGGAAACCTGTCACACAAAGTAATGAGTATCCTACTATGTGTTAACAGTTGTCCTGTAATTTGTAGATCCTCTTACCTGCAATCCTATAGAACTCCTCTTTGATGTCACAGAGTCTTCTGTGGCCAGGGAAGGAGATGAAGACATCTGCTAATGCTTTGATAGCCAGACACACACTCCTTATTGTGCGGCAAATTGTGGCCTTGTTCAGCTGTTCTGCATCCCCCACTGAGTACAGGAAGGCTCCACTAGCAAAAAAGCGCAAGGCCACACAAACCATTTGCTCCACACTCAGTGCATGGCTCCGTGCAGTGCGGTGCTTAATCCTGGGACCCAGTAGTCTGCATAGATACCTGATGCCATCTGCAGAAAACCTGTATCTTTCATATAGATGGTCATCAGGGAAGGCCAGTGGGTCCAACCGGTCCCTGAAGACCCTTTCTCGCCTGAAGGCTCTCCTCAGCACAAGTGCTTCTTCATCCACCACATCTCGCACGAATGGGCATGCCATTGTCAGAGCAGAAAGGAACACACAATTTTGGGCCTTCATATAGGCTAGTGGCCACACCTGGTGCTGGGGGGGTGGGCAAAAGAGGGCGATGCCTTATAACGATGACTTGGTTGTACTGATTGCTGGGAAAATAAAAAAAACCTTAGAAAGATGCCACCGTCCTGTGTGCTCACAATAAGAGCTCATATGTCATGGCTCACTTGACTTTACGAGAATATACCTAATTTTTATTTTGAGCTGTGTCATCTTCTTGGAGCTGGGGGAGGAAAGAAAAATAATGATTAATACATTTGTGTTACAGTTAGCATACAGTGTACATTGAAGGCATATCTCACCTCCCTCTCAAGTTTTTTTATTTCAAGGTCCAGTTTCCTAATTGTCCTCTTTTTTATTTCGGACTCCAGTGCAAGATTTTCCATCTTTTTCTTCTTGTACTGAATGTCTATGTCTGCCAGTTCTATTTGGCGCCGGAGGTGGTTGCCATACAACTTTCTGATAGCTTGTGAGCTCTGTGAACACAATACAATTAGCGCAGCTAATTTGGCAGGATGTGGTGTCCTTTTATTAATACGCACTATGTTGCCAGGCTGGTTTTCCCACTGTATAGCATCTGGGTCCTGTAAAAGAAATTAGATTTTTTGATTTTGATGAGGACTCCTCACCATTGTAGAGTAAATAGTACTTTCACAGTCTTAACATGATACCTCATGCCTTCTGGAATCCAGAGAGATGGTCTCCTCCTCATCATCGTCTCCATCATGTGCTGTTGCTGCTGCACTGGGGCCTTCACCCTATCACATTTAATCGGATTCATATTGAAGCTAGTAGACAAGACATGCCAGGCCTACAGTATGCCTTTGATGGAGTACTCACTGGATCAGCATCGTCTGGTGCTTGTGCTGGTGGCTCTAACAGGAACACAGTGCTGCCAGACACTGCAAGGCAATAGGTAAACCAAAGTCAGACAGTCCAAATTGATTCAATATGAATGTGGTTGTATCCCATGTAGAGATGGAAGGACATACCTTGAATGAAGCGGGTGGCATCTTGGGAGGAACCTATGCTCGTCTCTTTCCCCCCAGGGATCCCCTCTAAGACGGGCCTGCCTTTATTTAGCTCCAAGGCCATGTCCTCTGCTGGGGTAAGGTCAGCCTTTGGTGACCCACCACCCGTGCCTTGTCTGTGGGTATTCTTTTTCACTGCTAAAACAGTACAGACAATGTGTGAGCAGGCACCTTCTGGGTACAATATATGCTTGTGCTTTGTTAAATATTAGTCAGGGACCATACCATTCTGCAGAATGTTCTTGTATTTGATTTTGACCTGCTGCCATGTCCGTTTTGGCCCGTTCATGTTTAATCTACACACACACACACACACACACACACACACACACACACATTTAATGGAGTCACACTGCAAAAAATTACTTGGTATTTTTGTCTTGTTTTCAGTAAAAATATCAAAAAATTTATCATAGCTTTATACAGTGTGATGGAGTTACTTTACACAATTTCACTCATATCTGCAGTGCATTTCAATTAAAAATTTAACCGTTTCATAATTACAGTACAACTGCATTTTTGGAGATGTGAATTAAATATTTGAATTGTAATTGTGATGTTTCAGCGGAGCGGTGAGTGTGTAATTGTGCACTACTTACGCATTCAGGCGGTCTGCAATACTTTGCCACGCTTTTTCTCTTTGCTTTATCACTGTGGCGGTGTTGCCTTTCTTCTTAATTATATCTTTTACCTCCTCGTATGCCTCCATGAGGATTTGTGCTTCCGACGGGGAAAAGTACGTGGCTCTAGTTGCCATGGTAAATCAGTTAATCTGTGATCTGTGGCGGGGTCTATTTGAGTGAGCCGTGAGCGCGCACCTATCCAGGATTGGTTTCACCTGGCTTAATGAATCCGTGTCTGCTCATCCTGGCTTGGTCTTTGTGCAACCAATTAAGCCTGGACGCACATGTTTTGGCTTCATTGAGCTCAGCTGAGTCATTTATCCCGGATGTCTTAATTCTACTTTTGTGCAACAGGCCCCAGGTTAGTGTTTATTGGCTTATTTCACTGTAGAGCCTCTAGCCCTGCTCACTATACCATATCCAACCTTTCAGTTCCACCACCCACATATGCGATGACATCACCTGGTTTCAATGATGTTTCTAGAGACAATATCTCTCTCATCATCACTCAATACCTAGGTTTACCTCCACTGTATTCACATCCTACCATACCTTTTGTCTGTACATTATTCCTTGAAGCTATTTTATCGCCCCCAGAAACGTCCTTTTACTCTCTGTTCTAGACGTTCTAGACGACCAATTCTCATAGCTTTTAGCCATACCCTTATCCTACTCCTCCTCTGTTCCTCTGGTGATGTAGAGGTGAATCCAGGCCCTGCAGTACCTAGCTCCACTCCTATTCCCCAGGCGCTCTCTTTTGATGACTTCTGTAACCGTAATAGCCTTGGTTTCATGCATGTTAACATTAGAAGCCTCCTCCCTAAGTTTGTTTTGTTCACTGCTTTAGCACACTCTGCCAACCCGGATGTTTTAGCCGTGTCTGAATCCTGGCTTAGAAAGACCACCAAAAATTCTGACATTTTCATCCCCAACTACAAGATTTTCAGACAAGATAGAACGGCCAAAGGGGGCGGTGTTGCAATCTACTGCAAAGATTGCCTGCAGAGTTCTGTTTTACTATCCAGGTCTGTTCCCAAACAATTTGAACTTCTACTTTTAAAAATCCACCTCTCTAAAAACAAGTCTCTCACCGTTGCCGCCTGCTATAGACCACCCTCTGCCCCCAGCTGTGCTCTGGACACCATATGTGAACTGATTGCCCCCCATCTATCTTCAGAGCTCGTGCTGCTAGGCGACCTAAATTTGAACATGCTTAACACCCCAGCCATCCTACAATCTAAGCTTGATGCCCTCAATCTCACACAAATTATCAATGAACCTACCAGGTACCACCCCAATTCCGTAAACACGGGTACCCTCATAGATATCATCCTAACCAACTTGCCCTCCAAATACACCTCTGCTGTTTTCAACCAAGATCTCAGCGATCACTGCCTCATTGCCTGCATCCGTAATGGGTCAGCGGTCAAACGACCTCCACTCATCACTGTCAAACGCTCCCTGAAACACTTCAGCGAGCAGGCCTTTCTAATCGACCTGGCCGAGGTATCCTGGAAGGATATTGATCTCATCCCGTCAGTAGAGGATGCCTGGATATTTTTTTTAAATGCCTTCCTCACCATCTTGAATAAGCATGCCCCATTCAAGAAATTTAGAACCAGGAACAGATATAGCCCTTGGTTCTCTCCTGACCTGACTGCCCTTAACCAACAGAAAAACATCCTATGGCGTTCTGCATTAGCATCGAACAGCCCCCGTGATATGCAACTTTTCAGGGAAGCTAGAAACCAATATACACAGGCAGTTAGAAAAGCCAAGGCTAGCTTTTTCAAGCAGAAATTTGCTTCCTGCAACACAAATTCAAAAAAGTTCTGGGACACTGTAAAGTCCATGGAGAATAAGAACACCTCCTACCAGCTTCCAACTGCACTGAAGATAGGAAACACTGTCACCACCGACAAATCCACTATAATTGAGAATTTCAATAAGCATTTTTCTACGGCTGGCCATGCTTTCCACCTGGCTACCCCTACCCCGGTCAACAGCACTGCCCTCCCCTCTGCTACTCGCCCAAGCCTTCCCCATTTCTCTTTCTCCCAAATACAGTCAGCTGATGTTCTGAAAGAGCTGCAAAATCTGGACCCTTACAAATCAGCCGGGCTAGATAATCTGGACCCTTTCTTTCTAAAACTATCTGCTGAAATTGTTGCCACCCCTATTACTAGCCTTTTCAACCTCTCTTTCGTGTCGTCTGAGATTCCCAAAGATTGGAAAGCAGCTGCGGTTATCCCCCTCTTCAAAGGGGGGGACACTCTTGACCCTAACAGCTACAGACCTATATCTATCCTACCCTGCCTTTCTAAGGTCTTCGAAAGCCAAGTCAACAAACAGATTACCGACCATTTCGAATCCCACCATACCTTCTCCGCTATGCAATCTGGTTTCAGAGCTGGTCATGGGTGCACCTCAGCCACGCTCAAGGTCATAAACGATATCTTAACCGCCATCGATAGGAAACAATACTGTGCAGCCGTATTCATTGACCTGGCCAAGGCTTTTGACTCTGTCAATCACCACATCCTCATCGGCAGACTCGACAGCCTTGGTTTCTCTAATGATTGCCTCGCCTGGTTCACCAACTACTTCTCTGATCGAGTTCAGTGTGTCAAATCGGAGGGTCTGTTGTCCGGGCCTCTGGCAGTCTCTATGGGGGTGCCACAGGGTTCAATTCTTGGACCGACTCTCTTCTCTGTATACATCAATGATGTCGCTCTTGCTGCTGGTGATTCTCTGATCCACCTCTACGCAGACGACACTATTCTGTATACTTCTGGCCCTTCTTTTGACACTGTGTTAACAACCCTCCAGGCGAGCTTCAATGCCATACAACTCTCCTTCCGTGGCCTCCAGTTGCTCTTAAATACAAGTAAAATACAAGTACAAGTTTTTTATAAATGTTTTATTTTTAATTTTTCAAATTTTTCAAATTTTTATTTTTTTTATTTTTATTATTATTATTATTTTTTTTTTTTTACTTGCTATATTGTATTTACTTCGCCACCATGGCCTTTTTATATTTTTATTTATTAATATATATATTTTGTTTGCCTTCACCTCCCTTATCTCACCTCACTTGCTCACATTGTATATAGACTTATTTTTCACTGTATTATTGACTGTATGTTTGTTTTACTCCATGTGTAACTATGTGTTGTTGTATGTGTCGAACTGCTTTGCTTTATCTTGGCCAGGTCGCAATTGTAAATGAGAACGTGTTCTCAATTTGCCTACCTGGTTAAATAAAGGTGAAATTAAAAAAATAAAAATAAAAATAAAAAAGAAATAATCACAGAAATGCATAAACAAACAAAGTAGATATGGTTACAGGGAAATAATAGGGGATGTGCCCTAGTGGGCTAAACCGGTATCGCGGCTTGGTAGACAAAGGGACTGAGGAGGGCGCGAAAGATAAAAGACACTACAAAGTTGATAATTATAACCATTTAAATGCTAATCCTTTGCACATGAACGCTCACTCATTCGGCAATAATTGCAATCAATATATATATTTACGCTCAGTGTGTCGTCGTGATCTCTGTTGGAATCGTCCTTCTTTCTGTTGGAAGTTCATACGCCCGTCTTTCGTGGTTAGAATGGATACTTCAGAGTCACATTCAGAAATGTTGTTATAGATAGATGTTTCGGCGGTTGTCGGGCTTCTTATTCAATGGTATAGAATTCGTAGCTGGAGACTAGTAATTAGTATCAAAGATTTGCTCTTATTCTGTCGGTATCGATAGTCTCAGAGTTTCAACAACCATTACAACCTTAGCTTATACTCAGGTTTATGGTCTCTACTCAAACCTTAGCCCTCTAGGTAATCGAGGTAAGCTGGTCTGGCTGGGAAATTCCCAAGGTGGGGGTTATATCCAGAACAGTAGGAAAGGGCTGTCTCATGACGCCATATCAATGTCTGTGCTCATGGGGCGGGCCTATGACTTAGTTGAACTCCAAAGGGAATTGGAGTTTCCTTCATTAAACAGTTTATAATCACATTACATAATTTCACAAATAGTTTAATCTTTACTCATTCATTTTATACAACAATAGATGCAACTGAGACTCTTGTATAAACAGAGTTATGGTAATGTGGCTGTATTGTCTCTCATGAGTTTCACAAACATTAAACGAAATGGACCGGTGTAGCTGGATTCTCTCCCGACCGTGTACACATTCTCCAAAACATAGACATTGTTCAGTTCTCAAGTTCTATGATGGAGAAGAGGTTCCTTTGTTCTCCTGTGAAACCTTCTCTCTCTACACTCTCTGGCCATGATGAGAGAGACTCCTCTAGGAATGTATGACCTGCATAACAGAGCCTGGGTGTAGGGGGAAGAGAGAGAGGTGGTGTGAGAGAGAGGTGGATGGTGCAGGGAGAGGGGGATGGTACTCGCTATCTCCAAAGAGGGCCACGTCATGACACTATGCATCCAATCCTTTCCCTCCATTCAAAACACGGCAGCAGCATCTTTATTCAATCAACAGCTGCTTAACCCAAGGGTTGCATTATCCACTGTTATTCCTCCTTCTGCCTACAAAGTCCTTTGCTTGGGCGGTGGCCTAACTTTGGGCTGGGCTAGGGTGGTCTTCAACTCCAGAGAGTTGCCTGCATGGCCTGATGCATCATTAGTTAGTCTTAGCTGTGGAATCGCTCTTCTGCAACCAACTGCAAGGATTCACCTCAATTACTAATGACATATGGTGACAGTTGTATGTACAGCTTTAAACAAATGACTTTAGAATCATACATATTTGGAACACGGAACTCTCTGCTCTCATTCTCTATATTCCGTACTAAAAACTCACCTATTTTTTATTTTATAAAAGGCATTATTCTAAGCGTATTCTAAGTTATCCAAAATTGTGTCATTATATAGTTATTCAGCATATACAACAAGAGATTGAATACATGATCAATTCTTAAAACGAACGCGGTGTAGCCTACAGGTATGATTATATCTGATTGACACACACAACATGTGGACACATAATGCCATGCTGTTTGCCACATGTGAGATGGCTCAGTCCCAAATGGCACCCTATTCTCTAGTGTACTACTATTGATCAGGGAACATTGAAGCCACGGAGGTTCATGGCTGACTCGGTACTGCAGGCATTGTTAGCATAAAACAGGAATATATATAGTGAATGGAAAAATATCTTCGTGGTCAATTTTCGTGTTTATAATTTTTTTTTTGAATACAATCTTGGTACCAATAATTGCTTCTAATACACAAGTGATATGTCGTTGAACCAATTATTTTAAAATCACACAGAAGATAAGGATATAAGGATAATTTAGCTGCTAATGGCAGCCTGCAGTACCCCTGTCGGCCTTTAACTTGAGTTACTCAATGAAAGGGAGCAGCTCTAAGTAGCCTGCAACGTCACTTCCTGGAGTAGCTCAAACTGCACATGTTATGTCTCCATGAGACGCCAGCTTAACTGACTTAATTTGGCTTCAATGCCATTTGTCTTCACATAGGAACAGTTAGTGGGAGCAGGTTCCCTTTCCAGAGCCTGGCGAATGTCCCCCTCTACGTCCCAGACCACAGGGGCTACGACACGAGAGGGAACAGGAAAACAGGTCCTCTGGCATTCGGGTGACCAGTCCATGATTCTCATCCTCGAACATGAAATGGTGGGGTTATGCCGTTGGAGCCATGGGAGGCCGAGGATGATCTTGTGAGCTGGTGCACTAGTGATGGGAGAAGGGGATGTTTTCCAGATGAATGGACTCCACGGTGAGGGTGAGTGGTGTGGTGATATGTGTGATGGTTCCGGATCCTAGTGGCCGATTATCAAGGGCTTGAACCAGAAACGGAGAGGCGGGCGGGTATGAGGGGATGTTCAGAGAGGAGGCAAGGGTCTGGTCAATAAAGTTTCCTGCGACACCGGAATCCACTAGCGCTGTAGAAACAGTACATGAGGGACAGACAGCTAGTGTGATCGATGCTAAAAGGGTTTAGCAGAAACTGATAAAGATGGGATACTAACACCTGCCCCAGGAGGTAGAAGATCATGTGACCATCCCTCTGCTCTCGTGGATCCCAAGTTGGGACGTCAGTGGCCAATCAGCTTAAATGCAGTATGTTTTTTCATATTGGACATGCATATAAGACTGTATGTTGGTGGGCGCCGTGAGAGTCATTTAAGATATATGTTGTAGAGTATGAACCTGTAGGAGCGACACACTGGTTTGATGTTTGCAGAGAACTACAGGGTGTTGTCCAGGGTCATGCCAAGGTTCTTTGAACTTTGGGTGGGGGACAACGTAGAGTTGTCAACCGTGATGGAGAGGTCTTGGAGCGGGCAAGCCTTTCCCAGGAGGAAGAGCAGTTCTGTTTTGTTGAAGTTGAGCCGAGTGACTTGGTGTAAAGAGAAAAGAGGAGAGGGCCTAGAACTGAGCCCTGGGAGACACCATTAACACGTGGTGCATACACATATCCTCTCCACGCCACCTGGTAGGAGCGACCTGCCAGGTAGGATGCAATCCAGGTGTGTGCAGAACCTGAGACGCCCAACCCTGAGAGGGTGGAGAGAAGGATCTGATGGTTCACGGTGTCAAAGGAATCGGATAGATCTAAGAGGATGACAACAGAGGAGAGAGAGTCAGCTTTGGCAGACTGGAGAGCCTATGTGACACAGAGGAGAGCGGTCTGAATTGAGTGAGCTGCCTTGAAGTCTGACTGGTTAGGGTCAAGAAGACCATTCTGAATAGATAACGGGAGAGTTGGTCAGAATTTAGGAAATGAAAGAAAGAAGGGATACCGGTCTGTAGTTTTTGACGTCAGAGGGGTTGAATGTTGGTTTCTTGAGCAGGGGAACAACTAGCCATCTTGAAGTCAGAGGAGACACAGCCAGTGGTCAGGGATGAGTTGATGAGGAATGGGAAAAGGTCTCCAGAGATGGTCTAGAGAAGGGAGGAGGGGACGGGGTCAAGAGGGCAGGTTGTTGGGGAGCCGGACATCACTTGTTGCAGGTTTTCATCTGGAGAGAGAGGGGAGAAAGAGGTCAAGGCGTACGGTAGTTCTGTGTGAGTGGGATCTGTGGGCTCAGTAGGCTGAGTGAATGAGGAGCGGATGTGTTGTGGTAATTTCCTGTATTACTCAATAAAGAGAGAGAGCCAACCACACACAAGTCAGAGTTAAATTATATATTCCATCTTTAATATATATACAAGCTTCACCAAAGCCCTTTTTTGACTCTCAGATCAATTCAGTGTCTATAAATTAATTCTCTGAGAGTGCTTTACAAAACAATTCTTAGTTTCATTTATAGCCAAGATACACCCCTCTCAACTTACAAAGAATCCTTTACCCGAAAGAGGAGTATCCCATCGCTAGACAGCATCAGCTATAAATCATTGTTCAGTTTGATCTCCCAAGACAAGGTTTCAATCTCATGCTTGATACTTCACTGTCTACCAAAACATTACCTCATCCAATGGCATATATCAATTGTCATTTCCTAGATACTCCCAAACCTGGACAAACTCAAAATCAGACAGTGAGCCTCTTAGGTCAAATACTAGGTCAAGATAAGGGCAACCTCAGAGGGGAAATACAATGGTTCCAAACACTGCCAAACTCCTTCCCCCTATGAGAAAAGTAGGTAGTGACTGGAAGTAGGGAGTGGAAGGAAGTTCCTCCGGAAGTTTAGTTCACCTCCATTTCCGCTCAGCTGCCTGCAGCCGTGTTCGGTTAGCATGCAGTGAGTCACTCAGCCACGGACCGGGAGGGGAAGGTCGAGTTGGACCGGAGAAAAGGGGAAAGTGAGAATCAAAGGATGCGGAAAGGGAGGAGAGTAGGGTCGAAGTGGCAGAGTCAGGAGACAGTAGGGAGAAGGATTTAGCAGAAGGATAGGAGGATAGGATAGAAATCAAATCAAACTTTATTTGTCACATACGTTGAATACAACAAGTGTAGACCTTACAGTGAAATGCTTATTTACAAGCCCTTAACCAACAGTGCAGTTCAAGAAGAGTAAAGAAAATATTTACCAAATAGACTGAAGTACAAAAGAATAATAAAAAGTAAAACAATAACAAGGCTATATACAGGGGGTACCGGTAGCGAGCCAGTGTGCAGGGGTACATGTTAGTTGAGGTGGTGCAGCTGTAGAACCTTTTGAGGATCTGGGGACCCATGCCAAATCTTTTCAGTCTCCTGAGGGGGAAGTCTTCAAGACTGTTTTGGTATGTTTGGACCGTGATAGTTTGTTGGTGATGTGGACACCAAGGAACCTGAAACTCTCGACACGCTCCACTACAGCCCGTTCGATGTTAATGGAGGCCTGTTTGGCCCGCATTTTCCTGTAGTCCACGATCAGCTCCTTGTCTTGCTCACATTGAGGGAGAGGTTGTTGTCCTGGCACCACACTGCCAGTTCTCTGACCTCCTCCCTATAGGCCGTCTCATCGTTGTCGGTGATCAGGCCTACCACTGTTGTGTCATCAGCAAACTTAACCTCTCTAGGGTACGTGGGACGGTAGCGTCTCACCTCGTCAACAGCCAGTGAAACTGCAGGGCACCAAATTCAAAACAACAGAAATCCCATAATTAAAATTCCTCAAACATACATGTATTTTACACCATTTTAAAGATACACTTGTTGTAAATCCAGCCACAGTGTCAGATTTCAAAAAGGCTTTACGACGAAAGCAAACCAAACGATTATGTTAGGTTAGAGCCAAGTCACAGAAAAACACAGCCATTTTTCCAGCCAAAGAGAGGAGTCACAAAAAGCAGAAATATAGATCAAATTAATCACTAACCTTTGATGATCTTCATCAGATGACACTCATAGGACTTCATGTTACACAATACATGTATGTTTTGTTTGGTAAAGTTCATATTTATATCCAAAAATCTGAGTTTACATTGGTGTGTTATGTTCAGTAGTTCCAAAACATCCGGTGATTTTGCAGAGAGCCATATCAATTTACAGAAATACTCATAATAAATATTGATAAAAGATAAGATAAGATACAACTGTTATGCATGGAATTTTAGATCCACTTCTCCTTAATGCAACCGCTGTGTCAGATTTCAAAAAAACATTACGGAAAAAGCACACAATGCAATAATCTGAGTATGGCGCTCAGACAACAAATCAAGCCAAACAGATATCCGCCATGTTGGAGTCAACATTAGTCAGAAATAGCATTATAAATATTCACTTACCTTTGATGATCTTCATCAGAATGCACTCCCAGGAATCCCAGTTCGACAATAAATGTTTGTTTTGTTCGATAATGTCCATAATTTATGTCCAAATAGCTCCTTGTTGTTCTCGCGTTCAGTATACAATACAAACTAATGACGCGCGTGCAAGTCCAGCGGAAAGTATGGACGAAAAGTCCAAAAAGTTATATTACAGTCCGTAGAAACATGTCAAACAAAGTATAGAATCATTCTTTAGGATGTTTTTAACATAAATCTTCAATAATGTTCCAACCGGAGAATTCCTTTGTCTTCAGAAATGCAATGGAACGCAAGCTAACTCTCACATGAACGTGCATGGTCAGCGCATGGTCAGCTCATGGCAGACCTTACTCAATCCCCTCTCATTCGGCCCCACTTCACAGTAGAAGCATCAAACAAGGTTATAAATACTGTTGACATCTAGTGGAAGCCTTGGGAAGTGCAACATGACCAATATCCCACTGTATTTTCAATAGGGAATGAGTTGAAAAACGACCAACCTCAGATTTACCACTTCCTGGTTGGATTTTTTCTCAGGTTTTTGCCTGCCATATGAGTTCTGTTATATTCTCAGACATCATGCAAACAGTTTTAGAAACGTCAGAATCTTTTCTATCAAAATCTACTAATAATATGCATATTCTAGCTTTTATGGCTGAGTAGCAGGCAGTTTACTCTGGGCACGCTTTTCATCCGGACGTGAAAATACTGCCCCCTACCCCAAAGAAGTTAATGATGGTGTTGGAGTTGTGTTTGGCCACGCAGTCGTGGGTGAATAGGGAGTACAGGAGGGGACTAAGTCCACACCTCTGAGGGGCCCCAGTGTTAAGAATCAGCGTGGCAGACGTGTTGTTGCCTACTCTTACCACCTGGGGGTGGCCCGTCAGGAAGTCCAGGATCCAGTTGCAGAGGGAGGTATTTAGTCCCAGAGTCCTTAGCTTAGTGATGAGCTTCGTGGGCACTATGGTGTTGAACGCTGAGCTGTAGCCAATGAACATGACCAGCCTTTCAAAGCACTTCATGGCTACCGACATGAGTGCTACAGGGCGGTAATCATTTAGGCAGGTTACCTTCGCTTCCTTGGGCACAGGGACTATGGTGGTCTGCTTGAAACATGTAGGTATTACAGACTCGGTCAGGGAGAGGTTGAAAATGTCAGTGAAGACACTTGACAGTTGGTTCGCGCATGCTTTGAGTACACGTCCTGGTAATCCGTCTAGCCCAGTGGCTTTGTGAATGTTAAACTGTTTAAAGGTTTTGTTTACATCGGCTACCGAGAGCGCTATCACACAGTCATCCAGAACAGCTGGTGCTCTAGTGTATGTGTCACGATCGTTGTAAGCATACTCGGATTAAAGCACAGCGTGATATGGGTTCCACATGTTTATTCAATGAAACACACAACACAATAAAGAACAAACGAAACGTGACGTTCTGGAGTGCTCAGAGGCAACAACACAAAAACAAGATCTCTCCAAGCACAGTGGGGAAATGGCTGCCTAAATATGATCCCCAATCAGAGACAACAACAAACAGCTGCCTCTGATTGGGAACCATACCAGGCCAACATAGACATAAACAACCTAGATTAGAACCCCCCCCCCCCCCCCCCCCCCTAGTCACACACCGACCTGACCAAAATGGAGAATATAAAAGGCTCTCTATGGTCAAGGCGTGACAGTATGCTTCAGTACTGCTTGCCTCGAAGCGAGCATAAAAGGCATTCAACTTGTCTGGTAGACTTGCGTAGAAGAGGAGAGAGTAGCGGTAGAGAACATCTAGGTAGGGGCTGAGTGGGTAGGATTGGAGGAGAGATGGGGAGAAAATGAAACAAAGTAGTGATCAGAGACATAGAGGGGGGTTGCTGTGAGATTAGTAGGCAAACAGCCTCTAGTGAAAATGAGGTCAAGTGTATTGCCTACCTTGTGAGTGGAAGGTGAGTGGGAAAGGGTGAAATCAAAATAGGAAAGAAGTGGAAAGAAAGAGGTGGAAAGAAATTAATTGAAGTTAGGTGTCAGGAGGTTATATTCACCCAGTACAATGAGTGGTGAGCCATCGTCGGGAAATCAGCTTGTCAAGGTGTCAAGCTCATTGAGGAACGATAGATGACAACAATGTTAAGCTTGAGGGACAAGTGACAGTGACTGTATGGAATTTAAATGAGGAGATAGACAGGTGAAAGGCGGAAAAGAGAAAATCTCCACTTAGGAGAAATGAGTAGCCCTGTGCCACTACTGCTACGACCAGATACTCTCGGACTATGAGAGAACACATAATCAGATGACAAGAGAGCAGCTGGAGTAGCAGTGTCCTCTGGGGTAATCCATGTCCATGTCTCTGTCAGGGCCAGAAAGTGTAGGGACCTAAGATCAATATAGACTGAGATGAACTCAGCCTTTTTGACCGCAGGTCGGCAGTTCCAAACGCTTCTGGAGACTAGAAATTCCACATGGGTTGTATGAGCACGGTACACTAAAGTATAAGAGTTGCAGACATGGGGTGGGGAGTGTCTGTAAACATACAGAGATAAGAGCGAACTGTGATAGGAAGCACACACATACTTGCCAAAAGAGCCAAATGAGATCAGAAAATAACTAGGTAAGATACTCAACTGAGTATCTTTAACTCTGTACTGTTGGAAAAGACCTGTGAGTAAGCATTTCACCGTGTCTACAACTTGCTGTTTACAAAGCATGTGACAAATACTATTTTATTTTATTTACAGGATGGAACTCTTATTCTGAAGGATTCCAAAAATCTGTGACCCAAACATGGAGTGGGGGATTACACCAGCCTTCTGAAAGATCTGGTGAAGGAGAAGATGGACAAGACAAAAAGGAGAGAAATTGAATATTTTTTGAGTGAATATGGAATGGAGGATTGCACAGAACTTTTGGAAGAGCTTGAGGAGGAAATGGGACAGGACGAGGAGGAGGAAGGAGGAGGAATTAAATGTGGTGTCAGGTGCAGTGACGACTGCTGAGAAGAAGTTGAATGTAGAGGGAAGTAGTGAGATGAGGAAGGTGGGCGTTTAGTGCAAAAACAGGGATAGGTGCTCCAGTAGTTCAGAGATGGAACTTGTTGAGCGTGAGGGTACCTGCAGCAAGGATCGACGAATTCGGGCCTCGTCCCAAGGATGCTCGTCCCAAGGATGATAAGGATGATTTTGGCCCAGTGGGAGTGAGATTTGTAGAGAGAATGGATCCTTGCTGTTATGTGGTGTCAGGTTGGGAGGAGGAGCGGTTGTGGACTGTTGAGTTGGTGAAGGTTACTCTGAGTGTGTTTCCTCCGCTCAGAGGGAGAGGGCGCTGCGGATTACTAGATTAGGGACAAGAACTGTGCTTTGCTCTCCAGAGCAGGGTACCGTTGAAAGGAGTTATATCAGTGGAGAAAGTTGTGCATGTTAGTTGTGGGGGTGATCATGGGGCTGGAGATCGGAGGTGTCCGGTGAGAGAAAGGCAGATTGAGGTTGCCAGGGTTAGAGTAGTACAGAGAGTGTCGTATGCCGAAGCAGTGAAGAGAGTGGTAGAGGAAGATAGCTACAGAGTGAAGGATCCTGAGAGGATTCCTGTGAGTAGGCAGAGATCAAGAGAGGGTGATGGAAAGAAAATGTGCTTCAGTAAGGTGGGCTTTTTTAGCATTTATAGCCATGGTTGTCAATTGTACTGCAGAAATGGATGGAAAGACAGAAAATAGAGGTTGTGGTGGAAGCGGCAGAGAAGTACTTGGGATTGCCAAAATAAAACAGCTGCAGGGGCGTTGAGTGGTAGTGATATGTCCTCTCAGACCGTTGGTCTGGAGTAGGACTAGGTAGGGTTAAATAGTGGATGGGTGGTGTTTTTTGTTGTTGTTGAGAGGGCTAGTAGGTGGTAGGGTAATTTTCCTTTTCCACAATTTTGGATTATTGTATCTAAGAATATAATGTAGGTAGACCATGAATGGTCTCACACGCCAGTACAGTAGGTGGCGCTGTATGCACCTAAAAGTTGGATGCGATCCGCCAACCAAGTTCCCAAAGAATAACAAGATAAAATCCGTGACCCGGAAGTACATAGTTATCCTTGCTTGCTTTACAGTGGTCGCTGTTATTGACAGTTATTTAAAGAATACAATGGTATTTGACTGGTAAACAATGTAATCAAGAGGGGGTTATCCAATCACGGATTGTCAGAAACACATGGCAAGCAACTTGAAATTTAGTTTTTGAGGCGCACCATGGCAGCTCGCTCAAGGTAAGCAGACAACGATAATGTTAGATAGCTAGGTCAATCAATTTACACAGCATAGCGAACAAACTAAGAAGAGCAGCTAGTTAAAGTTGAATTTTTGCATGTTACTTTGATATATGTTTGATTGTAGCTAGAGAGACTTGTTGTATCAGTTAAACGTAATAAAACTGCGCTACCATACCGTTTTTGGTGGAATCACCTGGAATTACTGCTCACCACAGCTGTGTACGTTAGTGTGATTTAGTTAGCAAACTTGTGCCACTTCTAACCAGCTGATCGGCGACATCAGTGTGTGTTTATGTAGCTAACGTTAGTTAGCTCACAGCCTTATCGGCTAACGTTAACTTAAAAACATACCATTGTATTTTAATTAACAGTGTAGTTTGCTATCAACTATTTTGGATAGCACTGTTTAGTAAAATAACTGCCCGTTAACGTTAGCTAGCTACGTTATGTAATTTAACGTGTGGTCCTGTGAGTTTCAACGAGCTAACTGTTTAACATGAATGTAGTTGCTAGTTAGGCAATTAGTTAGACAGCTAGCTCACACTCGTAAGTGTCAGATGGAAATAATTGGTTAGATGAATCGATGCCTAACTAACTCTTACTGTATCTAGCAGTTCGCATGCTGTAATAGTTAACTACGTTAGCTAGCTGTTGTGGATTAACCTGATATTAGCTAATGGCTAGGTACCGTTAACCGTAGTTCAACGTTTTACAGAAGAACTAGTGTAGCTACATTCAATCAATCCGTGTTGGCATTCAATCAAACTTGGTAACCAGGAGATTGAATATGGCGACTAGTTAGCTACGCCTCCTGCGCATGAACAGCCTTTTACAGTGGTCTCAATTGAAAACATTTTCCCAACCTGTTTGTTTTCCAATAAAGCCCATTGCCCCAAACTCAGGGAAAGGAAGGAATGCAAAGTTAACATTGTGCGCGTTAATTGTACGTTTCTAGCAATCTTTGAAGATAATCATCAACTTTGAATATCAGGTTTGAGATTAATAGCAAGCGAGGCTCTGTCACTCGGTGTCACAACACTGACCTCAAAACAGGAGTTAATAATAATAAAAATAATATTCACAGAAGTACATCCCTGTTTGGGTTCTTTTAAGTTAAATTGGTCGACTGCTTTGGTATGGCATTAGACCTGTCTACTGGAAGAGACTATTGTAGCCAGCTGATGTCTGCTCATGAAGCTAATCCTAAAGGTGTGTAGCCCAGCAGAACTAGCCTACTAGCTTGGGCTGTGACATCAGTATCAATGTTTTTCCATGGCGAAAACATGAAGCAGGAAAGTCCTCCTGTATGTACAATATTGTGTGATATAGTTTGGGAAATAAATACATGTGACTCTGGATGACATGTTTGTTTCCAACATTAGGACTGTTTTTCTAAAAACGTTAAATCAGATTCATCAATACTATGAAGTATGGCAAAATTGGTATCGTGTAGGGATGTGCATCTCTCCTTACAAGCACGATTCAATACGCATCTAGATAAATGGGCTCTTACACGATGCTGGAAAGATACACTTTTTTATTTTGAATGACGATTCAGTCCGATTTGATTAGTCAGGAGCTGAGCTGGATGTGTGTGTGTGCGAGAGCTGAGCCACTACCACTATTATATTAGGGGGGCAATTTATGTTTTTGCCCCCCCCCACTTTTTATCTGAAATCCTCATCACCCACTGAATAACTTATCATATAGCAGATACAAATATTTTTTGCTAGTAATATGCCAATATTTATATTTAGAAATGAGCTATGACATAGCCAATTAATACAGTTTTGTATTCCACTTCCATTGTGTTTACCATCAGTGCCTGAATATCTTTTCACCACCCCCAATCTATGTTAGTCGGTGAGTTCTGAGTAGCCTAATGGTACAGGGTAACCCACATGTTGACCTTTCTCCATTGCAGGGGAAGGAGTCTGTGTCCCTGCTCCACTCATCTCACAGCCCTTCTCTTTAGTGGAGGCTGGTATGCTGCTGTTATAGAAAGCCTTGAGCCTCCTATGAAGCTAAAAGCCTTCCATCATCCCACTTTTGTGGTTTGAAGGAATTTCTGTGCAGGCGCCTGCCAAAGTTCTGCGTGTAGGCCTAAGCTAGTATGCAGTTTGCATTTTACTGATGTCATGCAGACATTGGTCTTGGGCTATAGGCCTACATTTTTTTGTAACTTTAGGCTCATTCTTGCATCCCTTCTGAAAAGCCAGGAACTACACATAATCTCTATAGCCATCCATCTATGTGTTGGATGGCTGTAGAAGTAGGCCTAGCTCTCAGGAATGACCCAGCTAGTCCTCTGCCTGAGGACTTACCTAGAAAGGCTCACGGCTTTAATTGCTCCCAAAGTATTTACTCAGGGATGTGAATACTTATGTATACTGTGAATTTATTTATGTAAATTAGATGTTTTTATATTTCCAAAACATTTGAAGAAAAAAAATCAACATGTTTTCACTGTCATTATGGGTGAGAAAAAAAATCATTTTTTAAATTTGGGCTGTAACAACAAAATGTTGGGTGTGAATAGTCAAAGGGTATGAATACTTTCTGAAGGCACTGTACCATATACTGGGGTGTTTGGAAAAAGCCACTGAGTGATTTTCCATACCGTCAACTATTTATTTTGAAGTTTTTCAATACATTTGAATAATTGTAGCTAGTGTTGCACATTTTGGGGAATATTCAGAGATGGAAACTTTCCATGTGAATTAATGGGAATATATCGGCATTAATGGAAATATATGCAAATTAATATTAATGCAAATTAATATTAATACCCTTTAAATGTAGATGCTTTTGGCATTGGATATATTTACCATATCATATGGAGATAGAAACATAAACCTTTTACATTATCATAAGTAGACATAATTGCAAATTATTAAATCCTTCCAATAGAAAAAAAACTATTATGAATTTAACTTTATTTAAATGAGTTGACTCTACACATAGGATGATTTCACTGAACAACAAAAGGGAATATTGAATGATCCCCAATGATCCATCGCATCTCCCAAAACGTTTTCAACATACATCTGTAAAATGATAGTCTAGAAACTAAAGCTTTGGTTGTCTTCCTCTCAGGCTTCCATGTCTTCTCATTTACATTACATTTACATTTAAGTAATTTAGCAGACGCTCTTATCCAGAGCGACTTACAAATTGGTGCATTCACCTTATGATATCCAGTGGAACAACCACTTTACAATAGTGCATCTAACTCTTTTAAGGGGGGGGGGGGGTTAGAAGGATTACTTTATCCTATCCTAGGTATTCCTTAAAGAGGTGGGGTATCAGGTGTCTCCGGAAGGTGGTGATTGACTCCGCTGACCTGGCGTCGTGAGGGAGTTTGTTCCACCATTGGGGTGCCAGAGCAGCGAACAGTTTTGACTGGGCTGAGCGGGAACTGTACTTCCTCCTACTTCTCCCTGGACCTCCTCAATGTCAACCTTTTGAACATCAGATTCTGAGGCCTCATCTTCACTGTCACTTTCCAACCTTGTTGAGGATGGCTTGTCAGGCTCAAAAAGGCTCAAATTTGCCCGAATGGCCACCCATTTTTCAACCCTTGTAGTGGTCAGCCTGTTGCGTGCTTTGGTGTGTGTGTTCCCAAACAAGGACCAGTTGCGCTCTGAGGTGGCTGATGTTGGTGGGATTTGGAGGATGATGGAGGAAACAGGGGAAAGAGCCTCAGATCCACATATTCCGTTCCACCAGGTGGCTGATGAGATATGTTGGCACGACCGCCAATTTGCATCTCCATCCCAAAGTCCTTGCTTGTAAGTGTACTTCGCCAGACTGCCAAGAATGAGACACAGTAGTGATGACACACCATAGGCCTTGTTGATCTCTGCACCAGACAGGATGCTCTTGCCAGCATACTTGGGGTCCAACATGTACGCTGCGTGTATTTGCTTCAGGCAGAAGTCTTCACGCTTTTTGATGTATTTCAGAACTGCAGTTTCCTCTGCTTGGAGGAACAGTGAAATGGGCAGGGCAGTACGGATTTCTTCCCTTACATCTGCGAGCAGAGTCTGAACATCAGACAGGATGGCATTGTCTCCCTCAGACCGTGCAATGGCTACTGCTATAGGTTTCAGGAGATTCAGGCTGCATACCACTCTCCCAAAATACATCATCCAGGAGGATTCTCTTGATGGGGCTGTCCATGTCGGCAGACTGTGATATGGCCATTTCTTGGAGAGACTCCTTCCCCTCCAGGAGACTGTCAAACATGATGACAACACCACCCCAACGGGTGTTGCTGGGCAGCTTCAATGTGGTGCTCTTATTCTTCTCACTTTGCTTGGTGAGGTAGATTGCTGCTATAACTTGATGACCCTTCACATACCTAACCATTTCCTTGGCTCTCTTGTAGATTTTATCCATTGTTTTCAGTGCCATGATGTCCTTGAGGAGCAGATTCAATGCATGAGGAGCAGATTCAATGCATGAGCAGCACAGCCAATGGGTGTGATGTGAGGGTAGGACTCGTCCTCTTTAGACCAAGCAGCCGTCATGTTCGGAGCATTGTCTGTCAACAGTGCAAATACCTTCTGTGGTCCAAGGTCATTGATGACTGCCTTCAGCTCATCTGCAATGTAGAGACTGGTGTGTCTGTTGTCCCTTGTGTCTGCTCTTGTAGAATACTGGTTGAGGGGTGGAGATGATGTAGTTAATTATTCCTTGCCCACCAACATTCGACCACCCATCGGAGATGATTGCAATACAGTCTGCTTTCTCTATGATTTGCTTGACCTTCACTTGAACTCTGTTGAGCTCTGCATCCAGCAAATTAGTAGATAAAGCATGTCTGGTTGGAGGGTTGTATGCTGGGCGAAGAACATTCAGAAATCTCTTCCAATACACATTGCCTGTGAGCATCAGAGGTGAACCAGTTGCATACAGCGCTCGAGCAAGACATTCATCAGCATTTCTCTGACTACATTCCTCCATTGAGTCAAAAAAAACTTCTGATTCCAGGAGGACCATGAGCTGTTGCTATCGATAAGGTGTCTGATTCATCATTTTCACCTCAAATAGCAGTAGAGGGAATTTTGTCAGAGGTTGCTTTTTGTGAGCCATGAGGGAACTTTTTTCACTTGGCCAGATGATTCTGCATCTTTGTTGCATTCTTCACATATGATTTGGCACAGTATTTGCAAATGTACACAGTGTTTCCTTCTACATTAGTTGCAGTGAAATGTCTCCACACATCAGATAGTGCCCGTGGAATTTTCTTGTAAAGATTAGAAAAAAATGAGTAAAAAAAACAACAAATGCAATTCCATGTACAGGTAAATAGTTAAGCAGTTAGATTAAACAACTCCTTTTGTAAGGTAAATGTTTTAAAATGAAACGTATGGAAACCGGTGAATTAACACTCCTCCAGTTAGCAGGCTCAAGCAAGCTAAAACCCACATGGTAGCAAAAACTAACTAGCAGAAATTGTTAACAAGTTAGAAATGATTTAAACACACGTTGCTGTAGGTTACTATTTATTAGTTAACAAAAAATGATGTATGTCATATAAAATACATTCACCCCACCCAGTATTGTAATCAAAACTTACCATAAAGCATGTAGTCCTACTACTACAGTGTAGTAGTGTGGGCTCAATGGCATCTCATTAGTGTGCAAGATATTGAGAATCAGCTGCGCATGCGTCGGAAGAGTGCACCGCGCATGCGACGGAAGAGTGCGATGCGTGCGATGGAAATTTCCCGGAGGTTTCCGACCCTTTGCAACCCTAATTGTAGCTACTTTTTAACTTACCTGCAGTCAGCTTGTGTTATTAATTTCACCGGTCACATTATTTTACATAGCTTACCATAGCTTACCAATTTTATTGGTCACATACACATGGTTAGCAGATGTTAATGCGAGTGTAGCGAAATGCTTGTGCTTCTAGTTTCGACCATGCAGTAATATCTAACAAGTAATCTAACAATTTCACAACAACAAAGGAATGAATAAGAATATGTACATATAAATATATGGATGAGCGATGGCCGAAAGGCTGTCGTGATAATTTCCTGTATTACTAAATGGAAAGAGTTTACAAACCACACACAAGTCAGTTATATTTTAAACTCCATCTTTAATTATACGAGCTTCACCATAGCCCTTTTGGCTCAGATCAATTCAGTGTCTATAAATGAGTTCTCTGAGTCCTTACAAAACAATTCTTAGTATCTTTTATGGAAAAGATACACCCCTCATCTTACATGACGAATAACAGATCTTAGGAACATTACAAAGAACCTTTTACTTGAAAGAGGAGTATCCCATCCAGATAGCATTAGCTATACATTATCGTTCAGTTTGGTCTCTTTAGACGAGATTCTAATCTCGTTCTTGGTACCACTTAGGACCAAAACATTACCTCATCCAATGGCATATATCAATTGTCAATTCTGGATACCCCCATCTCAAATACACCCCCTCCTGGACAAGCTCAGAAAGGGGAGTGAGCGTCTAGGTCATATACTATGAAAGATAAGTTCAACACATCAGAGGGGTAATACAATGATTCCAGACACTGCCATACTCCTCCCCCCAATGGGAAAAGGGAGTGACTAGCGTAGACATAGTGGAGCCCTTCTCCCTTTCTGATATTCTGCATATTATGAAATAAATAAAACATCTTATTTATATATGTTACCTAACTAATTCTGATTCAGCTACGACAAGGCATAGGCAGTAGATGGTATAGAGTACAGTATATGAGATGCATAATGTAGGGTATGTAAACATTATATAAAGTGGCATTGTTTAAATGACTAGTGATACATTTATTACATCCAATTTTTTAGTAAAGTGGCTAGAGATTTGGGTCAATATTTTGGCAGCAGCCACTCTGTTAGTGATGGCTGTTTAACAGTCTGATGGCCTTGAGATAAAAGCTGTTTCCTTGCCAAAAAAAGGATAATTTTGTCTTTTTAAGCATTCTAGTACAGTTAAATAGTTGAAACGCAGACACATGGACGCAGTGGTCTAATGCACTACATCTCAGTGCAAGAGACGTCACTGGTTGAATCCAGGCTGTATCACATCCGGTCGTGATTGGGAGTCCCATGGGGTGGCGCACAATTGGCCCATCGTTTTCCGTGTTGGACCGGGGTAGGCCGTCATTGTGAATAAGAATTTGTTCTTAACCTTTCTAGGACACACGTTCCGCTAGCGGAACCCCCCCCACAACATTCCGCTGAAAAGGCAGCGCGGGAAATTCAAAAATACTTTTTAGAAATATGTAACTTTCACACTTTAACAAGTCCAATACAGCAAATTTAAGATAAACATCTTTTTAATCTACCCATCGTGTCCGATTTAAAAAAAAATAGAAGAAAAAAAAAGATTTACAGCGAAAACACAACATATATTTATGTTAGATCACCGCCAAGTCCAAAAAACACATAGCCATTTTTCCCAGCCAAAGATAGGAGTCACAAAAAGCAGAAATAGAGATAAAATGAATCACTAACCTTTGATGATCTTCATCAGATGACATCATGTTACACAATATATGTATGTTTTGTTGATAATGTGCATATTTATATCCAAAAATCTCGGTTTACATTGGCGACATGTTCAGAAATGCCTCCAAAATATCCGGAGAAATTGCAGAGAGCCACATCAAATAACAGGAAATACGCATCATAAACTTTGATGAAAGATACATGTTTTACTTAGAATTAAAGATACACTTGTTCTTAATGCAACTGCTGTGTCAGATTTTTAAAAAACTTTACGGAAAAAGCACACCATGCAATAATCTGAGATGGCGCTCAGACAGGGGAAAGTCAACAGAAATACGAAATTACATCAAATATTTCCTTACCTTTGATGATCTTCATCAGAATGCACTCCCAGGAATCCTAGTTCCACAATAAATTGTTGTTTTGTTTGATAATGTCAAATATCTATGTCCAAGTAGCTACTTTTGCTAGCACGTTTAGTTCACATGTCCAAATGCTGGCGCCGGTCCAGGCGAACTCGGACGAAAACTTCAAAAAGTTATATAACAGGTCGAATAAACTGGTCAAACTAAGTAGAGAATCATATTCAGGATGTTGTTATCATATATATCCAATAACGTTCCAATCGGAGCATTCCTTTGTGTCTACAGAAGTAATGGAACGCAAGGCGATATCATGAGGAATGCGCGTGACCAGGAACTGGTATTCTGCCAGTCCACTGACTCAAATAGCTGCCATCCGGCCCCACATCACACTAGAGGCTTCATTCAACGTTTTACAGACTGTTGACATCTAGTGGAAGGCGTAGGAAGTGCGAACAGATCCATATCTTACTGGGATGTGAATAAGCGATGAGTTGAAAATCAACCAGCCTCAGAATTTCCACTTCCTGTTTGGAAGTTTGCCTGCCGTATGAGTTTTCTATCCAATAGTAATAATAATATGCATATATTAGCATCTGGGACAGAGTAGGAGGCAGTTCACTATGGGCACGCTATTCATCCAAAGTGAAAATGCTGCCCCCTATCCCTAAAAAGTTAACTGACTTGCCTAGTTAAATTTAGGTTTCACACACACCACACTGACAAGTTATTTTGTTGGCATTTACATATGTCCCCATTACCATTAAAACATAATCAAAACCGATTTCTTTCACTTGCTGTGCTGTTTCGTTCATTTGTTTCATTCTCAACCAGGATTTCATCATGCATGTCAAGCAGTGCAGTTTCAGCTCTGTCTGTCCATGGCCTCTCTTCCTCAGTGCACACTCACTGTGTCCTTTTCCATCTTGTCCAGCTGTGTATGTAACATTTCACGTAAACGCTGTTTCTTGTTTGCATCGAAGTAGCGTTCCTTGTACCTAACATCGAGCATGGTGGCGACACCGTAAAGAGGCTCAGCGAGAATGCCACCGAATCGCTTGTTCACAGCCGAGTACTTTTGTACGTTTTAAACCCACGTTCTGTGTCGGCAGTTTTGTTGGGTAGGCGTTTCAATGCCATGAAAGTTGGTATCACGTCTGCTGCAGACGCAGTTGATTAGCTTATTTCTAAAGTCAGTTGTTCGAATGGCGCTAGGAGTGTTCATGTTTCAAACATGTTCTCAAATGCCATTGAAAGGGCAGCAGCAGTATGAGAACCAGCACATTCTTGAGCATGCGATGCGGCTTTCCTCTTTACGAAATCCTTGTCGACCCACTGTGCTGTCAGAATCAGCATTCTCATGGGTCAGCTTTGACTTCGGTTTTGCACATCGGCATTAAACTAGACATCGGGCCGATGTTGGCATTAATAGCTAATATCGGCCAATTCCGATATGCTACCCGATATATCGTGCATCCCTATCGGAAACCCTAGACCCACTCTAATTTGCATTCCACCCTAAAAGATTCCACAGAAGACGCAATCTCAATCGCACTCTACACGGGCCTTTCCCACCTGGACAAAAGGAACACTTGTGTGAGAATTCTGGTCATTGACTACAGCTCAGCATTCAACACCATAGTGCCCACAAAGACTAAACACCTCCCTCTGAAACTGGATCCTGACGGGCCGCCCCCAGGTGGTAAGGGTAAGCAACAACACATCTGCCACACTGTTCCTTAACACGGGGCCCCCTCAGGGGTGCGAGCTTAGTCCCTACCCTGTACTCCCTGTTCACCCACAAATGCGTGGCCAAGCACAACTCCAACACAATTAAGTTTGCTGATGACACAACGACGAGACGGCCTATAGGGAGGAGGTCAGAGACCTGGCCGTGTGGTGACAGGACAACAACCTCTCCCTCAAAGTGAGCAAGACAAAGGAACTGATCGTGGACTTCAGGGAAAGGAGGGCTGAACACTCCCCCTTTCACATCGACGGGGCTGTAGTGGAGCAGGTTCAAGTTCCTTGGTGTCTATATAGCCAACAAATTATCATGGTCCAAACACACTAAGACAGTCGTGAAAAGGGCACGACAACTCCTTTTCCCCCTCAGGAGACTGAAAAGATTTTGCGTGGGTACCCAGATCCTCAAAGTTTTACAGCTGTGCCATCGAGAGCATCCTGACCAGTTGCCTCACCACCTGGTATGGCAACTGTGGGCTCCCGAGTGGCGCAGCGGTCTAAGGCACTGCTTCTCAGTGCTGGAGGCGACACTACGGACCCTGGTTCGATTCCAGGCTGAATCACAACCGGCTGTGATATGGAGTCCCATAGGGTGGTGCACAATTGGCCCAGTGTCGTCCGGGTTTGGCCGTCATTGTAAATATGAATTTGCTCTTAACTGACTTGCCAAGTCTAAATAATAAATAAAATGGAAAATGCTCGGCCCATTACATCACTGGGGCCAAGCTTCCTGACATCCAGGACCTAAACTCAGCAAAAACAGAAACGTCCCTTTTTCAGGACCCTGTCTGCAAAAATATGTACAAATTAAAATAACAGACTTGATCGTAAAGGGTTTAAACATTGTTTCTCGTGCTTGTTCAATGAAACATAAACAATTAATGAACATGCACCTGTGGAACGGTCGTTAAGATATTAACTGCTTACAGACTGTAGGCAATTAAGGTCCCTGATCAACAACTACTGGAAGAACAACTACTGGTTGCAGTCGTTGCAGCTAAAGGTGTCACAACCAGTTACTGAGTGTAAGGGGGGCAATTATGTTTTCACACAGGGGAATTGGGTGTTGCATAACTTAATTCAATAATTTGTTTCGTTTTCGTGAACTCAGGTTTCCTTTATCTAATATTTGCTTTAGTTTGAAGATTTGATAATATTTAGTATCTAAAATGTGCAAAAGTAGAGAAAATCAGAAGAGGGGCAAATACTTTTTCACAGCACTGTATATGAGTGACCATGTAACAACACCTGCACAGGATCGGTACATCTGAACATCACGCCTGCGGGACAGGTACAGGATGGCAACAACAACTGCCTGAGTTACACCAGGAACGCACAATCCCTCCATCAGTGCTCAGGCTGTCCGCAATAGGCTGAGAGAGGCTGGACTGAGGGCTTGTAGACCTGTTGTAAGGCAGGTCCTCATCGGACATCACTGGCAACAATGTTGCCTATGGGCACAAACCCACCGTCGCTGGACGGACAAAAAGTGCTCTTCACTGACGAGTCGCGGTTTTGTCTCACCAGGGGTGATGGTCGGATTCGCGTTTATCGTCAAAGGAATGAGCGTTACACCGAGGCCTGTACTCTGGAGCGGATCAATTTGGAGGCGGAGGGTCAGTCATGGTCTGCGGCGGTGTGTTACAGCATCATCGGACTGAGTCATTGCAGGCAATCCCAACGCTGTGCGTTACAGGGAAGACATCCTCCCTCATGTGGTACCCTTCCTGCAGGCTCATCTTGACATGACTCTCCAGCATGACAATGCCACCAGCCATACTGCTCGTTCTGTGCGTGATTTCCTGCAAGACAGGAATGTTGAAGGTGGATGAGTGGGGTAACATCAAATCTGGTGCAGTCAATGAGGAGATGCACTGCAGTACTTAATGCAGCTGGTGGCCACACCCGATACTTACTGTTTTTGATTTTGACCCCCCCCCCTTTGTTCAGGGACACATTATTCCATTTCTGTTAGTCACATGTCTGTGGAAATTGTTCAGTTTGTCTGTTGAATCTTGTAATGTTCATACAAATATTTACACATGTTAAGTTTGCTGAAAATAAACACAGTTTACAGTGAGAGGATGTTTATTTTTTTTGCTGAGTTTATGTACTAGGTGGTGTCAGAGGAAGGCCCAAAAAATGACTCCAGTCATCTAAGTCAGAGACTGTTCTCTCTGCTACCGCACGGCAAGTGGTACCAGAGTGCCAAGTCTAGGTCTGGGTGGACTATGTAAATAGTACATATTATCTTACCTCTATTTCTTGAACTGCATTGTTGGTTAATGGCTTGTAAGTAAGCATTTCACGGTAAGGTCTACTACACCTGTTGTATTCGGTGCATGTGACATACAATTTGATTTATTGGTCCTTGCCAATGCGTTGATGTTCAAATTATTATTACATTCTCAAATGTGAGAATAATGTGCTTGCCTGACTAAATAAATTGAATGCATGCATGGGGATTTTTCTGTGGCCGATGCAGTCACACCTAATAAAGTCATGAATAGCGGGAGCAACAGAGTGGTGCAACACCCTTCAATTGAAGCAGTGGGAAACAAACCAAAGTGGCCACATGTCTCACAAAAACAAATCAAAAATGCAATCACGGCTAATTATAAGGGAGCAGAAGAATGATTTTCGGTCGCTACTAGCTATGCTTGTTCAACTCTGAACTGGATTTGCCAGTCTTTGCAATTCGTTTGTTTGTTTTCACTCGTTAGCCTTTAGTTAACATCGTCTGTGTGATTTCGCTGTTAATTTTGTTAGTGTTTTTGTAATAGAACCCCAATGGGCTTTTTTGTCGTAACTTTTTTGCCGACGTGAACATCTGGATACCGCCCAAGCCTAAGTGGTTTACACTTAAAATCATATTTCAGCTTTATGGCTCCTTTGGACTCCCCTGAGCTGCTGTAGACACATTCAACTCTACTTTGTAGGTTTATCTCCGACTACCATACCTAGGCTAATTAGTTTGAATAATTTTCTTTGGTTGCATAGGATTATGAAGGTCTGCTAGGGTTACGAAACTTGTTCCAACAATTCAGTGGCAAGTTGTAAATGAAGACTACACAAAATCTGAGTGCTGTTTAGAAGGAGAACCTGAGTAGTTTCTCTAACTTTCTGTGCTGGCTGGCTTGGTACTTTGACCAGTCTCAATGATCCATAATCAACTGTGCTAAAAATTGTCTTTAACTAGGCCACCTCACTTGTTGTTGTTGTTGGCAGTAAAATGTTGTCATGTTTTATTGTCACATACACCGGATAGGTGCAGTGGAATGTGTTGTTTTACAATGTCATCCACAGTAGTACGGCACCCCTGGAGCAAATGATGGTTAAGTGCCTTGCTCATGGGCAAACCGCCAGATTTTATTTAAAAAAATTACATTTGAAGCTACAGCCAGTTCTCCATCCGAATTATATTATTATACCTTTATTTCAACAAGGAACACAGACTGAGACCAAGGTCTCTTTTACAGCTGGGCCCTGCGTATACATGTTTACACATACAGTTCAAGTACAATGATTAAGAAACTACACAAGACAAACAAAACTATCACAGATGACACAAAAAAATACTGCAGCAGATTGTTACATTTACACAGGTTATTCCACTAACAGCACAAGAACTTGCATTACCTGAAGCAGTTACAAGCAATACAAAAATAAAAATCCTCCAAGTAATGTTTAAAATGGGCAAGGGGGACAAGAGTCTCAAGTTTAGTCTGCAGGCTATTCCATAGGCAAGGAGCGTAACAGGAAAAGGCAGGCATACCAAACTCTGTGGAAATCGCTTGGGCCTCAAGTGTAATCCATGCTTGAGTCCTGGTTTTAGGAATTATAATTAACCACACTCAAACGTCTTACTGCCACCAAACTGATTTTAAAAGCCTATTTTCCCCCAGTAAAATAAATTGATGTTATCCATTTTCATGTCTTCTGGCAGTGTCCCCGTCCAGCGGTAGTGTTTGGAACAATTGCGATGCCAACCCCATAGGTCTGTGTTTGTATATAATTACACCTGTTTCCGATATAAGCACACATCCCCCATTACACCTGTGTCCAGAAATAATTGGTACACATACCCAGATTACACCCATCTCCAGTTATGATGGGCACACATGATGACATCCCCCTGGACAGTACTTTGGCTAGGTGTGTACTCAGACTTCTGTGTAAATCATATCCATGTCTACAGAAATTCAGACTTGCGCACACATTTCAAGTTATGATTTGGCCCATGAGTAAACAGTGGCGCCGATTTTACGTCCTGTGTCTGTCTGATTCACTGTAGCTACAATGAAGAGAGGAATCTCCTTCGCATCCGAGAGTGGGAGAGGCGAAACCAGGAAGGCCTCCAGGAGAAGGAGTTCTACCAGGAGAACGTTCCCCTCTTTGGGGAACCCTACAAGGTGAGTTTGGGTCCTGTTTATCTCTAGGCCTATGTCCTCCTTCAGTTCTAATAACCATGTAGAACTGCGTACTATTTGCGTTGCTGTTTGCTCTTAAGAGAGGTGTTGTGAACCCGACTCCAACCTTTTTATGAGAAACTCTTCAGAGCTTCTTGATGTATTTATGAGTTGCTCAGGAAGTGGTCACCTGTGTGCATACCCTTCTGTAATCCCAATGTGGTCGACGTCTAGTAGTAACTGAAGTATATGCTAGCTCCAGGCTCACGGCAGTTCTCGCCTTTCTCCTCTCTTTTAATGTAAGTTCCTAGTAGGGTTGTGTGATATTTGGGGAGACCTCTTCTATGATACTCCAAATATCACGATATCCCATATAACTGGTTTGCGCAGTTAATTAATAAATCATTCTAGACTGAAATTGTCTAATACCCATGTCTGTGATCTGTTTGTATGTCTGGTAGCTATAACAAAGTTCAGGAAAACATCAGGGATTATCACAATGCAATTCTTCCTTATGATATTCTATGTAGGAAAGCACTTGCATTCTAATGAATTCTGTGTGGCTTGTGAGCTTCGTAGAGCAAAACTGTCAACACGTGCGTGTTCATGAGCGTCTAAGCTTTCCACGATGGGTCATAATAGAACTGTAGCTCAGACATTAGAGACGTTTTCTTGAGAACAACTCTAGAACTCCGGTCTACTGCACAGGCCTGCTGCTATGGGCGGCTCCAGAATAAATAGATCCATCAAATAACATGTCCAGGAAGTTTGCAGCTGAAACGGCCGACTCAGGTGTTCAGAACCATTGAAACCACGATGCGGTCTTATTGGGTCTGATGGAGTTGTCTTAGAGCATGGACATGGTATACACTCGGTGGCCAGTTTATAGTTCGCTCCTACAGACATTGAGTCACGTTGCCGTGGCTTGTTATATAAAGGAGGCAGACTGTCATCGAGGCATTCAATTACTGTTCCATTGAACACTAGAATGGGCAAAACGAGTGACCTAAACAACGTGGGCGTGGTATGATCGTCGGTGCCAGGGGTACCAGTTCCAGTATCTCAGAAATGGCCTGCCTTCTGCACTTTTCACGCGCGACAGTTTATAGGGTTTACCGAGAATGGTGTAAGAACATCCAGTCAGCTGCAGTCTTATAGGCGAAAACAGCTTGTCGAAGGAGAATGGCAAGAATCATGCAAGTTAACAGGCTGGACACAAACGGGCAAATAACAGTGGTGTGCAGTATGGCATCTCGGAACGCACAACTCGTCGTTTCTTGTCACAGCTGGGCTAATGCAGCAGACGCCCACACCGGGTTCCACTGCTATCAGCTGAAAATAGGGTTGGGCGGTATCCAGTGTCATAACGTTTCTATACTATACTGGGGTATACAGTATTGGCGAATGTGTACACAGGGCATTGGATATCATGTTTTTGACACATCTTAGATTTCTTATACTTAGCACGCTCCCCCGTGAGGCAAGTGTTCGATTTGGGAGAAGGGTGGCGAATTAGGACACATCCTTCCACCTCAACCCAACATTGCCCTTTTCTGAGGATTTTGTTTGGCGTGACTAGTGAGCCCATACATGGAATCCAACCCCAGGGGGTAAGCTAGCTACTGTCACAGAGAGAACTTTGTCTAGTCTACCACTTTGTAAGGTCACATTGGTTGGCTGCCGTAAATAGTCAGCCAATATTTGATATTTTGGGCGATACATACACAGAGACTCAAAGGGCAACAGTACATTTAGATACATAAATGTTTATCAGAAAACCTCACCTAAACTGACATGCTTGTTTTATTTGTGAACTACAATATCACCCTCACTGCATGTTGCTCTCGGTTTAGTTAAAAGGTAGGCCTGGACTTGCGATACTAAGTACGCGTTAGCAGTTTTAGGGTCGACTTCTACAACAAGAAAGAGCGTGTAACAAGATGCTATTGTTATTCTCGTCTTACTCTCTATCATTCATTTTCAAGGCTAACAACAACCATTGCTGATCTGATAAGAACCCTGTTATAATCAATTGTCCCAACATTGTCTGCAGAACCTAAACTTTTATTTTCTGTTTCAGACAAACAAAGGAGATGAGCTTTCCGGCCGTATACAGAGGATGCTGGGTAGTTATGAAGATGTGAAAAACCCCAACTCTCATCTGTGTTTGGACAGTAGCTTCTCTAATGACCCTCCATCTCACGTCACCAAAACATATAGGCGGCCATCTCACAGCCGAGACAGAGTGAAGCCTCCATTCCAGAACACTCCTCTGTACAGGGCAGGCCAGAGTGGTAGTGGTGGTCCCTCCATTAGCAGTCAAACTTCTCAGCCTCTGAAGAGGCTCCCTGGTCCCTCCTCCCACACCCAGTCCTCACTGGGTCTCAGTCAAGGCCAGGCCAGCCCTGATCCCATCCAGGGGAAAGCTGAACCCTGCCCCTGGCCAGACCTGAGGGAGTGTGCCAGTCTTACTCTGGTCCTCTCCACCCTAACCCCCCCAGCTGAGCCCTTATCCCCCCTACATTCCAGTGACCCCAGCGACTCTGAGCCCCAGGACACCCCCGACAGGCACCAAGGATCCCCCCTGCACCCCAACTCCCCTGTCCCAATGGAGGGGTCCCGTCTTGATGACCCCCAGAGAGACATCCCACTTCTGGCCATCGAGGGAGCAACAACCCTGCCCTCTCAGACATTCCCTCTACCACTGGCCTCTAAACTAAACCTGGTCATGCCCCAGAAGCCCACAGCCTACGTCCGGCCCATGGACGGCCAGGACCAGGTGACCAGCGAGTCTCCGGACCTCAAGCCCTCTCCTGAAGGCTTCCATGGACAGTCTTATCATGAACCCTTACCAGACTTGAAAAGCACCAAACCCAGCCTTTCCAAACTGAAGATTCCATCACACTCTATAGAGGTAAGCAGCACACTGTTTTGTTTTTAACCATGGTTGTGTGTGAGGTTCCTTATTTTGAATAGCATATACCCCTCCAAACTCAATTATGGACCTAGAAGCCAGTTAAACTGCTTTTTTTTATTTTATTGTTCCCCTCTAATCAGAGACTGATTTTAGATCTGGGACTCCAGGTGTGCGCAATTAGTTACAGAAAACCAGCAGGCTCTGGACCTCGTAGGGTAAGAGTTGAGTATGCCTAAGCTGTGTGAGAAATATCAGTTAATACCAGACACACTGGACTTTAGATTAAATTAAGTTGGCACACTTTAGATACAGTGGCAAAAGTTGGTCAGCAAAAAAAATAAACATTATGTAACATCAATGCAACAAACCTTGAACATACCATAAAATTTAACATGAACCAGTTCTAAATCAGTCCTATTTCTTAGTTGCTGGTTAATATAGAACTTTTGGCTGCCTTGTTATTATCTGCAAAGTAGCACTGTGACGTTAGTGACTTAAATATTTGACAAACTCCAGTCATCTTAAAACTATAGACTGATTTTGGACAAAGTTGGCAGCTGTCTGTGGTTTTAAAATCTCTTGCCTACTATCCTAAATCTGTCTTGCCTACTACTTACCCCTGTCCTCTTATCTGATTATCAGCTGTTGTCAAACATGGGTCTGTAAAGATGCTTATCTTCCTCAATAGTGTTCAGCAAATTCTACTAAATGAAAAGCCTAAATGACATCCTGGCATTTTAAAGTGTACGAAATTAAGAAATTCACACATAATAACACAAACCCAGTGGGAAGTCAAGCATAACAACCCATTGTCGTCAATCCATTTGCATGCTCTAGTATAGTCCTATTCTCTCTGGGTGAATATTTCCATAATTGGCTTTGCTGGGACTTGGAGAGGAGACCTTATCCTACCTGTGTACCTGTGGGAGGATGCCAACAGGAAAATCATCTGTCCTGTAACGTCAGTTAATGCACATCTGTCTCCTGTAATTATTGTTGTTAGAATAGTCTCAAATGATAATTACTGTTGACTGAGACAGACGGGTGACCATTTCTCTATGGGTGAATGTTTACATAATTAACCTTAGTGATTCTCTTATGCTAATAGGCCTAACCAAAGTAATCCAATGCATTTATTTTGGCGTTCATTTATTTGCCAGGATTGTTACAATTTCAAATTCCCCCACTCAAGCACCTCAAGTCCCTCATCATACTTGCAGATCAGAATATATTATATTTCCCTTAAAGAGGGTGAGAGTTGAGGTGCAACCAACATTTTTTTATCATAATTGAAAAGGTGAAACACTCGCTTTCTGTTAAACATTCTTTTATTTAAACGACTATTAAAAGCTTGATGTTTCGGGCGTTCATCGGAACCCTCAGGTTGTTTTCACACTAAGAAGAGCTTAAACTTTCCCCACTACCCCATCCAGAGAGCAGAGGACAGAAAGCTTATGAGAGCAGACAGTTAGCTCATAGTTGTATTAACCATGCCTCTTGCAAGGCTGTCCACAAAACATTTTTTTTAAAAGCCTCTTATGAGGAATGTGGCCTATCCCCTGCCCTCACCCTCCCTACTCACAGCCTAGGCTGCACCTGCAGTGGCCCTGCTCTGCTCATTGTTGGAGTTCCTGCTGTCCCTTGCACATGTGGACACAAACCCAGCAGTGCTGACTCATAACCCCCACCCCCCTCCTCACTCAACAAACTGAAATACACATAGAAATGCCACAAATAGAGCTGACATGTCAGAGGACTCGCCCAGTCAATGTCAGAGATGTACATCTGAACTTCTAGATAATATATTTATATCTGAATGTTCCACAACATTCTGTCCTGCTGAACACATGCAACGTTCCTTTGATTTTAATCCATAGTGAATGTCCTGGAGAGTGGGTATCGGGTAATGTAGATGTGTTTGGTGTTCACTCTGGGGTTTCATTGGCCTTTCTCTCTTTTATCAAGCTTGACGCTGCCTGCCCTTTCCCTCCCTGGCTACATTAAGCATTCTGCTCTACCCTGCTGTCCATGCCTTGCCTTGAGCATACAGAACGGTAATATTAATAATTCACAATAATCTTGTTTGCATGGGCTGCTCAGATATACCCAGGACATTAGAGTGAGAAGCTGAATGTACTGGGAGGAACATTTTGGTTCAATAAGTTTCCTCATAGACCTACTAAACTAAATAAATGCCTGGTAGTGAACTGTCACAATCTTCAGTATGCTCAGGAAATGTTTGCTGTTTAAATAAAGTGCTTTATAATAAAGCCAGGATTAAACATAGTTATGTTTTGGAACTGTAGCAGACATTGTGGCCATTACTTCAACTAATGGCTACTCTTTGACTAGTGGGGAAAGTCAGGAAAGTCTTTTGGAGTCAGTGACTAGCCTAAAGTAAGGATGCACCGAGAGATGTTTGTGTGCCTTTGCACTTCAGCGAAACGCCCACCACGTACTCACTGTCATCAGGGCCAGCAGTCTGGTGCCTGTTAACACACTAAAAGAGAAGACAATCAGTCAGTAGTAATACAACATAGTTGTGGAAGCTGTTCTGTAGGCACTGGCCAAATATAAGGTAAATGGATTGAAATTTAATCACACCGTTGGATTCCTCTGTCTAGACAGTTGTACAGGCATGCCGTAAGCCAATAATTCTATATTGAACTGCAATGTTCAAAGTAGCTAGACTACCTGGCTGCTACACATAAGTAATGCAATATTGTGGTGTTATGTTGATGTTTGTTGTTATCCAGTCTAGAGGGGTATCCTACGACGCAAGCTAGATATTGCTCGTCCGCCTGCCGCTAACTCCAGCAGGCTTGTAACTGCGTTTGCATGTATTTTGGCTATTTGAACGCCGAACTCTTCATTGAGACAATGCTGAAACATCAATCCATGGGCAAGTCCGTGCTAGATTTTAATGTGTGACTAAATCAGCCCAGAGTGTAGCCTGCCCAGGAGCAGGTTAGTTCTGATGGATTTGTTGCCAGATAAATTGACTTAAAAAGTGAGCCACATTCGTATGACCAAAGTTACCTTGTTAACTTCTCAAACCTGATTCATAGGATACCCCTCTGGTTCCTGTTTGGAAACGGTCAGTGCCGTTGTAGGCTATCCAAACTAAGTCTCCAGCATTGGTTACTGTGTGTGGTGGAAGATTGTACAGTAGTATGGGGTTTGGAAAGATGGGTGTGTTGTGTTGAGAGAGAGTTACAGTACTCTAGAGGAATGCTCTGTCACAACATGCTCATAACAAGCTCTGATCCTCCCCTTTCTGGGGTTTTATAGATTTTAACTGCTCTGTCTGTGCTGTGGTGGAGCTTTATTTTATGCATTGTTAAAGCTACTATCCAGACCCTTCAGATCTGCAAACATTGAAGGGTTAGCCCAAGGGATATGGGGAAAGGAGTGAATTGGATCTGGCTGATACTCTACCAAAGGCTGCTACATACACACTCGTTGGGCCACCACACTCTTTCTCTTCACCTAGCCTCAGGTAGTGTTGTCCTGTCTCAGAGCAGCAGCAGCCAGTGAGCCCACACAGTTCTCCTTTGAGCCGTCTGTGTGTTACCCTGTTTATAAAGTCAAGATCTATAGTATAGTATAGAGTCAAGGTCTAGATTAGACTAATGACCTAGTCAGCACTGGTTGATTAAGTGGCTCTCCTGTCCTGGCTGTGTTTGCTCCATTGTAGTGTTGCAGAATTGTATTGTTCCTAGCAGAGAGAAACGGAGAGAAAAGCCATACCCTCCTCCCGCCCAATGCCACACCCCACCCCACACTCTTAGTGCTGTGTGTGCGTGCGTACACATGCATATGTATGGCAGCCAGGCAGGCAGCTTTAGTGACCTCTGCTGCCTCAGAGCCCAGCAGCAACACTCCACTCAGTCCTCCCTACAGCAGCACAATACATTAGCTTTGTTATCATCACCACCTTACATAACTACTGCTGTGAACTGAGGACCACTTTAAAGTCCTTATCTGAAACACAGAACCCTGAGGAAAAAAGCATTATCACACTATTTTGCATTCTGAGGCTGTTGGAAAGAAGTAGCGTATCCAGGCAGTTTATAAACAGCTATATTTTGATGGAGTACTTTAGTTGTTAGGCATTAACCACTACTTAGGCTATTATGGTGCAGTAGTCTGAGGTGAGAGAGAGAGAAAGGGAAAGGAGAAGTCTTGTTTGTCAGTTCTGCTGTTCTAGGTTGGGACTAGGGTTGTGTCCCAAATTGCTCCCCACCCCCTACATGGCGCACTACTTTTGACCAGCGGGCCATAAGGCCCTGGTTAAAAAAAGGTAAAATAAAAAAATGTCTGGTCGACAAATTTTGGGTATTTTATTAGGATCTCCATTAGCTGTTGCAAAAGCAGCAGCTACTCTTCCTTAGGTCCACACTAAACATGAAACATGACATAATACAGAACATTAATAGACAAGGACAGAACTAAATACATGTTTATTTTTTTTTAAAGGCACACGTAGCCTACATATCAATACATACACACAAACTATCTAGGTCAAATGGGGGGGGGGGGGGGTGTTGTGCTGTGAGATGTTGCTTCATTCATTTGTTTTTTTTTCTCCCCCAACCAGGTTTGCTGTTTATTTGAGCAATATGAGATGGAATGGCGTTCCATGCACTAATGGCTCTATATAATACTGTACGTGTAGGCAGTTTAATTAAAAGTACTGCTACAATTGACTCGTGTAAAGGGGTGGGGGGCACAACCAATGCATGGGGGGGTTTATATACACTGTAAAAAAACAAACGCAGCATATAAAGTGCTGGTCCCATACTTCATGAGCTGAAATAAAAGATACCAGAAATGTTGCATAAGCACAAAAATGTTATTTCTCTCATTGTGTACAAATTGGTTTACATCCGTTGGTGAGCATTTTTGCCTTTGTCAAGATAATCCATCCACCTAACAGGTGTGGCATATCAAGAAGCTGATTAAACAGCATGATCATTACACAGGTGCACCTTGTGCTGGGCACAATCAAGTAAATGTGCAGTTGTCACACAACACAATGCTGCAAATGTTGAGGGAGTGTGCAATTAGCATGCTGACTGCAGGAATGCCCACCAGAGCTGTTGCCAGAGAATTGATTTCTCCATAATCCGCCTCCTATGACGTTTTAGAGAATTTGTCAATACGTTTAACCGGCCTCACAACCTCAGACCACGTTTGTGGCGGTGGGGTTATAGTATGGGCAGCGAACACAATTGCATTTTATCGATGGCAATTTGAATGCATAGATATCGTGACGAGAATGGCCCATTGTCGTGCCATTCATCTGCCGCCATCACCTCATGTTTCAGCATTATAATGCACGGCCCCATGTTGCAAGGATCTGTAACAATTCCTGGAAGCTGAAAATGTCCCAGTTCTTCCATGCTCACCAGACATGTCACCCATTGAGCATGTTTTGGAGGCTCTAGATCGACGTGTACGACAGCATGTTCCGGTTCCCGCCATTGTATAGGAGTGGGACAACATTCCACAGGCCACAATCAACAGCCTGATCAACTCTGTGTGAAGATGTGCCATGTTGTATGAGGCAAATGGTGGTCACACTAGATACTAACTGGTTTCCTGATCCACGCCCCTACTTACATTTTTTTTTTTTAAGGTATCTTTGACCAACAGGTGCACATCTCTGTTCTCAGTCATGTGAAATCCATAGATTAGGGCCTATTGAATTTATTTTAAATGACTGAATAACAAGATGAATAACATCTTTGAAATTGTTGCATATTGCATTAATATATTCTTTCAGTGTAATAGTCTCATTAAAGTTTGGCTATATTTTCTGTCACCTCCCTCATGTCCGCATCGGTTTGGACATGAGGCTGTAGCCACTATGCATGTCACCTACACGTTGACATGTAGGCATTTTATATGTATGTATGCTACATGGAAAAAATATTTGAATATTATACCAATGTTGGCCTCTGATCCAGTTCTGATTGGTGTAATTGTTTGATATTGTGATTTATTATTATAATAAATATATACTTTTTTTTACGCCATTCGGACAACTTAAATCTATACTCCTGTCAGACTTTTTTTCTTTTTTTTTGTCCGTGGACAAGCGTTAATGTTGAGCCCTGCCAAATCTTTTTTAAAGTTTAGGCCTTGTAAGTGTCAAAATATGATAAAACAACAGCTGATGGCAGAAGCTAACTACTGTAGCTAAGTGGCCAGTTAACCTCCGTAGCAATCTAGCAAGCAACACTACAGCACAACTTTAGCCAAACTAAAAATATTTATTAATATTAGCTAGTCGGCTATCATTTACGAGGCCAGCAAACACATTCCCCACACAATAGGAATGTATTTCCTCCAACGGCATAATGAGAAGGTGCCTCTCGGTCCCAAAACGCATGTTTTCTGGAGACTTGTGGGAGGAGTGCTGATGACGTCACACACTGTATGAGCTTTTAGTAGCCTGATTTGCATCCAGACTGAAGAGAAATCCGCACACAATGCATCCCTGACCACCTCCAGACAGGTCTGAACACAATCAGACCATAAAGTGACTTTTGCTCTTCTAGACCCATCTTTTCAATGCGAGCTTCGTATTCTATTCAGAAATCCCATGTACAGTGGTTCGTCCTTTAAAAGTTGCAGCGTACTGCAGCATAGCTTGCATGTTATTTGTCAACCACTAATTAGTGCTAGTTAGTGTTAGTTAGTGCTAGTGTTAATTAGTGTTAGTTAGTGCTAGTTTGACCACCAGAGGACATCTTTAAGAAGCATTTGATAGCCTTCAATAATTGCTGTACTAGAGAATTTAAACCCTTTTTTTTGTAAGAACATAGTATATGGGACTGATTTGTAAGAAATTTTGCTTAAGTAATTTGATTAATATCATTGTGTTTCTATTCCCTCCAAAAATTAAAAACCCTCAGGGTTTCCATTAGGATAGAACAGAAAATATGGTGCTGTAAAACGTGATGGTGGGGAGTAGGTTACAGTACTAAGAGCATAACATTTCCACACCCTAGTTGTATAATTGTGGTCTAACCAATACCCAAATGGAGTTTTAGTGAAAATAAAAATCTCATTGATTTATCAAGACCATGCTTGTCTCAGAGCAGTGTGAAACTGTGCTAAAATAGTTGACCACAGCAGGTAAGCTATTGCTTCTAACTTCAATATGCTCTTCAAATTAATAAGACCACCACTTTTAACAGCACATTACTCAACACTAGTGAGACTCATGTCGCCTACAGTATATCGGGAAATATTTTTCTTCAATGATGTGATCGCTAATAATTACATATGGGTTTCCCGGTGGTGGCCAGCACAGTATCGAACCTGCATCTGTAGCAACGCGTTTTGCAGTGTCTTAGACCGCTGTGCCACTCGGGAGGCCCCATCCACAAAGTATCAAAGAGGTGTTGATAGAGAGGTGTTACAGAGAGGTGTTGGTAAAGGTATATTGTCCTGTTAACAGCTCATAATGGGCTATAGTAATACTTTACATGGTGTCCAGGTCAGTATAACCAAAACATTTCTTTATTAAAGACTATCAGAAAGAATGTTTGTACTTATTTATTTTAATCCAAAGTCATGAGTGAATGAGTCACTCAGCTTTATTTAGGTGCCGGGGCTATATGACTGTGCCATCAACTTGATGATATTTATTTTGTTTAAAAAAAAATGAAAGTCTGCGATTTGTAATCAAAATAAAGACCAAAATAATAGTATTTTCCAGTTGGCAACAATTTGTATACCTTCATTAGCCTACTTTGTTCCATTATTTCTGTCATTCAGTGATATTTATTCCCACAGTAATTTATGGATCCATAAGGAAATAAACATCTGCATTTTGAGTATTTGTAAAATGTTGTTAACAAAAGCATAAAAATGCTGATGAAGAAATTGTACTGTACAGTATACATTTTGCGGTTTCATGAGGTCGCCCACACGTAGCTTTATGTAGGTGCCGAGGCTATATGACTGTATCAACTTTGATTATTTAGCAGACATCACTTGCTTATGTTCAGTCAACACATATATCTTAAGAATATCATGGAATATAATTGAACATTTTTTGTTTCTCCATGCTTGTCTCAGAACGGTGCTGAAATAGTCATCCAGCCAAAACCTTCCCTAACCCGGATGACACTGGGCCAATTTTGCACCGCCCTATGGGACTCCCAATCACGGTCAGATGTGATACAGCCTGGATTCGAACCAGGGACTGGTTGCACTGAGATGCAGTGCCTTAGACCACTGCGCCACTCGGGAGCCATGACCAATATATATTGTCCTGCCATCCTAGAAACGTTGTTTGCAGAATTCACAGCCTGCCACGCTTGTGAAAAACAGGGTTAATAATACTTTTTTCCCTTCCACATGGTAAAGGTTCCAATTCATAATTTTTTTATCAATTAGTATATTTGTGTTTCACCACAATATTTGTTGTATTATTTGTTCTGTCTTTTCTGGTGGATTAAACTGAAATTGCAACCAATCATGGCCGGTTGTGATACAGCCATCCTAACTAAGAAATACATTTGACAAAATAATTCTCCCCCTACCCTCCTAGGCAAGTCTATTGTTCTGCTAATGGCCTTGCTAATAGCCATAATGGCGCTGTACAACGTGACCGTGTGTTTTGAAAGAGTATTTTCCAGTAAGCAACCATTTGTTTACCTTCATTAGACAACTTTGTTACAATATTTCTGTAATTCAGTGATATTATTCTCATAGTAATTCATTATGGATCCATAGCTAAATAAACATCTGCATTTTGAAAGAGTATTTTTATAATTTTTTTATTAAGGAAAGCATAAAGATGCTGATGAAGTACTGTACAGCTTTATCCAACATTTTGCGGTTGCATGAGGTCACCCATACGCACTTTAAACATTTGGATAGTAAAGCATTTTGAAGCTAGAAGCTGCCGGCATTTGTTTATTAGGCTACTGTGTAGTCTGACAAGTAAAGAGCCTACAGTACATACTGTAGTAAACATGCCAATACTGCCTGGCTCTGGACCAATGCATCAGCTGTAGCCCGTATTTCCAGTGAAACTATTCAAGCCATCGACTCACTGATGAGTGAAGATGATGAGCGATCGGCGAAGGCCATATGTAATCTGCTGGCTTCACGGCACATCACCATCGCTCTAATCACAGTCAGAAGACAGTTGAAGAAGCTTGTGGAAACGCTCGGTAAGACATGTTAAAAATATACACTGCTCAAAAAAATAAAGGGAACACTAAAATAACACATCCTAGATCTGAATGAATGAAATATTCTTATTAAATACTTTTTTCTTTACATAGTTGAATGTGCTGACAACAAAATCACACAAAAATGATCAATGTAAATCAAATTTATCAACTCATGGAGGTCTGGATTTGGAGTCACACTCAAAATTTAAGTGGAAAACCACACTACAGGCTGATCCAACTTTGATGTAATGTCCTTAAAACAAGTCCAAATGAGGCTCAGTAGTGTGTGTGGCCTCCACGTGCCTGTATGACCTCCCTACAACGCCTGGGCATGCTCCTGATGAGGTGGTGGAGGGTCTCCTGAGGGATCTCCTCCCAGACCCGGACTAACGCATGACATGATGTCCCAGATGTGCTCAATTCTATTCAGGTCTGGGGAACGGGCGGGCCAGTCCATAGCATCAATGTCTTCCTCTTGCAGGAACTGCTGACACACTCCAGCCACATGAGGTCTAGCATTGTCTTGCATTAGGAGGAACCCAGGGCCAACCGCACCAGCATATGGTCTCACAAGGGGTCTGAGGATCTCATCTCGGTACCTAATGGCAGTCAGGCTACCTCTGGCGAGCACATGCAGGGCTGTGCGGCCCCCCAAAGAAATGCCACCCCACACCATGACTGACCCACCGCCAAACCGGTCATGCTGGAGGATGTTGCAGGCAGCAGAACGTTCTCCACGGCGTCTCCAGACTCTGTCACGTCTGTCACATGTGCTCATGTGCTCAGTGTGAACCTGCTTTCATCTCTGAAGAGCACAGGGCGCCAGTGGCGAATTTGCCAATCTTGGTGTTCTCTGGCAAATGCCAAACGTCCTGCACGGTGTTGGGCTGTAAGCACAATCCCCACCTGTGGACGTCGGGCCCTCATACCACCCTCATGGAGTCTGTTTCTGACCGTTTGAGTTGACACATGCACATTTGTGGCCTGCTGGAGGTCATTTTGCAGGGCTCTGGCAGTGCTCCACCTGCTCCTCCTTGCACAAAGGCGGAGGTAGCGGTCCTGCTGCTGGGTTGTTGCCCTCCTACGGCCTCCTCCACGTCTCCTGATGTACTGGCCTGTCTCCTGGTAGCGCCTCCAAGCTCTGGACACTACATTGACAGACACAGCAAACCTTCTTGCCACAGCTCGCATTGATGTGCCATCCTGGATGAGCTGCACTACCTGAGCCACTTGTGTGGGTTGTAGACTCCGTCTCATGCTACCACTAGAGTGAAAGCACCGCCAGCATTCAAAAGTGACCAAAACATCAGCCAGGAAGTATAGGAACTGAGAAGTGGTCTGTGGTCACCACCTGCAGAACCACTCCTTTATTGGGGGTGTCTTGCTAATTGCCTATAATTTCCACCTTTTTTCTATTCCATTTGCACAACAGCATGTGAAATTTATTGTCAATCAGTGTTGCTTCCTAAGTGGACAGTTTGATTTCACAGAAGTGTGATTTACTTGGAGTTACATTGTGTTGTTTAAGTGTTCCCTTTATTTTTTTGAGCAGTGTATATGTATAATTTATTTTTTAGATTTTTACAAGTTAGGCTATTTACAAAGCAAAAGGTACATAAAATATGCCTACACCTCAGGGACTGCTATATTGTTTCCACAATAAATCACTTTTGCCTTTCAGGTTTCACGGCTCGAGATTTCTTTGAGGAAGAAATCATCAAGAGATTTGCTGGACCCTATGTCAGAGGTGTTTCTGGGACCACATTGTTTCTTTCATTTTGAATGTCTTTTTTCTCATTATTTTATTAACGAAGCTTAAAGATGTTGATGAAGAAATACAAAATGCTTCCAGTTGTCCATCACTACTGTAAATAAAAACACAGCATCTTGTTTACATTCTTTATTGTAACGACAATTTCACAAATAATTTGTATCTACCGTTCCAAATACTTTTAGAGTTTGGGATTTACAAATGTGCGCTTTTCATGTCATTTTTCGTTAAATCCAGTTCGGATTTAAGTATAACTTTTTACTGATGCCTTTAGTGAGAGGTCTGATGATTTAATATTTAATATCTGTCCTCCAAATTCATATCTAAGGGGCATTTTTCACACCATTATTAGTTACATTGTTTTAGTTTGGACGTGTAGACTGGCAATAAGAACAGCGGGAACTTTTCAGCGCCATTATTAGTGCAATGCCCCTTTAGTGTTGCTCTGTGCTACCCAGTGGGGTCGGGTGGGGGTCCACCTCCTCCCTTCCCCATGGACTAGGTCCATCTTCTGGAGAACTGCAAGGCAATCCCATTGTGCGCCTCTCGGGAGCCATGACCAATATAGATTGTCCTGCTAATAACAGGGTTAATATATCTGTGCGAATAGACAAAGGGCTTTTATATAACTCTAAATTGAGGATGATAATAATAATAATCGTGTTAAAACAAATGTTTTGGAGATGATTTTGTTTTCAAATAATATAAATTGATCGAGGAAAAAGGCTGTTCTTGATCATGGGAAGAGACATTGTTACTAATTTGTAAATAAAGCCATTTTGATATTTAGAACTATTTCTGTTTTTAGAGGGAGAGAAACTGTAGGCTTTTAGTTCTCATGGGTCTCCCAGTTGAGGCCGGCACGGGTATTGAACCAGCATCTGTAGCAACACAGGTTGCACTGCGATGCAGTGTCTTAGACCGCTGCGCCTCTCAGGCACTGTACAACGTGACCGGTCGGGAGTAGGCTACAGTAAGAGCAAAATAATCCTAACATTTCCACACCCTAATTGTAGTCTAATTTTCTCTTAGTATAAAAATATTAGTGTAACAAAAGTTTTAGTAAGTAATACTGATGTTGTGCATAATTATCAGTTTCTATTTGGTTTATGTCGCCCATTCATTGTCAGAGACACAGTAGCGACTTGGGACCCAAAAGCATAATCCGTGCTCTACCTCCCCCTTGCGCTGGTCTGGAGCAATAAAGTAGTGAAACAGGGTACTGTACTAAACCACAAATTACCTCTAAGTCCTGCAGCATAATCGCACAACTTCACTTACAGCTACCACTGTAAGTGTCACGTGTAGGCATGACCTTAGTTTGTACTCTTTAAGGCTACTGAAATACGTCAGTTGAAATTCAAATGTTTCACTTAACTGCCTGGCACGACTGACTATCGGCTGAAGTGACATCACAACAGAGTTTGTGTTGTCAGAATGTTATTCTGATAAAATAATTTGATGTACACTGCATCATTCCTGGATGGCTGCCTTGTTTACATTCCTATAAATATATGGGCCATAAAGTTGACACTTTTGTGCATTCTAAACGTTCCTGTAATTGTTTTAATGTTTTTTCACATGATTTTTGTCTTTGAGAAATTAACAGAATGAAATTAACATTTAGGCTGGTAAAATATGAAAAGTAAGCCTACACCCAAAAAGGCAGATTCTGTGATTGGTCAAACTTGAACTGAAATTCTGTGACCACACAGACACACAAACTTATACACACACACACACACACACACACACACACACACACACACACACACACACACCCTCTCCAAGCCTCAGTCTAACCTCTGAGAAGGCTCTTCTCCTCAAGCTTACTGGACTGTATCAGGTGTGAGGTCACACAAGGGTTCACTCTGTGCCTGCCTTTCTGCTTCTGTTGGAGGGCGGCTCTGTGTGTGTGTGTGTGTGTGGGCACGTGTAAGTGAAAGTCACATGGTCATAGTGGTTTCATAGTATAGACCACCATGCCTATGTTATGTATATGTTGTGTTCAAGCTTCACCTCTTGGCTGATTTCTGTGTCACTCAAACTGTGTTGTGCTCCTCTCTCTGCCTTCCAGACTCTGTCAAATGAAGCTCACTGTGTGGAGGACATTCTGAGGGTAAGTTGTTCCTAAATCTTTACTTACAGCTGTAATCAATCCTACGGAGTTGAGGTGGTGGTTGGTCAGTTTGTTTGTTAGTGTTATTATCATGATGAATGTTGGGTTGCTAAAGAGGGATCAGTTCCTGAGCACACGGCTGCTTTTCACATTCCTGTGTTAAAGCCAACCCATGTTTACAGAGCTAGCTACTGTAGTATGCATTCTGCATTCAGGACAGAGTAGTGCTTAATGTGCTATATGAATCAGTCATAAAGGTTCTGCTGTGTAGTTAGTCCTCCTCTCTGCGTCTTAGACATTGACTTGGTAGGAGGGCATGGTTAACTCTAGTACACAACGGTGAGTCTCATTGAGATTTAAAAATCTATTTTTGCACGAGAGACCTGGCCATCTGTCTTTACTATGGGGCTCTAATGGCCTAGCTAATACTTATTTTCGCAACTTTCTTTCGCTTGCGCTCTCTCTGCCTCGCTCTCCTTCAGGAAATGACCCACTCCTGGCCTCCTCTCCTGACTGCCATCCACACACCCAGCACAGCTGAGCCCTCCAAGTTCTCCTTCCCAGTCAAGGTGAGGTCCCTCTCAGCTCACTGAGCAGCTAAAACTTTTACAACTCAACTCCTTTTATTTCTCTATACTCCGTTTTATGAGCTTTAGGTATTTGCCTAACCTAAACTCAATGTACTTTAGTGTATGTACTAGCAACTTAGAATCCCCAAATCAGTTTCCCCTTGTCTTACGCATGTTCCACTTAGTCAAAGACAGTGTTGCACAACACCTACACCACATGCATTATGTCCATTAATCATCGGTGTTGTCATCGATTACAAGGGAATGCATAAAACACCTCTTTGTGTCTGCGTTCACTGTATGTGCGTTCACTGTGTTTGTGTTCGTTGTTATCCCGTTCATACCAAGACGAAAACCCACCAATTTTAGCATGCCGCCAACTTTTCTTTACATCTGAAAGGTATTGCCGGGAACAAAGCCTGTATTTTTATTTCCGCCAACCGGTATTATGTTTAAAAGTCCCGCCAACGCCTCAGTATAAAACGTTGCCTTTCATTTTACCGGCTTTGGCATGCATTAAATCGTGAACATTCTATTGTTTTCTGACGTCAAACTCCTCCTTGGCAGTCAGAAAGCTTTACAGAGATACATTTATGTAGTTCTGTCCTTGAGCTGTTGTCTATTGTCACAGAAATGCTTTGGCATTTAGCTTTGGCAATTTGCACACAGCCTTTTCATGTTGACTTTGACAGGTATATATTTTAAGGCTCTTATATTTAGCTAATAAATTATTGGTTAATATGCATACGTTTCTTACTTAGCCTATAGGAGCTGGAGGGCTATCCGTTCCCAACTTTAAATTGTATTTCCAAGCTCTAGCATTTCGACCAATTTTATAAGTTGGTTTAGATATAACTCTTCCACTCCCTGGCTGAGAATAAAGAGTATGGTGGAAGTAGTGTTCATTGATCGAGCTCTTAAACAATTTAAACCATACTTGGGTCCTGTTATTTCTCACACGATTTCTATTTGGTGCATAATTGAAAAATGATGCAACTGGCATGCCCAGACTCCAATAATGCCTTGCCATCTGGAGGATGGCCTTTTACATCAACCAATGGTCCAAATGTGGTAAATTTACCCTTGGCAATATCATGGATAGTAATGGTTTGGGGACATTCCAAGTTCTTAAAGAAGCATTTAAATGTCTAAGTAACTCTTTTTTTCTTTATCTACAGTTTAGGTCAGCTATGCCTACAGTTTAGGTCATATAAACATTGCCCATTTTTATTAATTTTAATTTTTTACAGACAACATACTGTAAATCCTGTGTGGAAAAGCATAGCTGTGTGTGTGTGTTCACTAAGGCTGTTTGCCTCTACTTTGTCCCCTCACAGGAAGCACAGCATGTCCCACCTGCATTTCCAGGACAAAGTAAGTTAATGTTAAGTTAACATGCATCAAGTTTAAAACACTAGCTTAGCAGTGTTTCTCTGAGAACAAACTGCCCCCTGGCCTCTCAAATGAGGCTTTATTAGCTAATTTGACAGTTGATGGGGGTCGCTCTCTCTCTGCAGCCCCGTTTTCATGATTGTGCTATAAATGCCAGCTGGGCTCGCTCTCACTCTTTTAGTATCTCTCTCTATCTTGCTTTTTCTCTCTACATTTGTTTCTGTGTGTGTGTCACTCACTCACTCATATCAACAGTACAAAATCCATGCGTACGTGTGTGTATAGTGCGTAGGTTATCGTGTGTGTATGCATGTGTCTGTGCCTTTTTGTTTGTGTTGCTTCACAGTCCCCACTGTTCCATAAGGTGTATTTTTATCTGTTTTTTAAATCAAATTTTACTGCTTGCATCAGTTAGTTCCATGTTCGCCTGCCATAGTCTGTTCTGTACTTGGGGACTGTGAAGAGACCTCTTGTGGGGTATGCATGAGTGTCCGAATGTCGGTGCATTCAACATGTCATTATCTCTCTTAAATACAAGTAGTGAGAAAGTCAATTTCTCCTCCACTTTGTACCAGGAGAGATTGACATGCATGTTATTAATATTAGCTCTCTGTGTACATCTAAGGGCCAGCCGTGCTGCTCTGTTCTGAGCCAATTGTAATTTCCTAAGTAATTTGTTGTGGTACCTAACCACAGGACTGAACAGTAGTCCAGGTGTGACAAAACTAGGGCCTGTAGGACATGCCTTGTTGATAGTGCTGTTAAGAAGGTAGAGCAGCACTTTATTATAAACATACTTCTCCCCATCTTAGCTACTGTTGTATCAATATGTTTTGACCATGACAGTTTACAATCCAGGGTTACGCCAAGCAGTTTAGTAACCTCAACTTGCTCAATTTCCACATGATTCATTACAAGATTTAGTTGAGGTTTAGGGTTTAGTGAATGAATTGTCCCAAATACAATGCTTTTAGTTTTAGAAATATTTAGTAATAACTTATTCCTTGCTACCCGCTCTGCAACTTAATGCAACTCTTTGTTAATTGTTGCAGTCATTTCAGTCGCTGTAGTAGCTGACATGTATAGTGTTGAGTCATCTGCATACATAGACACACTGGCTTTACTCAAAGCCAGTGGCATGTCATTAGTAAAAATTGAAAAAAGTAATGGGCCTAGACAGCTGCCCTGGGAAATTCCTGATTCTACCTGGATTATGTTGAAGAGGCTTCCATTAAAGAACACCCTCTGTGTTCTGTTAGACAGGTAACTCATTAGCCACAATATAGCAGCGGGTGTAAAGCCATAACACAAGTTTTTCCAGCAGCAGACTATGATCTATGATGTCAAAAGCTGCACTGAAGTCTAACAAAACAGCCCCCACAATCTTTTATCATCAATTTCTCTCAGCCAATCATCAGTCAATTGTGAAAGTGCTTATTGAATGTCCTTCCCTATAAGCATGCTGAAAGTTTGTTTGTTTACTGTAAAGTAGCGTTGTATCTTGTCAAACACAGGCTGATTGGTCGGCTATTTGAGCCAGTAAAGGGGGCTTTACTATTTTTAGGTAGTGGAATGACTTTTGCTTCCCTCCAAGCCTGGAGGCACACACATTCTAGTAGGCCTAAATTGAAAATATGGCAAATAGGAGTCCGCTTTTATCCTCAGTGGCTCTCTGTGTCAATTTCTCGATCTTCTCTTTTTCCATCTCTTTTTCTCTTCATTTCCACCAGACTCCGTCACAAACACTTGAGCCTCTCGTCCCCCAGAGTTAGAAAGTCATTGGTCATAGCCATTGCGTCCAACAACAACATTGACGAATATGCTGATTCGGTGAGCGAGTTCATTAGAAAGTGCATTGACGATGTCGTACCCACAGCAACGATTAAAACATTCCCAAACCAGAAACCGTGGATTGATGGCAGCATTCGCGTGAAACTGAAAGCGCGAACCACTGCTTTTAACCAGGGCAAGGTGACCGGAAACATGACCGAATACAAACAGTGTAGCTATTCCCTCCGCAAGGCAATCAAACAAGCTAAGTCCCAGTATAGAGACAAAGTAGAGTCGCAATTCAACAGCTCAGACACAAGAGGTATGTGGCAGGGTCTACAGTCAATCACGGATTACAAAAAAAAAACGGCCCCGTCGCGGACCAGGATGTCTTGCTCCCAGACAGACTAAATAACTTTTTTGCTCGCTTTGAGGACAATACAGTGCCACTGACACGGCCCGTTACCAAAACCTGCGGGCTCTCCTTCACTGCAGCCGAGGTGAGTAAAACATTTAAACGTGTTAACCCTCGCAAGGCTGCAGGCCCAGACGGCATTCCCAGCCGCGTCCTCAGAGCATGCGCAGACCAGCTGGCTGGTGTGTTTAAGGACATATTCAATCAATCCTTATCCCAGTCTGCTGTTCCCACATGCTTCAAGAGGGCCACCATTGTTCCTGTTCCCAAGAAAGCTAAGGTAACTGAGCTAAACGACTACCGCCCCGTAGCACTCACTTCCGTCATCATGAAGTGCTTTGAGAGACTAGTCAAGGACCATATCACCTCCACCCTACCGGACACCCTAGACCCACTCCAATTTGCTTACCGACCCAATAGGTCCACAGACGACGCAATCGCAACCACACTGCACACTGCCCTAACCCATCTGGACAAGAGGAATACCTATGTGAGAATGCTGTTCATCGACTACAGCTCAGCATTTAACACTATAGTACCCTCCAAACTCGTCATCAAGCTCGAGACCCTGAGTCTCGACCCCGCCCTGTGCAACTGGGTCCTGGACTTCCTGACGGGCCGCCCCCAGGTGGTGAGGGTAGGTAACAACATCTCCACCTCGCTGATCCTCAACACTGGGGCCCCACAAGGGTGCGTTCTGAGCCCTCTCCTGTACTCCCTGTTGACCCACGACTGCGTGGCCATGCACGCCTCCAACTCAATCATCAAGTTTGCGGACGACACTACAGTGGTAGGCTTGATTACCAACAACGACGAGACGGCCTACAGGGAGGAGGTGAGGGCCCTCGGAGTGTGGAGTCAGGAAAATAACCTCACACTCAACGTCAACAAAACAAAGGAGATGATTGTGGACTTCAGGAAACAGCAGAGGGAGCACCCCCCTATCCACATCGACGGGGCAGTAGTGGAGAAGGTGGAAAGTTTTAAGTTCTTCGGTGTACAAATCACGGACAAACTGAATTGGTCCACCCACACAGACAGCGTTGTGAAGAAGGCGCAGCAGCGCCTCTTCAACCTCAGGAGGCTGAAGAAATTTGGCTTGTCACCAAAAGCACTCACAAACTTAGTACAGGTGCATCAAAGCAGGGACCGAGAGACTGAAAAACAGCTTCTATCTCAAGGCCATCAGACTGTTAAACAGCCATCACTAACATTTAGTGGCTGCTGCCAACATACTGACTCAACTCCAGCCACTTTAATAATGGGAATTGATGGAAATTATGTAAAAATGTATCACTAGCCACTTTAAACAATGCCACTTAATATAATGTTTACATACCCTACATTACTCATCTCATATGTATATACTGTACTGTATATCATCCACTGCATCTTGCCATCTTTATGTAATACATGTATCACTAGCCACTTTAAACTATGCCACTTTATGTTTACATACCCTACATTACTCATCTCATATGTATAGACTGTACACTATACCATCTGCTGCATCTTGCCTATGCCGTTCTGTACCATCACTCATTCATATATCTTTATGTACATATTCTTTATCCCTTTACACTTGTGTGTATAAGGTAGTAGTTGTGGAATTGTTAGGTTAGATTACTTGTTGGTTATTACTGCATTGTCGGAACTAGAAGCACAAGCATTTCGCTACACTCGCATTAACATCTGCTAACCATGTGTATGTGACAAATACAATTTGATTTGTTGTTCATCTTCCATCCATTGAACTGGTCTGCCAATAAATAATAAACCTCCCAAATGAGCTCAGCTCTAGGCCCTGGGCCTCTCTTTATTAAGGTTTTATTGACCTATTATTTCCCTCTTCTAACCTCACTAGTTGGGGATCAGCTGTGATGTGGCTGCTGAGGGAGTGTGTCCTATCTACTGGGTTTTTAGTAAGGGGGTGTGTCCTATATCCTATGATCTGTGTTTTAGTAAGGGGCAATGTTCCCTCAAATTCTGTGGGCAAAATTTCAGGTCTGCTAAGCGCAAACTTGGAATGTTGTGACAATTCAGTGCAACTTCCACCGTGCGTTTACTGTGAACACTGAGGCTGTACCCGCTTTAAGTTACAGTTTCAGACAGTGGTCAAGTAGGCTACTGTGGCTATTTGATCATAATGTAAAATGCATCCTATAACATTTTAACATGGAAATAGCTATTTTATCATTCAGTCTACAGTGGCAGCCAATGTGTGGGGTTCAATGTAGGCCTACATTTCATGAGACTTTTGAAAAAAACATGCAGGGCATGACATTAACCTGTTTATCCACTTGTCCTTCAGACAAGGTGACTGAAAATATTGTTTCATGCAAGAAACAACTATACCAAATAAAATGCATTATTATTCCCATACCATTATTACAGAGTATCAGACACATTATGCTACCCTCTGCCTATTGTCTATTCAAGCCTGTCTCAAAATACATCACTGCCCCTTTAAAACAACAAAAAAGCTCTTTACCAAACTCACTTTTCAAAGATGTCTAGAAATGTACAGGTTTTGTGCTCTTGTTAGAAGCAATCGCTCCCCCATTGCTGACTACAAATTACACTACATGGCATACAAAAGTATGTGGACAAAAGTATGTGGACACCCCTTAAAATGAGTGGATTTGGCTATTTCAGGCACAGCTGTTGCTGACAGGTGTACAGAATCACAATCTATGTAGATGAAACATTGGCAGTAGGATGGCCCATACTGAAGAGCTAAATTACTTTCAAAAGTGGCAGGATGCCACTTTTCCAACAAGTCAGTTCTTCTAATTTCTGCACTAGTCAACTGTAAGTGCTGTTATTGTGAAGTGAAAACGTCTAGGAACAACAATGCCTCACCCCCGAAGTGGTAGGCCACACAAGCTCACAGAACGGGACAGTAGAATGCTATAGTGCGTCAAAATGAGTGCAAGGTCACCTTGCGCAATTCCAAGGATCGACTGGAATGGTGTAAAGTTCGCAGCCATTGGACTCTGGAACACGCTTCATCATCTGGCAGTCCGACGGATGAATCTGGGTTTGGCGGATGCCAGGAGAACGCTACCTGCCCCAATGCGTAGTGCCAACTGTAAAGTTTGATGGAGGAGGAATAATACTCTGGGGCTGTTTTTCATGGTTCGGGTTAGTCCCCTTAGTTTCAGTGAAGGGACATTTTAACGCTATAGCGTACAATGACATTCCAGTTGATTCTGTGCTTCCATATTTGTGGCAACAGTTTGGGGAAGGCCCTTTCCTGTTTCAGCATGACAATGCCACCATGCACAAAGCGAGGTCAATACAGAAATGGTTTGTTGAAATCGGTGTGGAAGAGCACTGAGCCAGGCCTAATCGCCCGACCTCACTAATGCTCTTGTGGTTGAATGGAAGCAAGTCCACGCAGCAATCTTCCAACATCTAGTGGAAAGCTGTTATAGCAGCAAAGGGGCGACCATCTCCATATTAATGCCCATGATTTTGGAATGAGATGTTCAACGAGCAGGTGTCCACGTACTTTTATCCATGTGGTGTATTTATAACTGGGATAACTAGCAAAGAATATGAACGATAGGCCATCATTGTAAATAAGAATTTGTTCTTAACTGACCTATTCCCCTAGTTAAATAAAGGTTACATTTTAATTACAAAAAAAATAACAAATGTGCACACATGGCTAAATGCAGCTCTCGCTCTGATCTCAAAACAAGCGCATCTACTCACAACCGCTCATGCAGCTCAGTGAATTGCACAGATCCAAATATGGCCTATTTGCATATAGGCCTACTGCAGCTCTGATAGGTTATGCTGTACTGTTTTGTGTAGAGTATGGCTGAGTCATGCATGTCAATGCAATAGAATCCTACTCCGATGCATTCTGCCTACAGCAAAATATCTTGCATAGTTAGTTTTGCATACTAAGTCTTGCGTAGTTTGTTTGTTTCGGTATGTCGCATTGGAAGTGGATAATATTGTGTTGATTCGATCACAATTCCCACAGCAAAGGGAACCGTTGAACGAGTTAACTTTCCAGAGTTTTCCCCCTTAATTGACTTCCAATCTTGTGCGCAGGCTGATATTTCTTCTGCAGGGCAGTCCCGAGTGTGCGCAGTTTAGAGGGAATATTGGTAAGGGGGTGTGTCCTATCATCTGTTTTAGTAAAGATATATTTTTTTTTTCTCTTCCCAGAACACTATGGATCACCTCCACTAGCCCCTTCCTCCACACTCATCTGTCAACAGAGCTCATCGTGAGTATACTTTCACCCTCTGTCATGTCCCCAATGTGTACTAATGTCCCCAAAGAGGGGCCATAGTGCGCCCCAGGCCTTTGTCTCCCGTGGGTGTTGAAAAGGTAGCAGTGACCCTTTGTGGCCTGAAAGAATATCCAGGGGGTGGAGCTAGTGTATGTGTGTGCGTTCATTATGCAGTTAGTCCAGATCAGTGCAGACCGCGTATTAGATTAGATTAGATATATCATCCTGCTATCAGATTAGAGAGAGGCTGCAGCAGCAGAAGTCTACTCACGTGTCTGTGTGTGGTTGTATTCTTCACATGCGTGCCACAGACAAGTCTTGTGCCGCTTTCTCTCCTATTACACAGTCACCGGCAGACTGTATCATATCACAGCACAGTTTCACAGTTTTCTATCTAAAATCCTTCCTATGTATCGTAGCTGAAATAAAAGATCCCAAACATTTTCCATACGCACAAAAGGCTTATTTCTCACTAATGTTGTGCACAAATTTGTTTACATTCCTGTTAGTGACCATTTCTCCTTTGCCAATATAATCCATCCACCAGACAGGTTTTGCATATCAAGAAGCTGATTAAACAGCATGAGCGTTAGAGGTGCACCTTGTGCTCAGGACAATAATAGGTCACTCTAAAATGTGCAGTTTTGTCACAACACAATGCTACCAATGTCTCAAGTTTTGAGGGAGCGTACAATTGGTATACTGCAGGAATGTCCACCAGAGCTGTTGCCAGAGAATTTAATGTTAATTTCTATGCCTTAAGCCGTAAGCAGTACGTCCAACTGCTGTCAACTGCAGACCACATCAGCCCAGGACCTCCCCATGCGGCTTCTTCACCTGCAGGATTGTCTGAGACCAGCCACCTGGACAGCTGCTGAAATTGTGGGTTTTCCAACTGTCAGAAACCGTCTCATGGAAGCTCATCTGCGTGCTCGTCGTCCTCACCAGGGTATTGACCTGCCTGCAGTTTGGCATCGTTACCGACTTCAGTTTGCAAATGCTCACCTCGCTTGACACTGGCACGCTGGAGAAGTGAGCTTGTCACGGATGAATTCCAGTTTCAACTGTGCCGGATAGATGGCAGAAAGCGTGTATGACGTCGTGTGGCCGAGCGGTTTGCTGATGTCAACGTTGTGAACAGAGTGCCCCATTGTGGCGGTGGGGTTATGGTATGGGCAGACATAAGCTACGGACAAGCAACACAATTACATTTTATCAATGGCAATTTGAATGCACAGGATACCGTGACGAGAATGACCAGTTGTCGTGCCGTTCATCTGCCGCCATCACCTCATGTTTCAGAAAGATAATACACGGCCTCATGTCACAAGGATCTGTACACTATTCCTGGATGCTGAAAATGTCCGTTCTTCCATGGCCTGTATACTCACCAGACATTTACATTACATTTACATTTAAGTCATTTAGCAGACGCTCTTATCCAGAGCGACTTACAAATTGGTGCATTCACCTTATGATATCCAGTGGAACAACCACTTTACAATAGTGCATCTAACTCTTTTAAGGGGGGGGGGGTTAGAAGGATTACTTTATCCTATCCTAGGTATTCCTTAAAGAGGTGGGGTTTCAGGTGTCTCCGGAAGGTGGTGATTGACTCCGCTGACCTGGCGTCGTGAGGGAGTTTGTTCCACCATTGGGGTGCCAGAGCAGCGAACAGTTTTGACTGGGCTGAGCGGGAACTGTACTTCCTCAGAGGTAGGGAGGCGAGCAGGCCAGAGGTGGATGAACGCAGTGCCCTTGTTTGGGTGTAGGGCCTGATCAGAGCCTGAAGGTATGGGGGTGCCGTTCCCCTCACAGCTCCGTAGGCAAGCACCATGGTCTTGTAGCGGATGCGAGCTTCAACTGGAAGCCAGTGGAGAGAGCGGAGGAGCGGGGTGACGTGAGAGAACTTGGGAAAGTTGAACACCAGACGGGCTGCGGCGTTCTGGATGAGTTGTAGGGGTTTAATGGCACAGGCAGGGAGCCCAGCCAACAGCGAGTTGCAGTAATCCAGACGGGAGATGACAAGTGCCTGGATTAGGACCTGCGCCGCTTCCTGCGTGAGGCAGGGTCGTACTCTGCGAATGTTGTAGAGCATGAACCAGACATGTCACCCATTGAGCATGTTTGGGATGCTCTGGATTAATGTGTACGACAGCGTGTTCCAGTTCCCGCCAATATCCAGGAATTTCGCACAGCCATTGAATAGGAGTGGGACAACATTCCACAGGCCACAATCAACAGCCTGATCAACTCTATGCGAAGAAGATGTCGCGCTGCATGAGGCAAATGGTGGTCACCCCAGATACTGACTGGTTATCTGATTCACGCCCCTACTTTTTTTTAAAGGCATTTGTGACCAACAGATGCATATCTGTATTCCCAGTCATGTGAAATCCATAGATTAGGGCCTAATTAATTCATTTAAATTGACTGACTGGACTTATTTCCTTTATAAATTCTGTAAAATCTTTTAATTTGTTGCATTTTGCATTTATATTTTTGTTCAGTGGAAAAGGGAATGATATCAACCCGCAAGGCAGGCAGTCAAATAATTTTCCATAAACATGAGTGCCAATGCTTGATAAATGGTGCATAACACATTTACATTTACATTTTAGTCATTTAGCAGACGCTCTTATCCAGAGCGACTTACAGTAGAGTGCATACATTTTATTAAATTTTTACATACTGAGACAAGGATATCCCTACCGGCCAAGAGCAGACGCTCTTATCCAGAGCGACTTACAGTAGAGTGCATACATTTTATTACATTTATTTATATATTTTTTTTTTTACATACTGAGACAAGGATATCCCTACCGGCCAAACCCTCCCTAACCCGGACAATGCTATGCCAATTGTGCGTCGCCCCACGGATCTCCCGGTTGCGGCCGGCTGCGACAGAGCCTGGGCGCGAACCCAGCCCAGCCTGGGCGCGAACCCAGAGACTCTGGTGGCGCAGCTAGCACTGCGATGCAGTGCCCTAGACCACTGCGCCACCCGGGAGACTAGAACGGAGACTAACACAAGTATAAAGAATTCATTTCATAAAGAAATATTAGTGGAAATATATCCATAAAAAGTTACAATCAATAAAATTACTTTTCATATCGTACCCTGTATTGTCTGATTGGAATCTCGCCAAGGGGAGATTACATGCCATTAATTCCAATAATTAGACCTCACCACAGCGGACACAATTCTTCATTACACAATTGTTCTGAATTAAATTACCCTCTTCACCCTCATCATTCAGTTAATTTAAATTCTGTTGTGAATTAACGTGCACAATTTACGTCATTCAGTGAGGAGAGAGACACATTAGTGCCTGGCTTGGTACCAACGTCCTACAGCGCATTTGTCTTGGCCCATTAAGGTAGGAATCTTATTTTTTGTTGTACAAAATCAAACGTCAGTGGCCATTTTGACAATGGCGGTTCTGGTGTTAACAAGGCCATTTCAGTGTACAGTAGAACAACAATATAAAACGTATTTTGGACAAACGGAAAGCTAAGACGTAGTCATTCACTCTCAAACTCATATCCTTGTTTGAAAGACACATGTAGCAAGGCCTATCCCTAGTTCATGTAATGTGTGACCCTCTCTCTCTTCTAATGTATTCACACCACCGATATTATCAGGAGTACAGAACAGCTTGGCCTATTTGTTAGCATACTAGTAAAAGCCATGATAGTAATAGTTCCTCCTGCCCTGCTTGGTGAGTGTGTGGCTCTGAGAGCACATCTGGTTGAGTGTTACAGCAGGAGAAAGGAGCTCAGCGATCCTGGAGGCTGCTGTGTTTAGTTTGGAAGGGGTTCTGCTCGGGCCTCTGTGTGTGTGTGTGTGTGTGTGTGTGTGTGTGTGTGTGTGTGTGTCTCTGTGTGTCTGTGTGTGTGTGTGTGTGTGTGTGTGTGTGTGTGTGTGTGTGTGTGTGTGTGTGTGTGTGTGTAAAGAGGCCTAACCTCTGAGGGATTATAGGGATGTGGCAGGGAGGGGGATGTTGTATTGTGATAGAGAACTACTCTCCATCTAAACCATTTACTCACCTGTATTATTATACAGTTTGTTAATAGTTACTGCTTTTACACCTTTCTCTGTTTTCTAACACATTCCTGTAAAAGGCCAGATAAATGAACTGAACTGCTGTCTAACACCTTTCTGTCTCTGCGTTCTCTGGTTGTAACTATGCTCTCCGTCTCTCTGGTCCTTCAGTACGGTTGTAGCAACACATTCCAGTGGGGTGGAGTCAGCCAGCTCCAATGACTCCGAGAGCAGCTCAGGGTCAGACTCAGACAGTGAGAGCAGTGAGAGTGGGACAGAGGAGGCCCCACAACCCCTCAGGAGCAGCAGCCCACCAGTACCCAAGGTATAAACACACAGCACACTACTTAGTCATACACTTGGAACACTCAAATAACTTGCTTAGTCTTTGATTGATCATGCGTTCACCATGGGCCAGTTTCCCGTACACAAAATCTTCATTCAAATGGCTTTGGAGTCCAGGACTAGGCCTGAGGTTTATACCGGGTCCTATACGTTTCTTTACATTGTTAATATATTGTCTCTGTCCAGGCTGAAGGCCCCGTGGTGACTAACTGGCAGCTGAATAACTGGATCAGAGTGAGCCAGCAGAACCCCATCACAGAGAGCCAGAGTGACACTGTCCAAAGCCCTCTACCGAAACAGCAGCAGAGCCATGACTCAGAGGAGGCCATTCCTCCCAGGGACTACAAATCCCACACACCACCACAATACCCAGAGTTCAGCGATAGTGAAGCCAAACCTCCAGGCAGTGAGGACGTTGCCTGCAAACAGCATGTCCGCCACAAGTCCCCGGCCGCCTCACATGTTGGGGACAGCAGCAGCAGCAGCCAGAGAAAAACTGTGGGGAACAAACACCCCTCCAGACCAGTTAAGGCTCCCCGTCCTGAGGACTCCCAGGCTGGGCTGCGGGTGGAGAGTGTGGAGGTGGCCCCCCGCGACAAAGACCCCTCGTTCACAGACAGGCCAAAGGTCAAAACGAAAACCGGGCACAGCAGAAAGAGTGGCAGCGCCATAACGGACAGTAAGAAGTCTGCCAAGCGCAACTCTTTGGAGAAGAGGAAGACTAAACTACCAGAGTCTGGAAGCAGTGGTCCCAAGATGACTCTGATGCTGGACTGTAAGAGGGAGAGGTCTCGCAGTCCCAGCCCTGCCCGGGTGGTGGAAACCTCCGTCAGTGTCAGGAAAGAGACCCTCCCGGCCCCTCAGAATGGCCAGAAAACGCCCAGGAGCTACTCTGCAGCTGCAGCACACCAGGCCAAACGGGAGTCCTCAGCCAAAGCTTCCAGGGCCCCCCAGGGACCTCCACATGCCCTGCTGGTAAAGATTGAGCTCAATCTGCTGTCCAGGGTCCCTCCCCAGGGCTCCAGGCCTTCTCAGGGAGGCCAGGAACCAACCAGCAGGAAGAGACCCAACACAGCCCCAGAGATTGGAGATGGCGACCCTGCTTTCCCCATCACTACCAAAGTCTGCAAAAAGAGACCGGTGAGAGTTTTTGTTTGTTTTGTGAAATAGGATGCATACTGTTGCTGATATTAGCATGTTGTTGTGTTTGTTTTTATGAACTGGCTTGGGTTCAGCAGCTCTTCTATACAGGAATATTATGTCCCACTCCTCACCTTGGCCCCACTCTTAGCCATGTATAGGTATATCAACAGTGCGATCATAATTTAAAACACATTGGTGCTACGTTAGTTATCTTACCAGCAGAGACAATGTCCCGTACACAATGTCACCTTCCTGTTACATCACTTAACGATTGCATTGTGTGACAAGTCTATAGCTACCCAAATAGTCTGGGTAGCTATTTGAGTAGCTATTCAGGAGTCTTATGGCTTGGGGGTATAAGCTATTTAGGAGCCTCTTGGACTTGGTGCTCCGGTACTGCTTGCCGTGCGGTAGCAGAGAGAACAGTCTATGAATAGGGTGGCTGGAGTCTTTGACAATTTTTAGAGCCTTCCTCTGACACCGCCTGGTATAGAGTTCCTGGATGGCAGGAAGCTTGGCCCCGGTGATGTACTGGGCTGTACGCACTACCCTCTGTAGTGCCTTGCGGTCGGAGGCCGAGCAGTTACTATACCAGGCGGTGATGCAACCCGTCAGGATGCTCTCGATGGTGCCGCTGTTAAACCTTTTGAGGATCTGAGGACCCATGCCAAATCTTTTCAGTCTCCTGAGGGGTAATAGGTTTTGTTGTACCCTCTTCATGACTGTCTTGGTGTGTTTGGACCATGTTAGTTTGTTGGTGATGTGGACGCCAAGGAACTTGAAGCTATCAACCTGCTCCACTACAGCCCCGTCGATGAGAATGTGGGCGTGCTCGGTCCTCTTTTTCCTGTAGTCCACGATCATGTCCTTTGTCTTGATCACATTGAGTGAGAGGTTGTTGTCCTTGCACCACACGGTCAGGTTCTGACCTCCTCCTTATTGGCTGTCTCATCGTTGTCGGTGATCAGGCCTACCACTGTTGTGACATCAGCAAACTTAATGATGGTGTTGGAGTTGTGCTTGGCCGTGCAGTCATGAGTGGAGTACAGGAGGGGCTAAGTACGCACCTCTGAGGGGCCCCCGTGTTGAAGATCAGCGTGGCAGATGTGTTGTTACCTACCCTTACCACCTGGGGGCGTCCCGTCAGGAAGTCCAGGATCCAGTTGCAGAGGGATGTGTTTAGTCCCAGAGTCCTTAGCTTAGTGATGAGCTTTGAGTTTGAAGGTAGGCCTTGAAATACATCCATAGGTACACCTCCAATTGACTCAAATGATGTCAATTAGCCAATCAGAAGCTTCTAAAGCCATGACATCCTTTTCTGGAATTTTCCAAGCTGTTTAACTTCTTGTGGCTGCAGGGGCAGTATTGAGTAGCTTGGATGAAAGGTGCACAGAGGTGCCCAGAGTAAACGGCCGGCTCCTCAGTCATAGTTGCTAATATATGCATATTACTGAAGTTTCTAAAACTGTTTGAATTATGTCTGTGAGTATAACAGAACTCATATGGAAGGCAAAAACCTGAGAAAAAATCCAAACAGGAAGTGGAAATTATTAGGCTGGTCGATTTTCAACCTAGATCCCATTGAAATCACAGCGAGATATGAATGAGTTTTCACTTCCTACGGCTTCCACTAGATGTCAACAGTCTGTAGAACTTTGTCTAATGCCTCTACTGTGAAGGGGGGCCGAATGAGAGAGGAATTAGTCAAGTCTGCCATGACCTGACCATGCTTTCACCATGTGCGTTCACATAAGAGGGTGCTCTGTTCCATCGCTCATCTGAAGTCAATGTAATTCTCCAGTTGGAACGTTATTCAAGATTTATGTTAACAACATTCTAAAGATTGATTCAATACATCGTTTGACATGTTTCTACTGACTGTTACTGAACTTTTGGAGATTTCGTCAGCTTTTAGGGAACGCGCTTCGTGACTTTGGAATTGTTTACCAAACACGCTAACCAAAGTAGCTAATTGGACATAAATAATGGACATTATCGAACAAATCAAGCTTTTATTGTGGACCTGGGATTCCTGGGAGTGCATTCTGATGAAGATCATCAAAGGTAAGGAAACATTTATCATGTCATTTCTGATTTCTGTTGACTCCAACATGGCGGCTAATTTGACTTGTTCTGAGCGCCGTCTCAGATTATTGCATGGTTTGCTTTTTCCGTAAAGTTTTTTTGAAATCTGACACAGCGGTTGCATTAAGGAGAGGTATATCTATAATTCCATGTGTATAACTTGTATTATCATCTACATTTATGATGAGTATTTCTGTTGAAACGATGTGGCTATGCAAAATCACTGTGTGTTTTTGGAACTAGTGAATGTAACGCGCCAATGTAAACTCCGATTTTTTTATATAGATATGAACTTTATCAAACGAAACATACATGTATTGTGTAACATGAAGTCCTATGAGTGTCATCTGATGAAGATCATCAAAGGTTAGTGATTCATTCTATCTCTATTTGTGGTTTTTGTGACTCCTATCTTTGGCTGGAAAAATGGCTGTGCTTATTGTGGTTTGGTGTAACCTAACATAATCGTTTGTGGTGCTTTTGCTGAAAAGCATATTTGAAATCGGACACTTTGGTGGGATTAACAACAAGATTACCTTTTAAAATGGTATAAGACACATATATGTCTGAGGAATTTTAATTATGAGATTTCTGTTTTTTGAATTTGGCTCCCTGCACTTTCACTGGATGTTGTCATATCGATCCCGTTACCGGGATTGCAGCCCAAAGAAGTTAAAGGCACAGTCAACTTAGTGTATGTAAACTTCTGACCCACTGGAATTGTGATACAGTGAATTATAAGTGAAATAATCTGAATGTAAACAATTGTTGGGAAATTACTTGTGTCATGCACAAAGTAACAAGACATTTTTGGAGTGGTTGAAAAACGAGTTTTAATGACTCCCACCTAAGTGTATGTAGACTTCCGACTTCAACTGTGTGTAGACAGCTATGAAAAATACAGAAACTCTCTAGGTCGATAGTGTGGTCTACAGCTTATCATGAGATACTCTACCTCAGGCCCGCAAAACCTCGAGACTTCCTTAGATATCGTGCACCAGCTGTTTACATAAATGCATAGCCACCCATCCGGTGTCTTACCAGAGGCTGCTGTTCTGTCCTGCTTCCTGTATGTTGAGTAATGTATTCAGTGTATTTTAAGCATTTTAGTTCCCACATTGAATCAAACATACTGTTTTGCATAATGTGCTAAGCTGTTGGTGTCCCAGCTGTAATGGTAAAATTGCCTGAAAATAATTTATACAGTATATGTCTGGTCCTTGTTTTCTTTGGCTCTCTGCTGTTGAGGTGTACAGGGCAGCCTGTCCTCCTTCAAAAGGCTCTTATCTAGGCTGTGTGTCACTGCCCCTGAGAGGTCTGCCAACCTGTATGGTTGACTAGCGTTAGATCGTGAAAGTAGTAGTACTATAGACCTCGTGGTCTGCTTGAGAGGGTGAACATGGAGAAGTAACAAAAGTGCTTTGGCCATAGATGCTGAATTGATTTTTTTAAATTGTAAGAAGAGCAAACCTGTCGCTAGTATAGTTTTTATTACTATTATTATTTTATTTTTTTCAGGCTGAGAAGGATGTGAAATCCCTGCCAAGGAAGAAGCCAAAACTGGAGAAAGATCGCAAGCACTCCTCTTCATGTCCTGGTTCCTGCAAGTCTGCGTGAGTACCACTACACCCCTCAGTTCTTTACTCCTGCAGCATATCCATCCATAGCTTCTCTGCCCCAAAGTGCTGCAAACTACTTCTGGTATATCATTATTCTGGTATACCTAATAACATTACAACGATATTAGAGATGCATCAAACAAAATGTTTGGTTATTTCCCAAACACCTTAACCTGTCCATTGGCCGAATGTCACCCTAGAGACGAGGCTGGGTATTAGACTGGGTGTCTGACTATTTGCAAATTCCATGAAGTTGAATTTAAGACTTTTTAACCCTCTAGAGGGGGGGAGGGGGCGGAGTTCTACTAAGCTAACATATGGAATTGTTTTAAGATGGCCATACCAAGGATCATTTAGGTATTTGATTTGGAATTTTAATACCAATTTAGGTCAAATAATAAATAAATGTATATTTGCAGAAACATTTAATTTGGCCTTACTGCTATTCGCCCATAGAAAACGCCTTGAATAAACGATTCATACATTGAAAAACAGATGGTCCCCAAAAAAATCTCCAGGAACTTTGTTTTGAAGCGTCTGTCCTATATCTGAGAGATATAAGAAAGATCAGGAAACTATTTTGGGGGGACACATTTAACCCGTTTTTTAGGCATTTAAAATAGTTTTTTTTGTTAGTTTAAAAAGAAAAACGGTACAGGGCTGCCTTCGGCGAGGCTTGTGGGCATCGTAGAGAAAAACATGTATGTGTTTGTGAGAGACTCACCTTTCTATAGAGTGGTCATATTAGTGTGTTGCCCGAACTGTTTTGAGGAGACCTATTTTCAGGATGTCTCATGGTCTGACAAACACCGCTGTAGCTCAGGCCACCTTCCACCGCAGATGTGTAAGGCCTCTGTTGGCGGATTCAGTAGATTGAGACGGAGCCCTTGCAAATAGCTGATTATCTCTAGCTTAAACAGACTGATTTTGATGGGGATTTTTGTATTATGCTAATTCGATTTTCGCTGGGGAATTGACTCGGTGGTTAATACCTTTTTTAATGTCACTTGGAATGCAATTTAATATCAAAGTTGAGGTCTGCGTGCACCACATACCTGCTAATATTCATTCCCCTCCATAAATGAGCCCATGTTGGCAAGATGTTGAATTTATAGGTCTGGCACTTTCTCTAAAAGCTATAGCCTACATGGCTCAATATCAGGCAGGTGTGCTGTTTTAGCAATGCGCATTCTTCTGTAGCCTAACGGATGTAGTAGCATAGTGGCTAGGCTATAGATGGCAGAAGCATGGGGTTGACAATCTGCATTTGTTTAGGCTACCCAATGAGGAAATCATGAACTACATCATAAACAATTTTCGATTCGATACCAATACCAGCTATAATGATACTCAATACCATAACGATACCACTATGAAGAAAATGGCACAAAGACAAGCATAAAGCACTGTTGCTGTTAGCAATTTATGTTATTCTTTAATAACACAGACCCCAAAGCAAATAAAGGGGAGGAAAATAGGTTTATTCGAAGAGGACAAATCATATGGGGAGGTAGATGGTCATTCTCCCCTGTCTTCAGTGATGCTCTCTCAAATCAAATCAAATCAAATTTTATTAGTCACATACACATGGTTAGCAGATGTTAATGCGAGTGTAGCGAAATGCTTGTGCTTCTAGTTCCGACAATGCAGTAATAACAACAAGTAATCTAACCTAACAAATTCCACAACTAATACCTTATACACACAAGTGTAAAGGGATAAAGAATATGTACATAAAGATATATGAATGAGTGATGGTACAGAACGGCATAGGCAAGATGCAGTAGATGGTATAGAGTACGGTATATACATATGAGATGAGTACTGAAGGGTATGTAAACATAAAGTGGCATAGTTTAAAGTGGCTAGTGGTACATGTATTACATAAAGATGGCAAGATGCAGTAGATGATATAGAGTACAGTATATACATATACATATGAGATGGGTAATGAAGGGTATGTAAACATTATATTAAGTGGCATTGTTTAATGATTATCTCCCAAGAACAAAGGGACAGCATGTTAGTTTTATAACCCAGCCCTAGCCTGTGGTTGACAAATTAGAATTCCTTGCAATAAAACTAGCCAAAGTATCCTATTTCAGGAGACATATTTCTCCCATGTCTCTGAAACATTGATCAATAATTCCCTATTACAGAAAAAACACAATTGACTTCTCATCCTTTTGACCTCTAGCCCTCTGTCTCTGCGTTGTGTATTTATCTTCGACATCTTACTGTATAAAACACATGCGGTCAACTCTATCAGGAGAGCTAGGCCATTGGGTGTGCAGGCTTTTGAGTCAGCACTGCTCAAGCACACCCGAGTAGGGCTTGGCATAATACCGTATTGTACAATATACCTGTATATATGCACAGACTGGTTTGGGTTTTTACTTTACCTCCTAGAATGATATTTGAATGTTTGGTTTGTTAATGTGATACGCCGTGTGTAATGTACATTTTTATAGTTTACTCCACTACTTTAGTGATCTCTCTCTGCTCATTCTCTCTTAGCTCATTCTCTCTTCATGCTGCTTTCTACGCAGACCTATCCCCGCCCTCTGTCACTGAAGGAGCACATTTGTTGTTGCTTGATCACGAGACACTTGCGTGTTCAGTCTGCATAGTCAATGCAGCACAAGCAACAATGTTGATGACAATGATGCTGTTTTCACTTTGCTTCTTAATATAAATTCACTAGCGTTCTATAATTACACTATTAGTTTGTGTTTCTTACATCTGCAAAAACAGCTAGTTTGTCTTTTCTTAGCAAGTTGGACCTAAATCGTGTTAGCCGCTAATGCTAATTTCTAGTTAGCTGGCTAGCTAGATAGCTAATAAATGCACTGAGAGCAAACGTAACTAGCTATACAGTCTGATAATACCAGTGATGGTGTAGACCTAAATCAGCATGTTTGAGCAACAGTATATTTTAAATCAAAAAGGAATATGCAAAGTAGATAAGAACATTCAATGTAGTCAAAGATTTATAGGTTCCCCTAGGAAACACTTAACACTTTGGTTCCTACCCTGCCACAATAACTCCTCCCTGGCATTTTCATTCGTTGTCATGTCAAACAATATTCAAAGTGCCCACTATTATATTCTAACTATAGAATTAGAATAATTATTTTATTTCTGTGATTCCAACAATTCACCCAAGCGTTTTGCTCTAAATCGCAAGTCAATTACAATTGCAACATTTGGTTAAAAATAAGGCCTAGGTTGTTTGCCCTTATTTGTGCAGCCCTACGTGGCATTGTGTAAATTATCTCAAATGAGTGCAGGAAATGCAGAAATGTATGGAAATGCAGAATTTTTCGGGGGGTTGAATTGAACAGTGTAAAACAATCAGAATGGAGAAAGACTCAATTTAAATCCCTCAATGTATTTCCACCCTAGGGTCACGTACTACTTGTATAGCAAATTTAGAACCTTTTGTTATTCAAAAACATAAAATTCTGTCTCATACCATCAAAAATTTGAAAAATACGATATTTTGGCCATGTCAGTCAAATTCCTGTTGAGCAGTTGATTTGTAGAATCTGACGAATGGGGCTGGAATAAGTCTGCACACCCATTAGCACTCCTGGAGTTATTATGCTCGAACATTAACCTAAAACCAAAAAGTCTAATAAAATAATTCCCTCATGGGCCTCCCGAGTGGTCTAAGGCACTGCGTTGCAGTGCTAGAGGCGTCACTACAGACACGGGTTCGAGCCGTACCACAACCGGCCGGGAACTGGTGTCCCATAGAGCAGCGCACAATTGGCCCAGCATCGTCCGGGTTTGGCCGGGGGGGGCTTTACTTGGCTCATCAATCTCTAGCGACTCCTTGTGGCGGGTCAGCGCCTGCAGGCTGACCTCAGTCGTCAGTTGATCGGTGTTTCCTCTGACACATTGGTATGGCTGGTTTCCCGGGTTAAGCAGGTGGGTGTTATGTTTCGAGGACGCATGACTCAACTTTCGCCTCCAAGCCCGTTGGGGAGTTTCAGTGATGAGACAAGATCGAAAACGGGGGTAAAAAATATAAGGTAAGTGAATCAGGTATCAAATGGCCTTACTTCAAAGCAAGCCATCTAAGCGGGAGGGCTCCCGACTGAACTTTTTTTTAATATTAAAAAATATATAGTTTACCTCCAATTTCGTGGTATCCAATTGCTGGTAGTTACTGGTAGTCATTGGCCTCCCGGTCGCTGCCGGCTGCGACAGAGCCTGGGCTCGAACCCAGAGTCTCTGGTGGCACAGCTAGCACTGCGATGCAGTGCATTAGACCACTGCGCCACCCGGGAGGCCTCAGTCTGAACTTTTCAAGTAAGCTATGTCATCTAACATGTTCAAGGAATGCATGATGGATATTTTCATGTGCAAAATGTCAGAATAGGATCCAGAATAATCAGATCAGATTTTTTGCATATTGGCCTAGGCTGTATGCTATTTAATTTACCACCAGAGGAAGTGGGAACGCAAAACACACAGCTATAATGCCTTCAGAAAGTATTCACTCCCCTTGACTTTGTCCGCATTTTGTTGTTACAGCCTGAATTTAAAATAGATTAAATTCAAGATATTTTTGGTTACTGGCTTACACACAATACCCCATAATGTCCCAATAATTATTATATATATATATTTTTACAAATGAATTAAAAATAAAACGTCTCAAGTCAAGTATTCAACCCCTTTGTTATGGCAAAACGAAATAAGTTCAGGAGTAAAAATGTACTTGACAAGTCACACAATAAGTTGCATGGACTCAATAATCGTTTTGGACTCAATAGTGTTTAACATGATTTTTGAATGACTGCCTCATCTCTGTATCCCACAAATACAATTCTCTGTAAGGTCCCTCGGTCGAACAGTGAATTTCAAACACAAATTCAACCACAAAGATCAGGGACGTCTTTCCAATAATTCGCAGAAATTTGTGAAAATAGATGCGTAAAATTGAAATAAGCAGACATTGAATATCCCTTTGAGCATGGTGACGTAATTAATTACACTTTGGATGGTGTATCAATACACCCAGTCAATACAAAGATACAGGTGTCCTTCCTAACTCATCTGCCGGAGAGGAAGGAAACCACTCAGGGATTTCACCAAGAGGCCAATGGTGATTTTTAAAAAGTGAATTTAATGGCTGTGATAGGAGAATACGGAGGATGAATTCACAACATTGTAGTTAATCCACAATACTAACCTAATTGACAGAGGGAAAAGGAATAAAAATATTCCAAAACATGCATCATGTTTGCAACAAATGTGGCAAAGCAATTCACTTTTTTTTTTAATACAAAGTGTCATGTTTGGGGCAAATCCAATACAACACATTACGGAGTACCACTCTATATTTCCAAGCATAGTGGTGGCTGCATCCTGTTATGGGTATGCTTGTAATCGTTAAGGACTGGGGGATTCTTCAGCATAAAAAAGAAACGTAATGGAGCTAAACACAGACAAAATCCTAAACGAAAACCTGGTTGTCTGTTTTTCCACCTTTCAGCAGGACAATAACCTAAAACACAAGGCTACACTGGAGTTGCTTACCAAGAAGACCGTGAAAGTTCCTGAGTGGATTTTCTAGTAGATTTAAGTAAGAACTATGTCAAGACCTGAAAATAGCTGTCTAGCAATGATCAACAACCAATTTGACAGAGCTTGAAGATTTTAGAAAATAATAATGGCCAAATGTTGCACAGTCCAGGTGTGGAAAGCTCTTAGAGACTTACCCAGAAAGACTCAGCTGTAATCGCTGCCAAATGTGCTTCTACAAAGTATTGACTCAGGGGTGTGAATACTTATGTAAATTAGATTTCTGTATTTCATTTTCAATACATTTGCAAAAATGTCTAAACTTGCTTTCACTTTGTCATTGTGTGTAGGTCAAGGCGTATGAATAATGTCTGAAGGCACTGTAAATATGCTAAATATGCTCACTGCTAACTCTGAATATGATATTGTTGCTAGATAGCCATGCAATTGATCTATCATTAAATGTAATGTCCTACAAAAACGTCCCATTGGTAGGCCTATATACGCTACTTGACGTGTTCACCGCAAATGGCATGTTTCATCAGACCATTCTTTTCAACTGGCGCATCATCTCAATTACAGTGCATTTGGAAAGTATTCAGACCACTTTTTCCATATTTTGTTACGTCACAGCTTTATTCTAAAATGGATTCAATTGTTTTTTCCCCCCATCAATCTACACACACTACCCCATAATGACAAAGCAAAAACAGGTTTTTAGAATTTTCTGCAAACGTATAAAAATAATAATCACATTTACATAAGTATTCAGACCCTTTACTCAGTACTTTGTTGCGGTAACTTTGGCAGCGATTACAGCCTCGACCCTTCTTGGGAATGAAGCCACAATCTTGGCTTCCTGGTTTGTCTTGGCTGGATTCATCAGACCAGAGAATATTGTTTCTCATGTTCTGAGAGTCCTTTAGAGAGTCCAAATGGGCTGTCATATGCCTTTTACTGAGGAGTGGCTTCCATCTGGCCACTACCATAAAGGCCTGATTGGTTGAGTGCTGCGGAGATGGTTGTCTTTCTGGAAGGTTCTCCCATCTCCACAGTGGAACTCTGGAGCTCTGTCAGAGTGACCATTGGCTTCTTGGTCACCTCCCAGACCAAGGCCCTTCTCCCCCGATTGCTCAGTTTGGCCAGGTGGCCAGCTCTAGGAAGAGTCTTGGTGGTTCCAAATTTCTTCTGTTTAAGAGTGATGGATGCCACTGTGTTCTTCGGGATCTTCAATGCTGCAGAAATGTTTTTATACCCTTCTCCAGATCTGTGCCTCGACACAATCCTGTCTCGAAGCTCTACAGACAATTCGTTCGACCTCGTGACTTGGTTTTTGCTCTGACATGCACTGTCAACTTTGGGACCTTATATAGACAGGTGTGTGCCTTTCTAAATCATGTCCAATCAATTGAACTTACGACAGTTGGACTCCAATAAAGTTGTAGAAACTAGAGGTCGACCAATTATTAACGGCATGGCAGATTAATTAGGGCCAATTTCAAGTTTTCATAACAATCGGTAATCGGCCTTTTTGGATGCCGATTATGGCCGATTTACATTGCAATCCAATTGGAGACTGCGTGGCAGGCTGACCACCTGTTACGCGAGTGCAGCATCAAAAGGACCAAAAGGACCTAGCTAGCATTAAACGTATCTTATATAAAACAATCAATCTTCACAATCACTAGTTAACTACACATGGTTGATGATATTGCTAGGTTAACTAGCTTTTCCTGCGTTGCATATAGTCAATGCCGTGCCTGTTAATGTATCATCAAATCACAGCCTACTTCAACTTCGCCAAACGGGTGATGATTTAACAATAGCGCATTCGTGAAAAAGGCACAATCTTTTCACAAATGTACCTAACCATAAACATCAATGCCTTTCTTAAAATCAATAAACAGAAGTATATATTTTTTAAACATGCATATTTAGTTAAAATATATTCATGTTAGCAGGCAATAATAACTAGGTGAAAATGGTGTCACTTCTCTTGAGTTCAGTGCAAGCAGAGTCAGGGTATATGCAGCAGTTTTGGCCGCCTGGCTCGTTGTGAACTGTGTGAAGACCATTTCAACAATAATAACAAATAACAATAACAAAGACCGTAATTAATTTGCCAGAATTTTACATAATTATGACATAACATTGAAGGTTGTGCAACGTAACAGCAATATTTAGACTTAAGGTTGCCACCAGTTGGATGAAATACGGAACGGTTCCGTATTTCACTGAAAGAATAAACGTTTTGTTTTCGAAATTATAGTTTCTGGGTTTGACCAAAGGCTCGTATTTGTGTGTTTATTATATTATAATTAAGTCTATGATTTGATAGAGCAGTCTGACTGAGTGGTGGTAGGCAGCAGCAGGCTCGTAAGCATTCATTCAAACAGCACTTTACTGCGTTTGGTAGCAGCTCTTAGCAATGCTTGAAGCACAGCGCTGTTTATGACTTCAAGCCTATCAATTCCCGAGATTAGGCAGGTAATACTAAAGTGCCTATAAGAACATGCAATAGTCAAAGGTATATGAAAAACAAATGGTATAGAGAGAAATAGTCGACGCGTCATAATTCCTATAAAAACTACAACCTAAAACTTCTTAACTGGGAGTTTTGAAGTCTCGTGTTAAAAGGAACCACCAGCTTTCATATGTTCTCATGTTCTGAGCAAGGAACTTAAATGTTAGCTCTTTTAAATGGCACATATTGCACTTTTACTTTTTTTTCCCCAACACTGGGTTTTTGCATTATGTAAAACAAATTGAACATGTTTCATTATTTATTTGAGACTAAATTGATTTTATTAATCTATTTAGTTAAAATAAGTGTTCATCCAGTATTGTTGTAATTGTCGTTATTACAAATATTTAAAAATCGTCCGATTTAATCGGGATCGGCTTTTTTTGGTCCTCCAATAATCGGTATCGGCGTTGAAAAAGCATAACCTCTAGTAGAAACATCTCAAGGATGATCAATGGAAACAGGATGCACCTGAGCTTAATTTCAAGTCTCATAGCAAAGGGTCTGAATACTTATGTAAATAAGTCAATTTCTGTTTTATATAAAATTTTCTAAAATTTCAAAAACCTGTTTTCGCTTTGTCATTATGTGGTATTGTGTGTAGATTGATGAGGAAAAACATGAATTTAATTGATTTTAGAATAAGGCTGTAACGTAACAATATGTGGAAAAGATCAAGAGGTCTGAATTCTTTCCGAATGCGCTGTACATACTCCTTTTGTAGTGGTGTTATTTCCTCTCTATTGATAGCTGAGAAATAATTGTTATGAGCATATAAAGCTGAGACTCTTTAAAAAAAAAAGTTTTTTAACAACAATAACAGTTGTTTTAAACACTCTTTCCCTTCATTGCATTTCGAAATGTTGCTCAATAGTCGGTATGCTTGCGCTTATCATACGCACTATACACACACGTACACATAGATTTTGTACTGTATATATGTGATAGTGGTGGAGTAGGGGCCTGAGGGCACACAGTCTGAATGTATTGTAATATGTTAAAAATTGTATAAACTGCCTTGGCAGCAGCTACTGGGGATCCACCATAGAGTAAAGAGAAAGATGAATTCTGATAATTTTGTATTTTTATTTGTGTGCAAAGTGGGGAGTGGGTGTGAGAGACAAAAGCAGAATAGGGACAGGACAGAGACAACACAACACTACATAGAGACCTAAGACGACAACAACATGGCAGCAACACAACATGGTAGCAGCACAAAACAGGGTACACACATTATTGGGCACAGACAACTGCACAAAGGGCAAGAAGGTAAAGACGACAATACGTCACGCAAAGCAGCCACACCGGTCAGTAAGAGTGTCCATGATTGAGTCTTTGAATTAAGAGATTGAGATAAAACTGTCCAGTTTGAGTGTTTGTTGCAACTAATTCCAGTCGCTAGCTGCAGCGAACTGAAAAGACGAGTGACCCAGGGATGTGTGTGCTTTAAGGACCTTTAACAGAATGTGACTAGCAGAACGGGTGTTGTATGTGGAGGATGAGGGCTGCAGTAGATATCTCAGATATGGGGGAGTGAGGCCTAAGAGGATTTTATAAATAAGCATCAACCAGTGAGTCTTGCGACGGGTATACAGAGATGCCCAGTTTACAGAGGAGTATACAGTGCAGTGATGTGTCCTATAAGGAGCATTGGTGGCAAATCTGATGGCCGAATGGTAAAGAACATCTAGCCGCTCGAGAGCGCCCTTACCTGCCGATCTATAAATTACGTCACTGTAATCTAGCATGGGTAGGATAGTCATCTGAATCAGGGTTAGTTTGGCAGCTGGTATAAAAGAGGAAACCAAGTCTAGATTTAACTTTAGCCTGCAGCTTTAATATGTGCTGAGAGAAGGACAGTGTACCGTCTAGCCATACTCCCAAGTACGTGTATGAGGTGACTACCTCAAGCTCTAAACCCTCAGAGGTAGTAATCACACCTGTGGGGAAAGGAGCATTCTTCCTACCAAACCACATCTGAACAAGATTAAGGGCAGAGAAATCTTGTTGGACACTAAGAAAGCTTTGTTGTAGAGCGTTTAACACAACATCCGGGGAGGGGCCAGCTAAGTATGACTATCATCTGCATATAAGTGGATGAGAGAGCTATGTTGTTGATGTAAATTGAGAAGAGTGTGTGTGGCCTAGGATTGAGCCTTGGTATACACCCTTAGTGACAGGCAGTGGCTGAGACGGCACATGTTCTGACTTTATACACTGCACTCTTTGAGACAGGTAGTTAGCAAACCATTCCAAAGACCTCTGAGACACCAATACTTCTTAGCCGGCCCACAAGAATGGAATGGTCTACCGTATTAAAAGCTTTGGCCAAGTCAATAAAAATATCAGCACAACATTGCTTAGAATCAAGGGCAATGGTGACATCATTGAGGACCTTTAAGGTTGCAGTGACACAGCCATAACCTGAGCAGACACCAGATTGCATACCAAAGAGAATACTATACACATCAAGAAAGCCAGTCAGTTGTTATTGACAAGTTTTTCCAACACTTTTGATAAACAGGGAAAAATAGAAGTCAGCTTTGATCTCCCCCTTAAATAAAGGACGGACCGTGGCTGCCTTCCAAGCAATGGGAACCTCCCCAGAAAGGGGAAACAGGTTAGAAAGGTCAGAGATAGGCTTGGCAATTTATTGGGGCAGCAACCATTCCATTCTTAAAGGGTCTAAACCTTCTGACCCAGATGTTTCTTTTGGGGTCAAGTTTAAGGAGCTCCTTTAGCACCTCGGATTCAGTGACCGCCTGCAGGGAGAAACTTTGTAGCGGGGCAGGGGGAAAAGAGAGAGGAGCATCAGGGCAAGTCGCATTAGAAGGGGTGGGAGATGAGGAAATGTTGGACGGGCAAGGAGGCATGGCTGAGTCAAATTGGAATCCAGACTTAATGAAGTGGGTATTTTAAAAAGCTCAGCCATGTGCTTCTTGTCAGTAACAACATCAACATTAAGGGACATGGGCATCTGTGAGGTTTTATTTTAGCCGTTTTCCAGAACTTCTTGGGGTTAGACCCACAGAGAGAGAACTGCTCCTTAAAGTAACCAACTTTGGCCTTCTGGAAAGCCTGAGTGCACTTTCTCATTTGCCTGAACGAGAGCCAGTCACCCTGAGTATGCGTGTGCCGAGCCTTTCGCCAAATGCAATTCTTGAGGTGGAGTAACTCTGCAAGATCACGGTTGTACCAGGGGCTGAACCTGTTTTTAATTATACTTTTCTTTATGGGGGCGTGTTTGTTAACAATACCACTGAAAATATCAAAAAAGAATGTCCAAGCGTCTTCGACAGAGGGGATCAATCTGATTCTATACCATTTTACAGAGGCCAGGTCATGAAGGAAGGCTTGCATGTTAAAGTTTTTTAGCAAGCGTCTATGACAGGTCGTTTCACTGAGCAGCCATTACAAACACAGGATGTAAAACAGTGATCACTAAGGTCATTACAGAAAACACCGAACTGATACCTTTCAGGATTATTTGTGAGGATAACATTGAGGAGAGTAGCCTTTTCTGGGTGTTTGGAGTCATACGTTGTGGGATTGGTAATAATCAGAAAGATTTTGGGAGTCTCATTGCTTTAGGACTTGGTCAGGTGGTTTAAGCATGTCCCAGTTTAGGTCACCTAGCAGGACAAATTCAGACTTCGTGTAAGGGGCCAGGAGAGAGCTTAGGGCAGGTAGGGTGCAGGCTGGTGCTGATGGAGGACTATAACGCCTAGCAACAGTCAACTAAGAACAATTTGAAAGTTTAATTCTTAAAACCAGCAAACCAAATTGTTTGGGGACAGACTTGGAGACAACCAAGCACTGAAGTTGATCCTTGGTAAAGATAGCCACTCCCCCACCTTTGGAAGATCTTTCTTGCTGAAAAAGGTTATAACCAGAAAGGTTAACATCAGTATTCAAAACACTCTTAATAACCACCTCTCAGTAATGACCAACATATCTGGATTGGCGCTGTGAAACCACTCTTTCAATTGATCCATTTTAGGTAATACGCTTCTAGTGTTAACGTGCAGAAAACCCATGCTTTTACGAGAGCAGAAATCAGTGAAACATAAAGATACTTTCATTGCAGGAAGCAGGTTCATTTTAATGGACATTACTGTTCACCAAAGAATGTTTGGTTCTAAAACCAATCTGCAGGAATGTTGTGTAGCCTTATCACCAAAAATACTGACATCAGCAAAAATGCTTCAGTAAGAGGAGGACAATATAGGTGTCTGTAATTTTTGATTTATCATCCCAGCTCTAGTTAGTGTTGTCGTCTATCAAATTGTATAGGCTACCTTGCTCTCAATTTTTTTTTTTACCATGGTGGCAACAATTACGCAGCGGCACAATATAACTGGGGTCATTCCGTCACATTTTTTAACACCTTTTGAAAACTGAAGATTTTAAATCAGAATGTAAGACTTTTTAAGGACCCACCGACACCCTGCTGACTGGGCATTCTCCCATCAGAGTAGAAAGGCCCCTTTCACAGTATCTTCCTCCGTCTCATTCTGATCTAACTTGCCATCTGGCCTTTTCTCTCACAGGACGCCCAAGAACCCTGGAGAGGAGGAGGAGAGGAAGCGGTCTAAGAAGGGGGCTTCTGTCCCTCTGCAAGACCCTGGGAAAGAGCCGGGGGTGCGCAAGCGGCATGCAGGGGAGGCCCCAGAGCCCAACGCTGCCTCAGCAGCCAAAAGCAGGGACAGGGAGGCCGCCACCCCCGTCAAACACAAGAAGGGAACTGGGAAACGACACACAGAGCATTCCAAGACTGGCAAGGCAAGAGATTTGAGTCAAAATATGTATGTTATATGTGAAATTAAGTCACACATCGGACGGTTGCTTCAGCAGGTGCGTCAGAAGTGTTAGATGTTATTCAAAGGAAGAAGCTCAGTATTTATTGTTAATTGCCTGTATAAAGGTTATCTGAAATAATGAGAAATAGGTGTTGATATACTGTCTCCTCTGGTTTTATCTGAAGGCCCCCAAGAGCAGCTTTGCCTTCTCTGTGCCTGCCCAGCCCACCGGGGGTTCCCTGTCCTCCAGACCCCTGCTCAAGGTCGAGGACAGGTAAGATCCCTTCCCTGTTTGTCATTATATATACTGTCCTGTGAAAAAAAGGATTTCCCCCCCTTTCTAATTTTTTCTACTTTTGTTATCAATGTTATCAGATCTTCAACCAAAACCTAATATTAGATAAAGGGAACCCGAGTGAACAAATAAAACAACAATTACATACTTATTTCATAAGCAAAGTTATACAACACCTTATGCCCCTGTGAAAAAATGGTTGCCCCCTTACACTCAATAAATGGTTTAGCTGCAGTGTCAGCAGCCAAACGCTTCCTGTAGTTGATCAGTATCTCACTTATTTTGACCCACTCTTCCATGCAGAACTGCTTTAAGTCAGCGACATTTGTTGGTTTTAAAGCATGAACTGCTCGTTTCAAGTCCTGCCACATCTCAATTGGGATTAGGTCTGGACTTTGACTAGGCCATTCCAGAACTTCAAATGTGTTGCTTTTTAGACGTTTTATGTAGACTTGATTGTGTGTTTTGGATCATTGTCTTGCTGTATGACCCAGCTGCGCTTCATCTTCAGCTCACAGACGGATGGCCTGACATTCTCCTGTAGAATTCTCTGATACAGGGCAGAATTGATGGTTCATTCTATTAAGGCATGTCGTCCATGTCCTGAGCAGCAAAGCATCCCCAAACCATCACACTACCACCACCAGTAATGGCGCCCGAGGGGATGGCTGCCGTTTTTACGGGCTCCTAACCAACTATGGTATTTTGTGTGTTTTTTCTCATTGTTTGTGACTGACTTATTTTGTACATAATGTTGCTGCTACCGACTCCTATGCCCGAAAAGAGCTTCTGGATATCAGACCAGCGATTACACACCTTGAACTGGACGAAGATTTTTTTCTTTAATGAGTCCAACGCGAAAGATCTACTGCTTCTCCGAGAACCGGCCAATCCCAGTCATTCGCGTGAAGAAAAGACGGAAATACAGGGTGCGGAGATCGGTGTGCCTTGTGAGAAATTCGTCAGCAAGTGGGTAATCCACCATCCGTTCTATTGGCCAACGTGCAATCACTGGAGAATTCACTGGATGATCTCAGTTCGAGACTATCCTACCAACGGGACATTAAAAACTGTAATATCGTATGTTTCACTGAGTCGTGGCTGAACGACGAAAATGATACTATACAGTTGGCTGGGTTTTCCGTGCATCGGCAGGACAGAACAGCTACGTCTGGTAAAACAAGGGGTGGGGGTGTGTGTCTCTATTGGTAAATAATAGCTGGTGTCTCGGTATTGCTCGCCTGAGGTAGAGTACCTCATGATAAGCTGTAGAGTTTTCATCTATATTTACCATCACAAAAGAATGCTGGAACTAAGACCCACTCAACGAGCTATAGGAGGCCATAAGCAAACAAGAAAATTATAATCCAGAAGTGGCACTCTATTTGGCAAATCTGACCATAATTCTATCCTCCTGATTCCTGCTTACAAGCAAAAACTAAAGCAGGAAGTATCAGTGACTCAATACGGAAGTGGTCAGATGCAATGCTACAGGACTGTTTTGCTAGCACAGACTGGAATATGTTCTGGAATTCATCCAATGGCCTTGCGGAGTATATCACCTCAGTCACAGGTTTCAACAATAAGTGCATCGACGGTGTCGTCCCCACAGTGACCGTACATACACCAACCAGAAGCTATGGATTACTAGCAACATCCTCACTGAGCTAAAGGCTAGAGCTGCCGCTTTCAAGGAGCGGGACACTTATCCAGATGCTTAGCTGGATTTCTTCTATGCCCTCAAACGAACCATCAAACAGGCAAAGCATCAATACAGGATTAAGATTGAATCCTACTACACCAGCTCTGATGCTCGTCGGATGTGGCAGGGCTTGCAAACTATTATGATCTACAAAGTGAAGCCCAGCCGTGAGCTGCCCAGTGACGTGAGCCTACCAGACGAGCGAAATGCTTTGAGGCAAGCAACACTGAAACATGCATGAGAGCACCAGCTGGTCCTTACGACTGTGATCACGCTCTCCATGGCCGATGTGAGCAAGACCTTTTAAACAGGTCAACATTCACAAGGCCGCGGGGCCAGACGGATTACCAGGGTGTGTACTCAGAGCATGCGCTGACCAACTGCAAGTGTCTTTACTGACTCCCTGACCGAGTCTGTAATACTTACATGTTTCAAGCAGATCACCATAGTCCCTGTGCCCAAGAAAGCGAAGGTAACCTGCCTAAATGATTAGGCAGGTAGTACTCAGGTTGGTAGCCATGGAGTGCTTTGTAAGGCTGGTCAACACCATCATCCCAGAAACCGGTGTGACTTAGTCAGGTTTGGAGGCCTCCTTGCTCGCACACGCTGTTTCAGATCTGCCCACAAATTTTCTATAGGATTGAGGTCAGGGCTTTGTGATGGCCACTCCAATACCTTGACTTTGTTGTCCTTAAGCTATTTTGCCACAACAAAGTATTCGTAGGGTCATTGTCCATTTGGAAGACCCATTTGCAACCAAGCTTTAACTTCCTGACTGATGTCTTGAGATGTTGCTTCAATATATCCACATAATTTTCCATCCTCATGATGCCATCTATTTTGAGAAGTGCACCAGACCCTCCTGCAGCAAAGCACCCCCACAACATGATGCTGCCACCCCCGTGCTTCACGGTTGGGATGGTATTCTTCGGCTTGCAAGCCTCCCCCTTTTTCTCCAAACATAACGATGGTCATTATGGCCAAACAGTTCTATTTTTGTTTCATCAGACCAGAGGACATTTCTCCAAAAAGTATGATCTTTGTCCCCATGTGCAGTTGCAAACCGTAGTCTGGATTTTATGGCGGTTTTGGAGCAGTGGCTTCCTTGCTGAACGGCCTTTCAGGTTATGTCGATATAGGACTCGTTTTACTGTGGATCTAGATACTTTTGTACCTGTTTCCTCCAGCATCTTCACAAGGTTCTTTGCTGTTGTTCTGGGATTGATTTGCACTTTTCACACCAAAGTACGTTCATCTCTAGGAGACAGAACCTTCCTGAGCGGTGTGACGGCTGCCTGGTCCCATGGTGTTTATACTTGCGTCCTATTGTTTTTACAGATGAACGTGGTACCTTCAGGCATTTGGAAATTGATCCCAAGGATGAACCAGACTTGTGGAGGTCTACAATTGTTTTTCTGAGGTCTTGGCTGATTTCTTTAGATTTTCCCATGATGGCAAGCAAAGAGGCACTGAGTTTGAAGGTAGGCCTTGAAATACATCCACAGGTAGACTTCCAATTGACTCAAATGATGTAAATTAGCCTATCAGAAGCTTCTAAAGCCATTACATAATTTTCTGGAATTTTCTAAGCTTTTTTAAATGCACAGTCAACTTAGTGTATGTAAACTTCTGACCCCCTGGAATTGTGATAACAGTTCATTATAAGTGAAATCTGTCTGTAATCAATTGTTGGAAAAATTATTTGTTTCATGCACGAAGTAGATGTCCTAACCGACTTGCCAGAACTATGGTTTATTAACAAGAAATTTGTGGAGTGGTTGAAAAAATTGTTTTAATGACTCCAACCTAAGTGTATGTACACTTCCAACTTCAACTGTATATACTAGGTGGGGACAGAGGAATGTCCCAAAAAAAATGTCTGACTCTAGCTAACGCACAGCAAGCGGTACTGGAGCTCCATGTCTATCCAAAAGGCTTCGTAATAGCATCTACCTCAAGCCATGAGATTGCTGAACATTTAAACAAATGGCCACCCGGACAATTTAAATTGACCCACACACACACACACACACACTGCTGCTACTCGCTGTTCATTATCTATTCATAGTCACTTTGCCCCTACCTACATGTACAAATTACCTCAACTAACCTGTACCCCTGCACATTGACTCGGTACAAGTACCCCCTGTATATAGCCTTGTTTATTGTTATTTTGTTATTTTTTAAAATATATTTATACTTGTAATTTATTTAGTAAATATTTTCTTAACTATTTTTCTTGAACTGCATTGTTGGTTCAAGGCTTGTAAGTAAGCATTTCACGTTAAGGTCTATACCTGTTGTTGTATTCGACGCATGTGACAAATACGATTTGACAATGCTTGACCATTGGTATAAGGTTCTTACTGTGGAATGCAGAGTTTGGTTTTCGCCAGGCATAATGGGACGCATGTCATATTTACAGTTAAGCATGGTGGTGGTAGTGGGATGCTTTGCTGCCTCAGGACCTGGACGACTTGCCTTGAAAGAAGGAACCATGAATTCTGCTCTGTATCAGAGAATTCTACAGGAGAATGTCAGGCCATCTGTCTATAAGCTGAAACGCAGCAAGACAATGATCCAAAACACACAATCAAAATTTGAAGTTTTGGAATGGCCTAGTCAAAGCATAGACCTAATCCCAATTGAGATGTGGCAGGACTTGAAACAAGCAGTTCATGCTTGAAAACCCATAAATGTTGCTGACTCAAGGTAGTTCTGCATGCAAGAGTTTGCCAAAATTGCTCTACAGCGATGTGTAAGACTGATCAACAACTACAGGAAGCATTTGGTTGCAGTCGTTGCAGCTAAAGGTGTCACACACAACCAGTTACTGAGTGTAAGGGGGCAATTGTGTTTTCACACAGGGGAATTGGGTGTTGCATAACTTAATTCAATTCATTTTTTTTGTGTGTGTGATTTCAGGTTTCCTTTATCTAATATTTGCTTTTGATTTGAAGATCTGATAATATTCAGTATCTAAAATGTAACCCTAACCCAAAAATAGAGAAAATCAGAAAGGGGGCAAATACTTTTTCACAGCACTACAGCACACAGTATATAAATGACAATTTCTCCCATATCTCTATGGGGTGTTGTTGTGGGTAATAAACTCAGCAAAAAAAGAAAAGTTTATTTTTTCACGACCCTGTCTTTCAAAGATAATTCGTAAAAATCCAAATAACTTAATAGTTCCCATTGTAAAGGGTTTAAACACTGTTTCCCATGCTTGTTCATTGAACCATAAACAATGAATGAACATGCACCTGTGGAACGGTCGTTAGGACACTAACAGCTTACAGACAGTAGGCAATTAAGGTCACAGTTATAAAAACTTAGGACACTAAAGAGCCCTTTCTACTGACTCTAAAAAACACCAAAAGAAAGATGCCCAGGGTTCCTGCTTATCTGCGTGAACGTGCCTTAGGCATGCTGCAAGGAGGCATGAGGACTGCAGATGTGGTCTGGGCAATAAATTGCAATGCTACAGGGAGATGACTTAATGTAAATGAGACAGGACAGACAGCTGATCGTCCTTGCAGTGGCAGACCATGTGTAACAACACCTGCACAGGATCGGTACATCTGAACATCACACCTGTGGGACAGGTACAGGATGGCAACCACAACTGCCTGAGTTACACCAGGAATGCACAATCCCTCCATCAGTGCTCAGACTGTCTGCAATAGGCTGAGAGAGGCTGAACTGAGGGCTTGTAGGCCTGTTGTAAGGCAGGTCCTCACCAGACATCACCGGCAACAACGTTGCCTATGGGCACAAACCCACCATCGCTGGACCAGACAGGACTGGCAAAAAGTGCTCTTCACTGACGAGTCGCGGTTTTGTCTCACCAGGGGTGATGGTCGGATTCACGTTTATCGTCGAAGGAATTAGCGTAACACCGAGGCCTGTACTCTGGAGCGGGATCGATTTGGAGGTGGAGGGTCTGTCATGGGACTGAGGTTGTTGTCATTGCAGACAATCTCAACGCTGTGCGATACAGGAAGACATCCTCCTCCCTCATGTGGTACCCTTCCTGCAGGCTCATCCTGACATGACCCTCCAGCATGACAATGCCACCAGCCATACAGCTCATTCCGTGCATGATTTCCTGCAAGACAGGAATGTCAGTGTTCTGCCATGGCCAGTGAAGAGCCCGGATCTCAATCCCATTGAGCACATCTGGGACCTGTTGGATTGGAGAGTGAGGGCTAGGGCCATTCCCCTCAGAAATGTCCGGGAACTTGTATGTTCCTTGATGGAAGAGTGGGGTAACATCTCACAGCAAGAATTGGCAAATCTGGTGCAGTCCATGAGGAGGAGATGCACTGCAGTACTTAATGCAGTTGGTGGCTACACCAGATACTGACTGTTACTTTTGATTTTCACCCCCCCCCCCCCCTTTGTTCAGGGACACATTATTCCATTTCTGTTAGTCACATATCTGTGGAACTTGTTCAGTTTATGTCTCAGTTGTTGAATCTGTTATGTTCATACAAATATTTACACATGTTAAGTTTGCTGAAAATAAACGCAGTTGACTGAGAGGACGTTTCTTTTTTTGCTGCGTTTATATACCTCTGTTCCTGCTACCCACAGGCAGCGCCCAGTAGAGTATCATATGAAGGAAGCCAAAAAACTCAAGCACAAAGCAGATGCCACGGTAATAGTCATTAGAAAGTGCATTGATGATGTCGTACCCACAGCAACGATTAAAACATTCCCAAACCAGAAACCGTGGATTGACGGCAGCATTCGCGTGAAACTGAAAGCGCGAACCACTGCTTTTAACCAGAGCAAGGTGACCGGAAACATGACCGAATACAAACAGTGTAGCTATTCTCTCCGCAAGGCAATCAAACAAGCTAAGTCCCAGTACAGAGACAAAATAGAGTCGCAATTCAACAGCTCAGACACAAGAGGTATGTGGCAGGGTCTACAGTCAATCACGGATTACAAAAAGAAAACCAGCCCCGTCGCGGACCAGGATGTCTTGCTCCCAGACAGGCTAAATAACTTTTTTGCTCGCTTTGAGGACAATACAGCGCCACTGACACGGCCCGCTTCCAAAACCTGCGGGCTCTCCTTCACTGCAGCCGAGGTGAGTAAAACATTTAAACGTGTTAACCCTCGCAAGGCTGCAGACCCAGACGGCATTCCCAGCCGCGTCCTCAGAGCATGCGCAGACCAGCTGGCTGGTGTGTTACGGACATATTCAATCAATCCTTATCCCAGTCTGCTGTTCCCACATGCTTCAAGAGGGCCACCATTGTTCCTGTTCCCAAGAAAGCTAAGGTAACTGAGCTAAACGACTACCGCCCCGTAACACTCACTTCCGTCATCATGAAGTGCTTTGAGAGACTAGTCAAGGACCATATCACCTCCACCCTACCGGACACCCTAGACCCACTCCAATTTGCTTACCGACCCAATAGGTCCACAGACGACGCAATCGCAACCACACTGCACACTGCCCTAACCCATCTGGACAAGAGGAATACCTATGTGAGAAGGCTGTTCATCGACTACAGCTCAGCATTTAACACCATAGTACCCTCCAAACTCGTCATCAAGCTCGAGACCCTGGGTCTCGACCCCGCCCTGTGCAACTGGGTCCTGGACCTCCTGACGGGCCGCCCCCAGGTGGTGAGGGTAGGTAACAACATCTCCACCCCGCTGATCCTCAACACTGGGGCCCCACAAGGGTGCGTTCTGAGCCCTCTCCTGTACTCCCTGTTCACCCACGACTGCGTGGCCATGCACGCCTCCAACTCAATCATCAACTTTGCGGATGACACTACAGTGGTAGGCTTGATTACCAACAACGACGAGACGGCCTACAGGGAGGAGGTGAGGGCCCTCGGAGTGTGGTGTCAGGAAAATAACCTCACACTCAACGTCAACAAAACAAAGGAGATGATTGTGGACTTCAGGAAACAGCAGAGGGAGCACCCCCCTATCCACATCGACGGGTCAGTAGTGGAGAAGGTGGAAAGTTTTAAGTTCCTCGGTGTACACATCACGGACAAACTGAATTGGTCCACGCACACAGACAGCGTTGTGAAGAAGGCGCAGCAGCGCCTCTTCAACCTCAGGAGGCTGAAGAAATTCGGCTTGTCACCAAAAGCACTCACAAACTTCTACAGATGCACAATCGAGAGCATCCTGTCGGGCTGTATCACCGCCTGGTACGGCAACTGCTCCGCCCACAACCGTAAGGCTCTCCAGAGGGTAGTGAGGTCTGCACAGGATCGGTACATCTGAACATCACACCTGTGGGACAGGTACAGGATGGCAACCACAACTGCCTGAGTTACACCAGGAATGCACAATCCCTCCATCAGTGCTCAGACTGTCTGCAATAGGCTGAGAGAGGCTGAACTGAGGGCTTGTAGGCCTGTTGTAAGGCAGGTCCTCACCAGACATCACCGGCAACAACGTTGCCTATGGGCACAAACCCACCATCGCTGGACCAGACAGGACTGGCAAAAAGTGCTCTTCACTGACGAGTCGCGGTTTTGTCTCACCAGGGGTGATGGTCGGATTCACGTTTATCGTCGAAGGAATTAGCGTAACACCGAGGCCTGTACTCTGGAGCGGGATCGATTTGGAGGTGGAGGGTCTGTCATGGGACTGAGGTTGTTGTCATTGCAGGCAATCTCAACGCTGTGCGATACAGGAAGACATCCTCCTCCCTCATGTGGTACCCTTCCTGCAGGCTCATCCTGACATGACCCTCCAGCATGACAATGCCACCAGCCATACAGCTCATTCCGTGCATGATTTCCTGCAAGACAGGAATGTCAGTGTTCTGCCATGGCCAGTGAAGAGCCCGGATCTCAATCCCATTGAGCACATCTGGGACCTGTTGGATTGGAGAGTGAGGGCTAGGGCCATTCCCCTCAGAAATGTCCGGGAACTTGTATGTTCCTTGATGGAAGAGTGGGGTAACATCTCACAGCAAGAATTGGCAAATCTGGTGCAGTCCATGAGGAGGAGATGCACTGCAGTACTTAATGCAGTTGGTGGCTACACCAGATACTGACTGTTACTTTTGATTTTGACCCCCCCCCCCTTTGTTCAGGGACACATTATTCCATTTCTGTTAGTCACATATCTGTGGAACTTGTTCAGTTTATGTCTCAGTTGTTGAATCTGTTATGTTCATACAAATATTTACACATGTTAAGTTTGCTGAAAATAAACGCAGTTGACTGAGAGGACGTTTCTTTTTTTGCTGAGTTTATATACCTCTGTTCCTGCTACCCACAGGCAGCGCCCAGTAGAGTATCATATGAAGGAAGCCAAAAAACTCAAGCACAAAGCAGATGCCACGGTAATAGTCCTATTTTTACTCTCCTGTTTTCTCTCATTCTCTCTCAATTCAGTATTTTTCTTTCACTTGTGACAATCTCAATGAATTCTAAACCAAGGTCTGTGCGTTTTTGTTTCCTCCAGTCTGATAAGGTGGGCAAAGCTTTCAACTACCTCGATGCTGCCATGTCCTTTGTGGAGAGCGGCATCGCTATGGAAACAGATCCCCATACCCCGAAGTCGGCATATACGATGTTCGCTGAAACCTTGGATCTGATAAGGTAAGCAGCCCAAAACAATATGTACTAGATAGAGCTCCTTAGCTGCAGTGAGTAGGGGTGGGCATTTGAAATATTTTCAGGTTTGAATAATAAGATATTTTTGGGGGATATCCAGATAGTTGTAAAACATGTTTTTTTGTGAATTTATTTAAACTTGGACACTTGTTTGCTGTGCAGCCTGCACAACTCAGAGGATGTTCACGGCCCGATGGTGTGTGTGTGTGAGACAGGAGGGAGAGTGGGGGAAAAGTTAGATAACCTATGGCATTTACAAGTTTGTCTATCATCCCATCTGGCAGTGGCTGTCTTTACTGTATCAAATTGATTTAAAGAAGAGAAGATGGTCAGCAGGCTAGACTAGTTGAGGCCATTTTGCTGCGCTCCCTGTCCTTTTCTACAACTCCATTCAGATTAAACCTGTCGGTTGCTCCTGCTAGCCTACTCCTTCTCATTTAGCTAACTTAATTCCAGAATTGTAATTCCATTTTGGATGAAATTAGAGGTCTACCACTTCAAATTGCTACACATAGGAGCCTCTGACTGTAGTGCCAACAAGCTACACATGTGAAACCTGTGTAGGTTATATGGTATGTCTTTTAATGGGGTGCACGTCATAAACTACATTCAAAAGTTTGTTTTATTCAATTAAGAATTTCACGGATGTATCAAAAATGAAATACAGAAATCTAATTTACGTACAGTACCTGTCAAAAGTTTGGACACCTACTCATTCCAGGGTTTTTCATTATTTGTACTATATTCTACATTGTAGAATAATAGTGAAGACATCAAAACTATGAAATAACACATATGGAATCATGTAGTAACCAAAAAAGTGTTACACAAATCAAAATATATTTTATATTTGAGATTCTTCGAAATATCCGCCTTTTGCCTTGATGACTGCTTTGCACACTCTTGGCATTCTCTCAACCAGTTTCATGAGGTAGTCACCTGGCATGCATTTCAATTAACAGATGTGCTTTGTTAATTTGTGGAATTTCTTTCCTCAATGCTTTGGAGCCAATCAGTTGTGTTGTGACACTGGAGGGGTGGTATACAGAAGGTATAAAAGACCAAGTCCATATTATGGCAAGACAACATTTTGCTCAGGGCCTCCAAAAGGCTAGGGCCGACTCTGATTACATGTGTGGGTATGGATGAGGCTACGAGCCACTGCGACCCCTCATGATGAGTTCCTTTTTTTTGTGACCCCCCCCAACCCTATCAAAGTTTCCCGTCCCTGCTCTACAGATTATCAGTAACATTTCAAAAAATCTACTAACCCTAGCTCTAACCCTAATCCTAACTCTTATTCTAAACCTAACCATAACCTTAGCAAGCAGTGGCTTATCAACAAATATATATATTTTTTAAATTTAACCTTTATTTAACTAGACGAGTCGGTTCAGAACAAATTCTTATTTACAATGATGGCCTACCGTCATTGATAGTATGACCTTCTGTAGAGCATCACTATCCAAATAAAGTGTGACCCAAAAATGTATGAAACAATCTAATTATTAAGTAATCACTCTATGAAGTACTTTACCCTCCACTTCTGATTGTCATAACAAAATGTGGGTATGTGGTCAAGGACAGGATGTGAAACTCACCTTTGCTTTGTGTTTCCTGTGCTTTTTCTAGTTTTTTAAATGCCACCTCTACTCTTTCAGGTTCATACTGAAACTGAAGGGTTCTGTGGACCCCTCTGCCCCTGTTACAGACAAGGATTTTACAATTTTATGGTAACTAGATAACCAGGACCCTACTATATGTAATAAATACCCTGCTACACCACAGAATAGTTCACTATAGTTCTGTTAAATGTAACAAATGTCAAGTAGTGGCACTTTGGATCCATTTTAACTCAAGTCAGTGAAATTAAGTATTCCTGCAGAGGATTGTGAGAATGTAACCTTTTTGTTATTGTCTGTCAGTATGAGGTGCCAGTCCCTTCTACAGATGGCCATGTTTCGCTACAAAAGAGAAACGGCACTTAAGTATTCAAGGACCCTCACAGATCATTTCAAGGTAGGCTTCAAGGATCACGTGTTGGTCATGTGTTTCTGCATGTCTGTGTGTGTAGTGTACATACATTCACTGGAAAATAAATGGCAGCAACGTTCTGAGCACACTAGTTGAGTTCTTGGATTACTATTGAGTAATCAAAAAGTATGTTTGTGTGTAAATTCAAATGAATATCAAATTGTCAATGTGTGTAGAGACATGGTTAAATAGCAAATTAGTTTGACTGAATTGGATCTTAAATTCTCTTTTTCAGAGCTCCTCCAAGTCTGCAGCTCCCTCCCAATGTGTCTCAAAGTAAGTATTTTACCTAGTGTTTGTCCTCTGCGCAGCCTTTTCCCTTTGTGTGTCCTGTCTCCTGCTTTTGCATTTAGTCAGAATTATTAGAGTTATAGCTTGATTTCCTGTACAAACTATTTCTCTCATAGGGTGTCCAATCAAACACATATTTTGACCAATGAGTAAATTAACCTCATGTCTATATAACAATCCGTTCAAAAGTTATTGGAGTTTTTACCCTTGTAGGATGGCTAAAATTAGGGTGACTAAATCAATGGAGGCTAGAGGAGGGGAAAAAGTGGTAAAATAGCAACTTTCTTTTCTAATCCGGAGGACATAAGAATATAGAGATGCTAGAAATCGATTTTTAGACATGACATGTATTTTCATATTTTAGTATACCCTTTTCATATTAATGTGAAATTCCTATTATTTTTTGAAGATATCAAATTTTATTGGTTTGTACACAAATTATTTTTCAGATGTTATCGCAGGTGCAGTGAAATACTTATGTTTCTAGTTCCAACAGAGTAATCCACCTGAGTAAATACATGTTAGAAACGCCTTTGGCTGTGTTTACAGCTGTGAGTCTTTTTGGGTAAGTCTCTTAAGGGCTTTGCACACCTGGGCTGTGCAATATTTGTCCATTATTCTTTTTAAATTCTTCAAAGTCTGTCAAGTTGGTCGTTGATCATTGCTAGACAGTCATTTTTAAGTCTTGCCATAGTTTCAAGGAGATTTAAATCAAAACTGTAACTAGGCCATTTAGGAGCGTTCAATGTCCTCTTGGTAATCAACTCCAGTGTAAATTTGGCCTTGTGTTTTAGGTTATTGTCCTGCTGAAAGGTGAATTTGTCTCCCAGTATCTGTTGGAAAGCAGACTGAACCAGTCTTTCCTCTGATTTTGCATGTGCTTAGCTCCATTGTTTCTTTCTATCTTGAAAAACTCCCCAGTCCTTGCTGTTGACAAGCATACCGATAACATGATGCAGCCACCACCATGCTTGAAAATATGAAGAGGGGTACTCAGTCACGTGTTGTTGGATTTTCTCCAAACATTAAAATGTACTTTCTTTGCTGCATCTTTTTGCAGTATTACTATAACCGTCTTGTTGCAAACAGGATGCATGTTTTGGGAATCTGTCAATAATCAAATCAAATGTTATTTGTCACATACACATGGTTAGCAGATGTTAATGCGAGTGTAGCGAAATGCTTGTGCTTCTAGTTCCGACAATGCAGTAATAACCAACAAGTAATCTAACCTAACAATTCCACAACTACTACCTTATACACACAAGTGTAAAGGGATAAAGAATATGTACATAAAGATATATGAATGAGTGATGGTACAGAACGGCATAGGCAAGATGCGGGTGACATCGGGTGGTGTAGGTGTCCTGGAGTGCAGGTAGTTTGCCCCTGGTGATGCGTTGTGCAGACCTCACTACCCTCTGGAGAGCCTTACGGTTGTGGGCGGAGCAGTTGCCGTACCAGGCGGTGATACAGCCCGACAGGATGCTCTCGATTGTGCATCTGTAGAAGTTTGTGAGTGCTTTTGGTGACAAGCCGAATTTCTTCAGCCTCCTGAGGTTGAAGAGGCGCTGCTGCGCCTTCTTCACAACGCTGTCTGTGTGCGTGGACCAATTCAGTTTGTCCGTGATGTGTACACCGAGGAACTTAAAACTTTCCACCTTCTCCACTACTGACCCGTCGATGTGGATAGGGGGGTGCTCCCTCTGCTGTTTCCTGAAGTCCACAATCATCTCCTTTGTTTTGTTGACGTTGAGTGTGAGGTTATTTTCCTGACACCACACTCCGAGGGCCCTCACCTCCTCCCTGTAGGCCGTCTCGTCGTTGTTGGTAATCAAGCCTACCACTGTAGTGTCATCCGCAAAGTTGATGATTGAGTTGGAGGCGTGCATGGCCACGCAGTCGTGGGTGAACAGGGAGTACAGGAGAGGGCTCAGAACGCACCCTTGTGGGGCCCCAGTGTTGAGGATCAGCGGGGTGGAGATGTTGTTACCTACCCTCACCACCTGGGGGCGGCCCGTCAGGAAGTCCAGGACCCAGTTGCACAGGGCGGGGTCGAGACCCAGGGTCTCGAGCTTGATGACGAGTTTGGAGGGTACTATGGTGTTAAATGCTGAGCTGTAGTCGATGAACAGCCTTCTCACATAGGTATTCCTCTTGTCCAGATGGGTTAGGGCAGTGTGTGGTTGCGATTGCGTCGTCTGTGGACCTATTGGGTCGGTAAGCAAATTGGAGTGGGTCTAGGGTGTCCGGTAGGGTGGAGGTGATATGGTCCTTGACTAGTCTCTCAAAGCACTTCATGATGACGGAAGTGAGTGTTACGGGGCGGTAGTCGTTTAGCTCAGTTACCTTAGCTTTCTTGGGAACAGGAACAATGGTGGCCCTCTTGAAGCATGTGGGAACAGCAGACTGGGATAAGGATTGATTGAATATGTCCGTAACACACCAGCCAGCTGGTCTGCGCATGCTCTGAGGACGCGGCTGGGAATGCCGTCTGGGCCTGCAGCCTTGCGAGGGTTAACACGTTTAAATGTTTTACTCACCTCGGCTGCAGTGAAGGAGAGCCCGCAGGTTTTGGAAGCGGGCCGTGTCAGTGGCGCTGTATTGTCCTCAAAGCGAGCAAAAAAGTTATTTAGCCTGTCTGGGAGCAAGACATCCTGGTCCGCGACGGGGCTGGTTTTCTTTTTGTAATCCGTGATTGACTGTAGACCCTGCCACATACCTCTTGTGTCTGAGCTGTTGAATTGCGACTCTATTTTGTCTCTGTACTGGGACTTAGCTTGTTTGATTGCCTTGCGGAGAGAATAGCTACACTGTTTGTATTCGGTCATGTTTCCGGTCACCTTGCTCTGGTTAAAAGCAGTGGTTCGCGCTTTCAGTTTCACGCGAATGCTGCCGTCAATCCACGGTTTCTGGTTTGGGAATGTTTTAATCGTTGCTGTGGGTACGACATCATCAATGCACTTTCTAATGAACTCGCTCACCGAATCAGCATATTCGTCAATGTTGTTGTTGGACGCAATGCGGAACATATTCCAATCCGCGTGATCAAAGCAGTCTTGAAGCGTGGAATCAGATTGGTCGGACCAGCGTTGAACAGACCTGAGCGAGGGAGCTTGTTGTTTTAGTTTCTGTTTGTAGGCTGGAAGCAACAAAATGGAGTCGTGGTCAGCTTTTCCGAAAGGAGGGCGGGGGAGGGCCTTATATGCGTCGCGGAAGTTAGTATAACAATGATCCAAGGTTTTACCAGCCCTGGTAGCACAATCGATATGCTGATAGAATTTAGGGAGTTTTGTTTTCAGATTAGCCTTGTTAAAATCCCCAGCTACGATCAATGCAGCCTCAGGGTGTGTGGTTTCCAGTTTACAAAGAGTCAGATAAAGTTCGTTCAGGGCCATCGATGTGTCTTCTTGGGGGGGAATATATACGGCTGTGATTATAATCGAAGAGAATTCCCTTGGGAGATAATGCGGTCGACATTTAATTGTGAGGAGTTCTAGATCAGGTGAACAGAATGACTTGAGTTCCTGTATGTTGTTATGATCACACCACGTCTCGTTAATCATAAGGCATACACCCCCGCCCCTCTTCTTACCAGAAAGATGTATGTTTCTGTCGGCGCGATGCGTGAAGAAACCAGCTGGCTGCACCGACTCCGTTAGCGTCTCTTGAGTTAGCCATGTTTCCGTGAAGCAGAGAACGTTACAATCTCTGATGTCTCTCTGGAATGTTACCCGTGCTCGGATTTCATCAACCTTATTGTCAAGAGACTGGACATTGGCGAGTAGTATGCTAGGGAGTGGAGCGCGATGTGCCCGTCTCCGAAGCCTGACCAGGAGACCGCTACGTTTGCCCCTTTTACGGCGTCGCATAGGGTTGCCGGCTGGGATCAGATCCATTGTATTGGGTGGAAGGCAAAACACTGGATCCGTTTCGGGAAAGTCATATTCCTGGTTGGAACGATGGTGAGTTGACGTTGCTCTTATATTCAGTAGTTCCTCCCGACTGTATGTAATGAAACCTAAGATTACCTGGGGTACCAATGTAAGGAATTACACATAAAAAAACAAAATACTGCATATTTTCCAAGGAATGCGAAGCGAGGCGGCCATCTCGGTCGGCGCTGTCAATTAGGTGAAAATTGTGGAGTAACTACAATGTTGATCCATCCTCAGGAGAAAACTATCACAGCCATTAAACTCTAACTGTTTTAAAATCACAATTGGCCTCATGGTGAAATCCCTGAGCGGTTCTCTTCCACTCTGGCAAGAGTTAGGAAGGACACCTGTAGCTTTGTAGTGACTGAGTGTAATGATACACCGTCCAAAGCCTAATTAATAATTTTACCATGCTCAAAGGTATGTTCAGTATATGCTTTTGTTTATTTTTACCCATCTGTCAATCGGAGACCTTTGCGAGTTATTGGAAAACCTCCCTGGTCTTTTTGGTTGAATCTGTGCTTGAAATTCAGTACTCAATGGGCCTCCCGGGTGGCGCAGTGGTCTAGAGCACTGCATCGCAGTGCTAGCTGCGCCACCAGAGTCTCTGGGTTCGCGCCCAGGCTCTGTCGCAGCCGGCCGCGACCGGGAGGTCCGTGGGGCGACGCACAATTGGCTTAGCGTCGTCCGGGTTAGGGAGGGTTTGGCCGGTAGGGATATCCTTGTCTCATCGCGCTCCAGCGACTCCTGTGGCGGGCCGGGCGCAGTGCGCGCTAACCGAGGGGGGCGGGTGCACGGTGTTTCCTCCGACACATTGGTGCGGCTGGCTTCCAAATTGGAGGCGCGCTGTGTTAAGAAGCAGTGCTGTGTTAAGAAGCAGTGCGGCTTGGTTGGGTTGTGCTTCGGAGGACGCATGGCTTTCGACCTTCGTCTCTCCCGAGCCCGTACGGGAGTTGTAGCGATGAGACAAGATAGTAATTACTAGCGATTGGATACCACGAAAATTGGGGAGAAAAGGGGATAAAATTTAAAATTAAAATAAAAAAATAAAAAATAAAAGAAATTCAGTACTCGACTAAGGGACCGTTCAGATAATTGTATGTGTGGGTTACAATCTTATTAGTAATTCAAATATCATGTCAACCACTATTATTGCACACAGTGAATCCATGCATCTAATGTGATCTGAAAGCAAATTTCTACTCCTGAACTTATTTGGGCTTGTCATAACAAAGGGGTTGAATACTTATTGACTCAAGACATTTAATCATTTTTAATTAATTTGTAAAAAAATTCTAAAACAAATTCCACTTTGGCATTTTTGGGTATTTTCTATAGATCAGTGAAACAAAATCTCAATTTAATACATTTTTAATTCAGACTGTAACCCAACAAAATGTGGAAAAGTATTTTGTGAATTAATAGAAAAGGTGTGTGTACAGCAGTAGTTATATTGACTAGAATACAAAAATATAAAAGTGTTGTCCCATGTTTCATGAACTTAAATGTGCACAAATTTGTTTACATCCCTGTTAGTGAGCATTTCTCCTTTGCCAAGATAATCCATCCATCTGACAGGTGTGGCAAGAAGAGGATTAAACGGCGTGAACATTACACAGGTGCACCTTGTGCTGTGGACAATTTAAAGGCCACTCTAAAATGTGCAGTTTTGTAAAACAACATGTGTCAAGTTTTGGGGGAGTGTGCAGGAATATCCACCAGAGCTATTGTCAGAGAATTGAATGTTCTGAAACAAAGCTGAACATTTTCAATTTCTTCCATGGCCTGCATGCTCAGACATGTCACCCATTGAGCAGTTTGGAATGCTCTGGATCAACGTGTACGACAGCTTGTTCCAGTTCCCGCCAATATCCAGCAACTCCGCATAGCCATTGAATAGGAGTGGGACTACATTCCACAGGCCACATCAACAGCCTGTTCAACTCAATGCAAAATTGATGATTAGCGCTGCATGAGGCACCAGATACTGACTGGTTTTCTGATCCACACGCTTAACTTTTCTTAAGATATCTGTGACCAACAGATGTGTATCTGTAGTCCCAGTCATATGAAATCCATAGATTAGGGCCTAATGCATTTATTTCAGTTGACTGATTTCCTTAATATGAACTGTAACTCAGTAAAATCTTTGAAATTGTTGCATGTTGGGTTTTATATTTTAGTTTAGTATACATATGAAGTGGGTAAAGCAGTATGTAAACATTATGAAAGTGACCAAACAAGCACATCTCTGAAATGTCAATGGAGCAAGCTTTTTATTTTCAAAGCCTTTTACATTTATTTCAGCTCGCGTTATGTTAATTTAACTTTGTGTGCCGCGCGGAAACAACTTTGCAGACGACCACCACAACATGTAAAATCCTCAAAGAATGCTGCGGAAGAGCGGCACCGCTCTGTCAACAGAGCTCGGTGCTTATTAGGTTACAAAATCTGACTTTTTGTATATAATGTTAATGATATCTTAGACCCCACTGAATGATTCAGAACATGAAGAATCATATTTGTCTTGGTAACATTTATTTTATAACATAAGGAAGTGAAATTTCATCACCAAAGCAAATTTTCACCCACTGGGGAATCAATCAAGAGTACTTTGACAACTGCTTAAATAAAAAAGGCTTCATAAGTAATGTAACATTACAGAACCTTTTTGTTTTTGATTCAGAAGTTAATACACTGCTCAAAAAAATAAAGGGAACACTTAAACAACACAATGTAACTCCAAGTCAATCACACTTCTGTGAAATCAAACTGTCCACTTAGGAAGCAACACTGATTGACAATAAATTTCACATGCTGTTGTGCAAATGGAATAGACAAAAGGTGGAAGTTATAGGCAATTAGCAAGACACCCTCAATAAAGGAGTGATTCTGCAGGTGGTGACCACAGACCACTTCTCAGTTCCTATGCTTCCTGGCTGATGTTTTGGTCACTTTTGAATGCTGGCGGTGCTCTCACTCTAGTGGTAGCATGAGACGGAGTCTACAACCCACACAAGTGGCTCAGGTAGTGCAGCTCATCCAGGATGGCACATCAATGCGAGCTGTGGCAAGAAGGTTTGCTGTGTCTGTCAGCGTAGTGTCCAGAGCATGGAGGCGCTACAGGGAGACAGGCCAGTACATCAGGAGACGTGGTGGAGGCCGTCGGAGGGCAACAACCCTGCAGCAGGACCGCTACCTCCGCCTTTGAGCAGGAGGAGCACTGCCAGAGCCCTGCAAAATGACCTCCAGCAGGCCACAAATGTGCATGTGTCTGCTCAAACGGTCAGAAACAGACTCCATGAGGGTGGTATGAGGGCCCGACGTCCACAGGTGGGGGTTGTTCTTACAGCCCAACACCGTGCAGGACGTTTGGCATTTGCCAGAGAACACCAAGATTGGCTTTTTGAAGTGTGTTTTGGGTCATTGTCCTACTGGAAGACCCGTGACCTTCGACGGAGACACAGTTTTCTGACACTGGGTCCGACATTGCGCTCCAAAATACCTTTTGTATTCACCTGATTTCATGATGCCATGCACACGTTCAAGGCACCCAGTTCCAGAGGCAGCAAAGCAACCTCAAAACATCACTGAACCTCCATGTTTGACTGTAGGGAAGGTGTTCTTTTCTTTGAAAGCTTAATTTTGTTTTCTGTAAACATAGAGATGGTGTGCTTTACCAAAAAGCTGTAATTTGGTATCATCTGTCCACAGGATATTCTCCCAGAAGGATTTTGGCAAATTGCAGTCGGACTTTCTCAGTAGTGGGGTCCTCTTGGGTCTCCTACAATATAACCCCCTTTCATTGAGTTGGCGATGGATGGTGCGAGTTGAAACTGTCGGACCTTGTATCTGAATGTCAGCTTGAATCTGTGTGGCAGTTAACTGAGGTGCTTTCTCCACCATTCAAACAATCCTTTGCTGCAATCTTCCATTAAGTTTTTTCTTGCAACGTCCAGGGAGGTTGGCTACAGTGGCATGGGACTTAAACTTCTTGATTACATTACGTACGGTGGAAACAGGAACATCAAGGTCTCTGGAGATGAACTTGTAGCCTCGAGATTGTCCATGCTTAGCTACAATCTTGCATCTGACCTCCTCAGATAATTCTCTGGTTGTTTTGTTCAACTGCACACCGAAGACATACATATGTGGATACCAAAATATATTTTAATTTCAACAGTTTTCTGGAAGAAATTGTGCATTATTTGAAAAAAGTGCAAGGGTGCCAATATTTATGGCCACGACTGTACATCTCATTCAACCCACTTATTAATAAGTGTATATATACTGTTGGACGTCATCGTATTATGTGCTCAGTCTCATCCGGGGCGGCAGGTAGCCTAGTGGTTAAAGCGTTGGACTAGTAATCGAAAGGTTGCTAGATCAAATCCCTGAGCTGACAAGGTGAAAATCTGTAGTTCTGCCACTGAACAAGGCAGTTAACCCACTGTTCCTAGGCCATCATTGAAAATAAGAATTTGTTCTTAACTGACTTGCAGCACAGCACTCTTAAGTAAAGGTAACTCATGCCCCACCCTGCCCTCTCTTTCCCAGAAGCACGGGCACACCATCCCCCATGTCTCCCATGCCGTCTCCTGCCAGCACAGCCAGCTCTGGGCCAGGCTCCAACCACAGCAGTGGGGTGGGGATGGGCAATGTGAGCACTGTGGCCATTCCCCAGGTCATCCAGCAGGTGGCATCGTCCTACGTCAACATCACAGCACTCTTCCTGAGTGCTCACGACATCTGGGAGCAGGCTGACGAGCTGGCACACAGAGGCAGTGGTAAGGAGGAGCAGAGGGGAAGGTTAAATAGTCTTACACAAGGATATTATTACACCTGAACAGATTATTTATAAGCTGTAGTTCTATATATCATTACTAGAGGTCATGATGACTGGGGAAAAATACTGGTGATGTAGACGGTTGTAGTAATATTCATGTGAGCATTTCTTTCCTGCTACTCTATCTAATGTTGGTATTGACTTATCCAGGCTCTTTTCTCCTCCTCTTTTTTTGTGTGTGTCTCTAGGTTTGTTGTCTGAGCTGGACTCAGCTCTGGGCCAGTTGAGCCTGACCTCCACCATGAGCTCTCTGGTGCGTCACACACGGCAGGGACTGCAGTGGCTCCGACTGGACACCTGCGAGACACGGTGACCGTTTCTCAACCCCACCCAGCACTACACAGCCCTGCTTACTCCTGCCTACAGTACCCAGCCCTGGATAACCCTGTCCAGGACATCCTATTTTGCTTTATTTATTGACGGGCCATCAGATGAAAGCAGGATCCCAAGTCCCTCTACAAGTTGTTCACATGGATACAAAGTCACCTTGTATTAAATTTTTCCCAACTACCTATGAAACTGAAGTTCAGAGACCCTGTGTCACACACACACTTTCGGGTCCTCGTCCTCTGTTGGTCACATGGATGGGTCCATTAACAAAACAACTATCACATCCACCTCTGGATCTCTGGAGGCAGCAGGGCCTGCTAGAGCTGTAGTGAGCTGAATGAGACTCTCCCTTTCTGAATAACTTGTCACACAGCCAACTGACTGTGGCCTGGCCACCCCTCTGGGTCCTGTCTACCCTGGGGGTTAGACAGTGGAAAGGTTGGCTGAAGAACTGACTTTTGCGAGGGGTCAAAGAGTCCTCCCACCCTTCTCCTGTGGTAATGCAAAGCAGTGCTGATAAAAAGCTTATTTATTAGCCTTATTATATTATCATTATTACTATTAATATATTGTTTCAGTAAAATTGTTTGATCAAAAGCGGTGTGATGACTAATATTTACTTCACCCAGCTGAAAAGGCCTATAGAACTACAGGTATCCATCCATCCCAGACCCATCCATAATAATAGTAATAATAATATTGGTCAACTCCTGCAGAATATAACGAGTATCTCTGGGCTCCATAAAGTATTTTTAAATTGGTTTTGCCCTGAAAAATTGACATGCCAGAAGATGGCCCTTGACACTTTCTGTGAATATGTATGTTATTATTCTAACCCTTTTCTCTTCAAAGGAGATTGACTCTACCTGCCAGGACGTGTCCACTATGTTAATTCAGTCATAACAGAAATACAGTGCATTCGGAAAGTATTCAGACCCCTTGAGTTTTTACACATTTTGTTACGTTAAAGCCTTATTCTAAAATGGATTACATTTTTTTTTTCATCAAACTACACACAATACCCCATAATAGCGAAGCAAAAACAAGTTTATATAAATGTTTGCAAATTTATAATAAAAAAAAAATGAAATCACATTTACATAAGTATGCACACCCTTTACTCAGTACTTTGTTGAAGCACCTTTGGCAGCGATTACAGCCTCGAGTCTTCTTGGGTATGATGCTACAAGCTTCGCACACCTGTATTTGGGGAGTTTCTCCCATTCTTCTCTGCAGATCCTCTCAAGCTCTGTCAGGTTGGATGGGGAGCGTCGCTGCACAGCTATTTTCAGGTCTCTCCAGAGATGTTTGATCGGGTTCAAGAACCAGCTCTGGCTGGGCCACTCAAGGACATTCAGAGACTTGTCCCAAAGCCACTCCTGCATTGTCTTGGTTGTTTGCTTAGGGTCGATGTCCTGTTGGAAGGATGAACCTTCACCCCAGTCTGAAGTCCTGAGTGGTCTGGAGCAGGTTTTCATCAAGGATCTCTCTATACATCTTTCCCTCAATCCTGACTAGTGTCCCAGTCCCTTGTCGCTGAAAAACATGGGATGGTGCCAGGTTTCCTCCAGACGTGATGCTTGGCATTCAGGCCAAAGAGTTCAATCTTGGTTTCATCAGACCAGAGAATCTTGCTTCTCATGGTCTGAGAGTCTTTAATTGCCTTTTGGCAAACTCCCAAGTGGGCCTTCATGTGCCTTTTACTGAGGAGTGGCTTCTGTCTGGCCACTCTACCATAAAGGCCTGATTGGTGGAGTGCTACAGAGATGGTTGTCCTTCTGGGATGTTTTTCCATCTCCGCAAGAGGAACTCTAGAGCACTGTCAGAGTGACCATCGGGTTCTTGGTCACCTCCCTGACCAAGGCCCTTCTCCTCTGATTGCTCAGTTTGGCTGAGCGGCTAGCTCTAAGAAGAATCTTGGCAGTTCCAAACTTTTTCCATTTAAGAATGATTTAGGCCACTGTGTTCTTGGGAACCTTCAATGCTGCAGACATTTTCTGGCACCCTTCCCCAGATCTGTACCTCGACACAATCCTGTCTCGGAGCTCTACAGTCAATTCCTTCAACCTCATGGCTTGGTTACATGCACGTTCAACTGTGGGATCTTATATAGACAGGTGTGTTCCTTTTCTAAATCCAAGTTGTAGAAACATCTCAATGGAAACAAGATGCAACTGAGCTCAATTGCGAGTCTCATAGCAAAGGGTCTGAATACTTATGTAAATAAGGTATTTCTGTTTTTTATTTGTAATACATTTGAAAAAATGTCGACCTGTTTTCGCTTTGTCATTATGGGTTAGTGTGTAGATTGATGAGGAACATTTTTTATTTAATCAATTTTAAAATAAGGCTGTAACCTAACAAAATGTGGAACAAGTTAACGGTTCTGAATACTTTCCGCATGCACTGTATGCTTTGATTTGAGTTGGATTCTGAACTTAAGTTCCTTTTATCAACAATAAATTAATCTACAACATTTTAGATAAGAAGCAAAATAGTCTGATGCAGTACAGTTTTACTAGTAGCCCTGATTCATTATCTTCAGACAGGAAGAAGTAACTAACTACCTCATTTTCACTGCACATGGGAAACAGAGCAGAGCAGTCGGAAGGGAGGTAGGGAAGTGAGGGACTGTGGCTTAGTCTGATGGTTAAGAGCGTTTACTCTAGTTCAGCAATCTAATCATAAAGATACTTTTCACACACGAGCTGAAGCTGTGCATCTTTCCAGTTTTTATACAGAAATGGCATCATTCAGTAGCAACAAAAGTGTGCCTTAGATGTTTTAAGGAGACTTAAGTCTGTCTTCCCAAATTGAATACTTTTTGAATGTAGCATCATCATGGATAATTGACATAGCGAGTCCCAAAAACAGAAGTCAAGTGACTATGTATGTATGTGGGAGGAGTTTTGAGAGCACAATAGTCTGTGAAAGTCAAGTCCTACTCTTCCCTTTACTATACTAACAGTCATGACCGTTGGAAAGGATGCATTGTTTGACTGGCAGCGTGAGAAAGCACTGACAGATGGTTGTGTTTACATCATTTGCATAGCTCTGTTACATCCTGTATGTACATACGTTGTACATTGACACGTTTTGTTTTCAAAATCATCTTAATTATTGCTGCTTTTTAGTGCAGTCCTTGAAACTACTACTGACCTTTGACTCTATTGCCCATTATCTCTAGATAACAATGTGTCCCAAATTGCAGCCTATTCTCTATTTTTGACCAAGTAGTGCACAATATAGGGAATATGGTCCCATTTGGGGCACAGACAATGTCTAGAGGAGTATTAATTGTATTTTGTATGTTTAGGCCTATTCTGGAGTTTAAAAACTGAGATGTAGACCCTGTCTTTCTGTAGAATTAATGACAGCATTTCCCTTTTAAAGCGCTGTGTTCAATTTCGGCCCTACACAGTATCTGTTGTTCTGATTTCAATCAGGTGGGGCTTGATAGAATTACAATTACAAACTTGCATTCGATTAAATCAGTGGTTATTTATTGTTTAACAGATGTTATCAAAGCAAAATACTAATGTTCCTTGTTTTTGCATCAATCATCAATATTCTGATATTGTCTTCCCATCCTGCCCTCTCATTAACACTTCAATGCTTACAGCAAGATAAATGGCCAGCATGCATATCATTTGAATGTATTTACTTTGTATGTACAGTTTCCTTTAGTGTTCAATGGGTTGGTCTGAAAATACCACTGAGTTCTTAAGAATGAATGACCTGTCAGTCTTTCCTCTTGCTTGTTGTAAGGTTTTGGTTATGCTATAAAACTGAGCGTTATAAGAAACAATATATTTAGAACATTAAAGAAAGCACTAATGAAACACTGTTTTGATGAAATATTGGAGAGTGGTTTGGACCACCATGCTTTTGCCTATAATTTACTCAATCTGGGCCATTTAGTTATTTGAAATGTTTTGTTACTATACTGTAAAATAAATAAGTTGGGGCACACTGGAAAACAACATTTCTATTGGAGTGCAAATTTATAAGGGCTGTACATGGAACCACAAAAGAACAATTCGTTATGTTTATTTTATCACAAATATGAAAACTATGAATAGAGTACACTCTGGTACCATGGCTTTTAGTTTATTTTTGTTCCTCCAAGTAGGCTGCTTTGTAAGTAATCATATTTAGAGTTTCCCAACTTGGATGTCAGCACTGCACATGAAATGTTGTCCTGTTTGAGATTATATTCGACATTGTACTTACTACTTAAAACACATTTCTCTGGTTTCTATATCATGTTACATGTCCTTTCATTAGTTTTTAGGCTTTATTGTCATGCTTCATTTAAACCTTTATTCTTTGTGCTTAATTTGTAGGTCTTCTGTTAGTTATTGACAATAATTTGAAATATTCTGTGATATCACACTAAAAGGACCATCATCACCTTGGTCTTTTACTGGGAAATTGTGCAGAAATGTTTTGTAATTAAACTTTTTTGCCTTTTGAAAATATGTAAATAGTTTGGGATGCAATGTACAGAGGCGTATAAAGACTGATTGGCAATCAATTTAGGTTTTCTTTTCTTCTAAGTTACATTTTTCCAAAGAGGCTGTTTTGTAGCTTGGCCACTGTAGATGAAGATGAATTGTGAAAATGTTAAACTGGTTCAACAGTACATTTCTGCCATCTAGACCAGAGCTCTGCAGTGTAAAATGTTTGACGCAATAAACTTTGGGGAAAATGTGCTGGCTGTGTGAATTATTATTCTTAACCAGGGCTGCCAACCCTCTTCCTGGAGGTCTACAGTCCTGTGGGTTCTCAGTCCAACCCTAATTTAACACAACTGATTCTACTAATTAGCTGCTCAACAAGATCTTAACTAGCTGAATCAGATATGCTAAATTAGGGTTGGACTGAACCTACAGGACAGTAGATCTCCAGGAGAGGGTTGGGCAGCCCTGTTCTAAACTATGGCATTCTGATTTATTGCCTAATTAGGGCATTGATATCTGCTATAAAACATTGTCGTTCAAGGGAGTTGGGTACTTTGAACAGGGAATTTGTATGTGGGACACATTTTGAGATGGTCCGTTGCAGGTCAGCTGAGGGAAAAAAACTGCGAACTCCGAGGCCTAGCAACTTTTGCAAATGTGCTTCTGTGTCTATAACCTTTTATGATGATAACCTGGTCTTCATTACATAACTACAGGGGAGGATGACTGCCCCCTCTTACTGAAGCCACAAAGTTCAAGGCTGACCGTGGTACTGCAGATATTGTTTGTAGCAAACAAGATCCCCCATTATAGTCAATGGGAGTGTGTTCAATATTCGTGGATATAAAAAGAAAAATACATCTGAACACAATCATGGTACCAATAATTGCATCTATTACATCAGATGTATGTCCTTGAACTGATTTATTTTAAAATCGCACACAGAAGTTAAGGATAATTTAGTTTCCAATGGCAGCCTGCCGTACCCTGGTCGGCCTTCAATTTGAGATCCTCAATGAGAGGGGGCAGCACTGATCTAGCCTGCACCGTCACTTCTTAGAGTAGCTCAAACTGCGCATGCTATGTCTCCATGAGACACCATCTTAACCCGACGTCCTTGGCTTCGAATGCGCTATAAGAATGGGGTGTTCTGTGTTAATAAGACTTGCTTACTGTCACTTTGTGTAACATTAGTTAGCTAAGTTAACTTGATAGGAATGCCAGCTGTCTGACTATCCAAAAAACATTCAAATGTAAAAAATTAAAAAAGTATATTCATGTAGGAATGGATGGTGTCATGTGATCGATGACTTCATTCATATATACAATCATTGCATAAATATGGACTAATTAGACAATGATCGACAATCGCCCCGTGGACAGCGAGAGATTTGTTGTTCACACTTTTCTCGGATTAAGAAGATAATCTTTTTGCTTCTTGACTGTTTGGAGAGCTTGCTATCTACTACTTGACACCAGCATTGGGTTGTGACCAATTATTTAAACCCTGGATTGCTGATGTTATGTATTGGCCAATGATAGGCTTTGAAACCACAGGTCGGCGCTATTGGAACTCCTCAGAAAAGCAATCCTCCATAGGAATGGAATTCTACAGTATTTAATTTAAATGTTTCAAGGACAACATTACATGTATTTAAGTATTTTTGTTGTAGTTGGGATAGTAACATTAGTACTTTCAAGAAAAGTTAGATGTATGTATAACTCACATAATATAAATTAAAAGTATGCATTAAGGCGGTGGTTCCCAAACTGTTTTGGCCCATGACGCCATTTTGATATCTGAAAATTCTCACGACCCCAATCATGTGAAGAATAATATGTAATTAACAGCCAATGATTACTTTTTATTTGGGGGTATGGCAGTCCTTTGAAAAACATTCTAACAGTATGTCTGATTGTCTTCTTAACTCACCATCACATACTTTTAATGTGGCTATGACAGTAAATTGCAAATTAGTCTGACAATTATCTCACCACCGCTAATGAAATGGGTGTGCTTGATGCATGTTGCGTCGGAGATTCTAAAAATCAGGTGGTGTGGTCCACAGTGTGCACCTCATCTCTGCTGTCACATCCGACCTTGATCGATATTTGGTTATAATGCAGACGAGAGCACTGAATCCAGCTTCACACAGATTGCCTACCATGAGTTTTATGGTGCTTCAAGACAACTATGAATTCAGAAAAATATAAGGTCAAATCAGGATGTCAGTGATCTTTAGGTCGGAAAGTCAGAGCTCTAGAAAGAAGTCAGAGTTCCCAAGTTGGAATTCCGAGTTGGATGACCATTCAAAATTACTGACTGAAGTCTGAGATTTCCGGGTTCTCAGTTCCGAGTTCCCAGTTGTTTTGAACATGGCATTAATGCTCAGAGGGAGAAGGCAGGGTATTCCATTGAGTTAGGAACCAAAACTCCTCCGTAGTCACCCGTGAATACGTTCTCTGCAGCATTCAGTCACATGACAGCTTGATCAGCTGTTCAATTTCACTTACTGGCATGTCAACTGAGCCAGGATCACAGTCAAACAGATTGGCAAGTAGGTCCCAAAGTGCTCTTCCAAGCGTTCCAAGGTTATTTTTACATCAATTGTGAATGACAATAGTTCATCGATCAATGCGAAAAATCTTTCCAACACACCCTCTCAATAACCACCAAGTCTCGGTGTGAAATAGAACACTATCATGCTCTGATCCCATATCTTCACATAGTTTTGCAAACAGGCAGTGGATTTTATATATTTTTTTCCCTCTAGTTGCACAGTTAACATGCTGATAGAAATTTGGTAAAACGGATTTAAGTTTCCCTGCATTAAAGTCCCCAGCCACTAGTAGTACCGCCTCTGGGTGTGTATTTTCCTGTTTGCTTATGGCGGAATACAGCTCATTGAGTGCGGTCTTAGTGCCAGCTTCAGTCTGTGGTGGTATGTAGACAGCTACGAAAAATACAGATGAAAACTCTCTAGGTAGACAGTGTGGTCTATAGCTTATCATGAGATACTCTACCTCAGGCGAGCATCAATTATATTTTCCAAAGATTGCACGTTTGCTAGCAGAATGGAAGACGGTGGGGGTTTATTCGATCGCCCACGAATTCTCAGAAGGCAGCCTGCCCTCCGGTCCCTTTTTCGCCGCCTTCTCTTCACGCAAATGACGGGATCTGGGCCTGTTCCCGGGAAAGCATTATGTTATTCACGTCGGACTCGTCGGACTTGTTAAAGGGAAAATAGGATTCTGCTTGATCGTGGTGAGTAATCACAGTTCTAAAGTCGAGAAGTTATTTTTGGTCATAAGAGACGGTAGCAGCAATATTATGTACAAAAGAAGTTCAAAAAGAAGTTACAAACAACGCAAAGAAACTAACAAAAAAACACAATTGAATAGGAACACGTAAAACGTCAGCCTTCTTCTCCGGCGCCATCTTTCTTTTGCAGCCAGTTGCTCTCAGTCTATCATAAAATGTGTCCATATGGCAGAGGGAGACATATTCATAACTAGAGTGCAGAGGCCTGCCTGCTGTCCCACCATAGATGGAGGCCCATCTGTGCAAAAGCCCACTATTCGATCCCATACAGTATGGAATCAGTTTTTTGTCAATATAGCCACGCAGCACATTTCATGCTCGGGAATCGTGAGAGAGAACAATATGTCCTCGTGAATAGCATCCCCCGACATGTATAACGAACAAAAGTCAATGCATGGGCATCTCGAACCTGACAGCTAACGTCCATTTGGAAAGCATAAGCTGGGGCATTTTTCAGTCGTTCAGTCAGAGCATAAATTCTTTGTTTAACAGTGTTATCTGACAAAGGTACTGATGTGAGATTCTGTGCCTCTGCCTCCCCACACATTGTTTTCACCATATCAATTGCAGCAAAGTTTCTGTAATAGTGTGTAACCACACATTATTGCAGAAACTTTGCGTAGCAGGCCTAGCCATTCACCGTGGGAATGATTCAAGTGCAACGGTCAAGTGGGGCCTTTTCCCATGATCTAAGGGTGCTCTCTCATTTAATTTTATCTTTTAGATTTGAATAATTTTAATTTCGATTTTTAAGGTTAACCACATTACAATGATTTTGAGATATAAAGATGATATTATAATATAGATATATTTGTGTATTTATATATTCCATCTACCCCATTTTCATATCAGGCAATCCCACATGGGGTTGTGACCCCTAGTTTGGAAACCGGTGCATTAAGGTGTCTGTAATAGAATAAATGTGGCAAAAACAAAATGTAGACATTTAGAAATGCATTTCTATAGCTTCCAAAATATTTTTTACAATGCTGGGGGAGTGCCAAGATTGAGGCACGGTGGCTTCAAAACAGAGCCCGCTGGAAGTGTGCTAGTGTATATGTAAATTATTGGTCGTGACTAATGAGTAATGTTTCTAGCTAGCGTAATGGAAGTTTGGATAGGGGGCTACAGATAAACAGTCATCCCCAATCGATGGGTTATTAAGAACTCACTAATGAATCTCTTATAAACTAGCTATTTTATGAGAGTTCTTATTATTTTCTGTGTCACTGTTGTTTATTTCTACAGAGTGGTGAATCAGTTTTTTCCAATGGTAATGGTTATGGATTATCTACCTAGCAACTACTGTAATCTGTTCTGATTGGTTAGAGTTGGTTAATTGTAAAAGAGGGAACAGGAAGTAAGTCAGTTCATGCATGGCTGTAACAGTGGTCGGTTGATGAATAAATCAAATTTACAAAAGAGTAGCTAATCAGTCTCCATCCAGTTTGTTCCCACATACCGTAGAGAGTTATCCATCCACCACTGAAATAACCCTCAAACTACATTGGTGACAGCAGCGGTGCAATTTCGTGGTTTTGTGTTTTTACTGTTTATTTTTCCATTGACATTGTAGATACCTTTCACCAGCTAGCACTAGGATAAATGGCTCATATTGACATTTGGTAAGAGCTAGCTATTTGCTTTTTCTGAGAGGTTGAGGATTACTGAAGGTTTTGTCACTTATGCCACATTTGAAAGCCTTTTTGCTATTTTTTTGGAACAACATGTCTGACTATGACCACAAAGCACAGGAGGGGAAGAAGTTTTGCCACTTCGCGGCAGATTGGACCATGCCTTGCAGGCAAAGATTCCTGAAAATGGATTGGAGTACATTGGTGATTGCCCTGCTCGTAGCAGGTCGCTATGAAAGTGTGCAGCTCTCCAACAATGCTGCGTACCCGCCAGTGGCACAGAACCCACACCAGGTTGCTGCAAGAGGAGCACGTGGCTTCTTACCAGACCATCAAGCTCAACATCCACCATTGGCCTACTACTCACCTGAACGACTTGGCCGTGGTCCAGAGCCACACTGCCAGTACCATCCTGCCTCTCCAGACTGCCAACGTGATTGGGACGCCATCGCTACTCTCCAAATTACCCACCAAGATCTCTAGATTGCAGGTACCAGTCTGATTCAAGGAACAGACAAGACCGCCTTTAAGGAGATGGAGAGGTAAGCCCCCGTTACAGGCACAGTGTATAAACGCAACATGCTTCAATTTCAAAGATTTTCCTGAGTTACAGTTCATATAAGGAAATCAGTCAATTAAAATAAATTAATTTGACCTTAATCTATGGATTTCATATGACTGGGAATACAGATATGCATCTGTTGGTCACAGATACCTGTAAAAATAAGCTAGGGGCATGGATCAGAAAACCAGTCAGTATCTGGTGTGAACACCATTTCTGTCATGTAGCGCGACACATCTCCTTCGCATAGAGTTGATCAGGCTGTTGATTGTGGCCTGTGAAATGTTATCCCACTCCTCTTCAATGGCTGTGCGAAGTTGATGGTTATTGGCTGGAACTGAAACACGCTGTCGTAAACGTCGATTCAGAGCATCCCAAACGTGCTCTTTGTGTGACATGTCTGGTGAACATACTGGCCATGGAAGAACTGGGACATTTTCAGCTTCCAGGAATTGTGCACAGATCCATGCGACATGTGGCTGAGTTGATGGCAGTGGATGAATGGCACGACAATGGGCCCCAGGATCTCCTCACGGTACCTCTGTGCATTCAAATTACCATTGATAAAATGCAATTGTGTTCGTTCTCCTTAGCTTATGCCTGCCCATACCATAACACCATAGCCACCTTGGGGCACTCTGTTCACAACGTTAACATCAGAAAACCGCTCACCCACACGTCATACCACCTTTCTGCCACCTGCCCGGCACAGTTGAAACTGGGATTCATCCGTGACGAGCTCACTTCTCCAACATGCCAGTGGCCATCGAAGGTGAGCATTTGCCCCCAGTCAGTTACGCCGCCGAACTGCAGTCAGGTCAAGACTCTGGTGAGGACGACGAGCATGCAGATGAGCTTCCCTGAGACGGTTAATGATTTGGTTGTGCAAACCCACAGTTCATCAGCTTTCCGGTTGCAGATGAAGAAGCTGGATGTGGAGGTCCTGGGCTGGCGTGGTTACACGTGGTCTGCGGTTGTGAGGTCGGTTTGGATGTATTGACAAATTGTCTAAAATGACATTGGAGGCATCTTATGGAAATTAACATTAAGTTCTCTGGAAACAGCTTGAGTGGGCATTCCTGCAGGTAGCATGCCAATTACAAGCTCCCTCAAAACTTTAGACATCTGTGGCATTGTGTTGTGTGACACAACTGCACATTTTTAGTGGCCTTTTATTACAAGTTGTACCTGTGTAATGATCATGCCACACTTGTCAGGTGGATGGATTATGTTGGCAAAAGAGAAATGCTCACTAACAGGGATGTGCAAAAAATGTGAGAGAAATAAGCTTTTTGTGTGTATGGAACATTTCTGGGATCTTTTATTTAAGTTCATGAAACATGGGGCCAACACTTTACATGTTGCGTTTTGTATTTTTGTTCAGTGTATATATTTCTACCCATATTTATCCCCTTTTTTTGGTGCAAAACTACTTCCATCCCAAAAATCGGTGAGAAGACCGATTTTCAGGATGTCTACTGGTCTGACGAACACCGCTGTAGCTCTGCCACCTTCCTCTGCAGATGTGGAAGGCCGATATTAAACAGACAGATTTTGATGGGGATGTTTTTATTTTACCAATTAGATATCTGTGCGAACATCGACTCTTGGGTGAGCAAATTTCAGCTAGTGCACCAGAGCTCCCAGTTGTCAACCCACAATTCAAAATCGAAAGTGACAAGATGGCTTCCACAGTGGGTGTTTCAGCTAATATTATTGCCATCCTCTAGGAAATAGAAGTGTCTGCTCTTCTTGACACAGGATTGACCATTTCGATCATCAGGGACGATTTCAGAACTTCCCATCCAGCTCTGAAAAAACGCCTCATGAAGACATATTTCGTGCTCGCTCGCTCTGTCAATGGACAATGTTTGGACATTCTTGGGACTTTGTCAGTAGGCATTCACCTAGGGAAAGAACTACTCCAGCACAAGTTTAAAGATGTCAGAGGGGCCCATCATCCAGTGATACTGGGCTGGGATTTCCTGCAGCAGCACCATGCAGTACTGGATATCAGCAATGGATGGCGGCCCTTGTAGAACAGGTTTCCCGGGTGGCGCAGTGGTCTAGGGCACTGCATCGCAGTGCTAGCTGCGCCACCAGAGTCTCTGGGTTCACGCCCAGGCTCTGTCGCAGCCGGCCGCAACCGGGAGGTCCCTGGGGCGACGCACAATTGGCATAGCGTCGTCCGGGTTAGGGAGGGTTTGGCCGGTAGGGATATCCTTGTCTCAGTATGTAAAATGTAATAAAAATGTATGCACTCTACTGTAAGTCGCTCTGGATAAGAGCGTCTGCTAAATGACTAAAATGTAAAATGTAGAACATGAAGATCCCTCTACTCCCAAAAGGACATAAATTTACACATGTGTCATGTCTCATCAATGACATCAGGTTGGAAGTTCATCCAGAGCTATGCGCACCATTCTGTACCGCTACATATGCTGAATGAAAAGAATGTTCAATTCCGAGACACAATCTCCTACCTGAAACACGCCTTGTCAGAGCCTCCTGTTGTCACGGCCGTCGTTAAAGGAAGACCAAGGTGCAGCGTCGCGAGCGTACATTTTCCCTTTTATTTTAGAAATGTCGCCAACAAAATTGGCATTAGTGCCACAAACAAAGTTAACTACCCACCCTGAAAGGAGGGAAAAGAGCTACTAAGTATGGTTTCCAATCAGAGACAACGATAGGCAGCTGTCCCTGATTGAGAACCATACCCGGCCAAAACATAGAAATAAAGAAACATAGAAAACAAAACATAGAATGCCCACCCCAAATCACACCCTGACCAAACCAAATAGAGACATAAAAAGGCTCTCTAAGGTCAGGGCGTGACACCTGTAGTTGTCTTCCTGTATTTCATGCAGCCGTTCTACCTCTACACAGAAGCTTCCCTGCTCTGCGTTTGGTGCTGTGGTTGCCCAAAAACAGGAAATTCATAAGAATGTTGTTGCTTAATCCAGCCATGCCCCCACCAAAGCAGAGAGAAAGTGGTCAACCTATAATAGAGAACTCGTTTGGTCTGTTACGCATTGACGCCAATACCTCTAAAAACAACAATTTGTCATTGTCAAAGACCACAAACCCCTCTTGGGCCTGAGAAGGATCCCCATTCATGGTGACAGGACTGGTCGACGCGCACGTTGAGCTTGAACCTTTTGAGTAGATACTTTGATCCTGGAAACGCAGACGCTTTGTCATGGCGCCCAGAGGTGGCCACACCAGCAGCAGTCAAAATCTACTGGTTCCCCTTTTAACAAGTCAACTGCTCCAGTGGTTGACAAAGTCAGCCTCATCAGTCAACCACACTACTACAGTTACCACTGACCTTCAGCAGATTTCCAGAACTCTTCCTGAGCCACAAACACCTCAGCCAGCTACAAGGTACACACATCAGCCTGAAGCTTCCTCTACCTTGGTCCACCTAATTTCCAATAAGTGACAGGACCTACAGGAACAACAGCAGCAGGATGCCATCCTGGCTGAAGTTATCAGTTGGAGAACCAAAGGTCAGAAACTAGCGATGGGCATTTGAAATATCTTCATAATATCATGACATTTTTTTCCAATATCCGGGTAGTTGAAATACGTGTTTGTTTGTGTTTGTATTTTTTCCCCCCATTTTGCATTGATTAGAAATATTCCCCTTCACCTGCTAGGTTACTTAAGGAGCCTCTGGCTGTAATGCTGCTTTGATTGCCTAACAATAACAACAAGCTACACATGTGAAACGTGGCTTCCCGTATGGCTTTTTTTAATGGGGTGCACATCATACAAACTACATTCAGAAGTTTGTTGTTTTATTCAATTAATGCCAAATTTCATGGTGTACTGTATACTGTACTTGTATTTAGCAATGTCACATGGATACTTTTATTTAATTCAGACAATGCCTTTTCATTGTTCAAATAGACCTATAATAAAATAAAATAAAAATGAATACTCTGGCAAATTCGTATATTAGATTAATTGATTAACCATGCAAATCCCTAGATTCATGTTAACCCTTCGGCAGGCCATCTGTCAACTGACAAGGTCTTGCAACGTCCTCACCAACTCTGCTTCTGGACTTTCATGTCGCATGACATGCGGGAATGGTGTAAGCAGTGCATCCTATTTGAAGGAGGAGCGCTCCTTCACCACAACTGAAAGCACCTATAAAGACAGTGGTAGCAACCAAGCCATTTGAGAAAGTGGTGGCCAACATTCTGGAACTGCCGATCACCAGCCGAGGCAACAGATATGTGCTTGTGGTGTAGGATAACTTGAAAGACCAATGCTCTACAGCTGTAGCCAAGTGTCTCTTCAGCTTCAGAGATTCAGAGTGTTTAATAGTCATATGTACAGGGGTTGCAGGTGTGATTGCAGGGTACAGTGAAAATCTTAAGCTCCAAGCTCCAACATCAGTGAAATAAAATAATGAAAATTATTTTATTTTTTTATAAATAGAAATAGCACTATATACATCATAACTGTAGCAGTGATGAATAAATAAATGTCCATTGGGATGGAGGCAGAGTAAAGACTGTTTAGGGGGTGTGGGGGAATGACCATAGTGGGAGCAGCATGACCATTGAGCATGACCCCCCACTTCTCTCTCTATGGACATTTCCCCCCTTCTACTTCCCCCTATGGACTTTTTCCCCCAAACCCCCTCAATGGTCACTTACCATACATGCTGCTCCTCCTATGGACATTTCCCGTCTACTCTGCCCCCAACCCAACGACATTCATCACTTTTTCTTTGTTGTTGGTAATCAGGCCTACTACTATTGTGTCGTCAGCGAACTTGATGATGGATTTGGAACTGTATGAGGCCACACAGTCGTGGGTATACAGGGAATATAGGAGGTGTCTGAGGACGCACCCTTGTGGTACGTGTCGAGGAGGTAATGTTGCCTACCTTCACCACATGGAGACGGCCCGTCAGGAAGTCCAGGACCCAGTTGCATAGGGAGGAGTTCAGACCCAGGGCCGTGAGCTTTGTAATGAGTTTATAGGGCACTACGGTATTGAAGGCAGCATCCTCACATATGCATTCCTTTTGTCCAGGTGGGTAAGGGCAGTGCAATGGCGATTGCGTCATCCATGGATCTGTCAGGGTGGTAGGCAAATTGGAGAGGGCCGAGGGTATCGGGGAGGGAGGAGGTGATATGGTCTTTTGACTAGCCTCTTGAAGCACTTCATGATGAAGGAATTGAGTGCTACTGGTCGGTAGTCATTCAGTTAAGTTACTTTCCCTTTCTTGAGCCATCATCGACTCAGTGGGTTTTGTCCAACATGTCTCTGGACCTAGTTTTGTCCCATGGAATAAATGTTGTAGATCTTAATGTTTTTCCTCATAATCCTGGACTATCGGACCACCATTTTATTACGTTTGCAATCGCAACAAATAATCTGCTCAGACCCCAACCAAGGAGCATCAAAAGTCGTGCTATAAATTCTCAGACAACACAAAAATTCCTTAATGCCCTTCCAGACTCCTTCTGCCTACCCAAGGACGTCAGAGGACAAAAATCAGTTAACCACCTAACTGAGGAACTCAATTTAACCTTGCGCAATACCCTAGATGCAGTTGCACCCCTAAAAACGAAAAACATTTGTCATAAGAAACTAGCTCCCTGGTATACAGAAAATACCCGAGCTCTGAAGCAAGCTTCCAGAAAATTGGAACGGAAATGGCGCCACACCAAACTGGAAGTCTTCCGACTAGCTTGGAAAGACAGTACCGTGCAGTATCGAAGAGCCCTCACTGCTGCTCGATCATCCTACTTTTCCAACTTAATTGAGGAAAATAAGAACAATCCAAAATGTCTTTTTGATACTGTTGCAAAGCTAACTAAAAAGCAGCATTCCCCAAGAGAGGATGGCTTTCACTTCAGCAGTAATAAATTCATGAACTTCTTTGAGGAAAAGATCATGATCATTAGAAAGCAAATTACGGACTCCTCTTTAAATCTGCGTATTCCTCCAGGGCTTAGCTGTCCTGGATCTGCACAGCTCTGCCAGGGCCTGGGATCGGGAGAGACACTTAAGTGTTTTAGTACTATATCTCTTGACACAATGATGAAAATAATCATGGCCTCTAAACCTTCAAGCTGCATACTGGATCCTATTCCAACTAAACTACTGAAAGAGCTGCTTCATGTGCTTGGCCCTCCTATGTTGAACATAATAAACGGCACTCTATCCACCGGATGTGTACCAAACTCACTAAAAGTGGCAGTAATAAAGCCTCTCTTGAAAAAGCCAAACCTTGACCCGGAAAATATAAAAAAACTATCGGCCTATATCGAATCTTCCATTCCTCTAAAAAAAAATTTAAAAAGCTGTTGCGCAGCAACTCACTGCCTTCCTGAAGACAACGAAATGCTTCAGTCTGGTTTTAGACCCCATCATAGCACTGAGACTGCACTTGTGAAGGTGGTAAATGACCTTTTAATGGCGTCAGACCGAGGCTCTGCATCTGTCCTCGTGCTACTAGACCTTAGTGCTGCCTTTGACACCATCGATCACCACATTCTTTTGGAGAGACTGGAAACCCAAATTGGTCAACACGGACAAGTTCTGGCCTGGTTTAGATCTTATCTGTCGGAAAGATATCAGTTTGTCTCTGTGAATGGTTTGTCCTCTGACAAATCAACTGTACATTTCGGTGTTCCTCAAGGTTCCGTTTTAGGACCACTATTGTTTTCACTATATATTTTACCTCTTGGGGATGTTATTCGAAAACATAATGTTAACTTTCACTGCTATGCGGATGACACACAGCTGTACATTTCAATGAAACATGGTGAAGCCCCAAAATTGCCCTCGCTAGAAGCCTGTGTTTCAGACATAAGGAAGTGGATGGCTGAAAACGTTCTACTTTTAAACTCGGACAAAACAGAGATGCTTGTTCTACGTCCCAAGAAACAAAGAGATCTTCTGTTAAATCTGACAATTAATCTTGATGGTTGTAAAGTCGTCTCAAATAAAACTGTGAAGGACCTCGGCGTTACTCTTGACCCTGATCTCTCTTTTGACGAACATATCAAGACTGTTTCAAGGACAGCTTTTTTCCATCTACGTAACATTGCAAAAATCTGACATTTTCTGTCCAAAAATGATGCAGAAAAATTTATCCATGCATTTGTTACTTCTAGGTTAGACTACTGCAATGCTCTACTTTCCGGCTACCCGGATAAAGCACTAAATAAACTTCAGTTAGTGCTAAATACGGCTGCTAGAATCCTGACTAGAACCAAGAAATTTGATCATATTACTCCAGTGCTAGCTTCCCTACACTGGCTTCCTGTTAAGGCAAGGGCTGATTTCAAGGTTTTACTGTTAACCTATAAAGCGTTACATGGGCTTGCTCCTACCTATCTTTCCGAGTTGGTCCTGCCGTACATACCTACACGTACGCTACGGTCACAAGACGCAGGCCTCCTAATTGTCCCTAGAATTTCTAAGCAAACAGCTGGAGGCAGGGCTTTCTCCTATAGATCTCCATTTTTATGGAATGGTCTGCCTACCCATGTGAGAGACGCAGACTCGGTCTCAACCTTTAAGTCTTTACTGAAGACTTATCTCTTCAGTAGGTCATATGATTGAGTGTAGTCTGGCCCAGGAGTGTGAAGGCTCGGAAAGGCTCTGGAGCAACGAACCGCCCTTGCTGTCTCTGCCTGGCCGGTTCCCCTCTCTCCACTGGGATTCTCTACCTCTAACCCTTTTACAGGGGCTGAGTCACTGGCTTACTGGTGCTCTTTCATGCCGTCCCTAGGAGGGGTGCGTCACTTGAGTGGGTTGAGTTACTGACGTGATCTTCCTGTCTGGGTTGGCGCCCCCCCTTGGTTTGTGCCGTGGTGGAGATCTTTGTGGGCTATACTCGGCCTTGTCTCAGGATTGTAAGTTGGTGGTTGAAGATATCCCTCTAGTGGTGCGGGGGCTGTGCTTTGGCAAAATGGGTGGGGTTATATCCTTCTTGTTTGGCCCTGTCCGGGGGTATCATCGGATGGGGACACAGTGTCTCCTGACCCCTCCTGTCTCAGCCTCCAGTATTTATGCTGCAGTAGTTTGTGTCGGGGGGCTAGGGTCAGTTGGTTATATCTGGAGTACTTCTCCTGTCTTATCCAGTGTCCTGTGTGAATTTAAGTATGCTCTCTAATTCTCTCCTTCTCTCTTTCTTTCTCTCTCTCGGAGGACCTGAGCCCTAGGACCATACGTCAGGACTACCGGGCATGATGACTCCTTGCTGTCCCCAGTCCACCTGGCCTTGCTGCTGTTCCAGTTTCAACTGTTCTGCCTGCGGTTATGGAAGGGCCTGTACCTGTCCCAGACCTGTTGTTTTCAACTCTTAATGATCGGCTATGAAAAGCCAACTGACATTTATTCCTGATTATTATTTGACCATGCTTGTCATTTATGAACATTTTGAACATCTTGGCCATGTTCTGTTATAATCTCCACCCGGCACAACCAGAAGAGGACTGGCCACCCCTCATAGCCTGGTTCCTCTCTAGGTTTCTTCCTAGGTTTTGGCCTTTCTAGGGAGTTTTTCCTAGCCACCTTGCTTCTACACCTGCATTGCTTGCTGTTTGGGGTTTTAGGCTGGGTTTCTGTACAGCACTTCGAGATATTAGCTGATGTACGAAGGGCTATATAAAATAAACTTGATTGATTGATTGATTGAGCAACTTCCCTTTATTGTACAACTTCGTTCATTTTTGTCTGAAAATTGTATTTTTAATATAAACCAATCAGGGTTTAGGCCTGGGCATAGTACTACCACAGCAACCATGCTAGTTGTTAATGATCTTGCCAATGCCTTGGATGCTAAAAAGAGCTGTGCTGCCTTGTTCATTGACCTGTCAAAGGCATTTGATACTGTTGATAATTCTGTTTTGCTGAAGAAATTATCAAGAGTAGGCTATACAACCGGTTTATGGGATATACAACCTGTTTATGGTTTCAGAATTATTTTAGCGACAGAACTCAGGCCATCCTAATAGATGGGGTTAAATCTGAACTTCTTGAGATTGAAAAAGGTGTTCTTCAGGATTCGATTTTGGGTCCATTATTGTTCACTTTGTATATTAACGATATAGGAAACACTGTTAATACATGCAACATTAATTTCTATGCAGATGACACGCGTTTGTATTCCTGTGCCACCTCAGTGCAGCAGGCCATTCAAATTAGTGTTAAATACAAGTAAAACCAAGCTCATGCTGTTGAAATGTTGACCCTGAGTACCTGCATATTTGCGCTATAATTTGAGCCCAAATTGAGCATGTTTCTCAATATATATATAAAAAATCTGACTAAGAAGCTAAGATCCAAGATGTTTTTTTTATATTGAAAAAATCATGCCTAAGTATTAAAAATAGGAGAAAGATTGTTCAAACAATGCTTATCCCTGTATTGGATTTTGGTTATATTGTTTACATGCATGCGGCAACCTTTGTTTTAAAACTCTTGGACGCAGTCTACCATTCAGCTATTTGTTTTATCACAGGGGAAAATTCTAGGACTCATCATTGTAGTCTGTACAAAAATGTGGCATGGACCTCTCTGTCTGTAAGAAGAGAGCTGCATTCTCTTTTATTCATTTACAAAGCAATCTTACAGAAACATAAGTTACCAAACCCGTTCACAAGAATGGATAACACTCCAGTCTCCACAGATTTGGGAAAATCTGCATTTAATTTTTTTTGCCCCAAATTTGTGGAACAATCTGCAGAATTCACTGCAGTTAGATGTGCTGGTGCCACTCAGGCAGTTTAAATTATTGATTGAGGGCCTGTATGTAGTTGAATGTGACTGCTTTTATTAAATGTTTGTTTAATTGTGCTGATTTATATTGTTTTATACACATGTACAGTGGGGCAAAAAAGTATTTAGTCAGCCACCAATTGTGCAAGTTCTCCCAGTTAAAAACATGAGAGAGGTGTCACGTTCCTGACCTTATTTCCTTTGTTTAGTCTTGTTTAGTTGGTCAGGACGTGAGCTGGGTGGGCATTCTATGTTATGTGTTTCTATGTTGGGTTGTCAACTAGCCTGATATGGTTCTTAATCAGGGGCAGGTGTTTTACGTTTCCTCTGATTGAGAACCATATTAAGGTAGGCTGTTCTCACTGTTTGTTGTGGGTGATTGTTGCTGTGTCTGTGTTTGTTCGCCACACGGTACTTTCGTTTCGTTTCATTTCGTTTGTTCCTTCCTTCCTGTTCGTACGTTCATTTTTATATGTTCTCAAGTTCAGGTCTTTCTGACACTTACCTATTCTAATCAAATAACTATTCATAGTCTTTACTAAAAAATACATGTTGGACAGCAAATTAAAGATAGCTTAGTTCTAATGCAATCGCCGTGTTAGAATTCTAAAAATAACTTCATTACGACATGCAGCTTACGTTATGGCGAGAGAGCGCCCAAAATCTAGGCGCAAACTAATAGTACACATGTTCGACAGATATATGAAATAACATCATAAATGGGTCCTACTTTTGATGATCTTCCATCAGAATGTTGTACAAGGGGTCCTTTGTCGGGAACAATCGTTGTTTGGTTTTAGAATGGCATTTTTCCCTCTTGAATTAGCAAGCACACTAGCCAAGTGGCGCGAAGCTCTCCTTCCTGAACAAACGCAGAGAACGCAACACGCCTAACCTCCCGAAAAAAATTCAATAATATGATAAAACTATATTGAAAAAACATACTTTACGATGATATTGTCACATTTATCAAATAAAATCAAAGCCGGAGATAGTAGCCGTCTATAACGACAGCTTTTCAGAAGGCAATCCCCGGTTCCTTCTCGCGCCTTCCTGAAAACATGAAATTGGTGTCACGTCATGCCAAGAGCTCTTATTCGACCTCAGATCAAGCTATACACTCCATTTCTTCTCTCACTGCCTATTGACATCTAGTGGAAGGCGTATGAAGTGCATGTATACTAATAGATTTCAAGCAAAAGATTAGGTAGGCCCTGGAACAGAGCCTCGATTTGAGATTTTTCACTTTCTGACAGGAAGTTTGCTGCAAAATGAGTTCTGTTTTACTCACAGATATAATTCAAACGGTTTTAGAAACTTGAGAATGTTTTCTATCCAATAGTAATAATAATATGCATATTGTACGAGCAAGAATTGAGTACGAGGCCGTTTGAAATGGGCACCTTTCATCCAAGTTACTCAATACTGCCCCTGCAGCCCAAAGAAGTTAAGTGTTTTTCCGTCTTCGTTTATAATAATTAATAAGTATGTATTCAAACCACGCTGCATATTGGTCCGATCCTTGCTCCTCCTCAGACGAGGAGGAAGACGAGCGTTACAGAATCACCCACCAACCAAGGACCAAGCAGCGTGGTAACAGGCAGCGGCAGCAGGAGCAGCGCAAGGAGGAATGGACATGGGAGCAGAGTCTGGATTACACTACGTGGGAGGAGATCGACAGGTGGGCGATTGACCCAGGGAGAATGCCGGAGCCCGCTTTGGATTCTCTGGAGCAGTGTGAGGAGGGATACCGGCGAATGGAGGCAGCACGACGACGCGGTAGGAAGCCCGAGAGTCAAGCCCAAAAATTTCTTGGGGGTGCTACAAGGGAGTGTGGCGAAGTCAGGTAGGAGACCTGCGCCAACTCCCCGAGCTTACCGTGGAGAGCGAAAGTACGGGCAGACACGGTGTTATGCGGTAAAGCGCACGGTGTCTCCTGTATGTGTGCATAGCCCGGTGCGGTATATTCCAGCTCCACATATCGGCCGGGCTAGATTGAGCATTGAGCCAGGTGCCATGAAGCCGGCTCAACGCGTCTGGTCTCCAGTGCGTCTCCTCGGGCCGGCAAACATGGCACCAGCCTTACGCATGGTGTCCCCGGTTCGCCAACACAGCCCAGTGCGGGTTATTCCACCTCCCCGCACTGGTCGGGCTACGGGGAGCATTCAACCAGGTAAGGTTGGGCAGGCTCGGTGCTCAAGGGAGCCAGTACGCCTGCACGGTCCGGTATATCGGGCGCCACCTCCCCGCCCCAGCCCAGTACTACCAGTGCCTACACCACGCACCAGGCTTCCAGTGTGTCTCCAGAGCCCTGTTCCTCCTCCACGCACTCGCCCTGTGGTGCGTGTCTCCAGCCCATTACCACCAGTGCCTACACCACGCACCAGGCTTCCTGTGCGTCTCCAAAGCCCTGTGTGCCCTGTTGCTGCTCCCCGCACTAGCCTTGAGGTGCGTGTCCTTAGCCCGGTACCACCAGTTCCGGCACCACGCACCAGGCCTACTGTGCGCCTCAGCCGGCCAGAGTCTGCCGTCTGCCCAGCGCCGCCTGCACTGCCCGTCTGCCCAGCGCTGTCTGAGCTGTCCGTCTGCCCAGCGCCGTCTGAGCCGCCCGTCTGTCCTGAGCCTTCAAAGCCGCCCGTCTGTCCTGAGCCTTCAAAGCCGCCCGTCTGTCCTGAGCCGCCAGAGCCGCCCGTCAGTCAGGAGCCGCCAGAGCCGTCCGTCAGTCAGGAGCCGCCAGAGCCGTCAGCCAGACAGGAGCCGCCAGAGCCGTCAGCCAGACAGGAGCCGCCAGAGCCGTCAGCCAGACAGGAGCCGCCAGAGCCGTCAGCCAGACAGGAGCCGCCAGAGCCGTCCTCCAGACAGGAGCCGCCAGAGCCGCCCCCCAGACAGGAGCCGCCAGAGCCGCCCGCCAGACAGGAGCCGCCAGAGCCGCCCGCCAGCCAGGAGCCGCCAGAGCCGCCCGCCAGCCAGGAGCCGCCAGAGCCGCCCGCCAGCCAGGAGCCGCCAGAGCCGCCCGCCAGCCAGGAGCCGCAAGAGCCGCCCGCCAGCCAGGAGCCGCCAGAGCCGCCCGCCAGCCAGGAGCCGACAGAGCCGCCCGCCAGCCAGGGGCCGCCAGAGCCGCACGCCAGCCAGGGGCCGCCAGAGCCGCCCGCCAGCCAGGGGCCGCCAGAGCCGCCCGCCAGCCAGGAGCCGCCAGAGCCGCCCGCCAGCCAGGAGCCGCCAGAGCCGCCAGCCAGCCATGACCTGCCAGAGCCGCCAGCCAGCCATGACCTGCCAGAGCCGTCAGCCAGCCATGACCTGCCAGAGCCGTCAGCCAGCCATGACCTGCCAGAGCCGTCAGCCAGCCATGACCTGCCAGAGCCGTCAGCCAGCCATGACCTGCGAGAGCCGTCACTCAGTCCGGAGCTGCCCCTCAGTCCGGTGCTGCCCCTCAGTCCGGTGCTGCCCCTCAGTCCGGTGCTGCCCCTCAGTCCGGTGTTGCCCCTTAGTCCGGTGCTGCCCCTTAATCCAGTGGGGTTAATATGGAGGGTAGCCATTAGGAGGAGGCCACGGAAGCGGGGATTAACTATGGTGGGGTGGGGACCACGTCCAGAGCCAGAGCCGCCACCGTGGACAGATGCCCACCCGACTCTCCCCTATAGGTCAGGTCTTGCGGCCGGAGTCCGCACCTTGGGGGGAGGGGGGGGTACTGTCACGTTCCTGACCTTATTTCCTTTGTTTAGTCTTGTTTAGTTGGTCAGGACGTGAGCTGGGTGGGCATTCTATGTTATGTGTTTCTATGTTGGGTTGTCAACTAGCCTGATATGGTTCTCAATCAGGGGCAGGTGTTTTACGTTTCCTCTGATTGAGAACCATATTAAGGTAGGCTGTTCTCACTGTTTGTTTGTGGGTGATTGTTGCTGTGTATGTGTTTGTTCGCCACACGGTACTGTTTCATTTCGTTTCGTTTGTTCCTTCCTGTTCGTGCGTTCATTTTTATATGTTCTCAAGTTCAGGTCTGTTCACGTTGTTTATTGTTTTGTAGTTTGTTTAAGTGTTTTTCCGTCTTCGTTTATAATAATAAATAAGTATGTATTCAAACCACGCTGCATATTGGTCCGATCCTTGCTCCTCCTCAGACGAGGAGGAAGACGAGCGTTACAAGAGGCCTGTAATTGTTATCATAGGTACACTTCAACTATGACAGACAAAATGAGGAAAAAAAATCCAGAAAATCACATTGTAGGATTTTTAATTATTATTATTATTTATTTGCAGATTATGGTGGAAAATAAGTATTTGGTCAATAACAAAAGTTCATCTCAATACTTTGTTATATACCCTTTGTTGGCAATGACAGAGGTCAAACGTTTTCTGTAAGTCTTCACAAGGTTTTCAAACACTGTTGCTGGTATTTTGGCCCATTCCTCCATGCAGATCATCTCTAGAGCAGTGATGTTTTGGGGCTGATGCTGGGCAACACTGACTTTCAACTCCCTCCAAAGATTTTCTATGGGGTTGAGATCTGGAGACTGGCTAGGCCACTCCAGGACCTTGAAATGCTTCTTACGAAGCCACTCCTTCGTTGCCCGGGCGGTGTGTTTGGGATCATTGTCATGCTGAAAGACACAGCCACGTTTCATCTTCAATGCCCTTGCTGATGGAAGGAGGTTTTCACTCAAAATCTCACGATACATCGCCCCATTCATTCTTTCCTTTACACGGATCAGTCGTCCTGGTCCCTTTGCAGAAAAACAGCCCCAAAGCATGATGTTTCCACCCCCATGCTTCACAGTAGGTTTGGTGTTCTTTGGATGCAACTCAGCATTCTTTGTCCTCCAAACACGACGAGTTTAGTTTTTACCAAAAAGTTATATTTTGGTTTCATCTGACCATATGACATTCTCCCAATCTTCTTCTGGATCATCCAAATGCTCTCTAGCAAACTTCAGACGGGCCTGGACATGTACTGGCTTAAGCAGGGGGACACGTCTGGCACTGCAGGATTTGAGTCCCTGGCGGCGTAGTGTGTTACTGATGGTAGGCTTTGTTACTTTGGTCCCAGCTCTCTGCAGGTCATTCACTAGGTCCCCCCGTGTGGTTCTGGGATTTTTGCTCACCGTTCTTGTGATCATTTTGACCCCACGGGGTGAGATCTTGCGTGGAGCCCCAGATCGAGGGAGATTATCAGTGGTCTTGTATGTCTTCCATTTCCTAATAATTGCTCCCACAGTTGATTTCTTCAAACCAAGCTGCTTACCTATTGCAGATTCAGTCTTCCCAGCCTGGTGCAGGTCTACAATTTTGTTTCTGGTGTCCTTTGACAGCTCGTTGGTCTTGGCCATAGTGGAGTTTGGAGTGTGACTGTTTGAGGTTGTGGACAGGTGTCTTTTATACTGATAACAAGTTCAAACAGGTGCCATTAATACAGGTAACGAGTGGAGGACAGAGGAGCCTCTTAAAGAAGAAGTTACAGGTCTGTGAGAGCCAGAAATCTTGCTTGTTTGTAGGTGACCAAATACTTATTTTCCACCATAATTTGCAAATAAAATCATTAAAAATCCTACAATGTGATTTTCTGGATTTTTTTCCCTCATTTTGTCTGTCATAGTTGAAGTGTACCTATGATGAAAATTACAGGCCTCTCATCTTTTTAAGTGGGAGAACTTGCACAATTGGTGGCTGACTAAATACTTTTTTGCCCCACTGTATGTTGTTTTAATAGTCTGTTTTTATTGTAATGTGTACAAGGCTCTTATGTGAAATAGATTTTTAATCTCAATGTGACTTCCTGTTTAAAGTAAGGTTAAATAAAATAAAATAAAAGGGGGGATAGTGGATATTTTGAAGCAGGTGGGTATATCATCCTGAGCTATGGAGAGATTGAAAATGTCCGAAGTGATCTTGCACACTGTCAGTTTGAGGCCGACCTCATCTGAGATCTTTGCCAATTTATGAAATTGCTTATCCCAGATACTAATAACCATGCACCCATTAAAACTTCTCTAGGATAAGGGGCAGCATTTTCACATTTGGATGAAAAGCATACCCAAAAAAGCATACCCAAATTCACCTGCCAGCTACTCATCCCCAGAAGATAAGATATGCATATTGTTAGTAGATTTGGATGGGAAACACTCTGAAGTTTCTAAAACTATTTGAATCATGTCTGTGAGTATAACATAACTTATTTAGCAGGCGAAACCCCGAGGACGAACAATTCAGATTTTTTTGTTGTTGAGGTCACTCTCTTTTCAATGAGGTTTCATTGGGAAACCAGATTTCTAAGGGACCTGCTTGCAGTTCCTACCGCTTCCACTGGATGTCAACAGTCTTGAGAAATTGGTTGAGGTTATTCCTTTGTGTAATGAAGAAGTACGGCCATCTTGAACGAGAGTCTCTTGAAGTGTCCTGTTAGATAGAAGCGAGTGACCAGAAAGCTAGCTATAGTTGGTTTTAATCCTGTATTGAACACAGATCATCCCGTCTTCAATTGTATTGATTATTTTTGTAGTCACGTTTGAGCAAGTAGGGACCGGTGTTTTTCTGGATCAAACGCGCCAAATAAATGGACATTTTGGATATATATCGACGGAATTAATTGAACAAAAGGACCGTTTGTGATGTTTATGGGACATATCGGAGTGCCAATAACAGAAGCTACACTTGTCAAAGGTAAGGCATGCATTATATTTTTATTTTTGTGTTTTGTGTCGCGCCTGCAGGGTTGAAATATGCTTATCTCTCTTTGTTTACAATGGTGCTAACTCAGATAATAGCATCGTTTGCTTTTGCCGAAAAGCCTATTTGAATTCTGACATGTTGGCTGGATTCACAACCAGTGTAGCTTTAATTTGGTATCTTTCATGTGTGATTTAATGAAAGTTAGATTTTTCTAGTAATTTTTATAGTAATTAATTTGAATTTGGCGCTCTGCATTTTCTCTGGCTTTTTGCCAAGTGAGACAGTAGCGTCCCGCCTAAACTCAGATTTTTGGATATATATATGAACTTTACCGAACAAAACATACATGTATTGTGTAACATGAAGTCCAATGAGTGTCAGCTGATGAAGATCATCAAAGGTTACTGTTAAATTTGATCTCTATTTCTGCTTTTTGTTACTCCTCTCTTTGGCTGGAAAAATGGCTGTGTTTTTCTGTGGCTATGTACTGACCTAACATAATCGTTTGGTGTGCTTTCGCCGTAAATCCTTTTTGAAATCAGACATGTTGGCTGGATTCACAACAAGTGTAGCTTTAATTTGGTGTCTTTCAAGTGTGATTTCATGAAAGTTTGATTTTATAGTAATATACACTGCTCAAAAAAATAAAGGGAACACTTAAACAACACAATGTAACTCCAAGTTAATCACACTTCTGTGAAATCAAACTGTCCACTTAGGAAGCAACACTGATTGACAATAAATTTCACATGCTGTTGTGCAAATGGAATAGACAACAGGTGGAAATTATAGGCAATTAGCAAGACACCCCGAATAAAGGAGTGGTTCTGCAGGTGGTGACCACAGACCACTTCTCAGTTCCTATGCTTCCTGGCTGATGTTTTGGTCACTTTTGAATGCTGGCGGTGCTTTCACTCTAGTGGTAGCATGAGACGGAGTCTACAACCCACACAAGTGGCTCAGGTAGTGCAGCTCATCCAGGATGGCACATCAATGCGAGCTGTGGCAAGAAGGTTTGCTGTGTCTGTCAGCGTAGTGTCCAGAGCATGGAGGTGCTACCAGGAGACAGGCCAGTACATCAGGAGACGTGGAGGAGGCCGTAGGAGGGCAACAACACAGCAGCAGGACCGCTACCTCCGCCTTTGTGCAAGGAGGAGCAGGAGGAGCACTGCCAGAGCCCTGCAAAATGACTTTCAGCAGGCCAAAAATGTGCATGTGTCTGCTCAAACGGTTAGAAACAGACTCCATGAGGGTGGTATGAGGGCCCGACGTCCACAGGTGGGGGTTGTGCTTACAGCCCAACACCGTGCAGGACGTTTGGCGTTTGCCAGAGAACACCAAGATTGGCAAATTCGCCTGTGCTCTCCACAGATGAAAGCAGGTTCACACTGAGCACATGTGACAGACGTGACAGAGTCTGGAGACGCCGTGGAGAACGTTCTGCTGCCTGCAACATCCTCCAGCATGACCGGTTTGGCGGTGGGTCAGTCATGGTGTGGGGTGGCATTTCTTTGGGGGCCACACAGCCCTCCATGTACTCGCCAGAGGTAGCCTGACTGCCATTAGGTACCGAGATGAGATCCTCAGACCCCTTGTGAGACCATATGCTGGTGCGGTTGGCCCTGGGTTCCTCCTAATGCAAGACAATGCTAGACCTCATGTGGCTGGAGTGTGTCAGCAGTTCCTGCAAGAGGAAGGCATTGATGCTATGGACTGGCCCGCCCGTTCCCCAGACCTGAATCCAATTGAGCACATCTGGGACATCATGTCTCGCTCCATCCACCAACAGACTGTCCAGGAGTTGGCGGATGCTTTAGTCCAGGTCTGGGAGGAGATCCCTCAGGAGACCATCCGCCACCTCATCAGGAGCATGCCCAGGCGTTGTAGGGAGGTCATACAGGCACGTGGAGGCCACAAACACTACTGAGCCTCATTTTGACTTGTTTTAAGGACATTACATCAAAGTTGGATCAGCCTGTAGTGTGGTTTTCCACTTTAATTTTGAGTGTGACTCCAAATCCAGACCTCCATGGGTTGATAAATTTTATTTCCATTGATAATTTTTGTGTGATTTTGTTGTCAGCACATTCAACTATATAAAAAAAAAAGTATTTAATAAGAATATTTCATTCATTCAGATCTAGGATGTGTTATTTTAGTGTTCCCTTTATTTTTTTGAGCAGTGTATATTCCTCAATGTTGATGGATGGATGAAGTGCTGGATGGATGAATCTTTGAACATATTCCAATAAGTATTCTCAAAACCGCCGCATTGAGTCTGCCTCCTCTGTCCAGCGCCACACTATTCTCTGGGTTGGTGGCTCCCTCTTGAGTTGCTGCTTGTAGGTGGGGATAAGGATCAGAGAGACAGGATCTGATGACTTTATACATGTCATGGATGTTTGTATATACAGTTGAATTTGGAAGTGTACATACACTTAGGTTGGAGTCATTAAAACTCGTTTTTCAACCCCTCCACAATTTTCATGTTAAACATTCATTTGACAGGGCAGACATACTGTGACTTAGGTCTCTTTTCCAAATGTGCTCTGTATAATAGAATATAAAAGTACACAAATGTATAAAAAATTTAAAACAGAAATACGTATTCAGACCCTTTGCTATGAGACTTGAAAATGAGCTCAGGTGCATCCTGTTTCAATTGATCATCACTGAGATGTTTCTACAACTTGATTGGAGTCCACCTGTGGTAAATTCAATTGATTGAACATGATTTGGAAAGGCACACACCTGTCTATGTAAGGTCCCACAGCTGACAGTGCATGTCAGAGCAAAAACCAAGCCATGAGGTCAAAGGAATTGTCCATAGAGCTCAGAGACAGGATTGTGTCTGCACCCCAAGAACACAGTGGCCTCCATCATTCTTAAATGGAAGAAGTTTGGAACAACCAAGACTCTTCCTAGAGCTGACCGCCGGCCAAATTGAGCAATCGGGGGAGAAGGGCCTTAGTCAGGGAGGTGACCGAGAACCCGATGGTCACTCTGACAGAGTTCTAGAGTTCCTCTGTGGTGATGGAAGAACCTTCCAGAAGAACAACCATCTCTGCAGCACTCCACCAATCAGGCCTTTATGGTACAGTCGTGGCCAACAGTTTTGAGAATGACACAAATATTAATTTTCACAGTCTGCTGCCTCAGTTTGTATGATGGCAATTTGCATATACTCCAGAATGTTATGAAGAGTGATCAGATGAATTGCAATTAATTGCAAAGTCCCTCTTTGCCATGAAATGAACTGAATCCCAAAAAAACATTTCCACTACATTTCAGCCCTGCCACAAAAGGACCAGCTGACATCATGTCAGTGATTCTCTCGTTAACACAGGTGTGAGCGTTGACAAGGACAAGGCTGGAGATCACTTTGTCATGCTTATTGAGTTTAGAATAACAGACTGGAAGCTTCAAAAGGTGGGTGGTGCTTGGAATCATTGTTCTTCTTCTGTGAATCATGGTTACCTGCAAGGAAACACATGCCGCCATCATTGCTTTGCACAAAAAGGGCTTCACAGGCAAGGATATTGCTGTCAGTAAGATTGCACCTAAATCAACCATTTATCGGATCATCAAGAACTTCAAGGAGAGCGGTTCATTTGTTGTGAAGAAGGCTTCAGGGCGACCAAGAAAGTCCAGCAAGCAAGCGCCAGGACCGTCTACTAAAGTTGATTCAGCTGCGGGATCGGGGTACCACCAGTACAGAGCTTGCTCAGGAATGGCAGCAGGCAGGTGTGAGTCTATCTGCACGCACAGTGAAGCGAAGACTTTTGGAGGATGGCCTGGTGTCAAGAAGGGAAGCAAAGAAGCTACTTCTCTCCAGGAAAAACATCAGGCACAGACTGATATTCTGCAAATGGTTCAGGGATCAGACTGCTGAGGACTGGGATAAAGTCATTTTCTCTGATGAATCCTCTTTCCGATTGTTTGGGGCATCCGGAAAAAAGCTTGTCCGGAGAAGACAAGGTGAGCGCCACCATCAGTCTTGTGTCATGCCAACAGTAAAGCATCCTGAGACCATTCATGTGTGGGGTTGCTTTTCAGCCAAGGGAGTGGGCTCACTCACAATTTTGCCTAAGAACACAGCCATGAATAAAGAATGGTACCAACACATCCTCCAAGAGCAACTTCTCCCAACCATCCAGGAACAGTTTGGTGACGAACAATGCCTTTTTCAGCATGATGGAGCACCTTGCCATAAGGCAAAAGTGATAACTAAGTGGCTCGGGGAACAAAACATCGATATTTTGGGTCCATGGCCAGGAAACTCCCCAGACCTTAATCCCATTGAGAACTTGTGGTCAATCCTCAAGAGGCAGGTGGACAAACAAAAACCCACAAATTCTGACAAACTCCAAGCATTGATTATGCAAGAATGGGCTGCCATCAGTCAGGATGTGGCCCAGAAGTTAATTGACAGCATGCCAGTGCGGATTGCGGAGGTCTTGAAAAAGAAGGGTCAACACTGCAAATATTGACTCGATGCATCAACTTCATGTCATTGTCAATAAAAGCCTTTGACACTTATGAAATGCTTGTAATTATACTTCAGTATTCCATAGTAACATCTGACAAAAATATCTAAAGACACTGAAGCAGCAAACTTTGTGGAAATTAATATTTGTGTCAGTCTCAAAACTTTTGGCCACGACTGTAGATTGACCAGACGGAAGCCACTCCTCAGTAAAAGGCACATGACAGCACGCTTGGAACTTGCCAAAAGGCATCTAAAGGTTCCCAGACCATGAGAAACAAGATTATCTGGTCTGATAAAACCAAGATTGAACTATTTGGCCTGAATGCCAAAGGTCACATCTGGAGGAAACCTGGCACCATCCCTATGATGAAGCATCGTGGTGGTGGTAGCATCATGCTGTGGGAATGTTTTTCAGTTGCAGGGACTGGGAGACTAGTCAGGATCAAGGCAAAGATGAGCAGAGAAAAGTACCCTAGAGATCCTTGTTGAAAACCTGCTCCAGAGCACTCAAGGCTTTATCCTGGGGCAAAGGTTCACCTTCTAACAGGACAACGACCCTAAGCACACAACCAAAACAACGTAGGAGTGGCTTCGGGACAAGTCTCTGAATGTCCTTGAATGGCCCAACCAGAGCCCGGACTTGAACCCAATCAAACATCTTTGGAGAGACCTGAAATTACAGTAGCTGTGCTACAACACTTCCCAACCAACCCGACAGAGCTTGAGAGGATCTGCTGAGAAGAATGGGAGAAACTCCGCAAATACAGGTGTGCCAAGCTTTTATCGTCATACCCAAGAAGACTCGAAGCTGTAATCGCTGCGAAAGGTGCTTCAATAAAGTACTGAGTAAAGGGTCTGAATACTTACAGTATCTGTCAAAAGTTTGGACCCACCTAGTCATTCAAGGGTTTTTATTTATTTTGACTATTTTCTACATTGTTAAATAATAGTGAAGACCAAAAAACTATGAAATAACCCTTATGGAATCATGTAATAACCAAAATTGTGTTAAAAAAATCTAAATATATTTTATATTTGAGATTCTTCAAAGTAGTCACCCTTTGCCTTGATGACAGGTTTGCACACGCTTGGTATTCTCTCAACCGGCTTCACCTGAAATGCTTTTCCAACAGTCTTGAAGGAGTTCCCACATTTGCTGAGTATTTGTTCGCTGCTTTTCCTTCACTCTGCGGTCCAAATCATCCCAAACCATCTCAATTGTGTTGAGGTTGGGTGATTGTGGAGGCCAGGTCATCTGATGCAGCACTCCATCACTCTCCTTCTTGGTCAAATAGCCCTTACACAGCCAGGAGGTGTGTTGGATCATTGTTCTGTTGAAAAACAATTGATAGTACCACAAAGTGGAAACGTGATGGGATGGCGTATCACTGCAGAATGCTGTGGTAACCATGATGTGTGCCTTGAATTGTAAATAAATCACTGACAGTGTCACCAGCAAAGCTGGTCACACCTCCTCCTTAATGCTTCACTGTGGGAACCACAGATGAGGAGATCATCCGTTCACCTACTCTGCATCTCATAATGACACGGCGGTTGAAACCAAAAATCTCAAATTTGGACTCATCAAACCAAAGGACAGATTTCCACATGTCTAATGTCCATTGCTCGTGTTTCTTGTCCCAAGCAAGTCTGTTCTTCTTATTGGTATCTTTTAGTAGTGGTTTCTTTGCAGCTATTCAACCATGAAGGCCTGATTCACACAGTCTCCTCTGAACAGTTGATGTTGAGATGTGTCTGTTACTTGAACGCTGTGAAGCATTTATTTGGGCTGCAATTTCTGAGTCTGGTAACGCTAATGAACTCTGGGTCTTCCTTTCCTGCGGCGGTCCTCATGTGAGCCAGTTTCATCATTGCGCTTGATCGTTTTTTGCGACTGCACTTGGAGAAACTTTCAAAGTACTTGAAATTTTCCCAATTGCCTGACCTTCATGTCTTAAAGTGTTGATGGACTGTTGTTTCTCTTTGCTTATTTGTTGTTTCTCTTTGCTGGTCTTGCCATAATATGGACTTGGTCTTTTACCAAATAGGGCTATCTTCTGTATACCACACCTATCTTGTCACAACACCTGAACGCACCTGAACATCAAGATGAAATGTATTTTGAAATTTGTTCCAGCAGTACAGTGCATTAAAACTAGAAGCAGATTTGCCTAGCTCAGTGGAGATCCTAGGAACCACAGGAAGTTGGTGGCACCTTAATTGGGGAGGACGGGCTTGTGGCAATGGCTGGAGCGGAATCAGTGCAATGGTTTCAAATACATCAAACATATGGTTCCAAGTGTTTGATGCCATTCCATTTGCTCCGTTCCAGCCATTGTTATGAGCTGTCCTGCCCTCAGCAGCGTCCACGGCTGTGAACGGGCTTTAAAACCTCTACTGGATCGGTGTCCCGAAATTGGGACAGTTGTTGCTCAATATGCAATAATGTAACTAGATAACGTCGTAAACTATAGCCAACTTTCCGGAACATAGACATGTCTTATATGGGCAGTAAGCTTAAATTATTGTTAATCTAACTGCAGTGTCCAATTTACAGTATTGTTATATAAAAAATAAAAAATAAAATAATTTCGGTGACTTCACAGCTAAGTTAGCTAGCTAACAAAATGTCGCTAGCTAGCCATGTCTCATAGTCAGTCATGTCATGATATATGTCAATTAAAGAGGAATATAGTAATATGAATAGAATAGAGTTTCCCATTTCCCCTTTTAGAGTTTTTCTGGACACAGCCCGGGGTCTCCAGCGACGGTCCACAGCCCGGGGTCTCCAGCGAAGGTCCCCAGTCCGGGGTCTCCAGCGAAGGTCCCCAGTCTGGGGTCTCCAGCAACGGTCCCCAGTCCAGAACATCCGGCGTTGATCCACGCAGCGAGGGTCCCCAGCCCGGGGCCTCCGACGATGATCCACGGGTCTGTGCTACAAGAGCGGACTCAGTGTAAAGAAGGGGGCGGCGTCCAGAACCGGAGCCGCCACCGAGGTTAGATGCCCACCCAGACCCTCCCATATAGGTTTAGGTTTGCGGCCGGGAGTCCGCACCTTTGGGGGGGGGGGGGGGGGGTACTGTCACGCCCTGACCTTAGTTATCTTTGTTATCTTTGTTTTCTTTATTATTTTGGTTAGGTCAGGGTGTGACGAGGGTGGTATGGGTGTTTTTGTCTTGTCTAGAGGTTTTTGTATATCTATGGGGTTTTGGGATTGTCTAGGTAAATGTAGGTCTATGGTGGCCTGAGTTGGAAAATGGCAACCTAAATAGGATCCCCAATCAGAGACAGCGATAAACAGCTGTCTCTGATTGGGGATCCTATTTAGGTTGCCATTTTCCATTTTGGTTTTGTGGGTTATTGTCTATGTGATGTTGCATGTCTGCACTCGTGTCTATTAGCGCTCACGTTCGTTTTGTTATTTTGTATAGTTTGTTCAGTCTTCTTCTTTATTAAAAGGAAGATGTATATTAATCACGCTGCGCCTTGGTCTCCTTCGTATGACGAACGTGACACCATCAGACTTATTTTTATGCACTTCAGAGAACATGATTATATCTGGTACAGTTTTACCTGCATTCAGTACTAATTTCAGGTCAATAAAGTTTTTCTGCAATACAATGAAAGCAGACTGTAGTTTGGATAGAGCCTGGTCAACCGAGGGGGCAATAGCATACACAACAGTATCATGGGAATACAACTGCATGTTACAATCTTTTACAGACAAGTCGATATTGTTAATGTAAACAGTAAAAAGTACAGGACCCAGAATCGACCCCTGCGGGACACCTTTCGTAATATCCAGGAAACCTGATATAACACTATCTGTAGATATACTGTACATTGAGTTCTATCGGTCAAGTCATTTTTCAACCAGTTACATGCAGCCTGGTCTAGGCCAATAGAGGAAAGCCTTTGAAATAGCAGTAAGTGATAAACAGTATCGAAAGCCTTTGGCAGGTCAATGAAGAGGGCAGCACAATGTTGCCATTTATCCATATGGTTAATCACATCGTTTTTAACTAGGGATGCAGCAGATATAGTGCTATGACCTGGTCTAAAATCCTACTGATGTACATTTAGAATACTTTTCAAAGATAAGAAAGATCTTAGCTGAGAATGAATCAAGGATTGTAATATTTTAGCTAGGCAAGAACATTTTGAAATAGGCCAATAATTATGTAGGTCCCGGGTTACCACCTTTGTGAAGAGGGAATACATGGGACGCCTTCCAAACCTTAGGGATAGTACCAGATATAATCGTAATAAAAAAAATATGGGTTAATGATTCAGCAATCAGGTGGGCAGAGAGCTGCGGCAAAAATGAATCAAGCATATCAGCTCTAGTGGATATTTTTTGCATTAATCTTTTAAGCAAGGAATCTAGCACATCACAGATAGTAAATTGTTGAAATGAAAACAAAGATTCACTAGAAGTTGACAGGTTAACCGCTAGAGGCTGGCAGAGGGAAGAGCAGTCGATTAACTGACCAGGGTCAACTACACCACCGTTTCTCTCAAATAAAAAGCCTACCAAGATAAAATGATGATTAAAAGCAACACTTATCCCATTCTTCTCAGTTATGATGCCAGAGTCAGACATAACTTGCTTAGGCAGGGAAGAAGAGTAATTTGTATGCTTCAGTGAGTTTACTGTTTTACAACATTTTGAAGAAGGATCACCAGCACCGGCTGCATTGAGACAATGACTTATCAATGACCCAAGCCCAGCTCAGTTAATCCCTACCATTGTCTCACTGAGTTTTCACAATGCTTTAGCAAATGTACATTATCCCAGGGGTGTTGGAAGACACAATGTAAGTAACCTAATGTATGTTCCAAGTAACGTAATGTATGTTCCTCTAAATGCCCTGAATGTCTCTGCTGACCCCACAGCTATTGTATGCAGTAATCATGTGCCTTTGAACCCAAGTTATACTGTTAGCACTGAGGTGGTGTGCCCTTGTGAAAGAGTGGATGTAAATAATCTAGCTGGCTAAAGCTTTTATTGCAAATTGAATGTACAATTGTGCAAGCTTGCCTTGCAATGCAGCTGAAGTAACATAGCTAACTATTTACTAGTGTAGTGTAGTGGAGGACAAAAATAACTGTATGCCTATGGATGTGTAGTTAGCTACAGTATGTAGCCGATCTGTGTATGGACCCTAAAACGTTTGGTATGAATATTAGTTCAGAACCTATCTATGAACCTCAGCTATCATAGTGTTGTATCAACTTCAAGTCTGAATGGCATTAATGAAGCCTATGAATAGAGTAGAATATAATATTGTGCCAAGGATGCAAGTCCTATATACATGTACTATAGTTATTACCAGTCATGAGATTCCCACATTATAGCCTGTACATTGAATATATTCACTGATCATGTACTCTTCCTTGGCAAATAAAGGTGTGGTTCAGGTATGAATCTCTGAGACATTATTTTTAAGTCATATCAAACTCCATTATTTGAATGATGCTGTGTCTGCATGTATGTATTACAATTATACACTTCAACAGTGTTTACCAGTCCTGCTCCTGGGACATCAATGATTACACATTGTAACTATACAATAGACTAGAAGCATGATTGATTTGTAATTCATATATACATTAAAAAAACTCTGCAAATCTAACTCCCTGCATCTGCATTAATCTGAGGACACAGGATAGTATTTCAATAAGATACTTCATTTCAACCAGTGGAGAATGTGAAAGACTTTGTTGAAAGATGTTCATGATCCAGGTGTTATAAATACATAATAAATGCATTATAATGATTATAATTGTAATATTATAAATACAAGTTCAAGCTGTACTTCAATGTACATATGGTGTGCATTATAAAATGAGGAAGAAAGACGAGGTGGGGAGAGCGGAGTAGAAGACAGAAAGGGAAAGAGGTAAGAACAGGGGAAGACAGCATATGATTAATGAATTACAGTGCTACCCTGATATTCTCTCAGTTAATCACAATTGCGGTGTCTCCTAACCAGCCTTGGGCCCCCAGTTTGCCTGAAGGTTATCTTAAGAGTGGGTGAGGTGGCGATGACGGGACTGGCTTCCTCTCTCACATCAAAACATACCTGCAGATGAGTGACAGATGGATAGAGAGAGAGCATGATTAACTTGTTATGGCTGCAGGGGCAGTATTGAGTAGCTTGGATGAAAGGTGCACAGAGGTGCCCATAGTAAACTGCCTGTTCCTCAGTCCCAGTTGCTAATATATGCATAGTATTATTAGTATTGGATAGAAAACACTCTGAAGTTTCTAAAACTGTTTGAATAATGTCTGTGAGTATAACAGAACTCATATGGCAGGCAAAAACCTGAGAGGTTCCACTTCCTGTTTGAATTTTGTCTGAGGTGGCAGATTTTCAACCAAGATCTCATTGAAATTACAGCGAGATATTGATGAGTTTTCACTTCCTACGGCTTCCACTGGATGTCAACAGTCAATAGAACTTTGTCTGATGACTCTAATGTGAAGGGGGGCCGAAGGAGACAGGAATTAGTCACTACTGCCACGAGCTGACCATGCTTTCACATGCGCGTTCACATGAGGAGGACCTCCGTTCCACCGCTCATCTGAAGTCAATCTAATTCTTCGGTTGGAACGTTATTCAAGATGTATGTTAACAACATTCTAAAGATTGATTCAGTACATCGTTTGACATGTTTCTACTGACTGTTACGGAACTTTTGGACATTTCGTCACGTTATAGTGGACGCGCTTTGTGACTTTGGAATTGTTTACCAAACGCGCTAACCAAAGTAGCTAATTGGACATAAATAACGGACATTATCGAACAAATCAAGCATTTATTGTGGACCTGGGATTCCTAGGACTGCATTTTGATGAAGTTCATCAAAGGTAAGGAAACATTTATCATGTATTTTCTGGTTTCTGTTGACTCCAAAATGGCGGCTAATTTTATTATATTTCTGAGCGCCGTCTCAGATTATTGCATGGGTTGCTTTTTCCGTAAAGTTTTTTTTAAATCTGACACAGCGGTTGCATTAAGGAGAGGTATATCTATAATTCCATGTGTATTACTTGTATTATCATCTACATTTATGATGAGTATTTCTGTTGAAACGATGTGGCTATGCAAAATCACTTCATGTTTTTGGAACTAGTGAATGTAACGCGTCAATGTAAACTCAGATTTTTTTATATAAATATTACCTTTATTAAACAAAACATGCATGTATTGTGTAACATGAAGTCCTATGAGTGTCATCTGATGAAGATAATCAAAGGTTAGTGATTAATTCTATCTCTATTTCTGCTTTTTGTGACTGCTATATTTCGCTGGAAAAATGGCTGTGCTTATTGTGGTTTGGTGGTGACCTAACATAATCGTTTGTAGTGCTTTCGCTAAAAGGATATTTGAAATCGGACATTTTGGTGGGATTAACAACAAGATTACCTTTAAAATTATATAAAACACATGTATGTTTGAGGAATTTTAATTATGAGATTTCTGTTGTTTGAATTTGGCGCCCTGCACTTTCACTGGCTGTTGTTATATCGATCCCGGTAGCGGGATATAGCCATAAGAAGTTTTAAGCATAGTTTTTTTATTCTAACACGGTCAGTCACTCTGGGACTACTACATCTCTGTCTGTATTTCAATGTAAAGCATCGCTTTAATAATACTTCCTGTTGACCCGACCAAGTAACCTCTCACCTATGATCATGCTGTGTCCTCTGTGTCAAGCCAGTTCAGATGCGGGAGGGATTCACCAAAACAGCTGATATAACCTAGAAGATTTAGAGAGAAGAGGGAGAGGGATGAAGTGAAGAAGAGAGACCATTATTGTGTGTGTGTGGTCTCACCTGGTGTCCACACTAAGTGGCTACAGAGTACTTTATGCTGAAAAAAAAGACACATGAGGACAAACAATAGAAGATAATGTCAATAGAAGATACTGTATATGTACCTTAAACACTGGAGTGTACCTTAAACATTTAAATATAGAGGGCTATGTGTCTCACCACTTGGTTATTGCAAGGCTAACCCCAAGGGAAATTATGACTTGGCAGCAACAGATAGCAACAGATAGTCCAGTGAAAATGGCTGTGTTTATGTGGTGTAAATCTGAAAATTATCAGCTGACATCTTAAGGTTTTTTTAATGCATGTGCGACAGGTTCCATGTACCACTAGACAGGCAGAGATGAAGAGAGAAAAGAACACAGAACAGTTGAACTTCTCTGGGATATGTGGGACGATAACGTCCCACTTGGCCAAAAGCCAGTAAAAATGCAGAGAGCCAACTTCAAATAAATTACTATAAAAATCAAACTTTCATGAAATCACACTTGAAAGATACCAAATTAAAGCTACACTTGTTGTGAATCCAGCCAACATGTCAGAATTCAAATAGGCTTTATGACGAAAGCACACCAAACGATTATGTTAGGTCAGAGCCAAGTCACAGAAAAACACAGCCATTTTTCCAGCCAAAGAGAGGAGTAACAAAAAGCAGAAATAGAGATCAAATTAATCACTAACCTTTGATGACCTTCATCAGACGACACTCATAGGACTTCATGTTACACAATACATGTATGTTTTGTTCGGTAAAGTTCATATTTATATCCAAAAATCTGAGTTTAGACGGGACGCTACTGTCTCACTTGGCCAAAAGCCAGAGAAAATGCAGTTCGCCAAATTCAAATAAATTACTATAAAAATCATTAGTTCATTAAATCACACATGAAAGATACCAGATTAAAGCTACACTTGTTGTGAATCCAGCCAATCCAGCCAACAATTCAAATCGGCTTTTCAGCGAAAGCAAACGATGCTATTATCTGAGGATAGCAACAGAGTAAACAAAGAGAGAGAAGCATATTTCAACCCTGCAGGTGCAACACAAAACGCAGAAATAAAAATATAATTCATGCCTTACCTTTGACGAGCTTCTGTTGTTGGCACTCCAATATGTCCCATAAACATCACAAATGGTCCTTTTGTTCGATTAATTCCGTCGATATATATCCAAAATGTCCATTTATTTGGCGCGTTTAATCCTGAAAAACACCGGTTCCAACTTGTGCAACGTGAAATCTGACTTCGCACTTGAAAAGCAGACAAGTAGGGGAAGATTTTATATAGAAAACATTGTTTTCTGTAAAATGTTGGGAAAGGGGTCAAAACAGCAGTTGTTTGTGAAAGTTTAAAAAACACATGGTAGTGCATTTAGTAAAACTGCTGTAACGTAAGTTCCATACTGAATAAACCTTCCCCGCATTTGACAAGCAGAGAAGTAGAGGAAGTTTTAATCCAATATACTTTTGTCAAACTCTTTGGTTTAGTGGTCAAAATGATAGTTGTTTTGAATTGAATGAATCTGCTAAATTCTGACATGTTTTACCGAAGCCAGAAAAACAGGCGATGGGTTACAAAAATAGCTCTAGTTACAGATTGGTAGCCCCGATTTGAAATCCGACTTGTTGCTTGAAAAGCAGAAGAGTAGGGGTAGATTTTATATAGAAAACATTGTTTTCTGTAAAATGTTGGGAAAGGGGTCAAAACGGCAGTTGTTTGTGAAAGTTTAAAAAACACATGGTAGTGCATTTAGTAAAACTGCTGTAACGTAAGTTCCATACTGAATAAACCTTCCCCGCATTTGACAAGCAGAGAAGTAGAGGGAAGTTTTAATCCAATATACTTTTGTCAAACTCTTTGGTTTAGTGGTCAAAATGATAGTTGTTTTGAATTGAATGAATCTGCTAACTTCTGACATGTTTTACCGAAGCCAGAAAAACAGGCGATGGGTTACGAAAATAGCTCTAGTTACAGATTGGTAGCCCCGATTTGAAATCCGACTTCTTGCTTGAAAAGCAGAAGAGTAGGGGTAGATTTTATATAGAAAACATTTTTTTCTGTAAAATGTTGGGAAACGGGTCAAAACGGCAGTTGTTTGTGAAAGTTTAAAAAACACATGGTAGTGCATTTAGTAAAACTGCTGTAACGCAAGTTCCATACTGAATAAACCTTCCCCGCATTTGACAAGCAGAGAAGTAGAGGAAGTTTTAATACAATATACTTTTGTCAAACTCTTTGGTTTAGTGGTCAAAATGATAGTTGTTTTGAATTGAATGAATCTGCAAACTTCTGGCATGTTTTACCGAAGCTAGAAAAACAGGCGATGGGTTACAAAAATAGCTCTAGTTACAGATTGGTAGCCCCGATTTGAAATCCGACTTTGTGCTTGAAAGCAGAAGAGTAGGGGAAGATTTTTTATAGCAAAATAAAATAATCTGTAAACTGTTGGGAAAGGGGTCAAAACGGCAGTTGTTTGTGAAAGTTTAAAAAACACATGGTAATGCATTTAGTAAAACTGCTGTAACGCAAGTTCCATACTGAATAAACCTCCCCCGCATTTGACAAGCAGAGAAGTAGAGGATGTTTTAATCCAATATACTTTTGTCAAACTCTTTGGTTTAGTGGTCAAAATGATAGTTGTTTTGAATTGAATGAATCTGCTAACTTCTGACATGTTTTACCGAAGCCAGAAAAACAGGCGATGGGTTACGAAAATAGCTCTAGTTACAGATTGGTAGCCCCGATTTGAAATCCGACTTCGTACTTGAAAAGCAGACGAGTATGGGAAGATTTTATAGAGCAAACATTTTTTTCTGTAAAATGTTGGGAAAGGGGTCAAAACGGCAGTTGTTTGGGAAAGTTTAAAAAACACATGGTAGTGCATTTAGTAAAACTGCTGTAACGCAAGTTCCATACTGAATAAACCTTCCCCGCATTTGACAAGCAGAGAAGTAGAGGAAGTTTTAATCCAATATACTTTTGTCAAACTCTTTGGTTTAGTGGTCAAAATTATAGTTGTTTTGAATTGAATGAACCTGCTAAATTCTGACATGTTTTACCGAAGCCAGAAAAACAGGCGATGGGTTACAAAAATAGCTCTAGTTACAGATTGGTAGCCCCGATTTGAAATCCGACTTGTTGCTTGAAAAGCAGAAGAGTAGGGGTAGATTTTATATAGAAAACATTGTTTTCTGTAAAATATTGGGAAAGGGGTCAATACGGCAGTTGTTTGTGAAAGTTTAAAAAACACATGGTAGTGCATTTAGTAAAACTGCTGTAACGCAAGTCCTTCCCCGCATTTGACAAGCATAGAAGTAGAGGAAGTTTTAATCCAATATACTTTTGTCAAACTCTTTGGTTTAGTGGTCAAAATGATAGTTGTTTTGAATTGAATGAATCTGCAAACTTCTGACATGTTTTACCGAAGCCTGAAAAACAGGCGATGGGTTACAAAAATAGCTCTAGTTACAGATTGGTAGCGCCGATTTGAAATCCGACTTCTTGCTTGAAAAGCAGAAGAGTAGGGGAAGATTTTATATAGCAAACATTTTTTTCTGTAAAATGTTGGGAAAGGGTCAAAACGGCAGTTGTTTGTGAAAGTTTAAAAAACATATGGTAGTGCATTTATTAAAACTGCTGTAACGTAAGTTCCATACTGAATAAACCTTCTCCGCATTTGACAAGCAGAGAAGTAGAGGAAGTTTTAATACAATATACTTTTGTCAAACTCTTTGGTTTGCTTTGGAAGTCTTACTCGCCAGAGATCTCACATTAAAACAGTATTAAAAACAGCAACAATGTTCAGGACATTGCGCTTTCAATGTGCATGTGTTAATGTCTTATATGTTTTCCTCCCCTCCAGGCGAAGGTTGTGACCGACATAGATGAGACAGAGCTGGCCCGCCAGCTGGAGCAACTGGAGAGAGAGAACGCTGAGGTGGACGGAGATGACGAGGATGGAGAGATGGAGGCCAAGGCAGAGGACTAAACTAGATGAAGAACTGAGGGATTGGATACGACGACGAGACCAATTATACATATGCAGTCCAGAGCATGTATTCATAAAGCATCTCAGAGTAGGAGTGCTGGTCTAGGATCAGCCCACCCCCCCATATGTAATCTTATGCATAATGATCTAAAAGGCTAAACTTATCCTAGATCAGAACTCTTATTTTGAGATATTTCATGAATACAGGCCTTGTCTGATGAGATGACGAACTTCATATCAAATCAAGCATTCTAGAACGTCTCTCCAACTGAACCCTTTGGATCAGTAGCAGGGACCCTCTCAGGGAGACTGATAGAGAGATGGCTACAGGCACTGACTGTCATACTGCCAAACAGGGCTGGGAAAGGCCTCTGTGATTATACCAATGGACACAATAACAACTGAATATGATCACTGAACCCTAGCTGTTTGAAATGCATAAGAATGGGTGGGTTGGGGTAGGATTAGCCTTTTTGTGCTGTAGCCAACTCCTCTCTGTGTGGAAGAGTTGGCTACAGCACATATAATACAAAATGGGACAAGGCTTGGGTTGGTGGGGTGGTAGCCTGGTCCCGTGCTGAATGTTCTTTAACCAACTCTTTGTGACAAGTGCAGTATAGGACCAGGCTAGAGTGAGTAGGGGTTTAGATAGATTCTGAGAATATAATAAGACAAGTGTTTTATATATAGCAAGGACATATTTTAGGAATGGTTTTGACTATCTCCCCAACTCCATGAAAGGACAATAGCGTTCTTGTTGTTTTCCTGCTCAATATGGTTCAAGTGAAATGTCGGGCGGAAGAGAAAGAGTATAATGCGCACCTAACCAACTCACACAGATCTTTATAACTTAGGGTGCATTCTGGATATATTTCTATTTTGTCAGGACTACATTCTTAACATTACATTAAACAAATAGAAAAGTAAATATGTGTTATCAGGTTAGAAGTGATTGAAAGTGAAACATGCACTTAAATTAAATGTGGGATGCAGTTATAGCAGAAGCTGTTGGAGAAAGGTCCATGTGGGTACTCTAACCTTTATCAAAGATTTTAAATAAGATGTTTAATTGTTGTCACGTGCACAGGATATGTACAGTGAAATGTGGTGCTTTATAGGGTCTGCCATGGCAGTACAGCACACCTGGAGCAAATTAAGGTTAAGTGCCTTGCTCAAGGGCAAATCAACCTTGTCGGCTGGGTTACTAGTCCAACACTAACAGCTAGGTGACCTTCTTCCACCCATTCACAAAATAAGCAAATTAATCATATTCGGCAGGACAAGCACGAGATAGTGAGATACTATTGGGACGTTTTTGAATACATTTGCGTTTTTCCGTTATGGAACGCTTACTCTGAAATGCGCATCTAAACAACGCACTTTTACCAAAGTTTCTAAAAAGGTAAAGTCTACATAACTTAATCTACTCTGTTCGTAACATATTCTATTTTTGGGAACAGAAAACTGTATTGAGATTACATTTTTAATCGATGAGTAAATTACCACTGCCGGTCCCTGAGCTTCCTGTAGAAACTGAATCTGGCTCGTTATTCTATTTTTGCTATTATCTCTGGTTGTAGTTTGTCTGCACTACAAATCCCAGAATTCCGTGTTAGCAGTCGGAAGCTAGTAACAACCCTGAAGGCTTACTAGTCAATCATCTAGTGTCGCAAAATATATATACGACTCTGCAAAATTGCTAGCTCTGTAGGGCGACAAACTATGTGTAATATTTGTGTTGTGGAGAAATGACCAGGCAGGAGACGGGAGTACAGTTAGTTTTCGTTTAGTCAAAACCTCTCGTGCCCTACAGTTCCCGGGCACACTAGTGCGCATGTGCATTTCCTATTAAGTGTAGTAACGTAACACTGTCGTACTACATCACTGCTTAGTAACAGCATAGTATACTACACTATGAAGATGAATCGAACTTCAATCAAGGTAAATATCGTGCTAGCTACGTAGTTAGCTTGCATAGCGGTTTGATTTTTGCTTGCTTAACGTTAGTTTGGGACACAGCATCGCGAGTCTGTGTAGCAGGGTTTATGTTAGGAAAATGCGGCCAAATCTTACCAAATTCTGATGTGCACTTTGAACATGTTAGAATAACTGTCGACATTTACTTTTCCTCAGCCAACAAAATGAGTAAGTTAATGAACAGCAAAATCACTATCCTATGTGAATCTACTATAGTAGAAAAGTTTAGGCTACCTATTATATTGGTCAGCTTGTCGAGAAAGATCGTCTATTCCAGAGTCTGGACATTTGTGGGAAGATAGATCCCAAATTCAACCAGTAGGCCAGAAGGCCTAGGCTACATAAAACAAAGACGTTAAAAAGCAATGAGTCTGATGCAACAGATCAGAACATTTAGCTTAGCTTTGATAAACTATTATTTCTTAAGATTATAAGCGCAGTAATGCACACAGGGCAGTAAGTAGGCTACGCAGGAATGTTCGTTCCATAATGCAATTGGCGGGAAAACACCATTGTCGAGAGGGCACTGCACAGTCAAGCGGTTTCATGTGACAGATGAAAATATCCGTTAGAAATGTAGAAAGAGGAGATCTAATAGGCTAATCTGAAGCAAGGTAAAACATGCCTCGTAAAATGTATTAAAACGTTCTGGTTTTAAACAGTTAAGTATGTTTTCAAAATACATGATACATGTTCAAAATAAATGTTTTTAAAAATGAGCCTCCAGCTCGTTGCAAAGTGATGTTTGACGCGTTGATGAAGCCTGCCTGGGAAAAATGTTTTTGAACGTCATCCAACTGGGGCCTGTAGAGCACTGACTTTACGACCTGAAGATCACTGACGTCATGAAATGACCTCATATTTTTCTGAGTTCCCAGTTGTCTTGAAAGCACAGCAAGATGCTGCAGCAGTAGCTCTTGCAGAGTCTGACATATTTTCCACTCAATGGCTCTGTATGTGTGTGATTAAAAAAAAGATACATAAGGAATATAGTGTACACATGCACCAATTTAATTCCACAAAATTATGCAAATTAAGCATGATCAGTCAAATGTATGTACGTAGACTGGTGAATCCATCAATGAATAGGCTGATCGGATGAATGCCTGTTATTACTGGCTAAAGGAAGCCCTCTGTGTAGGTACAGACTCCCAATGTGTCCTAAACCTAGATTTTGGCATGTGAAAACACATTTCGTTCTGTAGCTAACTAATAATGAATGACACAAATGACATTTCCTAATCTTTTGTGTAGGTGACCCAGATTATTGGTATAATAATCATTTTGTTAGTCAGGGTCCAGTTTGGAACCACCATATCAGGTAAGCTGATCAAATTGTGTCAAAGAAAGTAGCTAGTTTTAAACGGACACTCTAAAATAAAAGTTTGTCAGATGTCCTCAGCCCTCAAAATAAGGGGAGGGGATAAGTCCATGTTTTACCAGGCATGGTGTGTGCTTAGTATTTATTTGGACAGTGAGGCCAAAATGTTTAATTTTGCTCTATAGTATACTCCGGCATTTTGGATTCGGGATCATATGAAGAGACAGTAAATAATGTCACCTTTAAAAAACAAAATGTCATACATATGTTTACCCTTTAGAAATGAAAGCACTTTATGTATTTGGTCCCCTAGGGATGTGCTCCGATACAATACAGCAATGAAAGGTTTATTTGAAACACTTTGGTTTGATTAGAGAACGAATTGATGCGATACGTTGCACAACATTTGTTGCATAAACACATACATTTTCCATGAGCTGGGCCGTTCTGTGGGCAAAAACAGCTCGTTGAAGAGAGGTCAAAGGAGAATGGCAAGAAACGTGCAAGCTAACAGGCGGGCCACAAACCGGCAAATAATGGCAAAGTATAACAGTGGTGTGCAGACAACATCCCGGAACACACAATTCGTCTGTCCTTGTCACGGATGGGGTATTGTAGCAGACTACCACACCGGGTTCTACTCCTATCTACTAAAAACCAGAAGAAGCTGCTCCAGTGGGCACACAATCACCAACACTGGACAATTGAGGAGTGGAAAAACATTGACTGGTTTGACGAATCCCGGTTCCTGAACTCTTTGACTTGAATGCAAATCGCTACGTCTGGAGAAAACGAGACACAGCTCATCACCTGTCTAACATCATCCCTACCGTGAAGCATAGTGGTGGCATCATCCTGCTATGGGGATTAGGGTTTCACATTTTGGGGAATATTCAGAGGTGAAAACTTTCTGTGGGAATATATGGGAATTAATGCAAATATATGCAAATTAATATTACTACTATTTAATGTTTTTTGCATTGGATATATTTACCAAATCATATGAAGACAAACATTAATCTTTTACCTTATCATAAGTAGACATAATTGCAAATTATTAAATCCTTCCAATAGAAAAAAAACAATTTAGTTAGTTGAACTTTAATTAAATGAGTTGACTCTTCGCATGGGATGATTTCACTGAACAACAAAATAAAGGGAATATTGAATAATCCCAATGATCCATCGCATCTCCCAAAAACGTTTTCAACATACGTAAAAGGATAGTCTAGAAACTAAATCTTTGATTGTCTTCCTCTCAGCCTTCCATGTCTTCTCCCTGGACCTCCTTAATGTCCACCTCTTGAACATCAGACTCTGAGGCCTCATCTTCACTGTCACTTTCCAACCTTGTTGAGGATGGCTCGTTGTCAGGCTCAAAAAGCCGCAAATTTGCCCGGATGGCCACCAATTTTTCAACCCTTGTATTGGCCAGCCTGTTGCGTGCTTTGGTGTGTGTGTTCCCAAACAAGGACCAGTTGCGCTCTGAGGTGGCTGATGTTGGTGGGATTTGGAGAATGATGGAGGCAACAGGGGAAAGAACCTCAGATCCACAAAGTCCCTTCCACCAGGTGGCTGATGAGATATGTTGGCACGACTGCCATATTGCATCTCCATCCCAAAGCCCCTGCTTGGAAGTGTACTTCGCCAGACTGCCTAGAACCTTGCCCTCATCCAGGCCAAGGTGGCGAGACACGGCAGTGATGACACCATAGGCCTTGTTGATCTCTGCACCAGACAGGATACTCTTGCCAGCATACTTGGGGTTCAACATGTACACTGCGGCGTGTATGGGATTAAGGCAGAAGTCTTCACGCTTTTTAATGTATTTCAGAACTGCAGTTTCCTCTGCTTGGAGCAACAGTGAAGTGGGCAGGGCAGTATGGATTTATTATCTTACATCTGCAAGCAGAGTCTGAACATCAGACAGGATGGCACTGTCTCCCCCAATACGTGCAATGGCTACTGCAATAGGTTTCAGGAGTTTCAGGCTGCTTACCACTCTCTCCCAAAATACATCATCCAGGAGTATCCTCTTGATGGGGCTGTCCATATCGGCAGACTGATATGGCCATTTCTTGGATAGACTCCTTCCCCTCCAGGAGACTGGCAAACATGATGACAACACCACCCCAACGGGTGTTGCTGGGCAGCTTCAATGTGGTGCTCTTATTCTTCTCACTTTGCTTGGCGAGGTAGATTGCTGCTATAACTTGATGACCCTTCACATACCTAACCATTTCCTTGGCTCTCTTGTAGAGTGTATCCATTGTTTTCAGTGCCATGATGTCCTTGAGGAGCAGATTCAATGCATGAGCAGCACAGCCAATGGGTGTGATGTGAGGGTAGGACTTCTCCATTTTAGACCAAGCAGCCTTCATGTTCGTTCAAAGTACTGAGTAAAGGGTCTGAATACTTATGGAAATGTTATATTAGATTTTTTTATTTGCGATACCTGTTTTTCCTTTGTCATTATGGGGTATTGTGTGTAGATTGATGAGGGGGGGAAACTATTTTATCCATTTTAGAATAAGGCTGTAACTTACAAAATGTGAAGTGGTCTGAATACTTTCCGAATGCACTGTAAAGATAACTTTATTCCATTACTTAACAATATGAAAGCAGATTTAATTAAATAGAATAATCTTCCCATAAATCTTACAGGTAGAATAAACCTCTTCAGAATGGCATGGCTCCCAACGTTTTTGTATTTATTTTCAAGTAATACCGATTTGTTCTTAACTAAGACAAAATAATTCAGAATTGACTTTTTCTGCACAACATACAGTACTAGTCAAAAGTTTGGACACACCTACTCATTCCAGGGTTTTTCATTATTTTTACTATTTTATTTTTTACATTGTAGAAAACTATGAAATAACACACATGGAATCATGTAGTAACCAAAAAAGTGTAAAACAAATATATATTTTATATTTGAGATTCTTCAAAGTAGCCAATGTCCTTTGCTCACTCTGACAGCTTCGCACACAATTAATACCTTCTGGAAATGTTATAAAGTCCTCAAAGTTTTGGGTGGAGTTGGAAAGATGGCTGTCAGAAGTATTACAGTGTAAATGTACTTTTAATTTGTCTGTCTGTATATTTCAAGACATGGCATATGAAGGTGCAGTGAGATACCCGATGGGTTGAACAGTACATTTCGTATCAATCATTTGCAGCTGACTTGCCTAGTTAAATAAAGGTTCAATAACAAACCTCTTAAAAAAACGTATCCTTAAAAACTGGAAATCAACCAATCCTCCGTTGTTCACGCAATGGAAAGGTCAAATGCTTTACTATCTAAAAATGTAAAGTGAGTGGGCGACGGAGAGAAACAAAATCGTGCAGTTTGACGCCATGTGGCAGAAAGTGATACGAGTGCTGGAGATAGGGGTGAGGGTTAGTGGGTATGGGCAGTGATGTAGTTGATGTTTGTATGATGTTGTCATTTGTGTGTGTTTGTTTTGTATTGTTGATAAAATATCAAATCATGTTTTTTTTTGTTTTTTTAAGACGAAGTAGGCTCTCACTGCTCTAGAATGTATCTCTTCCATGTTTGGCCTTGGGAGGTGGTACCGTTTGGAGGTATTTCTGCGGGTTGGACTCAAAATCAACTTCATACCCTCGTCATCATTACGGAATGTTATTCACTCTCCGCAGGGTCGGCAGAAAGAAAGAGGATGCTTCCTTTTTTCAGAGGTTTAGTATTTTCAACCTAACTTCTGTTTCCCCTGAAAAACAGATGTGGGGACTACGCTCAGGCGTCTTTTTACGCCTGCTACTTTAAGTGACGGATTATTGTGGATAATCATGAATGAATTAGGAATAATGATGAGTGAGAAAGAGGCATAAATATCTTACCCCCCTCACACAAAAAATGCTAACCTCCCCTATTTTTGGTAATGGCGAGAGGTTAGCATGTCTTGGATAATCTTTCTGCCACAGAATCTGCCCACAGGACTTTATCATTCATCATTCTTCATGATTCATTCATGGTAATCCGTAATCAAGATAGCATCCACATTAATGTAGAAGTATTCAGAAACATATTATTTTCTTATTTACAATAAAAGGCACAATAAATTGTTTACCATTCGTTTCTATTGGGCACAACATAATCTGAAAGACAACCAAAACAAACTGCAAATGCGTCCAACAAGTTTGTAGAGTAACACGTTTGTAGAGTAACAAGTTTGTAGAGTAACAGTTTGCAGAGTAACAAGCTTGATGTAGTCATTTCTAAACGGTAAAAGATATGTATGAAAATAACCTCAAATAAAAGGTATTGTCGCCTCATATGATTTAAAAACAAAAACTTAAATCCAAAATGCTGGAGTATAGAGACAAATGAAACGTTTTAGCTTCACTGTCCAAATAAATATGTAGTGGCGTGTACATATCCATCAATCCCAAATGAATGGAAAAGATAGGCACCATTTAATTCCACCAATTTTGATGATGCATAGGGTTGTTATTTGCATTGCATGTGAACAGATTACTGTTTTACTAGCTGGCAGACTGATTTTGATTTATTCTTTACATGACGTTGATGCACTTAGACCCAGATGAACCAAATGACACAGATGAACCAGAGCAACAGAAACTATTTCGGTGTGGGTCAGGAAATATGGATAGCAAAAGGATTCGACTGTACCTCGGCCTGGACAATCTGGTATGTTGCTCCAGCAGCTCTCATCAAACATCTGGCGCCCCCTTGTGTTGCCTGGAACAAATGCTGGGTGCCAGAATTATGATGAATCATTTTAGGGACAGTTTCCGTGACCCAGATAAAGCCTCATTCCAGATTTAAAAACCATGTTCAATGGAAAACGTACAAAGTAACTTTTCAGGGGAAAAACACGAACCGTTGTAATTTGTCCGTCCTTGTGATTGCCGTTCTATCTCATTCATTCTAGGTGGTGGATTGCATGCTCCAGAAGAAACCAGGCATCTCAGCTATACAGTACCGGAACCAACTGAAGCTCTACACATCATCTGGTTTCCTGCCCACCATGGTAATCTATAACAGCACTAACTCAGCCACCTTCCCCTTTAAATTAATTATGGTGAGATGGGCTAAGATTAGGATTAGATGCATATAACAAAATCAATGGTCTCAGTAATTACTTGAATTCAATGACTTTCTACTTCTATCTGTTTCTCTTATGTGTGCTTTCCCTCTGCTTGTTAGAATGCATCCACCTGGAGAGTGAACGTCCCCAGATACAACATTACTATCAACACAGGTGTCATTATTTCTTATTAATGAGCCGATCTATTAGTCTGGGTACCAGTCTTTTTAGCTAACATTCCACTCTGTGCCACTCCTGTCATTCGCCTAAGAGACTGACCTTTCGGGAATCTCAACGGTCAATACGCAGCTGGATTACCAGCGGAGTTGCTCATTGGTTGTTGGAAATAGCATATTATATATATAATATTTTCCATGACGGCATGTGGAGCCTCAAATAGAATTACAATTACAACAAAGTACAAAGTACAAAAAATAAGACGTTATTTTGATTGTAATTGCAGTATGTATTTAGTTTTAGAATTTAGAAGTGAGCTAGCAACTTTTGACAGACTGCTTTTCATCTGGACAACAAAAAACTGTTGCTCAGCAACCAGACACCAAAAGTGAAAGAGTTCCAAAATGTGCTTTAAAAAAACGATTTCCAATATTTGCATAACATTTGATTGGAGGATAGCTATGACTGTTACCGAATCAGGATCAAATCCTCTGATCTTTAAAAAATAATTATTTCACCTTTATTTAACCAGGTAGGCCAGTTGAGAACAAGTTCTCATTTACAACTGCAACCTGGCCAAGATAAAGCAAATCAGTGCGACAAAAACAACATAGAGTTACACATAGGTTAAACAAATGTTCAGTCAATAACACAATAGAAAAATCTATGTACAGCGTGTGCAAATGTAGTAAGATTAGGGAGATAAGGCAATAAATAGGCTATAGAGGCGAAATAATTACAATTTAGCATTAACACTGGAGTGATAGAAACTGGGGTGCAAAAGAGTAAAAAAATAAATAACAATATGGGTATGAGGTAGTTGGGTGTGCTATTTACAGATGGGCTGCTCTGACAGCTGATGCTTCGAAAGGGATATATAAAGTCTCCAGCTTCAGTGATTTTTGCAATTCGTTCCAGTCATTGGCAGCAGAGAACTGGAAGGAAAGGCAGCCAAAGCAGGTGTTGGCAGGAGGCTTTGTTGTGAAATAGGAAGCCGTTTCTAGATTTTATTTTTGATTGGAGATGCTTAATGTGAGTCTGGAAGGAGAGTTTACAGTCTAACCAGACACTTAGGTATTTGTAGTTGTCCACATATTCTAAGTCAGAACCGTCCAGAGTAGTGATGCTAGTCGGGCGGGCGGGTGCGGGCAGCAATCGGTTGAAGGGCATGCATTTAGTTTTACTAGCATTTAAGAGCAGTTGGAGGCCACGGAAGGAGTGTTGTATGGCATTGAAGCTCGTTTGGAGGTTTGTTAACAGTGTCCAAAGAAGGGCCAGATGTATACAGAATGGTGTCGTTTGTGTAGAGGTGGATCAGAGAATCACCAGCAGCAAGAGCGACATCAGTGATATATACAGAGAAAAGAGTCGGCCTCCGACAACAGGCCCTCCGATTTGACACTGAACTCTATCTGAGAAGTAGTTGGTGAACCAGGCGAGGCAGTCATTTGAAAAACCAAGGCTATTGAGTCTGCCGATAAGAATGCTGTGATTGACAGAGTCAAAAGCCTTGACCAGGTCGATGAAGACGGCTGCACAGTACTGTCTTTTATCAATGGTGGTTATGATATCGTTTAGGACCTTGAGCATGGCTGAGGTGCACCTGGTACAGAACAATGTTTTATTCCGGCACAGAGAAACATGTTCACGCCAATACCGGGCGCATATACAAGACCGGCCCAAAACCAGTCAGGACCCAACCAGTCCGGAGGAAAAATAAAGGGAAACGCACTACCACAAATATACACAGAGGAAAAATAAGCCCACACAAAGCCTTACCGGCTTAAATAGCCCAACTAAAAACCTAAACAAGAAACAGGTGTAACCAATAAGACAAAACCAACAGAAAAGGGAAAATGGATCGGCGGCAGCTAGTAGACCGGTGATGCCGAGCGCTGCCCGAACAGGAAGAGGAGCCACCTTCGGTGGGAGTCGTGACAGGGGGCTTGGGCAAGTTGCTGCGAGGGGTGCAGAGCTATTGGCCAGGGTAGGGGTAGCCAGGTGGAAAGCATGGCCAGCCGTAGAAAAATGCTTTATTATCGATGATCGTAGATTTATCGGTGGGGACAGTGTTTCCTAGCCTCAGTGCAGTGGGCAGCTGGGAAGAGATGCTGTTATTCTCCATGGACTTTACAGTCTCCCAAAACTTTTGGGAATTAGTGCTACTGGAAGAAAATGTATGTTTGAAAAAGCTAGCCTTATATTAGTTGTGTATATTGGTTCCTGACTTCCCTGAAAAGTTGCGTTTGACAGTGATGAGGGGTGATTGTTTGACCGTGGACCCATTACGGACGCAGGCAATGAGGCAGTGAACGCAGAGATCCTGGTTGAAGACAGCAGAGGTGTATTTAGAGGTTAAATTGTTCAGGATGATATCTATGAGGGTGCCCGTGGTTACAGATTTAGGGTTGTACCTGGTAAATTCCTTGATAATTTGTGTGAGATTGAGGGCATCTAGCTTAGATTGTAGGACGGCCAGAGTGTTAAGCATATCCCATGTCCCAGAGTTCGTACCTAACAGTAAGAACTCAGAAGATAGATAGGGGGCAATCAATTCACATATGGTGTCCAGGGCACAGCTGGGGGCTGAAGGTGGTCTATAACAAGCGGCAATAGTGAGAGACTTATTTCTGGAAAGGTGGATTTTTAAAAGTAGAAGCTTGAATTCTTCGGGCACAGACCTGGATAGTATGACAGAACTCTGCAGGCTATCTCTGCAGTAGATTGCATCTCCACCCCCTTTGGCATTCTATCTTGTCGTAAAATGTTGTAGTTGGGGATGGACATTTCAGAAGAGACATGTCCATCCCCAACTACAACATTTCTGGGCGTGGTAGAATAGATTCAAGGCATAATGTACAGACAAGGGTATGGTAGGATGTGAGTACAGTGGAGGTAAACCTAGTAAACCTAGGCATTGAGTGACGATGAGAGAGGTTGTGTTTCTGGAGGCACCAGTTAAGCCAGGTGAGGTGTCCGCGTGTGTGGGGGTGGGACAAAAGAGCTATCTAAGGCATGTAGGGCGGGGCTGGGGGCTCTACAGTGAAATAAAACAACAATAACTAACCGAAACAGCAGTAGACAAGGCATATTGACATTAGGGAGAGGCATATGTAGCCGAGTGATCATAGGGTCCAATGAGCAGCAATAGGTGAGTTCTGTAGTCGCTACTACGCTAGGCGAGCTGGAGACACGGCGATTCAGAAAGCTAGCGGGCCGGGGCTAGCAGATGGGTCTTCGGAAACATCGCAACGGAAAAGCCTGTTGAAACCACCTCGGACAATTACGTCGGCAGACCAGTCGTGATGGATCGGCGGGGCTCCGTGTCGACAATAAAGAGTCCAGTCCAATTGGCAAAAGAGGTATTGTAGCCCAAGAATTCGCTGGTAGACCTCTTCGGCTAGCCGGCAGATGGGCCTAGCTCGAGGCTAGCTCAAGGCTAACTGGTGCTTGCTTCGGGACAGAGGTGTTAGCCAGTAGTAGCCACTCGGTTGCAGCTAGCTAGCTGTGATGATACGGTGTAATTGTCCAGAGCTTGCGTCAGGAATCCGGTGATGTGGTAGAGAAAAAGCAGTCCTATATGCTCTGGGTTGATATCGCGCTTGCAGACTGGCAGGTATTGGCCCGAGCTGAAGCTGGCTGTGTCCGAGTTAAGGGTGAAGACCGCAGCAGTGGCTAACTGACTACTAGCTAGTTATCTGGCTAGCTTCTGATTGGGGTTACGGTTCTAAAGTATAAAAAATAGCAGGTCCGTACCACATTGGGTGAGGCGGAATGTAGGAATGTATATTCAGTTCCTAGATGGAAAGTGAAATTAAAATATATACGAAATGTATACGAAAAATACGAGGACTATTTACACGGGACAAGACAAACACACGTCCGACTGCTACGCCATCTTGGATTCTGATAGGTGATCTCAAGCTCATTAATGATAGAATGGCCTTTCTTCAAATATGAAAAGTCTCTTTGGCAAATGACAGGAGTGGCAAGGAGTGGAATATTAGCTAGAAAGACTGGTACCCAGGCTACCCAGCTTTTACTTGAAGACCAAGGCTACTTGAAATATTGAAGTACTACTACAATATCTACTTGCAGCAGCCCTTCACAGGCTTGATTGGCCTATTTAAACCTCTGTCCTCTCCCTCTCTGCCCTCTTTCTCTGTCTCTCCTCTCTCCCCCCCCCCCCATTCCCCTAGTGGCAGCACCTGTGGATGAGTGGTATGTGGAGTTCAGTATGTTCCATGGCTTCTCTATGTTCAGGAGCAAGGGATCCATCCTGGACACACTGAAGGGAACACTACTGGATGTGGCCAGAGGTTGGACTAGGGGACGGAAGGGCCTATTGTGAATTTATGACAAAGCCCTGGGTGTTTTGAATTTGGATATTTTTGCCAATGACTAAAGAAAATAGTGTACTCTGATTAATTGCAGTGCCTGTTTACCTCTAGGTGGCAATCTTTTCTTTATGATCATAACGCCGGATAGCTGAGAGGAGATGGGGTTTTCCACAATGATAATATGGTTAAAGGCGTTGATAGTATTTCCTATATTATCTATCTATCCCCTATTAACATTTTACATTATGTTACAGTCATTCAGCAGACGCTTTTATCCAGAGCGACTTACAGTTAGTCAGTTAGACTTACATTAAAGGGGCATTCTGGGGCCTCCCGAGTGGCGCAGCAGTCTAAGACACTGCATGGCAGTGCATGAGGCATCACTACAGACCCAGGTTTGATTCCAGGCTGTGTCACAGCTGGCCATGACCGGGAGACGCATATGAGGCGGCACACAATTGGCCCAGCGTTGTGCGGGTTAGGGGAGGGTTTGGCCAGCTGGGATTTCCTTGTCCTATCACGCTTATGCGACTCCTTGTGGCGAGCCCGGTGCCTGCAAGCTGACCGCGGTTGCCACCTTGACGGTGTTTCCTCCAACACATTGGTGTGGCTAGCTTCCGGGTAAAGTGAGAAGTTTGTCAAGAAGAAGTGTGGCTTGGCAGGGTCGTGTTTCGGAGGACACATGGCTCTTGACCATCGCTTCTCCCGAGTTCATAGGGGAGTTGCAGCGATGGGACAAGACTTTACCAATTGGGGGGGTAAAAGTAAAAAAATATAAAGGGACAATCTGCAGTTGATACATCCATTTTTAGACTTACAAATTAATGATATATACCCATTGATTCTTGAAGACTATAACTTATAAATGCCTCATGTGCTTAGTTCAACTGTCAAAGCCCATCAGAACCCAAATTATAAGCTTGTTTTACTCAAATGTGTAAACATTGTAAAAAATAAAACACTGTATAGCCTTAAAACATGCTTAAAAGGGGATGATTCTGGACAGTGCCACAAAGACACACACCCTGATCTCATCCTCCAGCTGCTTCTCAGAGTGTGTGTTGATCTTCTGTCCCTGGTACACCAGCAGCTCCGCGCTGCTCTTCACATACTTCCTCTCCAGCCCAGTCTTAGCCTTCCTCCCGTGTAGCTGGTCCTTCAGGTGGGCAGTCATCTCCTCACGTCGCTAAAGGAACAACATTAAGACAGTTTGCGCAAAGTATTACATAAGTTGCCAATACTTTGTCATGTATTTACCTGAGAATGAAAAACCGGGAGGCACCCCGATTTTCAAAGACATCGACGTCTGACACCCTCAAGGAACTTGGAGCACCACCAAGAGTCAGTCAATGTGTAGCCTAATTCTAATCTTGCCCATTACTAGATTGAAAATCATATCGGGCACGTGAAGGAATGTTGTCTTCCTCAGTTATGGTACCTGCAGCTCCAGAGTTTTTTCCTTGCGGATGTCAAGCAGCTGTCTCTGAAGAGCTTTGGTCCTCCGCCGGCTGCCCTCCTCCCTGCAATACACACAGACAGCAATCAGGCTCAATGTGTAAGTGTGAGTAGACTCCTGGCATTCTCTCAACCAGCTTCATGAGGTAGTCACCTGGAATGTATTTCAATTAACAGGCGTCCCTTGTTAAAAGTAAAATTGTTGAATTTATTTCCTTATTGTATTTGAGACAATCAGTTGTGTTGTTTCAAGGCAGGGGTGATATACAGATGATAGCCCTATTTGGTAAAAGACCAAGTCCATATTATGGCAAGAACAGCTCAAATAAGCAAAGAGAAACAACAGTCCATCATTAAGACATGAAGGTCAGTCAATGTGGACATTTTCAAGAACTTTGAAAGTTTCTTCAAGTGCAGTTGCAAAAACCATCAAGCGCTATGATGAAACTCTCTCTCATGAGTTCCGCCACAGGAAAGGAAGACCCAGAGTTACCTCTGCTGCGGAGGATAAGTTCATTAGAATTACCAGCTTCAGAAATTGCAGCCCAAATATATGCTTCAGTGTTCAAGTAACAGACACATCTCAACATCAACTGTTCAGAGGAGAATGTGTGAATCAGGCCTTCATGGTCGAATTGCTGCAAAGAAACCAATACTAAAGGACACAAATAATAAGAGACTTGCTTGGGCCAATAAACAAGAGCAATGGAGATGAGACTGACGGAAATCTGTCCTTTGGTCTGAAGAGTACAAATTTGAGAGTTTTGGTTCCAAGCTTCGTGTCTTTCTGAGACGCAGAGTAGGTGAATGAATGATCTCCATATGTGTGGTTCCCACCGTGGAGCATGGAGGTGGTGTGGTGTGATGATGCTTTGCTGGTGACACTGTCTGTGATTTATTTAGAATTCAAGGGACACTTAACCAGCATGGCTACCACAGCATTCTGCAGTGATACGCCATCCCATCTGGTTTGCGCTTAGTGGGACTATCATTTGTTTTTCAACAGGACAATGACCCAACACACATCCAGGCTGTGTGAGGGTTATTTGACCAAGGAGAGTGATGAGTGCTGCATCAGATGGCCTGGCCTCCACAATCACCCGACCTCAACCCAATTGAGATGGTTTGGGATGAGTTGGACCCCAGAGTGTAGGAAAAGCAGCAAACAAGAGCACAGCATGTGGGAACTCCTTCAAGACTGTTGGAAAAGCATTTCAGGTGAAGCTGGTTGAGAGAATGCCAAGAGTATGCAAAGCTGTCATCAAGTCAAAGGGAGGCTACTTTAAAGAATCTCAAATATATTTTGATTTTTTAACACTTTTGGTTATTACATGATTCAATATGTGTTGTTTCATAGTTTTGATGTCTTCACTATGATTCTACAATGTAGAAAATAGTAAATATAAAGAAAAACCCTAGAATGAGTAGGTGTGTCCAAACTTCTGACTGGTACTGTGTGTATGTGTATATACAGTTGAAGTTGGAAGTTTACATACAGTTAGGTTGGAGTCATTAAAACTCGTTTTTCAACCACTCCACAAATTTATTGTTTACAAACTATAGTTTTGGCAAGTCGGTTAGGATTACGTTCATCTCTAGGAGACAGAACGCGTCTCCTTTCTGAGCAGTATAACGGCTGCGTGGTTCGATTACAGGCTCAAAATGGCCAGAAACAAAGACTTTTCTTCTGAAAGGCCAGCATCCCGGAGTCGCCTCTTCACTGTTGACGTTGAGACTGGTGTTTTGCGGGTACTATTTAATGAAGTTGCCAGTTCCTCAACGTGTGAGGTGTCTGTTTCTCAAACTAGACACTAATGTACTTGTCCTCTTGCTCAGTTGTGAACCGGGGCCTCCCACTCCTCTTTCTATTCTGGTTAGAGACAGTTTGCGCTGTTTTGTGAAGAGAGTAGTACACAGCGTTGTGCGAGATATTCAGTGTCTTGGCAATTTCTCACAAGGAATAGCCTTCATTTCTCAGAACAAGAATAGACTGACGAGATTCAGAAGAAAGTGCTTTGTTTCTGGCCATTTTGAGCCTGTAATCGAACCCACAAATGCTGATACTCCATATACTCAACTAGTCTAAAAGGAGGCCAATTTTATTGCTTCTTTAAATCAGGACAGTTTTCAGCTGTGCTAACATACTTGCAAAAGGGTTTTCTGAAGATCAATTAGCCTTTTAAAATGATAAACTTGGATTAGCTAACAACGTGCCATTGGAACACAGGAGTGATGGTTGCTGATAATGGGCCTCTGACGCCCATGTAGATATTCCATTAAAAAAATAAAAGCCGTTTCCAGCTACAATAGTCATTTACAACATTAATGTATACACTGTATTTCTGATCAATTTGAAAAATAAAAAGGACATTTCTAAGTGACCCCAAACTTTTGAACGGTAGTGTATATTTTAAATATATATATATATATATACACAAATGTATGGAATGCAGTAATCCCACAAGGGAAAGCAAAGGCTGAAGCTTTAGTAACCTAACGAGTTGCCACACACATATGATCTCACAACAGCTGAACACAACAAAAACACCACCATAGTACTGAAAGAGCAAGAGGGATGCAAGAGCGGTTATTCCAAATTGTGAAAGCAAACGAAGGCATGGGAACATTCTGGATCGTCTGGACACGCAAACACAGGTGAGAAAGATGGATATGGCAGTAGAGGGAGAAAAAATGGCAGTGAAAGAGACAGGAAAGAATGTCTTCGAAAATCAGAGAGGACGTAATTAGAAGACAAACATTAGGAAGAGGAAAAGGTCAAATGGGTACCAACTAGGAGCAGGATGAGAGCAGTAGGAAGAAAAATAAGGGAAATTATTGAAACACCACAGCGGAGGTAAAGACAGGGAAAAGGGAGAGGTGAAAAAGAAGCAGGGAGTCAGGGCATACAAGGGTGAACAAGGGGGGGATGGTTCATTGGCTGAGGGATGGTACTGCTTGGCCAATCAGGGCCAAGGCTGTCCGGAGCGTGGGTTCAGGAGACTCACGGTAGGGCTTGTTCCTTCGCCCCACAGGGGGAGGGGGGGGCACCCGTGAACTTCTTACAGGGCCTGTACGAATCACCTGTTTAGCAAAACCATTTAACAACAAAACACTCAGCCAAATACCACTCTCAGTCTCTCCACATTGGACCAGCTACAAGGAATTCAAATCAAAACCCCAGGAAAACATGCATTTCAGAGGGTGGACGTCAAACAGCAGATGAGGTATCAGACAGTCAAAAAGTCCAAGATCTAATTTGAAACGCAGTCACAGATGATATCCAACCGACAAGACAATAGAAATGGTCAGGAACGTTACAGAACGTTCAGATAGAAATATGATTCTCTGTCCTCAAGAATAGAGTCATATCAGCCCTATTCATTTCATTTCTACCTGCAAGTTATGTTCTGACGATTTTGCCTTACTGAATGCACCCCAGACGTGCCAGTACTAAATAACGTGAACTGAGGATTGGTTCTTACCTCGTCGGAGAGGCATGGGAGCCATCCCAGGGGTGGGCTTGAACAGAGGCCTACAGAGCTCATTCAGCTTGCTGGACATGTCAGTCAGTCTAGGGTGAAAAAGGGAACAGGCATTTAGATTCTCAATACTGTACCTCCAAATCTAGACTAATACAGCTTACTGCATTGCAAAACTGTGACCAAAACACTTGCATTTGTGGCCCTTCGACTTGGCAGTGCAACCTTTGGTTCACAATGTGCCTCTTTTTACTTTACTATTATGACTAATTCAAAAAGTAAATGTGAGATTGACCAAAAATAAACCAAATGGAAGGATCTGCCTGTCTCCATTTTGAGTGAGCAATAGGTGAGCCCTGCTTTGGTATAGCCCAATTGAGTCTGTTGTATTAGTGTTGCACTCACAAGTTACGAATGTTAGTTGTTTCCTTCTTCTCGTCGATTAGAGCTCGCTCTGCGGCGCGTGCAATCACCTAGAGAGAAAGAAGAGACATTTAAAATCTCCTGTTTTGGACTAAACTCACCTTACAAATGACTGGCCAAACAGAAGACTTTAAAAAAATGTCCTGATCCTAATGTATGTGCCATCGATGGGGGTTGAGAAATGAGACATTTGTTGTTTCTTTAACAAATGGACTAATAAAGTCATATTGTACAAACCCAGTTCTCGTGAGATTTCTGCTCCTGCTCAATGATCTGAGCTTTGTAGAACTTCTCGGTCCATTTCAGCTCGTCCTGGATCTCCTTAACGCGCTGCCTACACACCTTGACCTCCTCCTCTAGGGCCTTGCCGTCCATCTCCGTCAGCCGGTCTTCCTTGTTGGGGCGCTCAAACTCCTCCTTGGTCAGCTTCCTGTAAGGCGACACACAAATTAAATCAAACTATTTAAAGACCATTTGAAAACCTCAAACCTCACAGTAAAAGAATACAGTTTTTTTTTTACATGCTGTGGAACCATGGAGAACAAACCCTACTATGGTATTAACACATGAACTGCACTGCTTCTGATTCCACTTACTGCTGCAAAGCGTTCTCCTTCTGCTGGTACATCTCTGTCATGATGTCATTCTTCTGCTGCCGGGTCTTGTCCTGGTTCTCCAGGTGGTTCTTGTCACTTTTCACCAACAAGATGTCATGCTCCAGCTTCTGAAATTGCTCTGTGGTGAAAAGAAGTTGATAGTGTTGAGAGCTAAAAGGCAGTGATGCATATCAAATTCTAGTTGCTGGGACATACCTTCCAGCTCTTTCCTGGACTTCTCTTCGTTCAGCAGCTTGGTCATGAAGCGATCGCGCTCTTCCTCCACAACAGACAGAGTGGTCTGGACCTGTGGAAAGTTCTTCCAACAGTTAGTGGAAGAGTTGACACACTTCTTGGTTCTGAGCACAAGTTTTACCTGCCTTCAGGTACACAGAAATCTGGGTCCGTTCAAGAAAGAACTCAGTCTTACCCGAGAGACATCCATCATTTGCTTATGGCGGTTTTGGATGATGGTCTGCTTGTCTGAAACAAATAATTGTAAACACAGTGACACGTTTCAGGAAAGTAGGCGTATGTCGCACGTCAATACTTCACAGGAGAGGCATTTGAATGTATAACTATCAAAATGCGTTTTTGGGGGCAAAATGCCTTCTGGTACGTCAACTTCCATGTGCCTTAATAACAAACTTGTATGCCATCCGTAAATACGAATAAAAATGGTAAACTATGAGCAGAGTTAGTTTAGCCACGGAAAAAGGAAGGAACCTTCCCTCTAGCCATGATTGGCTGAGATAATGGATGAGCTGGACGCGCCATGAAACGAGTTCGGATTGGTCTGCCATGTAGCACGCTTCTGTCTATAACATGAGCTTCTCAGTATGTGTAAGTAACCCTTTCTAACGCAGCTTTTTTGAAAGATGCTCTCCACTTTTAGGAGACCCAAGTTTTGAAATCAGTGGACTGTCCGGTGGAAGCAGAGTATGATAGCTAAGGAGATGGAGAAAATTCTGTGGTTTGATTGCAAATATGCAGAGGCAGTCGAAAATAGAACACATAGAAGGCTGTTGTATAAAACACCTGTCTCCTGAATACATCTTCAAACTAAGGGAAACCATTTTCAGATATAAGTTTCTAATTTTGTCAGAGAGTCGTTTTCTCATTGCAAAATAAAGCATATTGTTAGCTAGCTAACAATATGTGTGAACAATGCTGAATGGGTATAGACAAAGAAGAGCTCTCCAGTATGGGTTACAAGTTTATCAACTTTCAAAGCAGAATTACTTTCCCATTGTTCCTCAACTGTAGTGTATGATATACCATTTTGATGCTCCGAGTCTCTACTTTAATCCAATGTAAAAAAAACACCATTTCAAATTTTGCTACATAAGACCAAATCACATGACAGTATCCTAATCAGAGAAGGCTGGTGGGAGGAGCTATAGAAGGACTGGCTCACTATAATGGCATAAATGGAACGGAGTCAAGCACACTGTTTCCATGTATTTGGTTCCATTCCAGCCATTACAAGGAGCCCGTCCTCCTATAGCTCCTCCCACCAGCCTCCTCTGATTAGGACACCGTGTCAGGTGACTTACCGTTAGAGGCTACCCCGTTAGCAACAACTCCACCTTTCAGGTCATCGCAGGCCTCCAGGTCTCCTAGCAGGTCAGATAGAACCTGCCAGAGAGATTGAGAACCACCAATTGATACATTACACTTTTCCCCTGGAATCAGTCAAGAAGTATTTTTTTGGAACATAATACAGGTGACATGTTTCTTTGTCATCAGGGTGCATTTGAGAAGGTGTGAACAGGAATTGATGTGTGTAACAATATCGTAACGTGTAAAATAAACTCAACGTTGTGGTCCTTCTGAAGGAGGGAATCCTCCAGGTCTTTCTGGGACTTCTGGTAGACTTTGATCTGCTCGCTTGTCTCCCTGTGCTTCTCCTCCCACAACTTGGCAGCATGGTGCAGCTGTAACAAGGAAATTAGGTCATCAGGACGGTGCAATGCAGGCCCTGCATGGCCAATGAGTCCTACACAATGTCATGAGGCTTAAAGTGTGAATCGTTGTTCCATATTGGTACTCACCGAGAGGTTCTCCTCCTTCAGGGTGGCAATATCCTTCTCCAGAACCTGGACCTGGACATTCCGGGCATCTTCGCGGAGCTTGGCTTCATCCATCAGAATGGTAGACTACAGATTCAATGATAAGGATAATTAAAAGGAAATAAACACTTTACATTTGATTGTTGCAATGTTAATATATTTGACATATTTTCATTGGGCCTGTTCACTTATATGACCTATACCTTCGACAGTGCATCCTGGGTCTTCTTCTTGCTGCGCTTCAACTTCTCAATGGTTTTGTCCATTTCGGACATCTATGGGCAAAGATAATGATAAGCATAATGACAACCATCTTTCTCTGTCCTCATCAACGAGCCATCCTATTTAGGATAGTAGCTGGCTAATAGTAGCTGCCTATGCTGTCTACATCACGAAAGCAACTGCTCTCTAGGGTGTCTCTCTCTCATTTGCAGGCTGTCCCTTTCTCTCTGTCTGCCCGCGCAAGTCCATGCAGCTGTAGGTGCAATGGATTGTGGTCATTTTAGTCAATTACCACATTTTCTGCACTAAACTATGTTGAATAGTTTAGTGAAAACTACAACGTCCCGAAGTATGTGCTTGATTTGATTTCTCTCTCGAGAAACGGCACATTGAGCTCACATAATAAACTAACTTAATGGAATTCAAATAATTGAACCGACGTCAGAGAATTGGTTGTTCTGAAACATTTTAATTACAGCTAAATCGCTCAATACTACTCACCATATCTTCATGTTTCACAGTATTGGCCCGCTCTTTGTCAAAGGATATGGCGTGTAAGTTATTTTCCTCTTCCAGGCGCTCATTTTGTCTCTCCATCTCTTGCACAATATTCTATTGGATAGAAAAATAAATGCTTAGTCAATTTAAACACTATGTAGAAGAAAAAAATAATAAAAAATCTAATAATTGTCAGCATGACAATGACATGTGATCAAGATAATATTTCTTAGAGACTCACCTCCAATTCCTGGATCTTCTCCAGAGATAAAGTGGCAGATTTTTCAGACAGCTTTTGCTTTTCTTTAAGTTCTTCGCCCTGAGGGGAACCCAGTAGAAATATACTGTCAAAACATTATGTACCTTAATTCACATTGAACTCAAAAGTCTGGATCTTAGTCAGTGAAAAGTCTCTGCAACTTACCTGTTGCTGCAGTTCAGCGACCTTTTGGAGTATCTCCTTCTTCTCTTGTTCAAGCTTTTTCATCCTGTCCACCATCTCTTTTTCAGTAGCGAATAAAAACCATGACAAGAGTATGAAATCAGACATGGTTTACACATGACAAGAACACCAGCCTGTAAGCAATATGAATGAGGATTCACTATGCACCCTAAATAGCCAGAGAGAAGAACTTACTTAGATATTACTTGCTTTTGACCTGTGAGAAGGAAAAGAAAAGTGGCAGCAAACAGCCTCCTCAACGGTAGCATACAATACATCATAGAATAACATAAAGCAATCAGATTATGAAATTATGAAAGCAGTAACTGTGCAACAACGACTTACAGATAGAATGCTCCTCCAGAAGAGGAAGCCGATGACCCCGGCACCTGCAGTGACCAGCACGGGTTCACAGGACACGCCGTACAAGTCTGGACCTGGCTTCCAGTGCTCTGGCAGGCTGGTGACCATCTGGGGAGAGACAGGTCCAATCAGTGTTACTACAGCACATGTCAGGCTTAGCAAATAAGTTGGGTAATAGCTGGGCTGAGATGACAGAAGAAAATAAGTGATGTTAAAAACATTGAACTAAACCATCAGGCATTCCAGTGTTCTGTTTACAAGCATGGCTAATGGTTATCCCACTGAGCACCGTCTCAGTCAATGCAGAGGCATATCTTCAGATCAAATCAAGGTGGGTTTAGAAATAGACGTAGCCTATAACCTAGTTGTTGATCAAAATCAATAAAGAGAGGATTTGCCTTGACCTTATGTAATTAATGGGGATTGGATTGGACTGGGGCCCTACCACTGTCCAACCATGGTGACCTTTGCACAATACAGAACTTCCATCGCAGTCGCTCAGTGAAATTCAGGGATTGGCTAAATTAATCACCACAGAGTGGATCTAACTAACAAGCCTTAGGCCTATGTGGATTTAGAGTGCAAAAGATTGCATCATGTAGCCTTTCACCCTGTAAAATGGCCAATAAACAAAACAGATGATTACATAACATATCACTAGACATGAGCCACATGTAGATTTTAATGGCATGTAACCTCAAGTGATAGTTATGTAAGGGGAAGCTGTCAAAGCAAAATTCAACAACTTGAAGGCACCTCTCGATCTGAGACCCAGATACAGGAAGAACGGATACTGCTAGTCTGGAAAGTGAGCCATTTTTTAAATGAGGAAGAGGACAGTGAAAGAGATTTGCGTCAGTTCAAATCTGGCATCAGGACAAAATGTGATTCAGAGTCACCGAATATATATATATATATATATATTTTTTTTTATCCCATTTTCTCCCCAATTTTCGTGGTATCCAATCGCTAGTGATTACTATCTTGTCTCATCGCTACAACTCCCGTACGGGCTCGGGAGAGACGAAGGTCGAAAGCCATGCGTCCTCCGAAGCACAACCCAACCAAGCCGCACTGCTTCTTAACACAGCACTGCTTCTTAACACAGCGCGCCTCCAATTTGGAAGCCAGCCGCACCAATGTGTCGGAGGAAACACTGTGTACCTGGCCCCCTTGGTTAGCGCGCACTGCGCCCGGCCCGTCACAGGAGTCGCTGGAGCGCGATGAGACAAGGATATCCCTCCCGGCCAAACCCTCCCTAACCCGGACGACGCTATGCCAATTGTGCGTCGCCCCACGGACCTCCCGGTCGTGGCCGGCTGCGACAGAGCCTGGGCGCGAACCCAGAGACTCTGGTGGCGCAGCTAGCACTGCGATGCAGTGCCCTAGACCACTGCGCCACCCGGGAGGCCCACCACCGATTATATTTTAAGTATTTTAATAAACTCAAACGATAAATGGTAAATGCAATTTTTGTATATACGGGTTCACTGTATCTCCACGCAGGGTAGATCAGAGAACTGTGGAATGTACTCAAATAGTAGTTTTTATACTATGACAGTTTTCTTTCCAACTCTTCCCGTTGGCCTATCATAGTAGAGGCTTAGCATGGTTAATACTCTTGCTCCGCCTTTGGGGGCACCCGAACTTGTCCAAGCCCCTTGGCGTTTTCCTTTGTCCACATCTGGTTGCTGGGTAGAGTAGCTCCGTCTTGTGTCTCCCCCTTGACTCTTCACTCAAACAATTCCTAATATGGTACTGATCAGTGCCCTAACTCCCTGGTTGGCCTAGAGAGATGTACCCCTCCCCTCTCCAGCTTGACCACAGCTTTTATGGCCTGTCACTCAATGTTGGTCAGTCTACACACCTACATCTGTATTGTTTGTGTGTGTGTGTAACAAAACAATATTCATCTTCAAACAATATGCTAGCAGGCTATAGTGCATAAACATAAATCCTAACAACAGTCAAATGAAGTTGCCAACAAGATTCAGTTTCAATGTAGCTAGCCAGCCAGCCATATGGCGGCCTAAGACTTGACTAGCCAGCTAGCTATATTGTAGCCAACTACTTACATATCGAAGTACAAGACAGACAGTTGATCAGATTCTGTCATCAGGGGCAAAGTGGGTAAAGGGGTTGTTTCTTCCGAATCCATCGCTACTGTACGTTACTTTGACAGTTGAGCTGGCTATCTAGTTAGTTTGGCTTGTGACTTGCAATGCAACTCGTTTGCGTAAACCCGAAAATCCTTATTTCACCAGCTGATCAACGTAGTCGACTGTAATATTCATATGTGTAAACATACTGAATTATAATTGGATGCATTTTACCGCCATATCATACTGTGCTATGATTGGTTAAGACCACCCAAATGGTTAGGTCATGGTCAGTTTGATCCTGGTTGGCGATACGTGAACATGCCAGTTATAGCTAGCTAATAAAGAGCTACGTTAAGAAATATCCTGTAGTACTGCACTTTAACTTTTTTTGTACAAAGTGTGCAAAACAAGACAGTATTGGTCTTCGGCACATCATATGCTTCAAAACAATCGTAGTATGTTTTCAGTACCTTTGGTACAAATTCCATGAGAAAGTACAGGGAACTAACTAGTCTTTTGAACAGTTTGTGACAGAGCTGCGTCTGCTTGTGAAAGACTGTGATTATGCAAACAAGGATGAGATGGTCAGGGACCGTATTGTATTTGGAATACACTCACCGCGAGTGAGAGAGAAACTTTTGAATGTTGGGTCTGAGGTAACGTTGGACAAAGCTATCGACATAGCCAGATCTCACGAGCTAGCACTGGCTCAGGTGAAAACCATTTCGCGCGGTAACACGAGCGCATCACGTGAACAAGCAGTGCACGCAGTCAGGCAGACATCAAAGCACACCTCCGGTGCACAGAGCGCGTTTTAGAACAGAGAGAGACATAACTCCAAAACAGAGCGACACAGACTCAAAACGCCCCAAAACATGTGGATATTGCGGATACAAAGTGCATGGCGAACAGGGAAATTGCCCAGCTAAAGGCAAACAGTGTACTAAATGTGGAAAATGGAATCACTTTGCAAAAGTGTGCAGAGCTTACCGTGGAAAAACAGTACACACAGTGAGTGAAGATGAAATGTCAATCAAAGAGTCAAACGCTGATGAACTGTTTATTGATTCAGTGACACAGAAAAGTCAAATATCAGAGACAGAGCAAGCCTTTGCTGACATTGAGATAGGAACACAAGGCACAGAGCTAAAGTTCAAACTAGACACTGGTGCGTGCACAAGTAAACATTATTTTTCTGAATAAGTACCGCAGCTTGACATTTGAGTGCGAGCTACAGCCCACCACGCGCATACTGACTGGTTATGGTGGTGAACAGCTCCCATTAAAAGGCACTTGCACTTTCAAATGCAAATACAAGGAAAGTGACATGATGTTGGACTTTTATGTTGTTGACACTAGAGCACCTGCAGTGCTAGGTCTTAAAGCATGTTTAGACATGGACCTCATCAAGCTAGTTTATCAGTGACAGCACCAGTAGAGACAGAAAATGTACTGGAGGAGTTGACTGATGTTTTTACAGGAATAGGATTATTCCCAGGAGAATGTACCATTCACCTTGACCCAGACGCAACCCCTGTGGTCTGCCCACCGAGAAAGATTCCCCTTGCTCTCCGTGCCCGTCTGAAGAAAGAGTTGGAGAGCATGGAGCAATCTGACATAGTCACCAAGGTTACAGAACCGACTGACTGGGTAAACGCCTTAGTGGTGGTGGAGAAACCACGCAGAGGCAAGCTCAGAGTATGTCTCCACTAGAGGTCGACCGATTATGATTTTTCAACGCCGATACCGATTATTGGAGGACCAAAAAAAGCAGATACCGATTAATCGGCCGATTTATTAGATTTTTTTATATATATATATATCATACACACACATTTTTGTAATAATGACAATTGCAACAATACTGAATGAACAATGAACACTTTTATTTTAACTTAATATAATACATAAATACACACACACACACACAGCTCTGAAGTGACAATGATACTGAAGAGTCTGCTTAGGAGACAAATACTCTCAACTGTTTGAATAAAAATAGAGTTTAAGTTACCTGTGATGAATGTTGAAAACAAAAACTTTAATTTCTATATGCAGGAAATCCTATTTTAATAATGGGCATGGTAAGAATTGACAACCAAAGTGCGAATCATAATTCCCATGACACCTTCTAGCAAAATCTGAAAAGCGGTTCCTTCAGTTATTCCATAGGATATTTTTAGATTCACTTAAAATAAGGTCTGTGTTTCGTGTAGGCTTACACCACCGTGCCAATTTTATAACTGTGTAGATATCCATAGGACAAGGTAACTCTGATCAATATTGGCTAAATATAAGCGAAGATACATTTTTTTGTAGAGTGGATTTATGAAAATATGTTGACAAACGTCACCTTATCCTAGTGAGATTTACACGGGTATCAAAACATCGAGGCGGTGTAACGATCGTCGTCATATTCCTCCTCCTCGGATGATGAGCATGGATCAGACCAACACGCCGCGAGGTATGTTGACATAATGATTTATTAGACACCAAGACGAAACACGAAGCACACTTAGAAATAACAAAACTAACTAAACAGACCTAAACTTAAGAACTTACATGAAACGAAGAACGCACGAACAGACTAGACAAAACGAAACAGTCCCGTGTGGTAACAGATACGGATACGGACACGGAAGACAACCACCCACAAACAAACAGTGAAAACAGCCTACCTTAAATATGGCTCTCAATCAGAGGAAAGGTCAAACACCTGCCTCTAATTGAGAACCATATCAGGCAACACATTAAACCCAACATAGAAACACAACACATAGAATGCCCACCCCAACTCACGCCCTGACCAACTAAACACATACAAAACAACAGAAAACTGGTCAGGAACGTGACAGGCGGTTTAAACCTGCACGAAACACAGACCTTATTTGAAGTAGATCAAGACATTCTCTATGGAAGACATGAACGGTAAAATAACGAGGGAACCCCTTTCACGTTCAGCGGCAAGTTATTACAGGAATTATAACGCGTCGACTATTTCTCTCTAAACCATATACCTTTGACTAATCCGGAAACTATCACCTCAAAAACAAAACGTTTATTCCGTTCCGTATTTTATCTAACGGGTGGCATCCATGAGTCTAAATATTCCTGTTACATTGCACAACCTTCAATGTTGTCATAATTACGTAAAATTCTGGCAAATTAGTTCGCAAAGAGCCAGGCAGCCCAAACTGTTGCATATACCTTGACTCTGCGTGCAATGAACGCAAGAGAAATGACACCATTTCACCTGGTTAATATTGCCTGCTAACCTGGATTTCTTTTAGCTAAATATGCAAGTTTAAAAATATATACTTGTGTATTGATTTTAAGGCATTGATGTTTATGGTTAAGTAACACATTGGAGCAATGACAGTTATTTATTGATTGTTTTTTATAAGATAAGTTTAATGCTAGCTAGCAACTTACCTTAGCGTACTGCATTCGCTAACAGGCAGGCTCCTCGTGGAGTGCAATGTAATCAGGTGTTAGAGCATTGGACTAGTTAACTGTTGCAAGATTGGATTCCCCGAGCTGACAAGGTTAAAAATCTGTCGTTCTGCCGCTGAACGAGGCAGAACGTTCCTAGGCCATCATTGAAAATAAGAATGTGTTCTTAACTAACTTGCCTAGTTAAATAAAGATTATATAAAGGTGTAAAATACGAGAAAAAAAAAACGGCAAATCGGCGCCAAAAAATACCGATTTCCGATTGTTCTGAAAACGTGAAATTGGCCTAATTAATCGGCCATTCCGAACACCCCCATTATCCTTTACCGACGCTAGATGGCATCACACACAAGCTAGCGGGAGCACACTACTTCAGTGTCATGGACGCTAGATCAGGCTACTGGGCTATCAAGCTCACAGAAGAGTCATCTAAGCTCACAACATTCAACACACCGTTTTGTGAGGATCTGTGTTTATTGCACTATAACCCAATACTACATCACGTGATTGAATATTAGCAACTGTTGGCCTGGGCGCCTGGGTGTCTGTGTCTGTGCTGGAAATAACAGTTAGCCCCAGATAAGTGTGCTGGGAAGCTGTGGTTAGCCTTGAGCGAGAACAGTGTGCTTTCTATGCAGGTGCAAGTGGCTCAAACAATGTTACAGAACTGTCTGACCTCAGTCTCTGGGGTGTGGGAGCGTAATCTACATAGCAACAGCGCCGGACACCAAGGAGCGCCAAGAGGCTGGGACCAGCCTGAGCGCCGGCGATAGGCTAAGCAAGTTTAAACCACGCTCAGCCTCTACTGTGATAGGCCAACAGACGGGTTGGAACTACGTCCATCACAGTATAAGAACAGCTGCTTACTTACATCCTGCCAGTTCCCTGTTCTACCCTGCGAGGTGTTACAGTGAACCCGTATATACGAAAATTGCATTTACCATTTATCGCTTGAGTTTAATAAAAATACTTAAAATATATTCGGGGACTCTGAATCACATTTTGTCCTGATACCAGATTTGAATTGACGCAAATCCTTTATAGTTTGGACGCTACAGGTTCTGTCGCCTGCCTTTTGGGATTATCTCAGCCCAAGACGAGTTTCAGCGAAAGATCGACGAAGTGTACGAAGGCCTCAACGGAGTTGTGGCAATTGTGGGCAACATCCTTGTCTATGGTCGAACCAAAGAGGAGCACGACCGAAACCTCCGCGCGATGCTGCAAAGGTCCCGTGAGAGAGGAGTCCGGCTCAACCCGAGAAGAGCACAGTCGGCGCTACAGAGGTCAGCTACTTCGGACATCTTCTCACAGCGACTGGAATCAAGCCAGATCCACAGAAGATCTCAGCCATAAAAGAAATGGAGCCACCAAAGAACCGTGCAGAGCTGGAAACAGTGCTTGGCATGGTCAACTACTTAGCCAAGTTCGCACCCAGCCTCTCCAATGCTAATGCACCCCTGCATCAACTGCTAAAGCAGTCCAGTGAGTTTCTCTGGGACAAGCAACACGACATTGCTTTCCAGAAATGTGAAAGACTTGATCAAGAGAGAACCAGGACCAATCCTTGCCTACTACGACCCAGACAAAGAGCTCAGACTCCAAGTAGACGCGTCGAAGTATGGACTAGGTGCAGTGCTACTGCAAGAAGGAAAGCCCATCGGCTACGCTTCCAAATCTCTCACAGACTGTGAAATCAACTACGCTCAAATTGAAAAGGAGCTCTATGCCATTCTGTTCGGATGTAAACGTTTCCATCAGTACGTATATGGACGACAAGTCATTGTGGAATCCGACCACAAGCCCCTTGAGTCAATCATGAGGAAACCACTAGCCGCAGCCCCGCCAAGGCTACAGAGAATGATTCTTCAATTACAAAAATACAACTTCACAATCACTCACCGTCCAGGCAAAGGCATCCCTGTCGCAGACACGCTCTCCAGGAAGTTTCTTACCTATAAGGACAGCAGCCTCAGTGAAGGCATGGACATGCAAGTGCACACTGTGTACAGCAACTTACCAGTTAGTGATACAAAACTGAAGGAGATCCAAGCAGAAACAGAAAAGGACTCACAACTCGCACAGCTGAGGAAAGTCATACAGGATGGATGGCCTGAGGAGAGGAGAAAATGCCCTCAGAGCGTCTCAGAATTCTGGAACCATCCTGATGAACTATCACAGATCAACGGAATAATTTTCAAAGGAGAGAAAATCATCATTCCTACCAGTCTCAGAGAAGAGATTTTGACAAAGATCCATGCTGGACACATGGGCATGGAAAAGTGCAAACAGAGAGCACGGGACATTTTGTTTTGGCCCGGAATGTGCAAACAAATAGAGGACATTGTTGGTAAATGCGCCATATGTCTTGAACGACGCCCCTCAAACACCAAAGAGCCAATGTTACCTCACTGTATCCCAGACCGACCCTGGCAGGTCGTGGCAACCGATCTGTTCACCTGGAACAACGAGAACTACATCGTAACAGTTGACTACTACAGCAGATACTTCGAACTCGACAAGCTTCACAGCTCCACATCTGCAGCTGTGATACACAAGCTGAAAGCAGCCTTTGCCAGGCATGGCATTGTAGAGACTTTAATATCTGACAATGGGCCCTGTTACAAATCAAATGAGTTTGAATCCTTCACAAAAGCATGGGAGTTTCCACGTCACCACAAGCCCACATTACCCTCAAAGTCATGGCCTTGCTGAAAAATCAGTGCAGATTGCTAAATCACTCATGGATAAAGCAAAAGCAGACAAGAGAGACCCCTACCTCAGCCTCCTTGAATACCGCAACACTCCAGTTGACAACTTCAAATCACCAGCCCAGCTGTTGATGAGCCGCAGACTTCGCTCAATCCTTCCCAGCACCAACCAGCAGCTACAACCTGAGGTCGTCAGCTACAAGGAAATGCATGAAAAACGTGCACAGAGACAACAACAACAAAAGCGATACTACGACAGGTCAGCTAGACCACTGCCACCACTGATCGACGGAGAGTCAGTTTGAATCCAGGAGCATGGAACAACAGTTTTCAGCTGTGCTAACATAATTGCAAAAGGGTTTTCTAATAATCAATTAGCCTTTAAAATAAAAACTTGGATTAGCTAACACAACGTGCCATTGGAACACAGGAGTGATGGTTGCTGATAATGGGCCTCTGCACGCCTATGTAGATACTCCATTAAAAGTCTGCTGTTTCCAGCTACAATAGTCATTTACAATATTAACAATGTCTACACTGTATTTCTGATCAATTTGATGTTATTTTAATGGACAAAAAATTTCTAAGTGACCCCAAACGTTTGAACGGTAGTGTATATTGATTTGTTTAACACTTATTTGGTTACTACATGATTCCATATGTGTTATTTCATAGTTTTGATGTCTTCACTATTATTGTACAGAAACTATGTAGAAAATAGTAAAAATATAGAAAAACCCTGGAATGAGTAGGTGTGTCCAAACTTTTGACTGGTACTGTATATAGACAATATAGAAAAGGTACCTCAGTGTGTGAGAGCAGTAGGCCAGTGTGTTGGTGGCGGTCATGGAGGAAGGACAGGTAACGGTTTTTGGGGTTCTTCGCGATGTCAGCAGCAGAGGCCTGGCACAGGAACCACCTCGTGAAGGGGTACTTACTGTACAAACACCTAGAATGCTGCCATTGAGAAGCTCAGGTTGAAACACAAGGATAGACATTTGTATAATATCAATTATAAACAAACCCCCTCAATCACACCTACCAGGTTTTCACCTTCTCCTTCATTGGAAATCAAACTGAGTGTGTCATCTAAACAAGAGAGAAAACAGTTTGAAACTGTCTTCAACAACAAACATGTTATGAATCCGTATTGTTCATTTATTTGAGGTCATGATAAAGCCATACCACTGAAATAGATGTGATCTGTCACACATTGAGAGGAAAACCACAAGGTGGTGGCAGAGTAGTCCATCTATGAAGGAGAAACACAATGACTTGGTAATTGTTTTCTTGGGAGGCACTCTGCCCCTACTATATCTGAGAATAGCTTGAACAACTGACATGTTTACAGACCTGAGCCAGTGCAGGGAGGAACAGCAAGGTGAACTGTAATATTCAGAGAAAAAGATCAGTACCACAACACAAACTGTTCAGAAAAAACTATTTATTGACTAGTAAGGACCATAAAGAATGTTCATGCCAATCAAATGGCTCTGTGCACAAAGTCAGATAAAATGTATTTGTCACATGCGCCGAATACAACAGAGCCAGTGAAATGCTTACTTACAAGCCCTTAACCAACAATGCAGTTAAGAAAAAAAACTACAAAAATAAGAAATAAAAGTGACAAATAATTAAAGAGCAGCAGTAAAATAATAATAGCGAGGCTATATAGAGGGGGTACCAGATGAGACATGGGAGGGTGGTTCCAGAAATCAAGTCACAATCTAAAAAAAAAAGTCCTATCGGATTTCTAAAGTAAGAATTTGTTTAACCTCGTCCCAAAATGTTTGGTGATGAAGTTGTGGGGTTGACAGTAGGTCTAGGTCTTACACCTCTGATTTAGAAAACGCACAAGCTTGAAAAACAAGCTCCATTTCTCGTTCCTCTCTTCTCAGATAACTACCAGAACACTACTCTTCTCCCTCTGCCAGCTCACCCAGGAATCTTCCTGAGCTCTACCGCCCCCCGTTGTCAGCATCCAGAACTGCTCGACAATCACATTCCGGGGCTGATCTGGGAGGGCTGCTCCAGCAGTGTCAGCAGCAGCCAGTCTCCCACCAGCAACTGGAAGCAGGGCCGGGGCCAGGACAGTCATGGCTGGCACCACAGAAAGCACCTCCGGGACCGGATCAGAACGCGCGGCCTGATGAGACCACCCAGTGTCGGGACCAGGACCCTGGAGTTCTTCATGGACAGACCCCCTGAGCCCACATTCAGTCATTAGACCCCCTGAGCCCACATATCTTGTCATTAGTTACCATGGAGGTAACTAATGACAAGATAGCTGTGGTGAATACTATATCAATGGCTTCACATTGCCCTCTGGTGGGCTGTGGACCGATGATTCCTTTTCACTTGGATTCTGGGAAGGGGTGTGTGTGGAGAAGGGGTAACTTTTTCTTCACTTACTTCATGCATCTTTGTTGCAGGTGACCCAGAGGTTCTTTGAGACAGTGTACACTCAGCTGGAGTGCTGGTATGAGAGCAAGATCCAGGATGCCAAGCGGCAGGCAGAGCTCAGGGCACAGCAGGACAGGGCCGAACTCCTGCAGCGAATTAGAAGCCTGGAGGAGGAGCTTGAACAGCTCAGGATGACCAATGGGAGCACAGACAGTTGATGCCAACCGGGCTGACATGAGTTTGAGCAGAGGAAGAGGCGAAGCGAGAGGGTTTACTCTGCCCAAAATCTGTCCACGAAAATAAGACCACAAAGTGAGGAATTTTTTATGGAGGACAATGAGTCGAATTTGGTTAAGAAAAACTTGAATTGCTTACTTGATCAAATAAAAGCACGTGGCATTTCACCAACTTAAAAAAAAATAACACTTCATCTGAGTTGTGCCTTTTGTTCACACGCGTATCTGCCCTCTCATTGGCTAGAATAGTCCCACCTGATCTCGACTACTTTGGCCTGCCTTCCATCAAAGACAATACAGTGCTTCCATCTTTGAGGACACTAATTTCCAATGTTAGTGTTCACTCGACTATCTTGTCAATATAATAGATTGTCTTTGGTTTGACCCTTAACCTAATTGTAACCAATTTGAAAATGAAACATCTGCTACGTCCCCTTTGTTTTTCCCATTTATTGCTTATACAGTGCTTTGCAAAAGTATTCATCCCCCTTGGCGTTTTTCCTATTTTGTTGCATTTCAACCTGCAATTTAAATAGATTTTTATTTGGATTTCATGTAATGGACATACACAAAATAGTCCAAACTGGTGAAGTGAAAAAAAAGAAGAAAAAAGAAGGAAAAGTGGTGCGTGCATTTGTATTCACCCCCTTTGCTATGAAGCCCCTAAATAAGATCTGGTGCAACCAATTACCTTCAGAAGTCACATAATTAGTTAGATTTCACACAGGTAGACATGATCTCAGTATACATACACCTGTTCTGAAAGGCCCCAGAGTCTGCAACACCACTAAGCAAGGGGCACCACCAAGCAAGCAGCACCATGAAGACCAAGGAGCTCTCCAAACAGGTCAGGGACAAAGTTATGGAGAAGGGTGGGGTTATAAAAAAATACCCAAAACTTTGAACATCCCACGGGGCAACATTAAATCCATTATTAAAAAAAGGAAAGAACATGGCACCACAACAAACCTGCCAAGAGAGGGCCGCCCACCAAAACTCACAGACCAGGCAAGGACGGCATTAATCAGAGGCATCAAAGAGACCAAAGATAACACAGAAGGAGCTGCAAAGCTCCACGGCGGAGATTGGAGTATCTGTCCATAGGACCACTTTAAGGCGTACACTCCACAGAGCTGGGCTTTACGGAAGAGAAAAAAACCATTGCTTAAAGAAAAAAATAAGCAAACACGTTTGGTGTTCGCCAAAAGGCATGTGGGAGACTCCCCAAACATATGGAAGAAGGTACTCTGGTCAGTTGAGACTAAAATGTAGCTTTTTGGCCATCAAGGAAAACGCTATGTCTGGCGCAAACCCAGCACCTCTCATCACCCCGAGAATACCATCCCCACAATGAAGCATGGTGGTGGCAGCATCATGCTGTGGGGATGTTTTTCATCGGCAGGGACTGGGAAACTGGTCAGAATTGAAGGAATGATGGATGGCGCTAAATACAGGGAAATTCTTGAGGGAAACCTGTTTCAGTCTTCCAGAGATTTGAGACTGGGACGGAGGTTCACTTTCCAGCAGGACAATGACCCTAAGCATACTGCTAAAGCAACACTCGAGTGGTTTAAGGGAAACATTTAAATGTCTTGGAATGGCCTAGTCAAAGCCCAGACCTAAATCTAATTGAGAATATGTGGTATTACTTAAAGATTGCTGTACAACATCCAACTTGAAGGAGCTGGAGCAGTTTTGCCTTGAATAATGGGCAAAAATCCCAGTGGCTAGAAGTGCCAAGCTTATAGACACATACCCCAAGAGACTTGCATCTGTAATTGCTGCAAAAGGTGTCTCTACAAAGTATTGACTTTGGGGGGTGAATAGTTTGACCCCAAAAAATATTTGGCATTTTCAAAGTAGTAGGTTGTGTGTAAATCAAATGATACAAACCCCCCAAAAATCTATTTTAATTCCAGGTTGTAAGGCAACAAAATAGGAAAAATGCCAAGGGGGGGTGAATACTTTCGCAAGCCACTGTAGCTGCTCCTATGCAGCGTTCCACTTTAATACGGGTTACTACGTACTCACAACTATGAGTGATGTGTTTTATTTATGGATCCTTCCCGACTACTCCTACAGGCCTGAGATATTATGTGATACAACCTACCAGAATATAATGTAGTAGTATCTGACAAAGTCCTAATGGCAACAAATCCTGGTTTACTTTTTGTGAAAACATTTTTTACAGTTTGTATTTGCTTTGAAAACACAGCAACAACCAATAAAACCCACCCCGAGCATGTGTTTTTCCTTTCATTTGTACCTTTTAATCTTTGCTAGTTTCTTTCAATCTTTCCCAAATACAAATTTCATAGAACACACATTTGAAAAAAGGATAAATCTGAACAATAAAAACATTTACATCTCATACTTAGGTTAAAAGGCTAAAAATGGAACGTACAACTCTATAACACACTCTTACAATGCCAAACTGTAAAATCCTACTCGTGTCCCTGTGTTGTGGTAGAGTTCTGGGTCCTGGTTGGGGAGATGGTGGGCTTGTGTTTCTTGAGGAGGGTTTTGATGCTGCTCTTGGTTGGCATGGCAACGCCGTTGTATATGAGAAGGAAGCCAACGAGCAGCAAGCCTCCCAGGATGATGGCTGCCATGTTGTTGACGAGCTGTTGGGTTGGGAACGCCAGCGGAGGCTCGTCTACGTAGATCTACCCGTATAGGAAGAGAGAGAGAGAAAGGGAGAGCGAGAAAGGAAGGAGAGAAATAGGTGAGGGCCAGAGGTTATCTTGTTCTTCCTCTTTTTTATTAGTTACTGACTTCAGTGTAAAAGCTACAGGGTTCCTCACCTGTACCTCCTCCACCAGGTCACACAACACAACTCCAGGAATGACAGAGATACGGAAGTGGAAAAGCTCAGAGCCCTGTGGAGAATAATGGTGGTCGTTGTTAGGTTGGAAAAATATTATATTTATAACATTGTCACAATGAAACCCCAGATGGAAACTGCTATTTCATAGCACAATTCGCATGACTGAAATGACAGTATTTCTATGCAGACGTATACAGATTACACTCAACTGTTTTACAATTTATGAACATGTCATATAGTCAGGGAGACTGTAGATGATTTACATAAAAGCTGATCTGCAGTCCCTCTGGGTTGTAGAGATTGTTCTCTAGACTGTCTTCAAAATATTGTCTCATCCTGTCCATGGTGGGGGTGGCATGGGTCCCTACCAACACAAAGGATGGGAAAAGACGGGTTAACAACAGAGAATGTGTGTTTCACTATAGTGCACTAAAGACCTGCCCATTAGGCAACATTATACAAGGGAAGTTATGATCACCCTTTTCTGGTTGAAATCATTTTTTCTGGTTGAAAAGATGACAGAAAATATGTATTTTTCACATTTTAAAGTTGCAATCCTAAATGGTGAAACTGCCACGTCCGTTTGTGATTTTACAAAAATAAATGTTTTTTTAAATTTGTACTTTTTACCCCTTTTTCGCCCCAATTTCGTGATATCCAATTGGTAGTTAAAGTCCTGACACCCTGCCCGCTTAACTCGGAAGCCAGCCGCACCAATGTGTCGGAGGAAACACCTTACAACTGGCGACCGTGTCAGCGGGATCGAACCCGGATCTGTAGTGACGCCACTAGCACTGCAACGCAGTGCCTAAGAAAGCTGCCCCACTCGGGAGGCCCCAACAACAAAAGAAGTTACTGCAAACAAACACCGTTTTTCCCCCAACTTGGACATCATTTGGGGGACCGAGTGGCGCACCATTCTAAGACACTGCATCGCAGTGCTAGAAGCGTCACTACAGATCCGGGTTCGATCCTGGGCTGTATCACAACCGGCCATGATCGGGAGTCCCATGGGGCGGGTTAAGGAAGGGTTTGGTCGGGGTAGGCCATCATCTTAACTGACTTGACTAGTTAGATAAAGGTTCAATAAAAATTGCACACGCAATAGAACAGCAGAATATGTACTGCAAATTATATATATATATATCTTTTTACACGCCTCCGTTTCATCCACAAAACAAAAACAAAAGGTGCTGGGGTCCGCAGTGGTGCTGTTTCCCCTAATGCTGATTCCATCTTTAAAATCATCCTTATATTGCAAAGCCTTCTGGGATGAGACTGACCTGTGACCTTCCAGCTGGTCCGGTTGTTGACCTCCGTGACAGTAACAAAGTAAGGAGAGCAGAGCGGGTGGTCAGCGTGGTTGGTTCTCCTCAGGAACAAGGTGGTGTTGAAGTCAGTCACAGGAAATGTTAGCCTCAGCACCTACAGTACAACACAGAGGACATGGGAAAGACTAAAATACGTTTTAACCAATATACGATTTTTATATGATTTCATTCATGCTCGCAGTCGACAAGACTGTATTATGCAGAATGCACAGTTACATTAAGACAATACTTTAATATATTCCACTAAACGGTACTAAATATGAGTTTATAGCATATTCAATATTTTTTTACTTTTTTAAAATAAATGTTACAATATTTAATGTATAGTACCAGTCAAAAGTTTGAACACACCTACTCATTCCAGCGTTTTTCTTTATTTATCTATTTTCTACATTGTAGAATAATAGTGAAGACATCAAAACTATGAAATAACACATATAGAATTTGCTTATTTAAGCTGTTCACCTCAGGAAGCTGGTTGAGAGAATGTCAAGAGTGTGCAAAGCTGTCATCAAGGCAAATGGTGGCTACTTTGAAGAATATAAAATATCTTTTGATTTGTTTAACACTTTTTTGGTTACTACATTATTCCATATGTGATATTTCATAGTTTTGATGTCTTCACTATTATTCTACAATGTAAAAAAATAACTTGAATGAGTAGACATGTCCAAACTTTTGACTGATACTGTATATGTAATTGTTTTGTTTTTGGAAGACATTGATGATTGATCACACTGATGCAGATGTGTACCCTCTGTCTGCAGTCCGAGTTGATGGCTAGAGGAGAGACTTTCAGTCTGTCTGTACAGCCACATTCCTCTGCTGACCTTTTCCCTGCACACTGCTTATACCGACCAGAGTTCTGGAGGAAGGCACACAATTTGTCACCTACAAACACTATGCATCACAGCTTACACCCAATGCGAAACACAACACAGAAGCACATATAGACACTTAGTAAAGTTACACTGCACAAACATACAAGACTTGCTCAGCTTGGAGACAAGGTAGTGCTGGCGTGTGTGAACCTTGTGACCTTTGCTCACCTTGGAGATGGGGTAGTGCTGTCTGGGGTGGGGATGACTTGGGTCAGCGTTATAGATATTGTCTGTGGTCGGGATTAAAACACCTAGTTGGGAGGGAGGCCGGTAGTTCACCTGAAGCACACACACACGCATCTCATTATCTGCACACAGGTCAACTAATAAAACATTGATCGCATGCCTGTAACCCAGTGTATCTCTATCTCTCACAGGCAGGTTGAAGAGCCTCTTGTTTTCCATGTGATCTACTGGATCCGTGTGGATCCATTCGTGGTCACTGATTGGCTGTTGGGAGACATAGACGATTTGGAGTCCCTCGGTGCAGGAGTTCTGTAGCGTGAAGGTAAAGGAGGAGGACCTACACAACAGAGAGGCTTCTGGGATGTATACCATCACTGTGGTGGTTGCCTAGGGGCAGAGGGAAAGATAACACAATGGACTTCAGACAACTGCGTTCAGCGGGGTTGGGGTTCCATTTTCATTCAGTCAAATCAGGAAGTAAACAGAAATTCCAATTCCAATTCTTTCAATGAAAAAAATGGAATTGGAATTTCAGTTAACTTCCAGAATTGAGTGAATTGAAATGGAATTGACCTATACCCTGATATACTGTATGCAACTACAAAATGTATTTATGTTATTATTCGTCTATATAGACAAACTCGAGGATGATATTTATTTTTTAATTTTTTATTTCACCTTTATTTAACCAGGTAGGCTAGTTGAGAACAAGTTCTCATTTGCAACTGTGACTTGCCCAAGATAAAGCAAAGCAGTGTGACACAGACAACAACACAGAGTTACACATGGAGTAAACAATAAACAAGCCAATAACACAAACAAGTCAATGACACAGTAGAAAAAAGAAAGTCTATATACAGTGTGTTCAAAAGGCATGAGGAGGTAGGCAATAAATAGGCCATAGGAGCGAATAATTACTATTTAGCAGATTAACACTGGAGTGATACATGAGCAGATGATGATGTGCAAGTAGAGATACTGGTGTGCAAAAGAGCAGAAAAGTAAATAAAATAAAAACAGTATGGGGATGAGGTAGGTAGATTGGGTGGGCTATTTACAGATGGACTATGCACCGCTGCAGCGATCGGTTAGCTGCTCAGATAGTTGATGTTTAAAGTTGGTGAGGGAAATAAAAGTCTTTAACTGGGTGTTGTGTCATGTTTTGTCTTTGATCATCATGTCTTGTCCCTGTGCTTCCCTCTGCTGGTCTTATTAGGTTCTTTCCCTCTTTCTCTCCCTCTCCCGCTCTCTCTCTCTATCGTTCCGTTCCTGCTCCCAGCTGTTTCTCATTCTCCTAACGACCTCATTTACTCTTTCACACCTGTCCCCTATTTTGCCCTCTGATTAGAGTCCCTATTTCTCCCTCTGTTTTCCGCTTCTGTCCTTGTCGGATTCTTGTTTGATGTTTGCTGTTCCTGTGTCCTTGTTCCGCCCTGTCGTGTTTTTGCCTTCTTCAGATGCTGCGTGTGAGCAGGTGTCTATGTCAGCTACGGCCTGTGCCTTCCTGAAGCGACCTGCAGTCTGTGGTCGCGTCTCCTGTCGTTCCTCTCTACTGACGAGAGGATTTCAGTTTCCTGTTTTGGATTTACCTTTGATATATCCAGGAGAATCATTGTTTGTTTGATACTGGAATAAAGACTCTGTTTCTATTACGTCGCTTTTGGGTCCTCATTCACCCGCATAACAGAAGAATCCGACCAAGAATGGACCCAGCGACTACGGATTCTCGCAACACTGCCGTCGAGATCCAGGGAGCAATGCTCGGCAGACACGAGCAGGAATTGTCTGCTGCTCGTCATGCCGTTGAGACCCTGTCCGCTCAGGTCTCCGATCTCTCAGGACAGTTTCAGAGTCTTCGTCTCGTGCCACCAGCTACTTCCTGGTCTTCCGAGTCTCCGGAACCTAGGGTTAATAACCCACCATGTTACTCTGGGCAGCCCACTGAGTGTCGCTCCTTTCTCACCCAGTGTGATATTGTGTTCTCTCTCCAGCCCAACACATACTCAAGAGAGAGAGCTCGGATCGCTTACGTCATATCACTCCTTACTGGTCGGGCTCGGGAGTGGGGCACAGCTATCTGGGAGGCAAGGGCTGAGTGTTCTAACGTTTATCAGAGCTTTAAAGAGGAGATGATACGGGTTTTTGATCGTTCAGTTTTTGGGAAGGAGGCTTCCAGGGCCCTGGCTTCCTTATGTCAAGGTGATCGATCCATAACGGATTACTCTATAGAGTTTCGCACTCTTGCTGCATCCAGAGACTGGAACGAGCCGGCGTTGCTCGCTCGTTTTCTGGAAGGACTCCACGCTGAGGTTAAGGATGAGATTCTCTCCCGGGAGGTTCCTTCCAGCATGGACTCTTTGATTGCACTCGCCATCCGCATAGAACGACGGGTAGATCTTCGTCACCGAGCTCGTGGAAGAGAGCTCGCGTTAACGGTGTTTCCCCTCTCCGCATCTCAACCATCTCCTCCCACCGGCTCAGAGACTGAGCCCATGCAGCTGGGAGGTATTCGCATCTCGACTAAGGAGAGGGAACGGAGAATCACCAACCGCCTTTGCCTCTATTGCGGTTCTGCTGGACATTTTGTCATGTCATGTCCAGTAAAAGCCAGAGCTCATCAGTAAGCGGAGGGCTACTGGTGAGCGCTACTACTCAGGTCTCTCCATCAAGATCCTGTACTACCTTGTCGGTCCATCTACGCTGGACCGGTTCGGCTGCTTCCTGCAGTGCCTTGATAGACTCTGGGGCTGAGGGTTGTTTTATGGACGAAGCATGGGCTCGGAAACATGACATTCCTCTCAGACAGTTAGGGAAGCCCACGCCCATGTTCGCCTTAGATGGTAGTCTTCTCCCCAGTATCAGATGTGAGACACTACCTTTAACCCTCACAGTATCTGGTAACCACAGTGAGACCATTTCCTTTTTGATTTTTCGTTCACCTTTTACACCTGTTGTTTTGGGTCATCCCTGGCTAGTATGTCATAATCCTTCTATTAATTGGTCTAGTAATTCTATCCTATCCTGGAACGTTTCTTGTCATGTGAAGTGTTTAATGTCTGCTATCCCTCCTGTGTCTTCTGTCCCCTCTACTCAGGAGGAACCTGGTGATTTGACAGGAGTGCCGGAGGAATATCATGATCTGCGCACGGTCTTCAGTCGGTCCAGAGCCAGCTCCCTTCCTCCTCACCGGTCGTATGATTGTTGTATTGATCTCCTTCCGGGGACCACTCCCCCTCGGGGTAGACTATACTCTCTGTCGGCTCCCGAACGTAAGGCTCTCGAGGATTATCTGTCTGTTTCTCTCGACGCCGGTACCGTGGTGCCTTCTTCCTCTCCCGCCGGAGCGGGGTTTTTCTTTGTTAAGAAGAAGGACGGTACTCTGCGCCCCTGCGTGGATTATCGAGGGCTGAATGACATAACGGTTAAGAATCGTTATCCGCTTCCCCTTATGTCGTCAGCCTTCGAGATTTTGCAGGGAGCCAGGTTCTTTACTAAGTTGGACCTTCGTAACGCTTACCATCTCGTACGCATCAGAGAGGGGGACGAGTGGAAAACGGCGTTTAACACTCCGTTAGGGCATTTTGAATACCGGGTTCTGCCGTTCGGTCTCGCTAATGCTCCAGCTGTCTTTCAGGCATTAGTTAATGATGTACTGAGAGACATGCTGAACATTTTTGTTTTCGTTTACCTTGACGATATCCTGATTTTTTCACCGTCACTCGAGATTCATGTTCAGCACGTTCGACGTGTACTCCAGCGCCTTTTAGAGAATTGTCTCTACGTGAAGGCTGAGAAGTGCGCCTTTCATGTCTCCTCTGTCACATTTCTCGGTTCTGTTATTTCCGCTGAAGGCATTCAGATGGATCCCGCTAAGGTCCAGGCTGTCAGCGATTGGCCCGTTCCTAAGTCACGTGTCGAGTTGCAGCGCTTTCTCGGTTTCGCTAATTTCTATCGGCGTTTCATTCGTAATTTCGGTCAAGTGGCTGCCCCTCTCACAGCTCTGACTTCTGTCAAGACTTGCTTTAAGTGGTCCGGTTCCGCCCAGGGAGCTTTTGATCTCCTCAAGAAGCGTTTTACATCCGCCCCTATCCTTGTTACTCCTGACGTCACTAAACAATTCATTGTCGAGGTTGACGCTTCAGAGGTGGGCGTGGGAGCCATTCTGTCTCAGCGCTTCCAGTCTGACGATAAGGTCCATCCTTGCGCTTACTTTTCTCATCGCCTGTCGCCATCGGAACGCAACTATGATGTGGGTAACCGCGAACTGCTCGCCATCCGCTTAGCCATAGGCGAATGGCGACAGTGGTTGGAGGGGGCGACCGTTCCTTTTGTCGTTTGGACTGACCATAAGAACCTTGAGTACATCCGTTCTGCCAAACGACTTAATGCACGTCAAGCTCGTTGGGCGTTGTTTTTCGCTCGTTTCGAGTTCGTGATTTCCTATCGTCCGGGAAATAAGAACACCAAGCCTGATGCCTTATCCCGTCTCTTTAGTTCTTCTGTGGCTTCTACCGACCCCGAGGGGATTCTCCCTGAAGGGCGTGTTGTCGGGTTGACTGTCTGGGGAATTGAGAGACAGGTAAAGCAAGCACTCACTCACACTGCGTCGCCGCGCGCTTGTCCTAGTAACCTTCTGTTCGTTCCTGTCTCTACTCGTCTGGCTGTTCTTCAGTGGGCTCACTCTGCCAAGTTAGCTGGCCACCCCGGCGTTCGGGGTACGCTTGCTTCTATTCGCCAGCGGTTTTGGTGGCCTACTCAGGAGCGGGACACGCGCCGTTTCGTGGCTGCTTGTTCGGACTGCGCGCAGACTAAGTCAGGTAACTCTCCTCCTGCCGGTCGTCTCAGACTGCTTCCCATTCCTTCTCGACCATGGTCTCACATCGCCTTAGACTTTATTACCGGTCTGCCTTCGTCTGCGGGGAAGACTGTGATTCTTACGGTTATCGATAGGTTCTCTAAGGCGGCACATTTCATTCCCCTCGCTAAGCTTCCTTCCGCTAAGGAGACGGCACAAATCATCATTGAGAATGTGTTCAGAATTCATGGCCTCCCGTTAGACGCCGTTTCAGACAGAGGTCCGCAATTCACGTCACAGTTTTGGAGGGAGTTCTGTCGTTTGATTGGTGCTTCCGTCAGTCTCTCTTCCGGGTTTCATCCCCAGTCTAACGGTCAAGCAGAAAGGGCCAATCAGTCGATTGGTCGCATATTACGCAGCCTTTCGTTTCGAAACCCTGCGTCTTGGGCAGAACAGCTCCCCTGGGCTGAGTACGCTCACAACTCGCTTCCTTCGTCTGCTACCGGGCTATCCCCGTTTCAGAGTAGTCTTGGGTACCAGCCTCCTCTGTTCTCGTCCCAGCTCGCCGAGTCCAGCGTTCCCTCCGCTCAGGCTTTTGTCCAACGTTGTGAGCGCACCTGGAGGAGGGTCAGGTCTGCACTTTGCCGTTACAGGGCGCAGACTGTGAGAGCCGCCAATAAACGTAGGATTAAGAGTCCTAGGTATTGTCGCGGTCAGAGAGTGTGGCTTTCCACTCGTAACCTTCCCCTTACGACAGCTTCTCGCAAGTTGACTCCGCGGTTCATTGGTCCGTTCCGTGTCTCTCAGGTCGTCAATCCTGTCGCTGTGCGACTGCTTCTTCCGCGACATCTTCGTCGCGTCCACCCTGTCTTCCATGTCTCTTGTGTCAAGCCTTTTCTTCGCGCCCCCGTTCGTCTTCCCTCCCCCCCCCCCGTCCTTGTCGAGGGCGCTCCTATTTACAAGGTACGGAAGATCATGGACATGCGTTCTCGGGGACGTGGTCACCAGTACTTAGTGGATTGGGAGGGTTACGGTCCTGAGGAGAGGAGTTGGGTTCCATCTCGGGACGTGCTGGACCGTTCGTTGATTGATGATTTCCTTCGTTGCCGCCAGGGTTCCTCCTCGAGTGCGCCAGGAGGCGCTCGGTGAGTGGGGGGGTACTGTCATGTTTTGTCTTTGATCATCATGTCTTGTCCCTGTGCTTCCCTCTGCTGGTCTTATTAGGTTCTTTCCCTCCTTCTATCCCTCTCTCTCCTCCTCCCTCTCTCCCTCTCCCGCTCTCTCTCTCTATCGTTCCGTTCCTGCTCCCAGCTGTTTCTCATTCTCCTAACGACCTCATTTACTCTTTCACACCTGTCCCCTATTTTGCCCTCTGATTAGAGTCCCTATTTCTCCCTCTGTTTTCCGCTTCTGTCCTTGTCGGATTCTTGTTTGATGTTTGCTGTCCCGTGTCCTTGTTCCGCCCTGTCGTGTTTTTGCCTTCTTCAGATGCTGCGTGTGAGCAGGTGTCTATGTCAGCTACGGCCTGTGCCTTCCTGAAGCGACCTGCAGTTTGTGGTCGCGTCTCCAGTCGTTCCTCTCTACTGACGAGAGGATTTCAGTTTCCTGTTTTGGATTTACCTTTGATATATCCAGGAGAATCATTGTTTGATTGATACTGGAATAAAGACTCTGTTTCTATTACGTCGCTTTTGGGTCCTCATTCACCAGCATAACAGAACCAGAACCCCCCCCCCCCCCAGAAAAATAGCTAAAATCTGAGATTCTCAAAATAAATAGTTATCAAATTTAATTTATTTTCATCTTAAAATAAAATAGTGAGTACATTTAAAGAAAGTTAATCTGGAAAACACAAAATGTGTCACTCACAACTCGATCACAATGGGACCAGGTTTGATCTCATCCATTTCCATGAAGGCAAATCATTTTGTGCTTGTAAACCCCTTCTTGGGTTTATAGTGCTTGAACTCAAAGAAAATAGCTGCCCCCGGAACATGAACAAAATTCAGGATTAACGATTGTCTGCCCAATCCCTCTGCAAGGATTTGAACATAAACTGACACTGTATTAGCTTAATATTACATGATACTGGCTAAATAGAGGCCCCACTACTAATTCAGTAGAAATAGAACGTTTGACTACCTTTTGGTAGTCTCTCGATATGTCTCTGGATCTCAATGTCTACGCTGAAGTGAATGTATGTGTCCTCCTTTCGGGTTGCCACAGGTGTGTCTTGCACTGGGTTCAAATCAATGCCACTCAAATCTGTTGGGAAACAAAATGTTCAGATTCACTTGGGCTGTTCTGCAGGAATAAATTATATTTATAAAAATGTACTGTCAAGTGTCAACTCAACAGAGATAATTATTTAAACATTTTTCTAGATTATCACTGTTTCAGACCTTACCATTTCAGATGTGAAGGTAAGCAACTCATCTCAGCAATGTAAACAATGTAGCCTACATTTAGTACCTTTCACACTAACTGTCATGTAGGGATCAATGCATTGCCCAGCATCTTTCAGCCCAATCTTGTCAATCTTTATTGTGAGCAGCGACATCCTGGGCTCTGAGGGTAACCGTGGCAACAATGTACCTGTTGGAGACATGAAAACTGTAACTTTCTAAAGATACAATAATTGCAGAAAACATTCCCACGTTCCCAGAACTAATGCAGCTGAAATCAAGATAATGGTACCGTCCCAAATGGAACCCTACTCCCTATATTATTATACCTTGATTTCAACAAGGAACACAGACTGAGACCAAGGTCTCTTTTACAGCTGGGCCCTGCGTATACATGTTTACACATACAGTTTATGTACAATGATTAAGAAACTACACAAAACGATCACACAAAAAAATACAGCAGCAGATTGTTACATTTACACATAGGTTATTCCCCTAACAGCACAAGAACTTGCATTACCCGAAGCAGTTACAAGCAATACAAAAATAAAAATCCTACAATACATGTTTAAAATGGGCAAGGGGGACAAGTTCACTACTATAGTGCACTACTTTTGACAAGGGCCCATATTGCACTGCATAGGGAATCGGGTGTTATTTGGGACGTAACCAGTGTCTATACTTACAGATTCTTGTTCAAGTCATTACTGTCAGCAGTATTTTACTTATACAATAATAGGCAGCAGAAGAAGTTGTAGACTGACTAACAGATAAGGCTAAGATGACATACACGTTTTGGTGAATGCTTATAAAAAAAATACATTGTAAAGTAGATTCAACAACTAAAGCTATCTAGTAGTAGTAGGATAGGGTTTTTGATAATAACACACTGTCCATTAGTAGGAAATCATATTCATGCTACGACAAAACTATAAAAAGACATAGACCCATTCAGACCCATGCTAGCCCCTTACTTCTCAACCAAACCATACCTTGCAAAACTGTGAATGGAGCAGGCAGTGAGGACAGAGCGACGAAGCCATGCAGAGAGACAGGGAACAGAGGAGACAGCAATCACAAAGGCACTCAAAACAGGGCCACAAAGCAAAAAAAGATAACAATGGCAAAATGACACAGTCAACAGATTCAGAATAAAGACCAATGATTATGAATGCTCTATATACACCATAGATTACAAATAAAACACAGTATTTGTTGAGTACTTTGCAAGTACTTTGTGAGTACTTACCTGGTACTCTGTTGGGAAAGGACTCTGGGGAGCCTGCTCCTGTAGCAGCATCCTCCTCTTCTTCCACCTCCAAGTTCTCCTCCTCCCCTGGGGCAAGGATTCTCCTGAATGTGAGATTTCATTCATTAGATTACTTGTTGAATATTTACAGGCTCAGCATGATGTTAGGAGATTAGATCATTCAGATGGGGAAGCCATTGTTGAATTTTTAGTAATACCGTTTGCTTTACTCCATAATTTGCTCTGATTTGTTCTGATTATTGTGTACTTAAACAAAAAACTCTGTATTTACATTGGGTACGACAATAATTGGCCTGCATTGTGATGGTTCATCGATCTTCATTTACCTCAAGGGCACTGGCTGCACATCAAAAGGAAAATCTTTGTTATACGTCAAAATACTCTTGATAACTGTTGAGAGAAAAGCACAATTAACACATTACATTGCCAAAACATTCAACTACTGATGAATAAAGCATTCAGATGTTGACGAAATCATATTCTTCCTAGTATACATACTGATTTCACGTTTCTTCATATCTTCCAACTTGAACTCCTCCTGAGATTGTGTGCACTAAAGGAGCAAAAGAAGATGAAAAATGTTGAAATGTTCAAGAATTTGCTGAAGACATGAATAGATTTTGGAGCCAATTGTCACAGCCTTGGAACATCTGACAACTCTGACAAAATCTTCATGTGATTCACTGATAAGGTTGTGTTACAGAGTTAAATGCATATCATAGAAGGTTAAGAATTAGAAATCATAAAAAAACAGAATGAGTGTAACATCATACGTTAGTCATTACACAGACACTGGATTTTCATCAATATGATAATTGGCTGGCGAGCCGGAACATGTTCACATACACACTTAATTAGATGAATACTCAAGACAAAGGAGATGAATGTGGACTACAGAAAAAGGAGGACCGAACACACCCCCATTCTCATCGACAGGGCTGTAGTGGTGCAGGTTGAGAGCTTCAAGCTCCTTGGTGTCCACATCACCAACAAACTAACATGGTCCAAGCACACCAAGATAGGCACGACAAAACCTATTCCCCTTCAGGAGACTGAAAAGATTTGGCATGGGTCCTCAGATCCTGAAAAGTTTTAGGGCCTCCCGGGTGGCGCAGTGGTCTAGGGCACTGCATCGCAGTGCTAGCTGCGCCACCAGAGTCTCTGGGTTCGCGCCCAGGCTCTGTCGCAACCGGCCGCGACCGGGAGGTCCGTGGGGCGACGCACAATTGGGCTAGCGTCGGGAGGGTTTGGCTGGTAGGGATATCCTTGTCTCATCGCGCTCCAGCGACTCCTGTGGCGGGCCGGGCGCAGTGCGCGCTAACCAAGGGGGCCAGGTGCACAGTGTTTCCTCTGACACATTGGTGCGGCTGACTTCCGGGTTGGAGGTGCGCTGTGTTAAGAAGCAGTGCGGCTTGGTTGGGTTGTGCTTCGGAGGACGCATGGCTTTCGACCTTCGTCTCTCCCGAGCCCGTACGGGAGTTGTAGCGATGAGACAAAATAGTAATTACTAGCGATTGGATACCATGAAAATTGGGGAGAAAAGGGGAGAAAAATTTAAAAATTTAAAAAAAGAAAGATCCTGAAAAGTTTTGACAGCTGCACCATCGAGAGCATCCTGACTGGTTGCCTTACAGCTCGGCCTCCGACCGCAAGGCACTACAGAGGGTAGTGCGTAAGTTGCCACAAAGTTGCGTAAGGCCAAGCTTCCCTCCAGTTTTTAATGAAAGCTGCTTGTTCAACAGGCTGACGGGTGGGTCATTCTGGGGTACCTTTCTCTTCTTTCTTATAGAGCCGTCCAGACGTACAAACTTGAAAGCCTCCTCCCCAGAGACCAACCAGACAGACACAGAGAGGGAGATATTTACAGACACAGAGGAAGAGCGAGAGAGAGGTAGGGAGAAAAAAAAGTTGAGAGATGTCCATATACAATATTATAAATGTTTATGTGTATGTTACCTGAGTGGGACGTGCAGAAGGGCATGAGACGAAGGAATGTGGAGTATTGGGGAAAGTAGTGGAATGTGTTAATTGTGCGGGTGCCCATGGAGCTGGGGATCAGAATTGTCCCATGCAGGAGAGGTAGGTTGAGGTTTCCAGGGTAGTGCAGACATTGTGATATGCTGAGGCAGTGAAGAAAGGAGAGGAAGATGTGTTAAGGGGAGGAGTGGTGAAAGTAGTAGAGACATACCAGTACAGAGGGATAGGCCAAAAGTGATATAAGTTTCAGTAAGATTGGATTTTTAGCATTTATAGCAATAGTTATCAATTGTACTACAGGGATGGATCAGGAGTCCAGTTCCTTGTGGTCTTGTGAAAGACAGTCTCACGGGGTGTCTCTAATGAAACAACAGACATTGCTACTGGTAAATAAGAGCATCGTATGTATAGATGAAAACAACAAATCGGGCATTAACATACACTACATGACCAAAGGTATGTGGACACCTGCACCTGAAGCTTCCGACGAACAGTTCTTGTGCTGAAGTTGCTTTCAGAGGCCGTTTGGAACTCGGTAGTGAGTGTTGCAACTGAGGATGATTTCTACGAGCTATACGCTTCAGCACTCGGCAGTTGTCTGTGAGCTTGTGGGCTACCACTTTGCAGCTGAGCCGTTGTTGCTCCAATATGTTTCCACTTCACAATAACAGCACTTACAGTTGGCAGCTCTAGCAGGGCAGAAACTTGACTAACTGACTTGTTGGAAAGGTGGCATCCTATGGTGGTGCCACGTTGAAAGTCACTGAGCTCTTCAGTAAGGCCATTCTACTGCCAATGGTTGTCTATGGAGATTGCATGGCTGTGTACTCGATTTTATACACTTGTCATCAACAGGTGTGGCTGAAATAGCCGAATCTACTAATTTGAAGGGGTGTCAACATACTATAGTGTATATATAGTGTATGTAGTACTTGTCAGTAAACAGCAGATTGAACTAGCTAACTAGCTGGTTTAGCTTACTCAAGGGTTCACATATTCTTCTACACACTCCATTTTATAAATGACCTTTAAATAAAGGAGGCTCCAGGGGAAGGTTTGGCTTCTTGATTCGTTTTCTGTTGATTGATTCATCGTCATCTGAAGACTCATTTTCGCCCTGTTCTTCTCCAGGCGCCCTCAGTTCTGACTACAGATCATCCATGACTCACAGTTCTTCATATTTAAGTAATATTTGCATTCAATTTGGGGTTCAACATATGTTCCAAGGTCAAATAAATGCCTCCAATGCAATACACTGTATATGAAATACTTATTGGTTTATAGGGAAAAAACTATTCTAGGTGGCAAAGTAAAAGTGGTGTTGGGATTACTCACTAGGGTCTGTAGAATCTATATATGGTGTTATTTTATGGGGGACTGAGGTCTATGGCAACACTTTCTACTCCACCCAGTCCATAGCCCCCAGTACAATACACTATAGAGTACCACAATATGAGTCATACCCATAAAATAAATTGTTCCAATCGTTTTTCCCTTACTGGATTATAGAAACATTTAAAATAAGGTCTGTGTTTCGTGTAGGCTTACTTTTGAGTGACGTTTTGATAACCGTGTAAATCTCTCTAGGTCCAGGACAAGCTGACTTATCAATATATTTGCTTGTATTTACCCCTAAAAATTAACTGCTAATTAGCTGCTAATGTGGCTATCATAAAGACCTAAAAATGCCATGATTGATCTGGATGAGACTGCCGAATCGAGACAAAGGAAAGAATCTCTTGATTAACTATATCTAATGTTAGCAAAATGTAGTAATGAATACATTTCTTTAAATTGACAATTCTGTGAACTGTTTTGTGCAAGTTTTAAATTGACACAATATACCTGTTTGCAAAGGTCAGCTTGAGATGACGTGCAGGAGCTTGCAGGGATTTGTAGTCTTGCATGTCTACTTTGACGCTAATTAGCATTTTAGAATCTGAGAGAAAATAGACCCGAATATATTGATGAAAGTCACCTTGTCCAAGAGTGATTTAAATGGTTATCAAAACGTCATGACAGGGTAAGCCTATACAAAACACATCCCTTAAGTGTTTCTACAATTCCTTAAGGGGAAAAATGAATGGTGGAAAAACGATTAGAACCATTTCCCTGTTCGGGTATTATGACACCGCCACTTTGGGGCTCTATAGCTGGGATAGGCAACTCTGTTCCTGGAGCGCAGCAGGTACTACAGGATTTTGTTCCAACTAGGCACCACACCTGACCAACTGAGCTAATTGATCAGTTCAGTGATTGCCTAAATTCAACACACCCGCTGTTCCAGGTTGGTAAATCAAAAACATGAAGGGTCTGCGGCACTCCAGGCCCATGGTTGCCTAGCCCTGCACTATAGGCCTATAAATTACATATTGGCTTAAATAGAAACAACTATTCTAGATGCTGAAATAAAGTGGGGTTGGGATTACTCACTAGGGTCTTCATTTTAATTTGACTTTATAACAAGAGGGCTTTGTGTTCGAGCCTATTTAAGAAATAAGAGGTAGGCCTACCTGTTTCACAGACAATTATAGGCTATACTGTCCATAGATCTAACCTATATAATAATGATTTAACAACAATATACAGGAAAAAAATATAATAAATTAGGGAAGGGAGTTTGTTGCAGAGATCTGGTGTTGGTGGAAGAACTGGTAAAGGGTGGACCTAGTGCTAAAGTAGGAGTTGACTGTACTGATAGTGACGCTGTTGTCTGGGGTGATAAGCGTTAACTGTGGAGTTGACCGTACTGATAAATGCATAGATAAGAATAATTTGACACAACAGATGGTAAATTAAAATAAGGCTCTTGAACCACCAAATCTGAAGCATAAATTGTATGGGGGTGGCATGGATGTTGTGAACGATCAGAAAGTTAAGACTCAAATCGTCTGTGTGTGTGGGGGGGGGGGGGGACAAAAATGCATTTTGGGATTGTCATCATATTGTCATCATATTGGCAATACATTCCATTATGCAGCATAATGAAAAATGTGATTTCCAATTTTGTGAGAAGGTTGACAAAACCGTGCAATGGCCAATTGGAAAACCAATTGTCACTAAACATAGTGTCAAAAATCTTAGGAATATGTGGGACAAGAATGGAGGTTTTGTTAATCAGCCTCAGCCTCAGTTTTGTTAATCAGATTGAGGAATAGGTTGAGTTGACCAATCCGTTGGGCCGTCACCCATATGTAATGAAATAGGAGATGAGGATGACAGCACACATTTAAGTCGGTGCAACAGTCAGACTAAACTAACTGATACAAAAACACCAAACACAGAGGGGGGAGGAGAAATGCTGTGAAAGGTAAATATGGTGAAGAATGTGTCACACAGCACAAGAAACCCCAAACACTTTTGTTTTTGTAAATCACCAAACTGTAAACAAGCACTGATTGTGTTGGCATATCTCCAGATAGTCAAAAGGATGTTGAATCTGCTACTTTTCTATGCAACTCAATCATGTTGAGTGCAAGTACAGCCATTGTAAAATGGATTTAGTTTTAAAGGGGACTGTGACACAGCTATACAATCTATTGCTAGTGACAACAAAGTGAAATTAAACAAAATGGTAAAACACTTCCCTAGAATAATGTAGGTAAGTAGGCCTCGAATAGTACTGGGGGAAATATTAATATTATTTATGGGGGGGGGGGGGGGTTGAGATAATTTTAAACAATAAAGGCAATACTTGGGGAGATATTGAGAATAGGCAGAAAGGGCTCCCGAGTGGCCCAGCAGTCTAAGGCACTGCATCTCAGTACTAGCTGCATCTCTAATCAAATCAAATGTATTGGTCACATACGTATTCAGCAGATGTTATTGTGGGTGTAGCGAAATGCTTGTGCTTCTAGCTCCGGCAGTGCGGTAATATCTAAAGAGTCATATCTAACAGTTTCATAACATATATGGAAATCTAAGTAAGGAATGGATATATACATATACACTGCCGTTCAAAAGTTTGGGGTCACTTAGAAATGTCCTTGTTTTTGAAGAAAAAGCACATTTTCTGTCCAGTAAAATAACATAAAATTGATCAGAAATAGGGTGTAGACATTGTTAATGTTGTAAATGACCATTGTAGCTGGAAATGGCAGATTTTTTATGGAATATCTACATAGGCGTACAGAGGCCCATTATCAGCAACCAAATCCTTCTGCAATTATGTTAGCACAGCTGAAAACTGTTGTTCTGATTAAGGAAGCAATAGAACTGGCCTTCATTAGACGAGTTGAGTATTTTTGAGCATCAGCATTTGTGGTCCAATTACAGGCTCAAAATGGCCAGAAACAAAGGCGTTCTTCTGAGACTCTTCAGTCTATTCTTGTTCTAAGAAATGAAGTCTATTCCATGCGAGAAATTGTCAAGAAACTGAAGATCTCGTATAACGCAGAACAGAGCAAACTGGCTCTAACCAGAATAGAAAGAGGAGTGGGAGGCCCAAGTGCACAATTGAGCAAGAGGACAAGTACATTAGTGTTTAGTTTGAGAAACAGACGCCTCACAAGTCCTCAACTGGCAGCTTCATTAAATAGTACCCGCAAAACACCAGTCTCAACGTCAACAGTGACGAGGCGACTCCGGGATGCTGGCCTTCTAGGCAGAGTTGCAAAGAAAAAGCCATATCTCAGACTGGCCAATAAAAATAAAAGATTAAGATGGGCAAAATAACACAGACACTGGACAGAGGAACTCTGCTTAGAAGGCCAGCATCCCGGAGTCGCCTCTTAACTGTTAACGTTGACTGGTGTTTTGTTTCTGGCCATTTTGAGCCTGTAATCGAACCCACAAATGCTGATGCTCAAAAATACTCAAGTAGTCTAAAGAAAGCCAGTTTTATTGCTTCTTTAATCTGCACAACAGTTTTCAGCTGTGTTGAGATAATTGCAAAAGGGGTTTCTAATGATCAATTACCCTTTTAAAATGGTAAACTTG